>NC_054603.1:6831250-7461666 GCF_004785595.1 Juglans microcarpa x Juglans regia | reverse complement strand
ATAGCATGCATGCAGATAATGGTGATCTATATATATATATATATATATAACGATCTATATCTTTCAATACATGCAGACATCGCTATTTGGTTGCTAGAAAAGGACAAAGAACTTGGAAAAAGAAAGACAGCCTCTGGCATGACTTGTCTTCACGTACTAGCGAAAATGTCATCTGCTTTCAAGAGTTCCTCCCACGAGGACAACATCATCAAGACTCTCCTCTATCATTGTACGTCTCTACGACTCCATCATGCATTATATGTTACTTGCTTTCACTGTTTCACAACGGCATTATATCTGTATGTCGCTCCATATTATTATAATATGTACTTTGATCTGAAAGCATATATTCTTATGATGCATTAGACATCGAAACGGACATAATTACGTACGTACGTAGTTAACTTAAACTCTATTGTGAATGATTAATTAAAAAGGTCTTCCTCAACATCTATATGATCGTGACGACGAGGATGAGGATGATAAAGATGATGGTAGCAGCGATGGTCATGAAGCCGGTGTAAGAGATTTGGAGAGCGAGCTAAGCAGCAAAAACCCTCGCGTAACAAAAACACATCCATCAGGTAATTTACGTAACCCAATGAAGGTAGGTACTAATTCGCTAGCACGGTACACATAACTCTTTCTTAGTGTCCCGATTCATAAATTTGTACATAGATTTTTTGGGCGGAATGCATAAATATTGTTAGTTGGTTCCAGCTAGTCAAATTTATATAGCATAATTCACGACGTGAAACATGATTATATATACATGATTAATATTAGAAACATGCCTCTAACCGCGCGTCTAATTTCCACAAAATTGCAGCAATTTCAAGAATATACAATGCTATGTGGAGAACTGCAGCCAAAGGTGCGACTCATTTTCTTTTGTGTATTAATTGGTCCCCGGAAATGATTTGTCATGCACTCTTTGGATAATGATTTGTGATGAAAATTACTCATTTGCAACAAAAAATCTGGTTCGAAATAAGATATTTAAGATATTTATATTTATATTGATATTTATATATGCATGATATATACATAAATATTATAGAGTGGCCATCCATCGAGAAAGTCTGGAAGAGGAGAAGAACAAACAAATCAGCTCTAAAACTCACAAAATTGCTAGTGCAAATGGATACTACGTGGGAAAAGAGTTTAATAGTAGAAGACAAGACGCTTTTCTTGGGGAGTGTGGATAGTTTGGATGATGTTTTTATTGATGTTGAAGGAGGAAAAGAAGGAAAATCAAGCACCAGCAGTACTACAGCTACTGTTGGAGAAGGTAAATCATCAGGATCTGGATCAGAACAGGAACCTTACACCCCATTGCTGATTGCAGCCACTGAAGGAATAGTTGAAATAGTACACGAGATACTACAACATCATCCTCAGGCAATTGAGCACTTGAGTAAGGATGAGGAAAACATATTGCACGTGACTATTAGCCACCGTCAAATAAAAGTCTTTAAGTATCTAAAGAAGATGGACGTAATTCTGAGATGTAGGTTGGTCTCAAGGCTCAACGTGCGAGGCTACACCATATTGCATCAGGTCGCCGACATTAAAAACAGTCGTGAAGGAAACGAAACTGGTGGTGGTGGCCCTGCATTCGTACTGAGCGAAGAGTTGAAATGGTTCGAGGTAATTGATATTAATTTAGCTCCTTACCTTAATTATTTTTATCTGATCAAATGGTTTTATATTTCTTAGACTTGTACGAAACTTGCCTAGTTGAATTTCACAAAAATTTTTATCTAATATCATATAATCATTATAATTTTTTTAATTTATTTCATTTTATCCCGTCTCATCTATTAAAACAAATATTCAGAATTTAGGGCGAGAGATATACAAATAATTAAAGGTGGTCGGATAATATTTATTAAATATTTAATATTATCCGAAAGAGTGTGAAACCTATTACACGTATTTCATGTCTCTCTGACGGTAGTCCTAGGAGATCTAAATCCTAAAGTTTGTGATTGAGACGATATAAAGCAGTTTTAATTTTGATCTTTTAATAATTTTAGTAGTGTTTGTATGAGTTTTAGTCATTTAATATTATATATATATGAAATGTACTCTCTAAGCAGCGTGTGCAAAAGATGATGCCAGCCCATTATACCTTGCACCGCGACAATGAAGGTAGGACTGCAAGCGAGCTCTTCAGAGAGCAACACGCTCCGCTTCTCAAGGAAGCAAAAAAGTGGCTAATTGATACCATTGGATCGTGCACTACCGTCGCCATCCTCGTCGCCGGTGTTGTTTTCGCAGCTGGCTACTCCGTTCCAGGAGGTACCGACGAATCCGGCGTCCCGAGATCCCTTCACTCTCCCATCTATATGGCCTTCACCATCACGGATATTATCGCCCTTGTGAGCTCCTTAATTTCCGTCGTCATGTTCCTCATGATCACTTCATCTCCGCTTGAACAAGAATATTTCCACTATAAAATCCCCCGGAAGCTGATGATCGGCTTCAGTTTTCTCTTCTTCTCCATGATACTGGCAATGATTTCCTTCTCTGCGAGTCTTCTGCTCATACTTCGTTATGATCAGAAGAGATCTTGGACTCAGACTGTGATTTATGCTGTTGCACTCCTTCCTATTTGCCTTTTTGGGATTTTTCAGTTTCCCTTGTACGCTTCGCTCACTAGAACTTTGCACTACCTTCACAAGACAATAACGAAGAAGATTCTTCCCCAGGCATTCCTTCCTCATAAATCCCTCAAGAAAGGCAAGCGAAAGTCCTATTGAGACAGCGTGTGTTTGTATGTATGTATGTATAAATAAGTACTGATCCTAGATCCTTTTCAGGATGGCCCGGAGGGCAGGGTTTTTTCTCTTTTTTATTGTTTTGGATTTTGATAAAATATTAATGGTGTGTTTTTAGATTACATGATATAGATTATGAATAAGATCATGCCACATATAGACGAAATCACATTCTGCGTGTATGAGTTAGCTTAATTTATATATAATGAAATAACAATGTTGTTTTCAATTAATACTGATCATATTGTTTTTGGTCCTTTTAATTTTTTCTCTACTCATTAAATTTTCATCCAACTTATGACTATTGACCATATAAAATATTAAATATACGCATTTAGATCATTTATCTCGTAGGACATACTCTTCAATATATATATATATATATATATATATATATATATATATATATATATATATACACACATACATACACACACTAAAGCACAACGATCATAGTCTACCGGATATATGATCGTTGTGCTTTAGAGACTGAGAGTCTTGGTTTTGCTAATTAGTTATACTATATTGATATTTCTTTATCATTGAATTTATACAAGGTCATGAGTATAGGAATATGATTATATGTTTAATGAACGGCAGTCAATTAAGAGGGACCTATCGAAGGCTGACAGGTACTTGTTCTTCAAGATATATGGACTTGAGACATGATATAGCTTGATTCTTATAACGTATGCACCATATTGTTCAATAACTAAGAATAAATTGGTTCAAAACTCATGGAAAACCTGATCAAGTATATATTATGCCATGATAAATATTCTTCATCGGAATTCATTCATGAGATATATAAATTATTCCGTCTTGTGGAGAAATAGAACTTACGGGTACGAAAGAAAATGGCACCACATCTTTCCTGGACTAGTAGTACTGATTCCCTAATTTGAAGGACAGTACTGGCCTTCACAACATCTGATCAAGGGGTCATTTTGGCCTCACTACAAAAATAAAAAATAAAATAATAATATAATAATAATAATCATTCTAGTAAGAAATAACTGACAATAAATAAATAATTTTCTTGTAGTGGGATTGTAACACTATTTTATTACGTTCTTATATGATAACTGAGAAATTACATACAAGAATTTAATTAAGATATATGTGTGTGTATATATATATATATGTATATATATATGATAATTAACAAAAAAAAAATTACCACTTTCACACGCTGCATTAATTAATTATACAAAGGAAAATGCTTAGTACTCCAAGCACCTACACTTTCTACCGAGAAAGTGTCCCGATTCTTTCTTCTTCTTTTTTAAGATTTATGTTTGTTTATATTTTACTATTGTGTTTTATAATTTTATTTATATTTTATTTTAAAAAAATACATTAAGAAAATGCTTTAATTAAAAAATAAAAAGAAAAAAAATGAAAAGAAAAGTTTTGCACAGTCGGTGGCTCTAGCGGCGCTAGCTCCCCTTACACAAAACGGCCATGATAGTCTGATATCATTTATATGTTTAAACTATAATCTATGAGTAATTTTACATACAACCGTAGATTGCGTAAATGCCGCATAATAGTTTTGAAAAAGAGTAGAGTCTACTATTAAAAAATTAATTTTTTTTCATATGGGTCTCATGCTTTATTCACTTTTTTCAAAACGATTAAGCGGCTGTTGCACAATTCACGATTGCAAATATATTTTCTTATAATTTATAGAATAGTTATCTTATATTATCCTGAGAATAGAATCACAAATCATGATGTCATAATCATACAGATCATGAAAGACCAGTCGAATCCAGGACACGACCTCAAAACAAATTAAGGGAAAAAATATATATTGGAACAATTGCTGCTAGCATTGGTGTTGTGTACACACACACGTATATACTAACTACTCAAAGTAGTCGAGAAAGATGCCTTCTGCATGTACCAGGGAGATTGTGCTTGTTTGAGATCGACTGATCATGAACATTAGTCAGTCAGGTATTGATAAAGGTTTGCTTTTCAAAAAAAAAAAAAAGCCAAGAACTGCGAAAGAACCCAACATCAAAGACACAAGCTGTACATATTGAGGAGAGTAATGAGAGGCTGTAATTCCATCTTGGGACCATATTTTATGAATTAACTGGAGCTTTTTGTAATGTTAAAGATGTAAGACATGATTATGTATATAAAAAAAAAAAAAAAAAAAGATGTTGGATATCCATGTAACACTATAAAAAAAATTATTTATTTGTGACTAGTTATTTATTTATTTATTTATTTTCCAAAATGAGTTTATTTTAAATAGAGATTCTCATATTAAGTAACTCGTCATAAATATTTATTTTGCTAGTACTTATGACCGACATTAACTTTGGCAGTTTATATATATGTATTAAATGGACAATGCTAACTAGGGGCGGGCTGGCCAACATATGGACAATACATGTACCATTGGGCATACCCCCTAATGTATTTGAGATTTCTTCTTTGATCTCTTTTTAAATATTTTTTTAGCATCTTTAATTATTAAAAAAAATCACAATTTTATTAATAATCACTTCTTTAATAATTAAACAAAAAACATTAGAATACTTAAGCGCGGATAATATTGAGAGGCTAAATAGCACTCTTCATATTAAATTGCAAATGGCAGCCTCAATTTTATTTTTGGTTTTTGGGGAGGAATCCAGAATGTGTACAAAAGCAAAAGTTTTTTTTTTTTTTTTTTTTTTTCATCTAGGCTCACTCCACTTTGACTTTTTACCTGCTAAGAAATAATAAACAAAGGAATACATATTTTGCCCTTTCAAACATTGAAACTTGTATTATATGGTCGAGTTATTCTAATCATAATCCTTACATCACATATTTATTAAAAAAAATAAAAATATAAAAAATAAAAATAAATGTATAGTGTATGAATAATGAATCAAATTTTTTTATCTGATCATAATTGTTTCAACCCGTTATTAAGAATAATAATGTTAGATATAATTTTAAAGCGAGAGAATTTCGCGTACTCCATTTGAAAAATAGTGAGATCCATTATTAAAAAGTATTCTTTTATGTAGATGTTAAATTTGTCTATTTTTTTCTGAAAGAAGTATGCAGACTTCCACACCGAAAAACTATATTTAGTATTATTCTTTTGTTAATATCAACTATCAATCTTATTAAATATCATCAACAATATTTACATAATATAAGATTTAATAAATCTTTATAAAATGTCACATGAGAGTTTTCACCCATAGAGAACTTGAGAAATATCTAGTTTAGTCCGAATAACGTACACACGTTAAAAACAACGCCTTGTTTATTTTTAAAATTCTACTGAACTCATTTTATTTCATTTCTTCTAATCATTATAATTTTTTGAATTTCTACACAAAATAAAATAAACAATTCATTTTTCAAATCCTAAAATAAAAATAATAAGCGAGACAAAGACTGATGACCCATTAACATTCTCTTTCTAGCTTGTTGTCTGAGACCAATGACCGGATTAGCATTTGGATCTATTGGAATTCACCAACTACCAACAAGATTAGGTACTGGCCATGGATTAATGATTCACCATTCACTAGCATCTAGGGCTATCCAGAAAAGTTGTTAACCAACACCGTCCGTACGAACCGAACTAACCCAACCTGACCAATGTAAGCGGGTTGAACTAATTTGTGGGTCAAACCTGCTAATTGTCGGTTTCGATCTGACTAAAACTCTCCAAATCTCAAATCGCCTGTTATCCCTCCCCAAATCTCAAACCCTAGCTGTCATCCCTCCCTTTGACCCTCTAATTGTCGGTTTCGATCTGATTAAAACTCTCCAAATCTCAAATCGTCTGCCATCCCTCCCCAAATCTCAAACCCTAGCTGTCATCCCTCCTCATTTCTCTCTATCATCACTGTCATGGCCATCAACTTTGTTCGTCGTCACTGTCGACTTCGTTCGTCTTACCCGTCAACTCCAACAAGCAACAAGCACAACCTCAAGTAGAGGGAAAATAAGAAAAATCACATGACCATTTGGACTCAAACAATACAATTATCATTCACTTCCCCACAACCCAATAGCGTATAAGCATTATATATGGAGAGAGAAGGAGAGGGAGAGGGAGAGAGAGAGAGAGAGAAGAGTGAAGAAGAGGAAGATATGGGGCAGAGTTGAATCTGAGAAGAGAAGTTTTGCTAGGTGAGGATTTGCATTCTCCGATGCCGCACGATTGCCGTAGCCCTCGTCCACCAAGTAACCAGAAGAGTGGGGCAAAGTCGCATCACCGGACTGTTGGCACTCGTTCAAGAAGTCCTCCACAGTAAGCCCCATAAAGTCACTCGACCACTCAAAGCTAGCAGCACCTAAAGGGAAATGTGGTTGTTTTTGCAGTGCAGAAGAAATGGGGGATGAGATGGGAGGAAGGAATGGATTGGATGGGAATCATCAGGGCCTGGAAAAGAAATCGTTTTGTGCATGGGAGATCAATTTCGACTTTTAACTCATCTGGCAGACGGGTTGACCCGACTCAAGTCAGGTCGATTGTTTTCCTATTGGGTTGGACACAGAGCCAGGTTGGGTCAGGTCCAAAATCAGTGCAGGTTGGACGGTGTGCAGGCATATAATACAAATATATATTTTGGTAAAATATCTCAACTAGGTTAACTATTTTGACGCCATCCAATATATATGTTGCTCATGTTGTTAGAAGGAATTAATTGAAATAGTAAATACATTTTTTCTAATCATCCATGTATTATATTAAGACACCGGAATACAAAGGAGGGTCGTGTGCTTTAATTTAAGAAAAATGCTATAAAGAAATCTGACACCACATACATTCACCTAGACAACATGTGATTTGTCATTTTTTTCTTTCGATTTAAACACGCACATATTTAAGCATTAAGATAGACAAACAAAACTGACAAATTATATATTGATTAGATGAAAGTATGTGTTGTAAGATTTCTATATAGATTTTTCTCCAACAAAAATTCTTAATACAGTGAACCCAACGTATAAAAAGAAAATAAAAAATGGGCAATGGACCACAAATCTCAACCCTTTATTTGTTGGCAAAATCAAAGAGGAGACCACAAAAAATAAAATAAAATAATGTTTTCTAGCGTATGGCCTCTTGTTTTCACAGCACTTTTAAGCTCATTCTATCTCATCTCATTTCATCTCATCTCATCATTATAATTTTTTCAAATTTTTACACCAAAAACACAAACAATTCAATTTTTTTAAATCTTAAAATAATATTAATGTTAAAAAAAATATTCTAATAATATTTTTTTTAATTTTTAATTTTTATCTTATTTCATCTCATTAACAAAAACAAACTAGACTAATGAAACTGCAATTGGGAGCAGCTGTCGACCTCGGTGTTAGTTGAGTTATGTCTTGGCAAAATGTTGTTTTTTATATCCACTACCTACAAATTCATATTGAGAAAGAGTTGTGTGTTGGAGCTATAGCGCTTGTCCAATGTTACTTGCAAATATGTTAGCCCATGGAGCCCACCCGTCGGCAGGGAGATCGATTGGGCAGGACACATCTAGTACATCTGAGGCTAAAAGGTCCAATGGCGACCCACAAGTACTTGAAAATGGTACAAGAGTTTTGCTATTCATAATTTTTATATATTATATATATATATTTTTTTTTTAATTTTTTAATTTTATTTTTTAAAACTAATCGAATTTTTTTATTCATCATCTATATATCATATTTATGTTAAGAAAAGAAATAATTAAAATTATATATAGCATGTAGTGTAAAGATAACCATAAATAAAAATTTCATGATGGAATAGCAGGGAGGCCTGTCCCTGGAACTCACGCACACATACATATTGGTTTGTTGGTGAAGATATTAGCCTGTTTGGTTGGTGGACATAACTCCTAGTAGAGGAAGGGGAGAGACTTATCTTACGAAATTAAAGATGGTGAGGGCAAATGTGTACTAAGATGATTAAATAGTTAATTGGATGATACTCAAAACTAAAGTCACACGAGAAACACATGAGAAAAAAAATAGGAGCATGAACCTCTTTCTCTCTTTTTTTATTTGCACGTTTATTTTATGTGTTGTAATATTCAAAAATCTTTACCGTACATTTTATCCGCATAACATAATTTAATTTATAAGATTAAATTTAAAAATTTATCTTTTAAATTAAATTATACTATTTGAATAATGTGTAGTGTAAATATTTTTAAATATGATTATTATTTATCTTACGTATCATATTAACGTGATGGTATTTAATAATATTTAAATTAATTTTTTTCTATAAATTGGTCTGACGAGTGACGACTACTATCACACTATGAAAGTAAGATAATCTAGTTTATAGAATTTTTATATTTTTTAAAAAGTATTTGGATTGGATTATATATTCCATTTCAAAAATGGAATATACTAATTCCACTATTGTCGTTAATTGTATGTAAATATAAAGGATCATAACTCACTTAAAATACAATGTTACCTAATGGAGTCGTGGATCATTGAATATTCGATAAATATAATGGAACAAAATCATTCTAAAAAGTGAAAGAATAGAGCAAAAAATAAATAAAAAAGCAAGTAAAATGCGGAATATACCTTTTTTGCCCACCTACTAAACAAAGGTTAGGTAAGTACAAACGAGTATGATCTAGTGCTATTCGGACCATCATAAAAAAATCTCAACTGTCCTCATGTCCAATGCGCCACGAGTTCCCCTCAGGGCCGAGATCACAAGGAGTAAAAGACCTTTCTCGCCCTTGTCAACCACTCGTATATATAATATCACAAAGCACGGGCGTCCGCGACTCTTCGACTGTCCGATAGATTCATGACCTGCTGGCATCCAATCGTACGCCTACACCGAAGAATATCTCAGTGTTGACAATGTCTCCAACTCTCGCCGCTAACGGCGATGTCGCCGGCACTAAGTCGGCTTCGGGACGAATCTCCTCCGTTTACAGCGAGGTCCAAAAGAGTCGTATCGACCACGAGCTTCCCCTTCCCTCTGTTCTCAGAAGTTCCTTCAAAATCGTAGATGGCCCTGCTAGCTCCGCCGCCGGCAATCCAGGTCACTCTTCCTTTCACTTGTCATTCTGATCCATGAGTCTTCGTTTTTAAATCCGCATTTCTTCGCTTCGCTCCTAAGAACTTCGACTCCTTTTGATTGCTTAGAACAATCGAGGAATAGAAAACCAAAATCACTCTTTTGATTTCTATTACCCTCTTTTTTTTTCGTTTTAGTGAATAGAAAATAGTTGGGTTTCATTTTTGTTATTTGTTCGTTCTTTTTCTTAGCTTTCAAACAGAGAATTGAGGATTTTGGTTTTTGAGCTTGAATCTGTTGCGGTGTTTTCAGGAGAGATCGCAAAGCTGTTTCCGAATCTGTTCGGGCAACCGTCGGCAAAGCTAGTTCCCAGCGAATCAGATGCGTTGCAGCCTGAAAAGAACCTGAATATCGGTGTCGTTTTGTCTGGAGGCCAGGCTCCCGGAGGACACAATGTGATTTGTGGAATCTTTGGTGAGGATCTGAATAGAAAGGCTAATTTGGCATCGTTTTCTGCCCTAACTATTTGAATGTTATATGAATAAGAACCCGGATCCGGATATTGGTGGCAGATTACTTGCAGGAGCGCGCAAAAGGAAGCACACTGTACGGGTTTAGAGGAGGTCCTGCTGGGATCATGAAGTGCAAATATGTCGAACTGAATACAGAATATATTTACCCGTACAGAAATCAGGTGAGGCAATTTTTTGTCATTTCTAGTATTCCATGCATCTACGAAAATCCTTTGATTTAGTTATCAGTATAAATTGATGTTTGTAAATTGAGCAATTAGCTATTGTAAAGTATTCTGTGCATCTATGAATCCTTTGATTTAGTTATAGAATATACTGGTGTTCGAATGAGGTGAGTGGGCCTTATGGAGTGAGGCTACTATGAAAGCACATAAGAAGAGATTGGGACACATTCAAGAAATATCCACATTAAGGTGGGTGATGATCCAAAATTAAATTTTGGCTCAATGTATGGTTTGCCGATAGTGTTGAGAAGAGTTGCGAATAGTAGTGAAAAATTAATAAAAAATTAATAATAGAATGTTGAATAGTAGTGAAAAGTAATGAATAATAGTAAAAAGTAGGTGAAAAGTAATGAATAGTAGTGAAGTATGAGGTATTCTTAGTACCCAAACCTAGCCTTAATCATATTCAATGGTACTCCCCAATGAAATGTTACATTCCTCAAAGATTCACATGATTGGGAAATTGATGCTTTTTCCAAGTTCTATGACCTAGTGTACTCCACCCCAGTGGCAAACCCACGTTGTACTAAGGCCCCCCTCCCCCTCCCCCCCCCAAAAAAAAAAACTTATTGAAATCAAAAAAATTTATAATCTCCATATGCTCTTTAAAATTTTTTAAAATGTTAATATACCTAGAAATGTCTATCTCTGATTTTGTTTTATAGTCGCAAAATTTTGTTTAATTTCGATATATTATCTATTTTCAAGTATGTTCTCCAAAATTAAAATTAAAACTAAGTTTAGGAGAAATAATAAACTTATTAATATGGATCTCAGTATGAAAATACAAGAAAAATTATTTAAGGTCGATGATCTATATAAAAAATAGTTTGTAGTTATGTTTTTATGATTTTTCAATCTCTTTTTAATTTACATCAAGAAATGATGTTTGCATTCCTAGGATCATGTGCAAGCCCCACCCACTTCCTTTGAAAAAATAAGTAAATCTCCACATGAAAAAAATTATTTTTTAATGTGGACCGCATTTTTTTTTTCAAAGGGAGTGCGTAGAGCTTGCACACTTTAATATTGTATTTAGCATTACTCTTTACAGAAATGTGTCACATAGTAGAAAAGCTGGCCCCCCTTCGACGCAATTGCTGGTTCGCCATTGCTCCACCCGTTTGTTGGGGGGAGTCAAAGAGAAGAATTTTTTTGTGCCCCTCTAAGAAATGGAAGTTCACAGCCCGCTCTTTCTACCAAGTCATGACAACACACAATCCAAATTTGTTCCCATGGAAGAGTATTTGGAAGACAAAGGCAGTATTTTTGTATGGATGGATTCCTTAGAGAAGATCCTCTAGACAACTTAAAGAAACATTGAATCATAGTCATGGACTGGTGTTGTATGTGCAAAAAGCGTGGAGAATCCGTCGACCATCTACTACTTCATTTTGAGATTGTCATGATATTGTGGAATGAAGTCTTTGCTCAGATGGGATTAGCTTGGGTGATGCCGAGAAGGGTAGTCGACCTTCCTAGCTTCTTGGAGATGTTTCGGGGAACCTCTCAGATTGCATCAATATGGAAAATGGTTCCAACATGTTATGGTGGTGTAATTTGGAGGAGAGGAATGAAAGAAGTTTTGAAGATCAAGAGCGGTCAATGGATGAGCTTAGAAATTTCTGTTTCAATACTAAACTCCATTGGTCAATTGTAATTGATTTTCATGGCATGACTTTTCATGAATTCCTTTAATAACTAAACTAGCACACTTAGACATTGCTCTTGTATATGTCTCGTATACTCGGGGTCTTACTTATTCTTATGATCAATAAAATCTTGTTTACCGGTAAAAAAAAAAGTTTTATCAACTTCGTTGTTGTATCGAAGTGAGTGAGTAGACATGAGGATAATAAGTTTTATGGTAAATGAAGTTGAGTATGCCATTGCCATGTGCACATACAGAAATGTATGTGGATGCTTAATGCAAAAGTCTCAGTCATTTTGTATCTAATTTTGTTATGGAGCTATACATGCACTCATGTATGTTAAACTGATTAGATTTTCCTTTTTATCAGGGTGGATTTGATATGATTTGCAGTGGGAGAGACAAGATTGAAACTCCAGAGCAGGTGTGACTCATCTTTCTGGATTATCTAGGGTGTTTGTGTTGAGTTTGTACGTGCAAAGACTGAGTGTAAATGGTTATGGTTTTTAGTTTAAGCAAGCTGAAGAAACAGCATTGAAGCTTGATTTGGATGGACTTCTTGTTATTGGTGGAGATGACTCCAACACAAATGCCTGCCTCCTTGCTGAAGATTTTAGGTATGTTTTATGGAAAAATACTGTTGTCGGAATACTTCTGTTTCTTTCTCTCAGTAATCTTTGCATGTTGTTTATTAAATTTGCACTATAGTTTCTTTTATAAGAGGGAGAATTACAGTTAACTACCTCATGTTTATGGTTTCAGAAAAATGCTTCTTGAAGTTATTGATATCAAGCCTAGGTGCCTCTAGTTGACAGCAGTTGATTGTACATTAAATAAAAATGGTTATCTGTTATGCTAAATGACACATACGTATTAGTTTTTCCATGTCTCTCTTAAACTTTCAGACTGTAATTCTGAATTTACGACATCAGCCTCTTCTTGTCATAGTATCAGAGCTCTTTTTGTCAACTCATTCTGATGATTTTGATCCTTCACTCTTCCTCTCCTGTACATTCATGCATAGACACCTCTGTATTTTTTCCATCCCTTAGTCAGATCAAGCCCAGTAGATTTTCTCAAGTGTACTGGCATTTTTTGTCTGATCTCTCATTCTAGTTTTAAAGTGATCTATGGTTGATTTTCCAGGGCGTTTTAGCATCTTAATCTAATTTTTTCCCCTGGTATAATTACGTTAATGATCATATCATGTAATTTTGTTCTATCAGGGGTAAAAATCTGAAAACTCAGGTACTTGGATGCCCTAAGACCATTGATGGTGATCTGAAATGCAAAGAGGTTCCTACAAGTTTCGGGTTTGATACTGCTTGCAAGGTATTTTCACTCAGAATTTTATGCTATGCTTTTCATGCTTTTGATCTTTCATGGTTTCATACTACAACGATAATTATATCTGAGTTCCATAATTTACTGTGATCTCATTTAGAGGGACTTGAAAATATTACTCTGTGCTTATCATTATATGATATATTTACTTTCCTGCAGATTTATGCAGAAATGATTGGCAATGTGATGGTTGATGCCCGATCAACTGGAAAGTATTATCATTGTACGTGTCGGGTTTGACATTTTTAGTAGTGTCTATTTTTTTTTTTTTTTGTTTTTCCTTCACTATGAAATAGCAAATAAATTCAAAATTATGAGCTGTGACCATCTCTACTAATATTCTTTCATAGAGCTTATTAGGAAAAACTGAGCTTTTGGATGGAAAATAAGCAGAGAAAAAAACTAAAACGACAAATAAATTGTAGACAAGAAACATTATGTTTTTTTAGTTTGGCGCAAAAACCTTTCGGAAATTGGAACTTTATATGTTAAAGGGAGGTTTGAATGTTTCTCGCCCCCATTATGCTCCATCTTTTGTTAGTAGAGTTTCTCCCTCAGATTTCATGCCAAGCCACATATTTTTTTGTCATGTGTTGCACAACAAAAAGGCTTTTTATTTAGACTTAGCCTTGTTTGCTGTGACACAAAACACATTGAAGAAAATACCTTATGATTAACGCATATGACAAGCTAGGGTTTGTATTTGAAACTAAATGCTCTATGCATAACGGGGCATGACAGCCAACCAAGAGAGAGACTTGAAAATTTTGTTAATATTAGAGTTATGAAAATGGATACATTCAATGCTAACTGACTTGAAAAAGGCCGTGACAAAGTCATGGAATGGTCTCAAAAGAAATAGTTTTTGGTGTGGTGTAGTGTGGTGTAGTTAGTAGTGCATGGTGTGCTTTGCATCCTCACATCTATTCTATCCGCATTATTAATCTCCACCTTAGCTACCTTTTCTAATTCAGTTTGCATCGAATGTACCAACTTTATGGCTGTGATACCAGTCATGGAAATTGAATTGTAAACATAATAGGTTTGTTGTGGTGTTGTTCTTGTAAACATACACCCTTGTATCTCTTCAAGCCATGTCAAACTTATCTCATCCAGTGATCATCTGGTTTTGTGGTTCATTTAAGCAAGGTATTATCTATTGGGCCCATGTTTGCAGTTGTACGGCTTATGGGGCGTGCGGCTTCACATATTACACTAGAGTGTGCTCTACAAACTCATCCAAACATTACTATTATTGGAGAAGAGGTATCTTCATAAATCTATTGTTTTAATTTTACATCACTTGCAGAGCCTGGTATATTTGCTCATGATATTTCAAGTGCAAAAAAGAATATTAGACTTTTTATCCAACATAAGTGCGCATGTTATGACAAAAAGGTAGCACCCATGTAATTGGTTGAAGACTGTTTCTAACATTTTAGTCATCGAATACCTTGATATCCCTTCTCCATGGTTATTGAAGAATGTGTAGTAATTGATTGGAAACGCATAGCTTGATATGAGTTCTAGAGACATTTCATCTTTGAACTGCTCTTTGGTAGAAAGGAATTGATCATTTTTCTCAGAAAAGATATCATCTAATTTAGATATCTCTTGATTCAGGTTGCTGCTAAGAAGTTGACGCTGAAAAATGTGACAGACTACATTGTAGATGTTATCTGTAAACGTGCCGAACTTGGTTATAACTATGGAGTTATTCTTATTCCTGAAGGACTGATTGATTTTATTCCCGAGGTAATATTCTTGATCATTGAATCATGTACTATTTTTCTTTACCCCCCACTCTCTCCCATTTTCTCTTATTTCTGGCTGAATGCTCAAGATTTTGATGCACTGCTCTTTTACAAGTACATGAGTGCCACACCACTTTACTGATTTAAAAGCTATCAATTTATTGCTTTGGCATTTGCAGGTGCAGCACCTTATTGCAGAATTGAATGAAATTTTGGCCCAAGATATTGTGGATGAAGGTGGGCTGTGGAAAAAGAAACTGACAAATCAATCTCTACAGCTTTTTGACCTTTTACCTCAAGCAATCCAGGAACAGTTGATGCTTGAAAGAGATCCTCATGGAAATGTCCAGGTATTTGTTTTAGTCATATTATTGTCTGTATGGTAGGATTTTGACCTAACGGAAGATTTCCTAGTAACTATTGTACTATTGTTCACGTTGTATGTGTTTCCTACAATCAGGTTGCCAAAATTGAAACCGAGAAAATGCTTATTCAAATGGCTGAGACTGAGTTGGAGAAGAGGAAACAAGAAGGTGCATATAAAGGACAATTCAAAGGACAGTCCCACTTTTTCGGGTACTTATTTTCTTTCCTTAGACAGCGGTCATTGATTCATATCACAAATTCTGAATTGATTTTTTGATGTGATGGGGGGTGCATGTTTGGTGACTGCGATTTTGGCATTAGGCTTTGGGCTACCCTTGACAAACCTGATGATCCTGACTTGTACTGAACTTAACATTCATTATTGTGTATAATGCTTCTCTGCATTTTTTGTGGCAATTTATATTGAGAAATATTGTTTAAGATTCTTATCCCGAAGATTAGTTGTTAATGTCCATGTAAATTTTATTTCTATAGGTACGAAGGGAGATGTGGTTTGCCAACTAACTTTGATTCTAGCTATTGCTATGCATTGGGTTATGCTGCTGGAGCTCTCCTTCAGGGTGGGAAAACTGGGTTGATATCATCGGTCTGGATTCTATCCCTTTTCACCTTACTCATTCTGCTTAACTTTCATTTTTTTTATGCTTTATTTATTCCTCTTACTTTGTTCTTCATTTCACACTTTTTTTTTTTAAGTTCAATTTTATATTGTCATGTCAGATGGTAAAAATCATAACTGAGCTAAACTGTTTTTGTGCTTTTCATGATGCCTCCAGGTTGGGAATTTGGCTGCCCCGGTTGAAGAATGGACAGTTGGTGGGACTGCATTGACTTCATTAATGGATGTTGAGAGGAGACATGGTATTACCATCTTTCACTTTCTTCCTCAAATTCTGCAGGTTTAATATATCGGAACTTTACGTTTTTCTTTTTCCTTTTGTCCTTCATTTCAGTGAAATCTGGACAGAATAATCTGTAACCTTTTGTCTTAGCAACTTGTTTTAATGCTGTTTTTTCAACTAGCAGTATTTTAGGATGTTATTAGTCCATGATATGGTTTGGCCTTTTTTTTTTTTTTTTTAATGTTATTCACCTTCTTTATCTCTATCGTTTGAGCTGTTGTTGAAAGACTAGTTTATTTTCCAGGTAAGCTCAAGCCGGTGATAAAGAAGGCAATGGTGGAGCTTGATGGTAAGTTTTTTGGTGGACAATCTTCTCATGGTATTTTCACTTCCATATTAAGTTGTAAGGATCATTTGCAGCATATTTGTTCATGATGGCGTAGTGGTGTTTGGTAACGCCATGCAATATCATTCACGTTCTTTCCTATTCTCTTCAAATGTCGAACAAAGAGAAAAAGTGATCAGCAACTTAAATTAACTTGATGAATTTTCAGGGGCCCCTTTCAAGAAATTTGCATCCATGCGGGACGAGTGGGCAGTGACGAATTGCTACATCAGCCCTGGTTAGTCAGTAATTTCATGTTCATCAACCATCATTTCCACCAACTTTTATCAGTTCATGGTGGTGTTTGTTCGGAATATCGTCCCCATAAAAAGTCAAATCCAAACACCTCATTATATTGTTGCCATCTATTCTTATCAATTCTCATTACAGGTCCAATCCAATTCCATGGTCCAGCTTCAAACGCAGTTAATCACACTCTACTCCTTGAACTTGGAGCTCAAGCTTAGCCAAGTTGTTGCTCTGATGCACAGTCATATATTTAGAGAAACCATCTAAATCTGTACTTTTTCTGCATCTTTGAGATTTCTGTCCTTTGTTTTTTAAATGGGATTTTTGTGAATTGTGTTTTTACAATATCTGGAGGAGTATGTATGACTCAGATAGTTTTGCTTCTCATTGTGCGACTCAGTTTTCGTATCTCTCTCAAAGCACCTATTTCTGCAACTTCTTGAGAGCGTTTTCATTCCTGGTCTGCTAAATGATTGATAAACGACTATCGTTAACTAGTCAAATCCATAAAATGCCATTTTCCGAAACAAGAACAAGGTCGTTGTCATCAATCAAATTCAGAGTTTTTACCATTCACGTTAAAAATAATCTGTCTCCGAAATTGTAGAGATTATTTGAGACACCAAATGAAAAGAAATTGAGCTGCTTTAAAAAAGTTCTCCATTTGAGCAATTGCTAAGAAAGAAAAAAAAAAAACGTCTTGTATTCCTCTCGTTTTAAAAAACAAAAAAC
The DNA here is from genome assembly GCF_004785595.1 of Juglans microcarpa x Juglans regia. Classification (NCBI taxonomy): domain Eukaryota; kingdom Viridiplantae; phylum Streptophyta; class Magnoliopsida; order Fagales; family Juglandaceae; genus Juglans; species Juglans microcarpa x Juglans regia. The sequence goes on along the minus strand of NC_054603.1, from coordinate 7,443,761 downwards.
AGCTAAACTACATAGATCGACGATTACCACTCTAATTAATTTATCGAGTTTTCTACAATATTGTCGGATATTCTTTTGTTTAGGATGCAAATCGGAATGAGAGATACAAAATGTAATTTCCATATTTGAACAAAAAAAAAAAAAAAAAAGAGGGGAAAAATAAAACAAAAGCAATGCTGAATGCAGGTTTAAATGGCATCGATCAAAGTGTCTGTGTCTAAAATGATCACAGGTGACAGAGGATTCATCAACTCTTTATATAATCAGATAACAACAAACCAAGGAACTTACTTTTTGTTCACCATTTTATCTATCCCATAAACGGATGTAGTTTGATGTGATTCATCATATTATAAAACTATTTTTATTATAAAGTAAATCTAACGACTCAGATCAAATCACGTCAGTTTGTGAGATTGTTTTCCTATAATTTTTTATGAATATAGCAGTACTGAACAAACATCGGATAACTAGGTGGCAAATCACTGTATAGCCTGGCCAAAAAATGAGAAGGTAACAAAAGATACGACTTTTTTAGGAAGATCAGATGCTTAGCTGCATGAATGCTATTGAAAGTTGAAACACATGACATGAATTATTGCTCACAAATATCACCTAATCTGATTGTTCTTAATCTCTTGACAGTCGGCTCCATAATACTACTCTAATCTTTCTTAAATAGTATGTATTGCTGCAAATAAAAAGTACCAAAATCTCAGAATTGTATTCTCTGCATTGCTGTTTGCCAAAATTGGCTACTTGTGGCGTGCGCAACCCAACTACTTTCAGATTGATGCAGCTTAAAAGGGTTGTCAACTTTTTTCTCTGTAGACACCGCGACTTTCTTCTCTTTTGAGGTTTTCTTTCCTTCTTTCTGTATATTCAAAGCTCCTTTAATCACATGCTACTGATTTGGCACTGTGCTGATCTGTTGCTACGTGCTGTGCATGATCACGTGTTTTTTACCCTTTTAGGGTTAGGAGATGGATGCTCTTTATCCACCTTTTTCTACCCCCTTTTACAAATATATTCTGGACAATACAGAGTCTTAAAAGAAAAAAAAAAAAGTATTTCCTTAATTGCATCTGGGTTGGATCGGAATCAATTGCCGGTGGCACTTGGAGGAACCTTACCGGAAAAGAACCTGCATTTCTCTGCAATGTGACACCTGAACATTGCTTTTTTCAGAGTTTGGAGCAAGTCCTGACAGCTCATTGTACTTGTCATGACACTCGGGAAGTAGAAGATGAGAAGAGAGAGAATCAGATATGGATCATCTTTCTTGTATTATTACGGATTAAGCAGATACTCAAAAGCAGTTTTTGGTTTAATCCCTTTTTCAAAAGTAAAATTACATTTATTAATATAAAAAATATATTTATTATTTATTTTCTCATCATTCATGATATGATATTAAATAATAAATTTATAAGTGAAATATAATAAATAATTTTCAATCATCTAATACTACATCATGAGATGATGAGAAGACGATAAAAATTAAAATATGAGTAACATTACTTATTTTTATTTGAAAAACATCAAACTCAAAATTATAATAACAAGATTTAGAAAACAATCATATATAAGATTAAGATGATTAAAGAGATAATGAAGAGAATAATCAATGCCCTATAACCAACAGAAGCACTTGATTAATTTTGTCAAACAAACCATAATACACACCAACCTTGTTTGTAAATGAAATTATAACTTTAGGAAATTTGAATCCCATTCACACATGGAGTAAAAGTTGTCGACGCCTATGAGTGCCCATTGGTTGCAATTGGAAAAGCCACGTGAAAATAGTAGGTACCCATCACATCTTACCAATCATTAAAACACAGGTTTGTCCACGGACATTAAAATAGTTCAGTTTCCTTCATTTACCGTACACCTCTCTGTTGTCACATCGATAACTGTTAATTGTATTTATTTTTAAAAATATTTTATCTAATTATACAAAGATTTTATAAAATTACGTTAATTTATAAATTTATTTTATATAATTTATTTATGTTTATAATAATTTTCTATATTTTTAAGATGGCTTTTGAGATTTTTTTCCTAAATATTTTCTTAGTAAGAAAAAAATCACAACTTCAGTCACTTCTCAATTTTTTATATACAAAAAAAAATAAAATAAGTAAATGATAATTTTAAGGTTTTCTTTATTTTTACAATTATTTTTATCTGATTTTATTTCATTTCATTAAATTATTATAAACTTTTCAAATTTTTTATAAAATAAAATAAAAAATTTAAAATTTTCAAAATCTAATAATATTAAAAAAAAAAAAAAAAAAACCAGACGAGGTAAATTATAGCGACGTGAGATTAGTAAAATTTTCTTTATTTTTATTCAATACATATGTTTTGAAATCATCTAAAAAAAACAAAAATGGCCCAAATACCAAAGTCAACAACTTGACTATCATGGTCGTGAAAGTGAAACCCAATGCCTAGTGCTATGAGCCATGTACGTAGTCCGAGACATGGAATGGGTGCTCTGTCCGAGCCCCGAACCATCATGTTCAAGGCTCTAGGTCCTTTCATTCTTTGCGGATTTGCGAGGTTCCTGCTATCTTACTGCTCCTACATGTGGCATTTTGTTGCAGTAGGGACAAAAAAAAAAATCCTTTGTGTTTGCAGTTTGTAAAGAAAAAAATATATATTTAAGTTTTCTGTTTTGTTATTAAGAAACAGTTAAGTTAGAGCTAGGCAGACAATTTTAAGTTTTGGCTATTATCAAAATTTTTGGTTAGGTTAATTTATATTGAATTAGACATTTTAAAATTAAAATAGTAATAGAATATTATATTTTAAAAATATACTTCATATATTTCTTCAAACTAGATTCAACCACAAATGCCACAAAATTCAAGCAAAATATATTACATATTTTTGAAAAATAAAATAGAATAAAGTTAAAAATAATGGGCTATTTATCAAAATTAAAATGGATAATATAGACTTTAAAATAATCAGATAATATAGACATTAAAATAACATTTAGATTTTTGAAATTGATGTAAGATATTACAAAACAGAAATGACATGAAAAATAACATTTATATATAATGTATGATGGGTCAAAAACTTCAAAACCCACACACCTGATATAAGATTAAAATATAATGATTGTTAGAAATGATTAAAATATTACTTTGATAAGTAAATAGTATCTAGCCAAATATACCAATGTCAATACTCTTAGATGTTATAGATTATTTAAGCATTTGAAAAAAAAATCAGATTCATCGTTAAATTTTAATTTTTATTGTTATTTTAATATTTATTTAATTTTTTTTACAAAAAGTATATGATACTTACGTAATATATAACTGTAAATATTATTTCTCAATTACAAAATTCTAGAAAAATTACAAAATTCTAGAAATTTAAAACAGATATATTTCACTTGAGTAGTTCTACATATATTTACAATTTTACGTAAAAAAAAAATCTATTTTTATCAGTTTTCTTTATAAATTCAGATTTTAAATTTTAAATTTTATAACTTTTAATATATTAATAACTGACACGTCAATCTATATTATTATGCAAGTAAAAATTATAAATACAGATAACATTTTTCATTTCACTTAATACAGTACAAAAATCATTGACCCCCTCTTGGCTCTTTGTCCTACGTACCACACATATTACACCATTCGCAATGGAAAATGATTGTATTATATATTCTTCCTTATCTTTTTATTTTCTGTGTTTTCTTCCCATATTTAAGTCTCTAATTTCCTGTGATAAAGACAACAATTAGGGCTCTTACGCACAGAATTTGTCATGATACGTACGTACGTGTAACAGTAGTACTTAAGAGCTAGCAGTAGAATATTCCCATGCATGCATATATTCGAATTTTTAAAACAATTAAAAGCCTTTTTGTAGTTTTCTTTGGAATGAGTTACAGTTTGTACGTACAGTGAACTCCAAACAAATTTTGTACGGCAGCATATATATACTTTGGTATATCCTTCCCTTCTCACCTTTCCAATTCCCACCACAAAGGCGCCTGGCTATCTCTCGCGCGCCTATATATATATACACACACACGTATGTTTGTCATTTTTTCTTCCTTTTTTTTTTTTTTTTTTTTTTTGTTCTATCTGTCAACGTATTCGATTCAAGATTCTCAATATTCCAAAAATATATTTAGACCATCCAAAAGAGGGAGATACAGAGAGATATCTATAAAAGCGAATCTCGAAAATTTTGGTGCATGCTAGCCATTCATGTGTGGCACTCTTTATATATATATTCATAGGATGAATCTATTAGCTAAAGAATTTTAAGGAGCAATGATTCCACAAACAATGGCAGAAACTTTTGTAGTACTCCCCTTATTTCTACATGAGTGATGCACAATCTATGCATGGATTCCCACTTTCTCTATCCGTCTTGCTTTTATATATATGTGTGGATGAGAGTGATTATTTATGAGAAAAATGATTATTTTTTACGAGTTATTTGCAATGAGATTGGACTTATTTTGATAAGAAATGTTTTTTTTATAGCAAATAATTAACCAAAAATATGCATTTTTCTTGTACCGTGCACGAAAAACATATTATACAATTTATGTGAAAAAATCAACAAATCTATCAAATATTTGAGTTTGATTATGAAAAATGTTTTAAAATATTAATTGAGAATTTGGATTTCCACTTTGTTTGTCCTTTTTTTTTCATTAATTAATTTAGTATGTCATAATTGGATGATGGTTTTTTTATTTATTCGGGGAGGTTTGTGTGTTATGCCATCAGCCCATGTACCTTTGGCCATTGGATGATGTTCTTAAAAGCAGGTGATTGCTTTAAAAAAATTAAAAAAAAATAATAATTGTGGCTTTGGTTAACAATAATTTTAGATATACATCATGTAGATAAACCATACCAATGAGAAAATTAGGGCATCATGCAAACAGGTAGAGACGAGGGAGGCAGTTGCTATCAAGAAGAAGGGTCAGTTTCATTAGCTTGGAGAGTTGGGGCCCTTCCAGTTGATGTAATGATGGTGTTTTTGCCTGCACATGGCTCATCATTTTGCCTACAAACAAACGCCATTAACAAAACCCAACCCCTCTCCGATCTCTTTAATTATATATCTCTTTTAGATTTTGTATGAAGATGGATCGGTACTCTCCACGATCGACCACCATATATTGCCATTTTGCATTGCAAGGCCGCCTACTATAAGCCACTAACTCATCATCCATAATTGGGGTCCATCTAACTTGTCACCTTCTATATCTATATCTATATATCTATATCTATATATATATATATACATATACAGAAAGAGAGAGATAGAGAAAAATATTCTAATCGCAAAGTGATTACACAAAAATAATTTCACAAACTGATATGACTTGATATGATTTGTCAGATTGTAAAGTTACTTTTATTATAAAGTAGATCTGACGGATCACATGTATACATTTCAATTTATAGAATTACTTTTGTGTAATTATTTTGTGTGTATAGCACTCCTCATATATATATATGTATATATATTGTGTGTGTGTGCATGCGCATGTGCACATACTTTATTCTTATATATTTCAAATTATCTTTTCTTTTATACCTAAATCTTGTGCACATCACATAAAAATAAGGAAATATTCTGAACTACCATAATTTGTATTATGTGAATTCGCACTTGATATCTAAATCATAAGCTTAAATTGTAATACACAAGTTGTAATGATAAATTGATAATTTAAAGCTTTAAGAAACATCAAATTTGTATTACATGATTAATTGAGGTTTTTGAGATAAAAAAAAGTGTAAAATATCAAAATTGGTGGTTGTGAGACCACATTACGAAAATAAATTGATAGGGATAAATAGCTAACTACACTATCCACTCTAATTAATAAGGATTTATACTACTTGAAACAATCAAAATTAACACATTATTTGCTCTGATCTACTACTTTTTTATCAAATGATATTTTTGCCTAAGTACTGATGTTAAAATGACAAAGAATAGGTGATGTGCAAAACATTTTTTTACCTTGTTTCTGGATAAATGTTGCTATTTCACTATTAGATATAACGAGCCTATAACCCATGCAATATGCAAATTGTTGTGTATGTTGTGTATGAGGGAGAGAGATTAGAGAGAGATCGAGTTTTATAGTAGAGAAATTTGAAACGGTTTATAGGGCAGTTTATTTGATGAAACAATATAAATGTTTGAAATAATGTCTTTGTGTGGAGACTTGAATATGTTTATATCTTTATATGTAAGAAAAGAAATTAAACTTAAAAGTTACAACAATTCATAATGAAAAATTGATTTTAAAGTATTACCGCTTCAAAATGAAACATTACTTTTAAAATGTGTTGAGGGAAAAATGAGTTAATTGGCATATTCTTGTAAAAACCTATGTAAAGTTGAGTTGTAACAAGTGTTGATACATTGGTACATGAAAAAGATTGAAGTGTGCTCAACATGGCTCGACTGGCGCTCGACTGGCATCGAGCAAAACCTTCCAGAGTGGTTCGCTCGATGTGCGCTCGACTCAGCGTCGAGCGGAACCCAGGCAGAGTGGTTCGCTCGAGGTGAGCTTAACGTGACGCTCGAGCAGAACCCATACAGAGTGGTTCGCTCGATGTGCGCTCGACTCAGCGCTCGAGCGGAAACCAAACAGAGTGGTTCGCTCGAGGTGAGCTTGACGTGGCGCTCGAGCAGAACCCATCCAGAGTGGTTTGCTCGATATGCGCTCGAATCAGCGCTCGAGAGGAAACCAAACAGAGTGGTTCGCTCGAGGTGAGCTTGATGTGGCGCTCGAGCGGAACCCATCCAGAGTGGTTCGCTCGATGTGCGATCGATGTTGCGCGCGAGCAGAACTCATCCAGAGACTTGCGCTCGACCTTCGCTCGACACATCGCTCGAGCGGTTTCAGAAGATAACGTGCGCTCGACCTTCACTCGACACCTCACTCAAGCCAATGTTCAAAACAACCTAAAGATTCATGTTTTGAGCGCCGTGACTTGCTGGGACTATAAATAGAACAGATCATTTCTGTTCTGTGGTGTGGAAAAATAGTGCAAAACTCTAAGTGTTTCAAGAGCCAAAGAGAGAAACATTTTCCTCCCTTGTGAATCTCTCTTGGACAAACATATCCACCACACCACACTCAAGATAAAATCTCATTCAAAGTCCATTGAAGTGGACGTGTTGTTGGCCGGAAGGTTTCCGGAGCTGCTGTAATGCCGAGATCGAGAGGTTCTCGTGGAAAGCTATAGAAAGTCGGAGTTCCGACACTACATGCGTGTAGAGATCGAGTGGGTCACTCGTGATGTTGCAAGCCAGGTTTAGGAACTACAAAGGTTTTGTGAGTGTCTCTAAATTGGTTGTAATAAACTTTTTCTATAGTGGATTTTAGGTGGTGCCTTACACCCGGAGTGGTTTTAGAATTTGAAGAAGTTCTTCAAATGAGTTTCCACTTCGTGACCAAAATCATTATGTTAATTGTTTTTGTCCATTGATTAACTGTTTATTTGTTTCTAATATTGAAAAGACTATCAAAATTGGAATACACTTATTCACCCCTCTCTAGGTGTAGTGATTGGTAGAACCACTGCTTTTTCAAAATGATTATCGCTCCATAAATATACATAACACTTCAAGTTTAATGGGTAAAATGTCACATCGGAGTCATATGACTCTGGTTAAAATACAAAATTATAATATAAATGTTGAATTAGTCCTTTTGGGTGGAGTGTCGGTTTATATCTTTATATATAAGAAATGAAATGAAATTTAAAAGTTATAATGATTAACTTAAAAGTTACAATGGTTTATAATGAAACATTACTTTTAAAAGGTTTAGTACCGCTTCATAAACATAGCACTTCAAATTTAATGTGTAGAATGCCTACTTTTATAGATACAATACCACGTTGGAATTATATGACTCATCTTTTATATACAGTAATGGATTCGAGGGTGTAATGTTTCATTTTATATGATTCATAGCGTAAATTATGTCAATAGACTGATAGATAAAAAAAAATGCATATATACATGTAAAGGATAGTTAATCGCAAAGGATTCAGCCAAAAGAAAGAAATAATCACAAGATGTCACTCAATTGAGGATAGTTATATCACTTAACCACACTAATCCCCAATGTCTTTTCAACCAAATCACACTTGTAGGATCAGGAATTGATCACTCAACTCTTAAGCAATATGCATATATAATTTGTAAAATAGATATCTAAAACAAACAATTCTCAAGTTTCTGTCATTTCTGAGTGATAATTTATATAGCAAATACAATGCATGAACAGTCCAAGCTCTTAATAAATGGTAGGAAAATAAGAGTTGGATAGGGAATACACAACTTCAAAGCGAAAAAAATAACAAGGCTAGAACGATTGCCAACGACATTCTATAAAGTAACTTCGATTAGACATTTATGACAACTTATAAATTAATAAAACACTAAAGTTGGACAATTAATTAATTTAAGTAAAAAGGATACTTTTTCATCCATATAGCCGCCACATAAGGACAAGGGTTTCCATAATTTTCATCGTCTTCCTCAAAGTCATAAGCTTCCACAACTACGAGCTTATTGTTATGGAAAAAATCGTTTCAACTCATTTTATTTTATAATTATAATTTTTTAAATTTTTATATAAAATATAATAAATAATTCAATTTTTTTAAATTCTAAAACATTAATAATATTAAATAATAATATTCTAATAATATTTTATTTAACTTTTAACTTTTATCTCAAATCATATCATCTCATCCACTATCTATCCAAACATCACCTGAATTTCAAACGCACTAGCTCCATAGCCTACGGGTGAATGCTGATTAATTGTATGGCTGGATATGTGTGTAATTCTTGGAAATTTATCAGGAAAATTGTTTCAATATTTATAGCATAATTATCTTTTTAATACTTTAGAAACATAAAATATTTGTCATTATTCTATATGGAATTTCTAAAAATTGAGTTTCCAAACCATGTTAATTATAATGTATATATTCCCAATATTTGGCTTTTGAGAACATGTAAAGCACTTATAGATAGTTAGAACTTTATTTTGAAGTCACATGATTTCAATATTCTTATATATGCAAGATTATATAAGCTAACAATTGTTTTCTATTTTTCTATACAATGATAAAGGTTCAAAAATTTTGATCGAAAGACAAATAAAATAACAATGATTACTTGTATTTATCCTAATTAACACATTTAACTAATTGCTTAAATTCTATCTATAGGATATTTAGGGCCCGTTTGGAATTTGGAAGATGCTGAAATCAACTTAGTTCAGTCTAATTTTAAGTTTAGTCTAATATCCAAACGCTCAAATCATTAAACTCATCTCAACTTAAAACTTCTTTACACTTGGGACACACAACCTTTTTCAACTCAATATCTCTTTACACACGAGATCCACATACTTTTTCAATTTCTCATAAATATATCCAAACTCATCTTAACATCCAAACGCATCTAAACTTATCTTATATGCATGAGTTCTACAAAACTCACTTTACTATTTCAACTCACTATTATTTATATAGAACTCAACTCAAAATAATATCTAAATAAGAGGTTAATGATATTATATTTAAAATGAGAAAACAAACTCATCTATATATATATATATATATAAAAGAAAAAAAAAAAAAGACTGGCACGCGCTGGAGGCGTTGTCTGGAATTTGGAACAAAAAGGTTTGAGGCTTTGAGCAAGGAACATGGGGGGAATCATAGAGGGATGTAGATGTCAACGCTGGGGAATTGCATCCTTCATCATGAAGAGGAAAGCTCCGTCCCATGAATGTTAGCAACTAGGCATTGCCCCACTTGACACCCCTTGACACGACATGACACCACTCTTCCTTTTTCGAGATTTCGACATTATTGATATCGGTATATACTATATTGCATTTTAATTACTTTATCTTTGTGTTTATCTTCACAAAAATAAACACAAAATTAGCCAAGATTCATGAACTAGGTATATAATTGGCCTCTATAATTCAGGAACCTCCCTAACCAGAAACTATATAATGGTGTACGTAAAGTGATTTATTTCGAATATAAACGAAACTAAATAGAAGAGACGACAATTATAAAAGAGTAATATTAGATAAAATTATGAAATATACAACCGTTGCATATTTTTATTAAAAAATGAATAATGTTAGATATAGTCATGAGTTGTGCAAGTATAGTGCACTCCTTTTATGAAAGAGTGAGATCTATTATTAAAAAATTAATTTTTTTATGTGAGTCTATATTTACTCATTTCTTTTAAAGGAGTATGCAATGTTTGCACACTTTATAACTGTAAATATAATTTCTCTTAAAAAATAGTGCAGCCTATTATTAAAAAAATTAATTTTTCATGTGGATCTTATATTTACTCATATTTTTCAAATAGAGTGTGCGACACATGCGTACTCTATGAAGAAAAAATCTATTTAAAAGTTTTATATTTTTATACACCCAATACATCGATGATATGAAGCCTTTCACAACAAATAATGTGGTAGCATATGTAGCAAAACTCGTGCGCATAAACCCAAGAGGAACTAATATTTTTCTTGAACCAATATGTCTTTCACCATATGTATTATGTACTATAAATTATCAAAATTGACAAATAAACACACTCTTGTTCATGTACAAATTATTATTGCTTAATGAAATGACTCAACTTTTGTAGTTTTTAACTTTTAAGCACAAAGTGTACAAGGTACTGTAACTATTTAATTGTTTATTTAATTTTATTACTTTTTAAGTGAATCTCTCTCACTGTAATATTCTATCTTTGATAAACCATAATCTCAGTAGATTCACAGAACACAAGAATCGTTTCGCATGTTGTTTTGTACTATATATGGCATTGCTTCCTCCATGCACGCTGGACCCAACATCTTATCTCCCCCAATCTCTCTCTCTCTCTCTCTCTCTCTCTCTCTCTGCTGAATAATTTTATTACTCAATTCTCCTTTAGTGGGTCACTCGCAGTCTTGCACTGCATCTCTGAACTCACTTCCAAAACACATCCACTCTCTCTCATCTCTCTCTCTCTCTCTCTCTCTCCATGGCTACCTCTGGAGTGTGCTCAGAAGCGTATAACCTCTCTTCCAGCAGCAGTGGAAGAAGAAGCAGTTGTTCCGCGTCGCCCGAGTTCGAGTTCTGGATGGTCCGTAATCCGTCTTTCCCACAACCCAATCTCCTCTCCGCCGACGAGCTCTTCGTCGAAGGTGTTCTTCTCCCTCTCCACCTTCTCCCCCACCACCACCACCACCCTGACCCAAAACCAGAACCCGACCCAGAACCTCCCAACTCGACCCCTACTGTTACAGACCCAGAGCCAGCACGACCCGAGTGTCCACCCGTTTTAATCACCGAGTCAACCGCAGTGTTGTCCTCTTCGAAGCGGTGGATAGATATTTTCAAGAAGAGCAGCGCGAAGAACCCAGAAGGGAAAGAGAGAGAAAAGGAGAAAGACAAAAAGAAGGCCGAGAAAGAAAGAAAGGGTGGAAGCGGAGCCAGCTCGGCGGAGTTGAACATTAATATCTGGCCATTTTCGCGGAGCAGATCCGCCGGAAATGCAGGGACCCGACCCAAGTCTGGACCCGGGGCTCCTGGAACCCGCAAGGTGAACAGCGCGCCGTGTTCACGCAGCAACTCGGCTGGCGAGTCCAAGTCAAAGAAGTGGCCAAGCAGCCCGGGACGTGCGGGAGTCCATCTGGGTCGTAGCAGCCCGGTTTGGCAGGTTCGCCGGGGAGGAGGCTCGAGCATGAAAAGCTCCGAGACCATGGCTCGCGGTGCGGAGAGAGCAGCCAAGAAAGACGCACCGGAAACTCGCCGGAGCAGAACAGCCGCCAACAGCGGAGCTACAGGGCCGAAAGCGACAGTCTTGAACCTGAACGTCCCGATGTGCATTGGATATAGACACCATTTGAGCTGTAAAAGCGACGAGAATAGCGCTGTCGGTGGCGGTGGCGGCAACAATATCCGCCGAATTATTAGCAACGGTGGCAACGACGGTGGAAGGAGTGGTAGCGTCGGAAACGGTGGGAATCTTTTTAACCTGCGAAGCCTCTTCACCAAGAAGGTGTATTGAATTCAAAGTAATTAAACAACAAACTCCCTCAATATTTATTTCTTCGAGACTTGAGAGATTAAAGTCACTTTCTTGCTGATTTATTTGTTATAAATTTCATGTTTTTTTAATGCTTTTTCTATTGTAAACAGAGATTTAGTTTGTTAATTTCATGTGTAAATTATCTAGTAAAAAAAGGCACGCTTTCTAACTTTTTCAGATCGAGTTGGACGCATATGCATTATGTGCAATTACCCAGCTTTTTCTTCACCTTCAAGTGTCTTGCTTGTTCTGCTACCATCTCTCTTTATTTTCAACAAACAAAACATGTTTAATTATAAATGTTTAAGGTTGTTAATTTTCTTTAAGTAAAAAAGATACCCTCGTTTTCTGAAAACGACAGGAAAAAAAAAGAACAGCCAAGGGAAACAAAAGAATCCTAATATACCATCAAGTACTTAAAAAAGAGTTTACTGCATAGCCAGTGTCTGTCCGACTCTTATCATAGAAAATACCAATTTGTAATGAGAAAAAGGCTGTTATGCCCACCAACTCTTACCGTTCTACTTGATTGTTTGGATTTTTTTTATTTAATAATTAAAGAAATGATTTTAAGAATGTTAGTATATTTTTTTTATTTTTTAAAAATATTTAAACATATTAAAAAATATGAATAGAAAAATAAAAACGGTAATAATGAGCGGTTCTACTCAGGCAATCTTGTAATGATGGTTCCAACCTGTTTCCGAGGATGATGTAGCATTAACATTACTAGCCTCTGTGGATTTAGAAATTGAGTAATACTACTCGTCATTCATTTTTCTATCATCTTCTCATAATTTAATGATGTGATATTAAATAATTAAAAATTATTTATTATATTTTACTTGTAAATATATCATTTAATGACATATCATGAAATAATAAGAAAATGATGAGAAAAATAATGATGAGTAAAATTTTTCATAGATATTATATTATAATATATGTCTGTCACATCAGTCATAATATTAGATAGACATAACTTATAATGTTGATGGCATCATAAATAAATTTGCAATTTTTGTGAGAACTCCGAATTTGACATTAACCCAAATATAAAAATTTTAAAATCGAGTTGAGTCGAGCTAAATTTGACACCATATAAACTTAATATATGATGTTTAGAACTAACAATTTTTGTCACAACCCACAAATCCGAAAGAAAAAGGAAATTAACGAGTTAGGTTGATGAATGTTAGCTCATTTCAGCAAACGGATCGAGTTAGTTTGATGTGAATTTAATGCAAAATGCGAATGCTTAATCTCTCCCCGAAAGGCAAATTTGTTGCCATGAGTTGAATGAACTGCAGCGTTTAACTAATCCCTTGCTGGCTTTGATAAGGCCGAACGAATGGAGGATTCTTAAGTATTAATATGAGGGATCTTAAAACATTAAAAAGAGGTTTTTCTCTGTGATGTGATGGAAGGGTCTTTCTTAGAGAATCATGGGCCTTAGTGGGCTCATTAATTGCTCATTGGGCTGCTGGAAATTATTAGGTTCACTTGGAAATGGGCCTGTTCTCATAATTGATATTCTACATATTGTTTTCAATGATCCATACATCTAATAAATAGCAATCATAAAGACAATTCCTTTCTGTTCCAGAAAAATGGAATCGATCAAATTTATATTTAACATTAATCTAATAATATAAATAAATTAGCAATCTTACATTACATTTCTGTTGAATAGAAAAAAATAAAACATAAAAAAAATCAACGTACGTGTATAGTGCAGAATAAATGTTGTTATAAATAAGTAATTTTGTAATTCATCACTCCAAATACCACATATTATATTTATATTTATATTTATTTTATTATTCTTAAATTAATTAAATTTTTTTACTCATTATTCATATACTATACATCTGATTTGAGAAAAAAAATTAAAACAATTATATGGGGAGCGATGCATGAGAATGATGACTAGAAATTTTGTAAGTTATAAGGCGTAAAGGGTGTGAAGTGTGAACACACTTAAATGTCGTGTTCACCAACTGACCCACCCAGCGGTGCCTCCCGCGCCACGATCCCGCACTCATAAACAGGGGGGCGGAGAGTGGGTGAGAGGGAGAGAGATCAATATTACCAGAACTCAAAAACATCCATGGCGGTTTTGGGTCGTCTTGTGATAATGGCTCCGGCATGACGTGCTGTCGCCTCACCGAAAAACGTAACCCATCCACGTCCTTGTTCGCCTGTCCTTCCTCGCCGCTTTTACCACCTTACGCTTCCCTCCATCTTCACCTCGATCATTTTTGTTGATTTTTTTTTTTTATTGATTTTTATAATTTTCGTTATCCGTGTGATTTTAACGCTTATTTTGTGTTTGAAATTGTATTTAAAAGATTGCATCTTCTTTTTTTTTTTTCGTTTGGAATTTGGTTATGCAAGAAACCAGTTGTGCCACTTGACTCTGTCACACACACACTTGTAGATCACACTGAGTTTCTACTAGATATGGTGGTTTTGCATATTTTTATACACATGAAAGTGTTATAGGTTCAGTTTAAATAATGTTCAGATTTTTTTCACATTGTCTTAATTCTCTCTGCTTTTATTGAATAAGATGCTGATTATTGTTATATAATTGGTAATTTTATAATTAGTAGCGAAATATGTAGGGTCTGCTGAGCACCAGAGTCATTCTAATGCATCTGAAGTTCTACCACACAGATCGGCACCTGATGCTTGGAGACCGTATTCTATATTTCCAGCCATTGTGGCTGGTTTGTTTGGAGTTGGAGTGCTAGACATGGCTTACTCAGATGGTGATGAGGTTTGTGTAAATTAATTTCTTTTCATGTGTTTGCTTTGTTGGTAATAAGACGTGAACAGCAAAAATGTTCCCTCGATCTATCATTTTCGTTAAAAAAAAAAAAAACAACTAGTGCTGCACGAATTCCCCGTTTGTATGTGTGTGTGTG
The DNA here is from genome assembly GCF_004785595.1 of Juglans microcarpa x Juglans regia. Taxonomy (NCBI): domain Eukaryota; kingdom Viridiplantae; phylum Streptophyta; class Magnoliopsida; order Fagales; family Juglandaceae; genus Juglans; species Juglans microcarpa x Juglans regia. The sequence continues at coordinate 7,428,666 of NC_054603.1, read as the reverse complement.
TGTTTGCGTGGGTTTCTTGACACTTGTGCACTCCGCGAGTACTTTCAGGAAATTGAATTCAAGAAGAAGGGGAGCTTGAGCCCCAAAGAGCTTGATGCTTTGGTATCTGTTTTAGAATTAGCTGGTGGAAAGTTGAAACAAAATAAGACCTTAGAAAGAAAACCCAGGGAAGGTAATGCAATGGTGCCGTCTGCAGAAAAATCAGTTGCTAGTCTTGAGTCCATGGGAGTTAGAATTTATGGACTCAATGAAGCCTGTGGTTACTCCTCAAACAGTGAGATTTCATGGGACACTATTGCTGGATACGATCAGCAAAAAAGGTATGCGAGGACTTGGGTGTGTTGCATTCATTGTTGTTACTTTTTTATTCAAATTTTGTACCCTATTCTGTTTGTAACAAGCAATGAAAACTTGAAGCATTATAATCATAATGATGTAGGATCTCATGGCCCATGTTTAAGAATATGCAACCAGTAACAAAAATATTGAGTTATTTGCTTTTTTAAGAATTAATTTTCTTCTAACAATTTGAAGCAGATTATGGCTGCTGATTCACATAATGAATTATATAGATAGCAATGTTTCGGAGTGGCATATCTTGGTATTCCATGTGGGGCAGGTTGACTACATCTCTACATGTATTAAAAGGACTGGGTGTAGCCTGTACTATCAACCAGTAAAACTAAATCAATTAAGAGTCTGTTTCAGTTTGATAATTCATTTATCCATGTTTTCATGATCTTGACCAAAGAGTGCATGTGTGGTCAATATGTTGATTGAATTTATTTGCGCATGTCTTCTTTGCTGTGCATTCTATCCTGTTAACATGTTTACACAGTACATCTCTTATTTTTGTTTGGTACATTTGTTTGCTGTTTAGATGCATCCATGTTTCTCTGTATGCAAGTGATGATGTAGCCCTATCTTTGATTGTTGCTTGTCTAGAGAGATAGAGGATACAATACTGTTGGCTCTGCATAGTCCTGAAGTATATGATGATATCGCTCGCGGGACCCGGCGCAAGTTCGAGTCAAACAGGCCTAGAGCTGTGCTCTTTGAAGGTCCCCCAGGTATGCCCTTTTATCCATAAAAGGCTGGTAAGTTTGAATTGATCTACTTGTATATATACAGAATTCTTTTCCCCTCCTGATCAGTTTTATAAAATGTTGTGGCAAGTCTTTTGTAGATGCCTAGAAACTAAAATGAGCTAGGCACAAAGGCATCCAAATTAATTTCATGGGAAAGAGAAATAAAGGAATAAGCTTTTTAATTGGACCTGTGGATATGAAAAAGTTTTGGTCAAATTGGACAAAAGCAAGCTTCTCAACTTGTCAAGCCTATTTTTTTCTTCTCCCTTTATTTTACCCGGGACAGTTTATTAAAACACCAGTTGCTACATAGGATTTTGATGCATATGTCAGCATATCTTTTTCAAATACATCGAATTTGAAATGATTCTGTTTTTTGATGGGGGGACTTAGGGACTCTCCCACTTTTTTAACTTTATAAAACTCTACACCGCATTTTTTGGACTGTTTTGCTTGCCTTTTAAATTTAAAAATAAGAACTGTATTGACATGAATTTTTTTCTCATCGCAACATTCAGATTGGATGTCAGCAAGCGTACTGGTAATGCATGTTCAATTTCAGGTACAGGGAAGACATCTTGCGCTCGTGTTATTGCTAACCAAGCGGTAAGCTTTTTTTTGGGCGGAGGAGGGGGGATGATTATATGAGTGCCGTTAATCATTTGCGTAGGTGGTTGATAATTTTGAACACTTGCAAATGTGGCTTGCACGGGCACATGGGTCAAATGCCTGCTGCTTTAAGCTAGAGCATATTGACAAATTGTCTGGATATGGATGCACACGAAATCAAATCACAAGCTTTAAAAGAGTTCCCATCGAATAGTTTAAGATTTTGATTGGTCATGGCAAAAGCTGAATCAGTTTGTTTTCCATCTCTTTATACTTCAATTTTTGACGAAATGAGAATGAGCATGTAGCATTCTTTTGCAGGGTGTCCCTTTGCTATATGTGCCTCTGGAGGTTGTCATGTCAAAGTACTATGGTGAAAGCGAACGCTTGTTAGGAAAAGTGTTTTCACTTGCTAATGAGCTCCCTAACGGTGCTATCATTTTTCTTGATGAGGTAACTGAAGTTTTTGTTGCTTAACAATAGCTTTCTATATATTTGTGCAATAGATTATAGTATTCTTTGTGCATCATTCTTGCTTGTTCATTTTTATTGGGTGCACCTATTTGTTTTATTGTCTGGTTGTTTATGTAGTGTTTAATTTCTTAGTAACCTAGCATTTCTATTGCAGATAGATTCTTTTGCTGTAGGCCGTGATAATGAAATGCATGAAGCTACACGCAGAATTCTATCGGTGTTGTTCAGGTGAATTTGGTTTTTCCATTGCTTTGTGGTTTAGACAGATACTTACGGACCATTGGGCATGTCTTTCTAACATTAAAAGTCATTTCTAGAAGACTATAAAGAAAGGGTTTGCTTGGCTGGATATCCATGTCGTGTTTTACTTTATGTTTACATATTATGTGTGGCTAAACTTCTTGGATGTTACACAGCTATTGCCATGCCTTTGATATATCATATAAGTCTTTCCATGCAGATTGATGGGTTTGAACAGGATAAGAAAGTGGTTGTTATTGCAGCAACAAATCGAAAGCAAGACCTCGATCCTGCTTTAATTAGGTTAGTTGGTGCACATTTTCCCCTGTAGTTGTCAAGTGTACTGAGATCTGTCTAGAATATGTTTTAACTTTTGTTTTATCTATCTTATTTCAGTCGCTTTGATTCAATGATTACTTTTGGCTTACCTGATCGGCAAAATGCAAAGCACCTAACAAAAAGTGAATTAGAAGAATTTGCTGCAGTGACAGAAGAGTAAGTTTGACTTGTTAGCATGTGATCCATTAAATTCAACTTGCCAATTATTTGCTTGCTACTATTTGTTTTTTCTTTTTTAAAGTTTCACCTCATTAATCTGCCAAGGGGAGAATTATACCATATATTTTCTTTTTATTATTCTAGTATTAAAATGGATGGAAAATAGTTCACGTGCTGTTGATCTGGTGCACTTAAAATGTCATCCTGAAAGTGCATTCCCTTGTTCCAAGCCTTCTTCCCTCCGGAGCAGTATTTTGATAATTTAAAATCCTCAAAATACATATTCTTGCATGTCACATCGAATTGCAAAAGGATGATACTTTAGGAAAGTTTAGTATAATTTTTCCTTGTTTCTTTTATATAGTAAGAATCGCTCCTTGAATTGAAATTGACCAGTCTGTGCCCTTTGTTCCTCAACTTGGCAAAACCATGGGATTGGATTAGAAAATTCTGTTTTAATCCATATATTGATTATCTCATTTCTGTTTTGACAAGGCCTTGTGATGTTTGCATGTTGATTTCCTGCTGTTTGGATTTTGAAGTTGAAGAAGCTGATTTTGCATGCTCATTTCCTACTCTAACATTTATGTGACAGTTCTATTTGTTCCTTTACAACATGCTGTAAGGCCCAAGCCAGCCTAGCAGAAGAGATTGTTGCGCTGAGTAAGCTCAAGTATACTCTTTTGGAGGAGTCATGCGCTCAGGAGAAAGAACTTTTTCGGTTTAAGGCCGAGAAGATAGAATATGATTGGGAAAGATGGGAGAATAAAATTCGACAAGAGAATGAGAGACTGAGGTTGGAGGCCGAGAGACTAAGGTTGGAGGCCGAGAAACTAGAACTCGCCCGGAGGGAAGCGAATGAGAGAGCAGAGAGAGACCGGTTGGAGATAGAGGAGCGAATAATGACGGTCGATGTGTTTAGATTGTTTGGACTACGAAAGCTATATTTCGAGCAACGTCAAATGGAAATTTTGGCAAGACTTCAGAAGTTCAAATGAAATGGAAATCAGCAGATATATACATCATGAAATTTATTTGTTATTGAGGTAAAGGATAATTTTTATAATTTGTACATTTAATTGGAAGTATTTGTTTGTTTGTTTCTCTAAAATGGGCATCCCGTACTCCATTATTTATTATATTCATCCTAATTGTTCTGCATGAGTTTCTACCATTAATGTTCAATTTAAATATATTCATCCTAAATGCACTGCATGAGTTTCTACAATTAATATTCAATTTAAATGATTAGATATTATGAAAGGCCAAAAACAGGAACCCAATAATTTAATATTCTTTATAGTAATGTCAGCGTGTCAAAATCAACAAGTGTTGTGTGAAAGAATGATTGGTAAAGAAAAATACTTGTTGCAATCGAATAGGGGAAGCACCGCACAACCTGTGTCCACGTAAAAAAAAATGAAACAGTTCATTTCATTCGTTTTCATTTTCTCAAATATTGACTTCGTTTCTTCTTCTCCATCCTCCCATTTGTTTTCACCTTCTCTGAATCCTCTTCTCCCCTTCATTTTTTCCTTTTTCGAATCTTCTCATTCCACTCCCAATTGTGCCCCTTCGTGTTTCCATCCCCCCGTGTTTCCGTCCTCCTCCATTCTTCTTCATTTAATTCAAATTTATCTTGTTCCCACAACGCCTTGCCCTCGAATATAATTCTAGTGGTAGGGCTAGGCAATAATCCTCGGAAGTGAAGGTTGTAAACCTTAATCATAAATAAGTTCATTCTATATACCTAACTGCTTATCAATTTAATTTTATGAAAAAGGTCAATTCCTGACCACACTCATGCAACTTCTTATCCAGTTGCCAAGCCAAAGAAAGCCTACATGAGATCTAATGCTACCATTTCTGGATAACATCTAAATGGTTCTATGCTTACTAGTTCAAATACTTGCCATGTGAGATACAAAGCTTTGATCTCTCTTTTGGGATTTTGATGGTGATTCTCCTGCAGATCTAATTCAATTTTTTTGCTCATTGAAAAAAAAAAAATTTCTCTTTCCATTCCTAAGAACCTACCAAAGTTAATGAACAAAATAAAGAAAACTCATAAATAAGTTCAAAAGAAACTTTTTACCAAGATGCCGACAACCAAGATAAAGGAAGTGAACAATTGGATTTTTCACAGGAAAAATGCAAATCCTTCAAAAGAATTTCAAATGTAGAAATGTGGAAGAGCCCACAAAGAGAACCCACAGTAAAAATTAAGGTGAAAAGAGGGATTTGCAAATCCTAATTTTTTTTTTTTTAATAAACTCAGATGCAAAAACTCTTTGTCGATATGTGGAATAACCCACGAAGAGAATCCACGGTAAACAAATTGATTTTTGCCAACCTACAAAGAGAAGCTCGGTTTTGCAGGAAGAGAAGCTAGGCATGAAGAGAAGCTAGGCATGAAGAGAAGTTCAGCATGAAGAGAAGCTTCGTTATGCATGGAGAGAAGCTCCATGAAGACGAAAAGAAGCTGCCTGAATTTTTCTTGTCTTAATCTTTTCCTGTTTTCTCTTTTCAATTTTTGTTTTAAAAAAATCGGCTGGCATGCAGGTTGCACCACGGTTGCGCATAGCCGACTGTCTGTAGAAAAATTGTTGATCTATTAGCCTAAGCTAGAGAAAAGAAGGGCTTCCATATCTTTGAGATAGTCTCCAAGATATCAATTTTTTTTCTTTACTTTTTTAATTACAATTGTCTTGAAAAGTTATATTAATTTTTTTAAAATTTTAAAATAAAAATTATATTAAAAAATTTATATTTTAACAATATATTAAATTTATAATATTTTTAATCAATTTTTTCTCTCATTTTTTAAAATTTTATTAAATATCTTAACTCAAATCATTTTACTATTATTCACAAATAATTTTTCGTCTCAACATTCAAAACAATAACTTAAGCCAAAGTTTTTGCTAAAAATTCAAGGGACAATATAAATTTAGTGCAAAATTTACACTATCCCATAAATTTTTCATGAAAGTAAGGGACGTTGATTAACGTATCTTTAAAGCTGAATTTTGTTAAAACCCCAACGCCATCCAAGACTGACTAAAGCCCTAGTTGATTGTTTGGAACTTAAAAAATGAAATTAAGGAAAATCAAACGCTAATGTTGTATTTTTAATTTGGAGAGTAAAATCAAACACTAATATTACTTATTATCTTAAATCTGCAGCTTTTAGTCTCATTTGCTTCTTTAAAGATGATATTTAAAATGTGGTCATATTAATATGATTAAAAATATTTTATTTATCTTTTTCTAAAACATAGATCATGAGAACAGGGCTCGGTATTGGTTTGACCGAAGTCTGCTGACAACAGTACCTTGAAGTTGCATGCAAAATTCGATCTACGTACCTATCTCAAAAATATTCATTAGGAAAAGGATAGTTTAAAAGGGTATTTACTTTACACTCATATATAACTTTAATTGGTGATAAAAAATAATATATATAACTTTAATTGATAAATTAATCAAATTTTAAAAAAAAATCACGAAAAACCATATTCCCCTATTTTCTTTGTTTTCACAGGAATGGCCAGAGAGTAGTCTTGGCTTCTCCATCCTCGACCTCCCTTCCTCTCCCCCTATTATATTCATATTTTTTATATATATATTTTTAATTGTTTTTTCTTCTATGTTGAAAATAGGGTGATCTACTCTTTTCTGATGTCAAACGACTCACACAACTCTCTAATTAATGATCTATTGGTTCCACCCATAAATGTCATCAAACGACTAGAGTGCGAGGCTGATGCCCAATTGAATTTGCGCGTAGACTTCAAAGTGTTATTGCGTGCGGATCCGAAGAGTTATTAATGACCTAAAAATCTCTAAGATCAAACAAGTGACATTCTATAATTTTTTTTTAAAAAATTTTATTATCAAGCCGGTACGTAAAATACGCTTAGCAAATTGCATACATGATATATAATATTTAAAAAATAAAATTTAAAATTTAAATCGTCCGAATCAAGTTTTACTATTTAAATAACGTGAATGGTGTGCTCTACACAACACCTTTATAATAACTCTTATCGCGAATGCCTATTTAATTAATTCGTCATATCAAAAAATCGGTCCATCTAGACTGGTTCACCTTTTATGTTACATCTTTATGTAACTCATAATTGGTATTGTAAAGGACGTACTGTTTCACACCATCAACCGTATGAATGACCTACGACAATAAAGCGGCGGCACTGATTGCCCTGTGGAGTCTCCAATGCTTAAGTCAGTAACAAAGTATAAGAATAAATATATGTAAAGAAGAAGTGAACCAAGTTCAGTGTTTGTTACCTCCTGTAGTGTATTTATAGAGGTTATTTCTTTGTGAAACCTTTTTTCCTTTTAGGAGTCTGAGCCTCTCTCCTTTTAGGAATTTGAGTCACCTCCCTCATAGGAGCCCGAGTCATTTTCCTTTTAGGAGTCTGAGTCCCTTCTTAACTCTATCTCTTCGCTAAAATTGTGGAGACCCAAATATCCATTCCAGTTACCCCGCTAATTGTTTTTGTACTGGCACATGAGAAATTAAGTGCTTTGCATTCTCTGCACCTGTCTTTTACCCCTTGGCTCTTGGGCTCCTGCTTGCTTTTGTTTTCCCCTACCCCGCTAAGGGTCCATACTAGTTAATGTATGGGTGTCTCCACAACCTTGTGAAGCCTTAAAAGGCCTTGAGAATCTTTGAGTCAATAATCTGTAGAATAAATTTTAAAAATTGGTCTCTAGTTTCCTGTGTGATCCCAGATTTTTGTCTGTTTTGTGCTAAGAGGTGAAGAGCTCAGCTTGAAGAGATAGGCAGGAGATGTACTTGACCACATTAGGTGTGAGCGCAGAGCTCGATTTTGAATTTGTTTATTTGTGTGAATGTTTGTCTAAGAGATTGTTTAATGTTGGTGAAGAGTGTATATTTCTATGATTGATTTTTTGTGTTTATTTTTGTGACCCTTTTTGTTTTTGTTGGTAGTAGCGAATTTTTTGCACCTTGGTGTAAATTGTTGTTGGTGTTCTTGTTTTGTTGTTGGTGTTCGTTGGTAGTCACCCACACTTAAGTGGTCAAGGAGCCCGTCGACTCCCCGAATCCACATTAGGTGGTTGTCAAGCCAGTCAATTCGTTCCCAAAGTAAACCCATGCAAGGCGGTTGTGTAGCTCGGCCTGGTTGCATGGTGGAGATGTCAGTTTTGTTACTCATCAAGAGACGTTGGTTTGGTTACTCGCCCAAGGCATTGGTCTTGTTGCTCAACGAGGGGGGTTGATCTTGTTGCCCGCTGAGGGGCACGTGTCTTGTCTCCCGCCGAGGGGCGTTGGCCTTGTTGCCCGCCAAGGGGCACAGGTCTTGTTGCCTGCCAAGTGGTGCGGGTCTTGTTGCTCGCCAAGGGGCGTTGCCCTTGTTGCACGTCAAGGGGCGCGGGTCTTGTTGGTAGTAATGAAATTGCTTTCATTGTCCGCCAAGAGGTGCTGCCCATCATGAATGCAGCTAGCAATCGGGAGATATTATTTGCACTTTTGTGAATCTGGTGAAGTGTTGCTCACCATGGGGGTGGCAAGATGCACTAAAGTTGTGTTGGCCACGGTGTTGTAGTGGAGTTATGGTTTCGATCTGTTGGGTGCAACAGTTTAGGGCTTGTTGGGGGTTGTGCAGTATGCCTCCAGCTTTCTCTCTCTCTCTCTCTCTCTCTCTCTCTCTCTCTCTCTCTCTCTCTCTCTCTCTCGATGCTCGCTTCTGGATCCGTCTCCTTCCTGATCTCTTCTAGTAAGTCTAGGTGTTATCTGACTTCACTTCTTGCCTCATCAGCCCCAAGAAAGCCTGCAACGTGTCTTCAGCATTCACAAAATCATCTGCTTGATCCGTGAACTCCCTTAAGGTAGATGGAGTTCTCCTAGCTAACTTAGCCATGAACGGGCTTCGAGGCCAAATGCCCCTAGGAGGTGGCCAATGCGATCTTCTCATCTTGGTCATCCATAGTGAGCCTTTCTTTGTTGAAGTGTGCCAAATAGGCTTTCAAGCTTTCTCCCTCCTTTTGTTTTATGGTTAGCATATAGGCGATTGGTCTATGCCGCCTTCTACTTGCTATAAACTGTGTAAGGAACTAATTTGCCAGCTCCTCGAAATTGCCAATGGATCTGGGATGTAGGATCTCAAACCAGCCCCGTGCTAACCCTTTCAACGTCAGTGGGAAAGCAGGACAAGCTACTTCCCCAAGGAAGCCGTGAAGGGTCATATGTGCCTTGAAATATTCAAGGTGATTAACGGGGTCCTTGGATCCATCGTACAAGTCGATTTGCGGCACTTTGGATTTGGACGGTTGAGGTACCGCCATGACTTCCTCGCTGTAAGGAAGATTTGAATAAGTAAGCAGTTGCTCCACAGAAGAGGAACCACTCATTCTTTTCGCCATCTCCTCGTAATTGTCAACTAGACTGTGCAGTTCACCGTGCAGCCTTTTCTTCTCTATCTCTTCGTTGTTTACGCCTTCTGCACTATGCGCATCTCCTTCAACCTGCCCATTTTGGACAGGAGGGGGCCGTCTTTCTACCATCTCAGTTCTTCGTTATCTTTTTGCAGTTGCTCAACAATTGCCATCACCTATTTCAGTTTTTCTTCAGCTTCTGCCAATCTCGTTTCTACGTCCGCCATGCTTGCTTCTGGATCACAGTTTGCATGTGATCGTGTAATGGTTGACATATAAAAATCACATTGATGTCAGTAAAGATCACACAGACAGTGCCACTATAAAGTATGTGTTTCACCCCACCAACTGTACAGATGACCTGCGACAATAAAGAGGCAGCACTAGTTGCCCTGTGGAGTCTCCAATGCTTAAGTCAGTAACACGGTATAAGAATAAATGCATGTAAAGAAGAAGTGAATCAAGTTTAGTGTTTGTTACCTCCTGTGGGCTATTTATAGATATTATTTCATTGTAAAACATTTTCTTTTTAGGAGTCCGAGACTCTCTCCTCTTAGGAATCTGAATCACCTCCCTCTTAAGAGTTCGAGTCATTTTTCTTTTAGGAGTCCGAGTCCCTTCTTGACTTTATCCCTTAACTAAAACTGTGGGGACCCAAATATTCATTCCAGGTATATCAATATGTTAGTATAAAACAATAAATTCAACTTTTTACAACTTGCTACAATATCCAACAGAGCAATAGATCATTATATCAAAATCCTTATTCAAGACTGCTTCAATTAATTCGAGTAAAACTGGGCCGATGGTGGGAAATAATAAATTGATCTGAAAAATCTATTTTTGATAGGTGTTGTGTTAGTTACTGACAGACTAAGGACTTGCTCAATACTTAGTGCATTCCATTGATGATTTATCATGTATTTATACAAGGAAAAAGGGAATAAAAATGGTTACAAGTACAGCAGAGAAACAATAACAATTGTCTTAAGTTCATTCTAGAAGGTTATTTTTCTATACATGTGCCTTAGCACTATCATATATTCAAATATACCCCCTCAAGCCCAATGGGGTGGATAGCACTTTGAGATTTTGTAAAGACGTGTTCTAAAACTAGTGGCTTTGTAAAGATGTCTGCTAGCTAATTTTGTAAACTGATGTAGGAAACATGGGGTGTGTTGGCGGCAACTCAATCACAAACAAAGTGGAAGTTAATGTCCATGTGTTTGGTTTTTTAGTGGTAAACTGGATTTGCATCCAAATAGGTGGCCCCAATATTGTCACACCATAAGGTTGGAACCTTGGATAAAGGAATACCAAGTTCACAAATTACAATTTGAAGCTAGATCACCTCGGCACCAGTTGAAGCAAGAGACTTGTACTTAGCTTCCGTGCTTGGTCGTGCAATTGTCCTCTATTTTTCTTTAGCCCCAGGAGAGAGGTTTTTGCCGAGGAAGATACAAACGCCTCCAGTAGAACGATGATCATCTGGGCATCCTACCCAGTTCGCATTAGAGTATGCATGCAAAGTAAAGGAAGAAGTGTTCGAGAAGAACATGCCAAAATTGATGGTGGCCTTGAGATACCAAAGTATTCTCTTGATGGCAGTCCAGTGGGGTTGTTTTGGTGATTGCATGAACTGACATACTTTGTTCACAGCAAAGGATATGTGGGGTCTTGTGAAGGAGAGATACTGCAAACTCTTACTATGCTATGGATGTGATGATCATCTTCATAGCTTGGAGAGTCAAACTTGGACAGTTTAATGGAAGTAGCCTTGGGAGATGGCATAGGCCTTGCATGAAGCATTTTGCTTTTGATGAGAAGATCTCTGATGTATTTTTGTTGAGACAGTAGGAGACCATTCTTCAAGTAGTCTGTTGCTAATCCAAGAAAAAAAGACATGGGGCCAAGATCTTTTACTGGAAAGGCCACTCCCAAAGCAGAGATGAAGGAGTCAATGGCAGAAGAAATAGAGGATGTGATTACTATACCATCTATGTAAATTAATAGGTAGATACATTTATCACCATGATTAAAGATAAAAAGGGATGGATCGGCTTTGGAGGCTGTAAAGCCATAACCTACTAACCATGAACTCAATTGGGCAAACCAAGCCCTTGAGACCTGCTTAAGGCCTTAAATTTCTTTATGAAGTTAACATACATAGGTGGGGTGAATAGGGTCATATAACCCAGAGGTTGTTGCATAAAGACAGTATCAGTTAGCGAGCCATGAAGGAAAGCGCTGTCGATATCAACCTGTCATAAGGGCCATCCTTGAACTACAGGGGATGAAGAAGACGTGGAGGGAGTTGGGTGTGTTGAAGAAGACGAGTTGGATGGGCTGGGCCCTAGGCCAAAAATGGATGACGATAAGAGAGGAAGGTGGGCCTGAGGTATGGTCTGAGAGGATAAAGGAGGGATGGGCCAAGAACTTGAATATTTAGATGAATCCATCTCCGATCTAATCTTGTATCCAGTGTGAGAGGCGTTCAGATGTATTGGAGGCTGGTTTGCTGGTTGATGGAACTGGGTGACAAATCTTCAAATGAGTATTCAAATGTATTCTGATTTGGTGGCTGACGGAGCTGAGCAACAAATCTAATTTTGAAGGGCATTCGACTAGATTAAGGCATATATTGAGTTTATGAAGAAATGTTGATTATCTAGTGTGATGACTCTTATATGAATTGTGTGGAATCACTGACGTGACAGATTATTATTGGAGGCTGGTAATCAGTTCGAAACAGACGGATCGGTACAAAGCATTTTTGAAAATATAATAACATGTAATACTAATGTATATACTATAAACACTAAAATGCATAATAACATATAATACTAATGTATAATAACATGTATAATAACATGTAATACTAAATTACTAATGGATAATATAATTTCACTTCTTAGGTAACTCTTAATCTATGCAAGCGAGTGATTTTACAAAATAAAATTAACAGTCTCTTGTAACGATCCAAATACTCTTCCAAAACCAATGTTTTTTTTATTACTCTATTTTCATTTACATTTCATTTATGCTAATCAATAAAATTACTTATAATATATTGTACCGTTGGATATAATTATAGACATAAGATTTATAATAAATAGTAGCATCATTATACAATAAACAAAATTGGATATAATTATAGACATAAGATTTATGTTCTGTTTCTATTATATGAATAATGAATATTAGCAATTACCATTTTGGTTGTAACAATAAATATTTCTGTTAGCAATTGAATATTAGCAATTATGTTATGTTTCTGTTATATGAATATGAATATTAAAAATTATGTTCTGTTATAGTAGCAATTATGTTATGTTTTTGGGACTGTTGGTATGATTTAAATTTAATTTAGTTAGGGCTGTGTAACTTTTTTGGGAATGTTGGTATGATTTAATTACTTTTAAGGCTGTTTGGGAATGTAGGTTCAGTTTGTGTTTTCGAGACTGTTTTTGTGGGGATGTTTTGAATGAATAACATAAACATGTGGGGTTGTTTTAAATCACTAAAACAGCCTCAAGTTGAGTTAATAATCACTAAAACAACCCAAGTTGAGTTAATATTTTTGTATTGTGCATTTGGGGCTATCTTAACCGTACTATTTTGTTTGTTTGTTGTATTCTAGTTCTTAAATCATGAATATAGAAGGCACAAGCACGCCTACATCAACAGCTGATAGTTTACCTCGCATCCCATCTCCAAAACAACCTATTGATACTCCCAGTCCCATCTTTGAAGAGTCTAGCGAACCAATAGACTCTTCAATAGGCACTCATAGTGCCTTCTGTTCTAACCCTCACCCTCTACCTGGTAATAGAAATTCTAAGAATAGGTATGAGCTATGAGGTATGGATCCACTTCACAAAAATATCTGATTGTGATCCCGAAGACTCTATAGCTACTTGTAACCATTCTGGGAAGCAGTGGAAATGTCATCACAAAATGCAAGGCACTTCGGCCATGAAAGCACACATCCAACTTTACCCCAAAAACTGTAAAAATAAATTGAAAAATAGTCAAATATTCTTGGTCCCGGAAGTAAGAAGTGAAGGAGGAGAAGGGGAAAAGAGCTTAGGGATAACCAAGTATAATGAGAAAAAAATTCGGGCTGCCCTTGCTAGGATGGTGATAGTGGATGGGTTACCTTTTCGGATTGTCAAGGGTTTTGGGAATACATTAAATCCTTGATCCTAGGTTTCCTATTCCTTCTCGATTTATCGTAATGCGTGACTGTATGTTATTCTTGAGAGAAAATGATAATTTGAAAAAAATGTTTTCAACCATCAAACAAATACTGTGCCTGACCACTGACATTTGGACTTCTATCCAAAATATTAATTACATGTGTCTGACCGCTCACTTTATTGATAGTAGTTGGAAGTTTCATAAGTGGATCATTTCATTTGTTTGGATTAGCAACTACAAGGGAGTAACGATTAGGAAGGAGTTGGAGGAGTGTATGCTCGATTAAGGCATTGACAAAATCCTCACAATTACGATATACAATGCTACCTCTAACGACTTCGATATTGATTGGTTGAGAACAAGGGAAATAGGAAGTGAGGATTGTGTTGAAGCGCACGAGTTTATTCATATGAGGTGTACAACACACAGCTTAAACCTTGTAGTGAGTAAATGTTTGAAAGATGTTGATAACTCGATCATAAGGGTCCAAAATTTGATTAAGTATGTGAAATTTGATTTAAGTATGTGTAGTCTTCTCCCCAAAGACTTGCCACTTTCAAGTCTTGTGTTTACAGGTCAAAAGTTTCATATTCTAGTTTCTTGTGTCTTGATGTGCCTACTAGATGGAACTCGACTTTTCTTATGTTGGACGTGGTTGAGAAGTATCAAAAAGCTTTCCAACTTTTACTTGATGAGGATCCCTACTCACGAGTATATTTTTCTGAGGATGGGCATGGAAACAAAGGTCTAGGAGCTCCTGGGGCAGATGATTGGGATACCATAAGAAACTTTTCGAAGTTTCTTCATGTGTTTTATAACGTCACCTTGCTTATTTATGGTACACTATATGTCACATCAAATTTGTATTTTCAAGAGTTTATTAATATTCATAAAAGCTTGAATGTTTTTTGTGACAATAATAATCGACGCTTGTATTCAATGGCTTTGAGATTGAAGATAAAGTATAATAAATATTGAGGTGATCTTGAAAAAATAAATTGGTTGTTGTTTATTATTGCCATTCTTGATCCACGATACAAATTGGTTACTCAAACTTATTGGTTTAACAAAACATTGGGCGATGAGATATGGAATTTGTTGCACTCCTCAAGAGGGATATGGAATATTTGTATGAACAATATGTAGAGTTTGGTGGTGGGCGTGTAACTAGATCTAAGTCTACTTGCAATGGTGAAGTTAATGTGGTGGAAAGTCAACTCTACCAAATATCCAGTTCTTGCTCTAATGGCAAGAGATATCTTGGTTATTTCGATCACTACCGTTGCATCTGAGTCGGCATTTAGCACTGGAGGCCGTGTCCAAAATCCATTTAGGAGTTCTTTAGCTCTTAGAACTATAGCGGCTCTTGTATGCGCGCAAAACTGGTTGAAGTCCACTCCTATATACTTGAGTCAAAATTATTCGAATACCATTGATGATGCGGAGAGCTAAAAGTTAGACTCAGGTAATGTATTTAGAAGTTTTTTAAGTTGTTATATATGCTGATTTTGACTTTTGTGATACTAACCTCCTATGTTTTAACATCTTAATGTAGAATTAACCACTTATATGGCCAGCTTACTTCATGAAGATGATTGACAATTTGATAGATTGAGGTTTGAGTTACTATCCAACAATCCTTTAATTTCTTTTATATATGAATCTATCTTTAGGACATCTGTAATTTTAAGAAGTCCGTAGTTTTAGGAAGTTTTAGTTATTACTTATCATTTCCTATTATTTTTCAATGGGTCATTGGAACTTTGTTATAGAGATTCGTGCATTTTAAACATATGGTTCAAAATCCCAAATCTTTTGGTGTGTATAGTTTGGGTCTTTCTCGAGTGAAAAAAAAATGAGAGGGGCAATTATGAGTCTTTCCTTTTAAAATGGATAAGATCAAAAGATTCTGAGTAGGGATTTTTTTTTTTTTTTTAATAGCTTCCCATTGTTTACTATTTTCTTGGAATTTTACCCTGAGCTGTTAAAGTTGTTCTTATCAGTAAGGTTGTTGATTAATTGGATTTGTTGTTTTGTTGGAATTGGAAATAGAAATTTGAACGATCTTTCTCATCAATTAGAGACTTTACCGCAACAGTAATTCCTATTTTTCCCACCTTGTTTAGACTGCCATTTGTTGCATCTCTGATTTTTTGGTTTTCAGATATTTCTCATGGTCTAACTGAACTGCTGCCTTTTAGTTCATAAATAGGTCAACAATCCACAAGAGTCCAAATTTTGAGTTGTGGAGCAAATCACCATTGAGTTCTTCACATGCTTCACCAAGTTTGGAAATTTGTAACATTTACTTTATTGTTGTTGGCAACATTTGTCAGGCATTTAAGTTTGTAATTTAATTTATTTTGATGCATTTGAAAATTTGTAATATGTTGTTGTTGTTGCCTTGATAGGAACATTTAATTTGGTTTGCAGTTTCCACTTAGAAAATGTTGAATTTCTTTTTATTTTTTTATTTTTATTTTTGACAGCATGTTACTACGTTACTTGTTTTTAGTTAGTTGTATTTTTTGTTATAACCAAAAGTGAATTATTTCATTTAGATTGTAATTTTTAAAAAATTGAAATTTGGAAGCCCACACAATTTTTTTTTAAATAAAAAAAAAAAAAAAAAAGTGGGCCAAATATGAAGTTAAAAAAGACAAAAAAAAAAAAGGCCCAAAATCCGACTCCGCTTCGACAAGTCGGAGTCAAGCGGAGTCGGAGTCGAAGTCGGAGGTTACCCATTCCGACTCCGATCCGGTTGATGCTCAGCCATAATCCTATTCGTCACCCCTACAAGCATTAGAAATAGATATAAGAAATAGGTTGGAAGAATAGATAAAGTGCTCGTGGTCACTGTGAGCCACCCCATTCAATAGATACAGCCGTTTCCACCCAACTAACTTCTCTCCACTTTCTTAATAACCCTGTCGTAAATAGCTATAGCCTTAAAAGTTTTCCCCAATAGGAGGCCCAAATATTTCATATGAAGAGAAGACGCCTTATAACCCAGAGATCTACTAGGCTATTGATTCTAGCTAGGCACCACACCCACTGCCAATATTTTAGATTTACCAAGGTCTACCTTAAACCCCGACACGGCTTCGAAACATAACAGAAGTGCTCGTAAAGCTTGAATTTGGCCCAGATCCGCTCCACAAAGGAGAAGTATATCATCTGTAAATAAAAGATGTGAGATCATGATAGATCCATTAGTACCATTACCCACCGAAAATCTTGCTAAAAAACCACCATCAACAACTGTCTTCATCATCCAGCCAAGTGTCTCCATAACAATAACGAAAAGAAATGGAGACAACAGGTCCCATTGCCACAATTCACGAGAACTGTTAAAGAAACATGCAAGGGTGCCATTAACTAACACTGAAAAGCGAGCGGTAGTAACACAATGTCAAATTCATGAAATCCACCTATCACCAAAGCCACACTTTCCAAGTAAGTAAAAGAGAAAATCTCAATTCACATGGTCATATACTTTCTCCATATCAAGCTTGTATGGAATGCCTGGTATGCCCTCCTTCAGCCTATGATCTAAGCATTTATTGGGTATAAGAACTGAGTCAAGTATCCCCGAACAAAAGCATTATGAGGTTTTGGAATAATTTGCTCCATTACCAAGCTTAACCTATAGTAAAAAATTTTGAAATAATTTTATAAACTCTACTCACCAAGTTTATAATAAAAAGAAAAATGATCCTTTGATATATCATAAAAGTCTTTCCATGCAGGTTGATGGATTTGACCAGGATAAGAAAGTGGTTGTTATTGCGGCAACAAATCGAAAGCAAGACCTCGATCCTGCTTTAATTAGGTTGGAGCACATTTTCCCCTGCAGTTGACAAGTGTACTGAGATCTGTCTAAAATATATTTTAACTTTTGTTTTATCTATGTTATTTCAGCTCCACATATCACATATTATTTTTATTTTTTTATTTTTTATTTCTAAATTAATTTATTTTCCTTACTCACAGTCTATAAATAAAAATTAAAAAAATTATATGTATAATGGGTATGATAATAATGAACAAGTGTTTTAAGTTGCATGTACACAATACTTAAAAAGTGTGAACACGGCTTAGACCTCGTGTTCACCGACTGACCCACCCCACGGTGCCTCCCGCGCCACGATCCCGCACTCATAAACGGGGGACGGAGAGAGAGAGATCATATTACCAGAACTCATAAGCATTCATGGCGGTTTTGGGGCGTCTTGTGAGAATGGCTCGGGCATGGCGCGCTGTTGCCTCACCGAAAAACGTAACCCATCCACGTCCTTGTTCGCCTGTCCTTCCTCGCCGCTTTTACCACCGTACGCTTCCCTCCCTCTTCACCTCGATCATTTTTGTTGATTTTTTATTTTATTTATGTTTATAATTTTCGTTATCCGTGTGATTTTAACGCCCATTTTGTGTTTGAAATTGTATTTAAAAAATTGCATCTTTTTTTTTCGTTTCGAATTGGTTATGCAAGAAACCGGTTGTGCCACTTGACTCTGTCACACTCACACTTGTAGATCACACTGATTTTCTACTAGATATAGTGGTTTTGCGTATTTTTATACACATGAAAGTGTTATAGGTTCAGTTTAAAGTAATGTTCAGATTTTTTCACACTGTCTTAATTCTCTCTGCTTTTATTGAATAAGATGCTGATTATTGTTATATAATTGATAATTTTATAATTAGTAGCGAAATATGTAGGGTCTGCTGAGCACCAGAGTCATTCTAATGCATCTGAAGTTCTACCACACAGATCGGCACCTGATGCTTGGAGACCGTATTCTATATTTCCAGCCATTTTGGCTGGTTTGTTTGGAGTTGGAGTGCTAGACATGGCTTACTCAGATGGTGATGAGGTTTGTGTAAATTAATTTCTTTTCATGTGTTTCCTTTGTTGGTAATAAGACATCAACAGCAAAAATGTTCCCTCGATCTATCATTTTCATTTTAAAAAAAAAAAAAAACAACTAGTGCTGCACGAATTCCCCGTTTGTATGTGTGTGTGTGTGTTTTTGCGTGGGTTTCTTGACACTTGTGCACTCCACGAGTACTTTCTATGTTGAAGCTGCATTCTTTGAATTGATTTACTGTGAATTCTCCAGGTTCCTGCCAAACCTACTTTGCCATCAGAATCTTCTCCAGGGCATGTGGACTTGGAGGAAATTGCCAAGAGAGAGAGACAGCGGATTGAAGAGTTACTTAGAAGTAAAGGAATGCAACATGGTTATTATCCCCGCTTTACTGTTGCCGTTAAGGGCCAGCAGGTTGTTGCATTTACTCCTTTAGAATATTAGGGCTTTGAGTGTGGGTTATCTAATGCTGTCTGTTTAATACTACTTGTAAACTCATTTAGCTGTAAGCGTTTATATTTCTTTAATCTTGGGGAAATAAAATATTACTAATGTCGAAGGAAAAACTTAGTTAAAAAATGAATTCTTCTACTCCCACTATATCATGAGGTGCAAAATTCTTATCTCATATCATGGCAAAGCCATCTTAAATTGCTTCTCTAAGATTACTTATAAAAAAAAAAATGCTTCTCTAAGATGACCACTTTCTTTGAGATCATCTCTTATCCCTTCAACCGTGTATCTAGTTAATTGTTGGAAGTGAAGTCTTTGGTAAAATTTATATGAGGTTGAAATACATTCTCTTTAATTGCAAAGTAAGTCTTGACATGGTTTCTTTTCAAGTAAAATAGCTGCAAAAGCTGTTGGCAGATTTTATGCGTTTGATATAGAGTTTTTTCCTTTTGTGTAAAATCCATAATATGAAAGTATTTCAAGATATATTTAACATAAGCATATGTTGCATTATAGGTCACCATCAAATTCCAAGTCCCTCCTGCTTGTGAAGTTTCTCAAATGATTGTAAACCTTGTTTCACATCTTGGAGTGAGAGTTGAAGACCGTGGTGGTGGTTCAGATATGTCATTGCGTGTTTGGGACAGGTTGAGTTAGCATTAAGTGTCCTTCAGTTTTCTTTTTGCCCTTATTAATTGTGAGCTTTCACCTTATGTCGCAGTCAATTAAATGATTGTATCTGTGTTTAAGTCACGGGCATTAGTTGAAGTGTATTAAATAATGTTTTCTGGTGACTGTGATTTATTGCAGTGCAGTTGCTTGGCAACTAACACTTACTCATCCACAGAAAAAGATGGAAATTAAAGGGAATGTGGGGGATTCGAAAGATATAAATTCACATGATGGAGATCTATGCATCCTCATATTTCATTCGCTCATTAGCTCAGAAAAAGCTGTTAGTAGTCATCTTTCTAGCTGATGAAACCATTATTCTACGACGTTTCTATCTCTGCTTTCTAGCATTTCTTATATATCGCAAATAAAAAAAATTAGTCAATTATGAGAAATTCATAACTTGCAGGAAATTGAATTCATGAAGAAGGGGAGCTTAAGCCCCAAAGAGCTTGATGCTTTGGTATCTGTTTTAGAATTAGCTGGTGGAAAGTTGAAACAAAATAAGACCTTAGAAAGAAAACCCAGGGGAGGTAATGCAATGGTGCCATCTGCAGAAAAATCAGTTGCTAGTCTTGAGTCCATGGGAGTTAGAATATATGGACTCAATGAAGCCCGTGGTTACTCCTCAAACAGTGAGATTTCATGGGACACTATTGCTGGATACGATCAGCAAAAAAGGTATGTGAGGACTTGGGTGTGTTGCATTCATTGTTGTTACTTTTTTATTCAAATTTTGTACCCTATTCTGTTTGTAACAGGCAATGAAAACTTGAAGCGTTATAATCATAATGATGTAGGATCTCATGGCCCATGTTTAAGAATATGCAACCAGTAACAAAAATATTCAGTTATTTGCTTTTTTAAGAATTATTTTTCTTCTAACAATTTGAAGTAGATTATGGCTGCTGATTCACATAATGAATTATATAGATAGCAATGTTTCGGAGTGGCATATCTTGGTATTCCATGTGGGGCAGGTTGACTACATCTCTACATGCATTGAAAGGACTGCGTGTAGCCTGTACTATCAGCCAGTAAAACTAAATCAATTAAGAGTCTGTTTTAGTTTGATATTTCATTTATCCATTTTCTTATGATCTCGACCAAAGAGTGCATGTGTGGTCAATATGTTGATTGAATTTATTTGCGCATGTATTCTTTGCTGTGTATTCTATCCTGTTAACATGTTTACACAGTACGTCTCTTACTCAGTACATCTCTTATTTTTGTTTGGTACATTTGTTTGCTGTTTAGATATGTTTCTCTGTATGCAAGTGATGATGTATCCCTATCTTTGATTGTTGCTTGTCTAGAGAGATAGAGGATACAATACTGTTGGCTCTGCATAGTCCTGAAGTATATGATGATATCGCTCGCGGGACCCGGCGCAAGTTCGAGTCAAACAGGCCTAGAGCTGTGCTCTTTGAAGGTCCCCCAGGTATGCCCTTTTATCCATAAAAGGCTGGTGAGTTTGAATTGATCTACTTGTATATATACAGAATTCTTTTCCCCTCCTGATCAGTTTTATAAAATGTTGTGGCAAGTCTTTTGTAGATGCATAGAAACTAAAATGAGCTGGGCACAAAGGCATCCAAATTAATTTCATGGGAAAGAGAAATAAAGGAATAAGCTTTTTAATTGGACCTGTGGATATGAAAAAAGTATGGTTAAATTGGACAAAAGCAAGCTTCTCAACTTGTGAAGCCTATTTTTTTCTTCTCCCTTTATTTTCCCGGGGACAATTTATCAAAACACCAGTTGCTACACAGGATTTTGATGCATATGTCAGCATATCTTTTTCAAATACATCAAATTTGAAATGATTCTGCTTTTTGATGGGGGGACTTAGGGACTCTCCCACTTTGTTAACTTTATAAAACTCTACACCGCATTTTTTGGACTATTTTGCTTACCTTTTAAATTTGAAAATAAGAACTGTATTGACATGACTTTTTTTCTCATCGCAACATTCAGATTAGATGCCAGCAAGCTTACTGGTAATGCATGTTCAATTTCAGGTACAGGGAAGACATCTTGCGCTCGTGTTATTGCTAATCAAGCGGTAAGCTTTGTTTTGGGAGAGGAGGGGGGATGATTATATGAGTGCCGTCAATCATTTGCCTAGGTGGTAGATAATTTTGAAGACTTGCAAATGTGGCTTGCATGGGCACGTGGGTCAAATGCCTGCTGCTTTAAGCTAGAGCATATTGACAAATTGTCTGGATAAGGATGCACATGAAATCAAATCACAAGCTTTAAAAGATTTCCCACAGAATAGTTTAAGATTTTGATTGGTCATGGCAAAAGCTGAATCACTTTGTTTTCCATCTCTTTATACTTCAATTTTTGACGAACTGAGAATGAGCATGTAGCATTCTTTTGCAGGGTGTGCCTTTGCTATATGTGCCACTAGAGGTTGTCATGTCAAAGTACTATGGTGAAAGCGAACGCTTGTTAGGAAAAGTGTTTTCACTTGCTAATGAGCTTCCTAACGGTGCTATCATTTTTCTTGATGAGGTAACTGAAGTGTTTGTTGCTTAACAATAGCTTTCTATATATCTGTGCAATAGATTATAGTATTCTTTGTGCATCATTCTTGCTTGTTCATTTTTATTGGGTGCACCTATATGTTTTATTGTCTGGTTGTTTATATAGTGTTTAATTTCTTAGTAACCGAGCATTTCTATTGCAGATAGATTCTTTTGCTGTAGCTCGTGATAATGAAATGCATGAAGCTACACGCAGAATCCTATCGGTGTTGTTGCGACAGGTGAATCTGGTTTTTCCATTGCTTTATGGCTTACACAGATACTTATGGACCATTTGGCTTGTCATTCTAACATTAAAAGTCATTTCTAGAAGACTATAAAGAAAGGGTTTGCTCAGCTGGATATCCATGTCATGTTTTACTTTATGTTCACATATTATGTGGCTAAACTTCTTGGATGTTACACAGCTATTGCCATGCCTTCGATATATCATATAAGTCTTTCCATGCAGATTGATGGATTTGAACAGGATAAGAAAGTGGTTGTTATTGCGGCAACAAATCGAAAGCAAGACCTCGATCCTGCTTTAATTAGGTTAGTTGGTGCACATTTTCCCCTGTAGTTGACAAGTGTACTGGGATCTGTCTAGAATATGTTTTAACTTTTGTTTTATCTTTGTTATTTCAGTCGCTTTGATTCAATGATTACTTTTGGCTTACCTGATCGGCAAAATCGTCAGGAAATAGCTGCTCAGTATGCAAAGCACCTAACAAAAAGTGAATTAGAAGAATTATCTGCAGTGACAGAAGAGTAAGTTTGACTTGTTACCATGTGATCCATTAAACTTTTGGAATTCTTCTAGTTTAGTTCGATCAGGCTTCATAAAGCCTTAAATTCAACTTGCCAATTATCTGCTTGCTATTATTTGTTTCTTCTTTTTAAAAGTTTCACCGCATTAATCTGCCAAGGGGAGAATTACACCATATATTTTCTTTTTATTATTCTAGTATTGAAATGGATGGAAAATAGTTTATGTTCTGTGGATCTGGTGCACTTAAAATGTCATCCTGAAAGTGCATTCCCTTGTTCCAAGCCTTCTTCCCTCCGGAGCAGTATTTTGATAATTTAAAATCCTTAAAATACATATTCTTGCATGTCACGTCGAATTGCAAAAGGATGATACTTAAGGAAAGTTTAGCATAATTTTTCCTTGTTTCTTTTATATAGTAAGAATCGCTCCTTAAATTGAAATTGACCAGTCTGTGCCCTTTGTTCCTCAACTTGGCAAAACCATGGGATTGGCTGTATGCATTCCATGTGCGCGCATTATTGTTAATTTTCTTGTGACTTTTTCATCTGGCCCCTGCCATTTCAGAATGTCTGGAAGGGATATTAGAGATGTATGTCAACAAGCCGAGAGGTCGTGGGCATCAAAGGTAACAATCGAGCTCTTTATTTTCCAAAAGAAATTAGACCCACTTTTTTTTTTTTCATTCTTTTATCTAATCCCCATGGCATTGTTGGCAATCCCATCATGATTTCTGATAGATAATTCGAGGACACGCATGTAAAGATGGAGAAAAAGAAGGGTCTCTTCCACCTTTGCAAGAATACATAGAGAGTGCCATGACTCGGCGGAAGGCTTTACTGAGCATTATTGCAGACCAAAAGATTCAAAACTCTAATCCTCTAAAAAAGAACCCTCAGCTGGATTTTATGTCGATGAAAGTGGTGGATTGATGTTTGGGTGATGGAGACAGGTTACATGGATAGCTTTGATATTTTTGTTTGGAGAATTTTTGTATTTTATTGTATTTCATAAATGTTTTTTGTAGGTGCATACGATTACATATGATTGAACATACCTATCAAAAAAAAAAACATATGATTGAACATAGAGTAACTCTTGACTTGTTTTCTTACTATAAATAAAGCCAAAAAAAAAAAATGAGAGAGAACGCCTTACATAACATTACCCATAAATGAGAACGGCAAACTCCCTTTGATGTCAATGTTCTTGGTATTTGTGCCTTTCTTATGAAGATGTTAGAGAATACTCAACATTACACAATACTATTTTTCATCTTAAATATTCTATTTTTATTCACATTTTCGGATGCGACAATGACTAAGGGTAACAAGATTTATAATGGGGATAACATTTCTTTCTTATATCCCTAACTTTCATTTAACATAGGGGTGTGTAAAAATTATGCGCATTCCTACTCCGTTTGAGTTTTGACATCACTCCGACTCTAGTAGAATCAAAGTTTTCAAAAGTTGAAGTCAGAGTCAGGAGCCCACATAATCAAAACAACAGTTATTTTTAAATTTCACATAATCAAAACGACGTCGTTCCACTGAAGTGGAAAGACGTCGTTTCATTTAGAAGAGAGTCCAAAACGCAGGACTCCCTACTTCCCCCTCATTTTCGCAATTTTTGTTTCGCACCTTGCACCTCTCCTGTTCACAACGCCTTGCACCATGCACCTCTCCTGTACACATTGTGCTTCACCTCCCTGCCGTTTGCCATCACGAGCCATCTTTCAAAATTCATTAAACCAAAAATTATTTGCAAGTTTATTCACTAACTCAGTTTTTTTGTTCTTTTTTTTTTTTTTTTTTTAATTTTAGGGTTCCAAAATCCATA
This sequence comes from Juglans microcarpa x Juglans regia, assembly GCF_004785595.1. Classification (NCBI taxonomy): domain Eukaryota; kingdom Viridiplantae; phylum Streptophyta; class Magnoliopsida; order Fagales; family Juglandaceae; genus Juglans; species Juglans microcarpa x Juglans regia. The sequence continues at coordinate 7,403,996 of NC_054603.1, read as the reverse complement.
AATTGTCACATTATGGTTTCAAAATTGTGAAATGTGTATGATTTATTGTTTGCATTTCATTGATTTTGATTTTTAGGTTGTTAAATTTAAGAATTGAGGATTTAGGTTTTAGAAAAATCAATATTTTTGGTTCCAGACTAGGGGTGGGCTGCCGGGGCCTGCCCCTCGCTACCCTACGTCCATCCGCCCTGCCCCCGCATGGGTGGGCGGAACTCCCATGCGGGGTTGAGGGGGGTCCACCCCGCCCCGCACTATGAGGGTAGCACCCCTATTCCAGATAGCGTTCGCTCGATACCGGCTCAAGTATGGCTCGAGTGAACTTCACACAGATTGTTCGCTCGAACGTGGCTCCAGCGAATTTCATACAGATTGTTCCCTCGAGTGTAGGTCAAGCGTACTCCACAAAGGTTGTTCGCTCGACTGTAGCTCAAGCTAACTTCACAAAGATTATTCGCTGAGTGTAGATCGAGTGAACTTCACACAAATTGTTCGCTCGAGCCTTCACTCGAGTGTGGTTAAAGCGGACGTTCAGTTTTTGTGTTTTCTTTATTTTTAAAATCACAAACACAATTAAACACATATGTTTTTCCTTTTCAATGTGTTTCCAATGTGTAGATAATTTTCATAACATATTAAATGACGGTTGTTAATTATTTCAAATAATTTTCTACCATGTTTCGCAAAGCAAAGAATAAATGCTACACCATCTCGTCGTGATTCTTCACAAAAGGATGACGGCATAGCCATTGGCATCACCGATAAGTACTTTGGGCCATAGACCCTCATCTAGAGCAGCTACCTCACATGCAAGTAATTGAGTCATAATAAATCTAGAAGATGTTGATATGCTTAATGAGGAGGAGGAGTTGATGAATGTTGAGACCAATCGACCAGCACGACCTAGTAATAAAAGTCGTGGACATGGAAATATTTCACCAAGATTTTCGGTGACCGCGAAAACCCGCAGGCTCGATGCCACTACTGTGGGCAACTATATGGTTGTTATTCGAAGAAGCAAGGCACGTTAGTATTAATAGCACATCTTACGGGCTGCCAACGATATGAGATACACAAAAGGTTGGTGGCAACTGATCAGACGATGCTGAGTTACAAGACTTTTACGGCTACTGATGGCATGCAAATTAAGTTGTCAATCCCTCAGTACAGTGAGAAGATGTTGAGGGATGCTCTTGCGGAAATGATCATCACTTATGAGATGCCTTTTACCACGGTTGACAAAGCAGACTTCTGGAAATTTGTGCACACTTAAGAGCTACGATTTCTCATGCCTTCACGATATACGGTGATGTGCGATCGTTTGAAGAGGCATTCCAAGGAGAAGGCAACGATGAAGGAAATGTTTGTTGCCACTAGACAAAGAGTGTCATTTACGACTAATACATGGACCTCTACATAGAATGTGGGCTACATGTGTATCACAGTCCACTTTATTGACGGTGAGTGGACATTGCAAAAATGGATTATTGGCTTCAAATAAATTGTTGCTCACAAGGCTTCATTGATTGGCAAGGAGATGGATGATTATATAAAGGATTGAGGGATCAGAAAAATTATTTGTATCATGGTTGACAATGCCAGTGTGAATGACACTGTCATTGATTGGTTCAAGCGGAATACAACAATAAAAGATGATATCATTCATTAGCACCAGTTTATCCATGTTCGATGTTGTACTCATATCATCAACCTCATAGTTTCTGAGGAGTTGAATGAGGTTGATGATTCTATTACTAAAGTCCGGAACATTGTTAGATATGTGAGGGCTTCCCCCCAACAGCTCCGTCAGTTTAAGGCAATAGCCGAATAACTTGAGATCTCATCTTTCAATATGTTGCAACTGGACGTTCCAATTCGATAGAACTCTACATACATGATGTTGGATGTAGTGCAAAAGTACCAAAGGTCATTCGAGCGGATGGAAGTCGAGGATGGGGGCATGATGTATGCTTTGTTGGAGTCAGTTGTGGGGAGAAAGAGGCTTAGTGCTCCGGACACAATCGATTGGGCCAATGTCAGGTATTTTGTTCAATTTTTGAAGTTATTTTATGACATAACTATGCTGATATCTGCGACAAAATATCCTACTACAAACATGTACTTCGAGGAGCTTTCGGGATTTTATGACCACTTGCAACAGAATTGTATTGACAGTGTCAGTTTGTTGAATGTTATGGTTATGATGATGAAATATAAATATAATAAATATTGGGGGATGTTGAGAAGATAAATAGACTATTATTTGTGTTCGCAATCCTTAACCCTTGATATAAGTTGGCGATTGTATAATTTTGGATTGGGATGTCCTCGATGACGAGGACCCTGATCAATTTATTAGAGAGCTTAAATGTGATATTGATGATTTATATAGTCATTACAACAATAGTGGTCAGTTTTTAACCGAAAGTGGTAACTTCGCACGCCTAACCAGCTCAATATCTTCCTTAGATGACACACGTGCACACAACTCAAATGTTTTGATGGATATTATCAAAATCGTGTATCGAGAAATATTATGCAGTGTAAGTCTTTGATCTTGAGTGTTACTTTATGAAAGATGTCGAAGCACCTAGTAAAACATTCCAGATATTGACTTTGTGGAAGGTAAATTTTGATAAGATTCTAATCCTTTCACAAATAACTAGGGATGTACTAGCAATTTTTATCACTACGGTTATCTCGAAGTCGGCGTTTAGTATCGAAGGTGGTGTCTTGGACACTTATCTAGCCTAGCTATTTCTTAATAACAAAACAAAAAAGGTCTTGTTCATTTTTATAAAAATTTTCATCTCATCTAATCTCATCTCATTTAATTATTATAATTTTTTCAAATCTTAAAATAAAAATAATATTAAAAAAATATATTTTAATAATATTTTATTTAATTTTTAATTTTTATTACAATTCATCTCATTTCATCTGTAAAAATAAATTAACAATTAAATATTTTCTTTTTTTTTTACAAATTGCAAACACAAAGAAATATTTTTTTATTAAAAAAATCTACATAATTTCTCATAATTTACACAATTTTCATATACCACATTTTATGTGAAGAGAGAAAGTATGGGTGTGCGGAGGTTGGGAACTGGGAAGTCGTAATCGTATAGAATTACTCATTTTGTCTCTACTGCAACAAAATGCCACATGTAAGGAGTAGGACAGCATAATAGCAGCAACCTCGCCAATCCGCATAGCATGGAAGGACCTAGAGCCTTGAACATGATGATTTGATGGTTCGGGGCTCGGACAGAGCACCCATGCCATGGCTCGGACTACGTACAAGGCTCATAGGACTAGGCATTGGGTTTCACCACCATGGTAGTCAAGTTCTTGACTTTGGTATTTGGTCCATTTTTGTTTTTTTAGATGATTTCAAAACATATATGTATTAAATAAAAATAAATGAATAATAATAGGTTAACAATATTATAAATAGATAATTTTAAATATAATAATAATTTTTATTAAATTTAAATATCTCAAATTAAAAATCAAAATTAAAATTAAAATTATTTTATTTTATTGATAACTTTAGCATTTCTCAAAATAAATACAATTAGCTGTTATAGATGTGACAACAGAGAGGTATACAGAAGATGCATAAATGAATGATACTGAACCATTTCGATTTTTACGGTTAATCTCGTTATGTTATCTAGTTATTATAATTTTTTAAAATTTTTATATAAAATAAAATAATTAATTTAATATTTTAAAATTTTAAAATAAAAATTATATTAAAAAATTATATTATTATAATATTTTATTTAACTTTTAATTTTTATTTTAACTTATCTAATATGAACAGCAAAAATAAACCTGACCTAAATGTCTGTGGACAAACCTGTGTTTTAATCATTGGTAAGATCTATGGGTACCTACTATTTTCACGTGGCTTTTCAAATTGCAACAAATCATTAAAAAGTTATATTCATCATTTTTACGCATTATTTTTTTTATTAAATATGTAATATATAAATGATGAATAAAATAATTTAATAAGTTTTAAAAAAATTAAATTAAATAAATAAAAAATATTATTTATGATATATGAGAATGATGAAAAACAAAGATTACAATTATGCAGGGGGGACTCACAGGCATTGACAACTTTTACTCCATCTGTGAATGGGATTCAAATTTACCAAAGTTATAATTTCATTTACAAACAAGGTCACGAAAAGATTCTGTTGGGCAGTGGAGTGTTTTGAGTAGATTTTACTATTATTTTTTATTTGTCACTATTTTTTATTTTTATTTTACTATTATTTAATATTTTATTATTATTACTCATAAAATATTTAATATCATCTCATTGGGCAAACGTAGCCTTAAAAACAAAATAGAAAACTTAAATAATTTCTTTTCCTTTACAAACTACAAACACAAAGATTTTTTTTTTTTTTCCTTACTGCAACAAAATGCCACGTGTAGGAGTAGGACGGCAGGAACCTCGCAAATCCGCATATAATGGAATAGGGGTGGGCTTCGACTCCGACGGAGTCGGAGTTGTCATTTCCGACCTCCGACTCCGACAAAAGTCGGAGCCAAATTTCCCCTCTGACTCCGACTCCGAACGTAGTCGGAGTCCGATTCCGATCGAAACTCTGATCGGAGTTCGGAGGGAGTTCCGAACGGAGGTCGGAGCTCCGACTCCGAACGAAATTTCCGAACTCAATTTCGGAAATTTTGTTCTTTTTTTTTTATTATTTAAATTTTATTGTTCAATTTCGTTTCAGATAGTGAGCAACATATATATTTTTTTTAAAAGTGAAACGATCTACAAATATTTGGTTTATTCAAGAGTTTTCAATAATTTAAATATTCGTTCTGATTTTGTTACTGAATTTTGATTATATCTTTAATTTGTTTTATGTCCGCCTGAAATTTAGCATTAAAAGTGCTCATGACTCATGAGTTGAAAATTACATAAATTTAAAATTTTATAAAAAAGAATGATGGTACGAATTTCTATAATTCGATTAATTTCAGTTGGATAATAAATTCTAAACGTTTGAGAGAGGATGGATAAGTACTAATAGAAATTATAGAATAAAGAGTACTTATCTCACGTCTTTGCTCGGGATATAACTACATAAATATAACTATATAAATAGTTTAAAAAGTAAATAACATGTATGATGTAGCCATAAGTTATAACAGTCTCATTTATAACATAATAACAATATGACTATAATTTGAAATATAACTACAATTCGATTAAACACGGATTTCACTCAAATACTTTTTGTTCCATTGGTCATGCCTGAAATGAAGATAGAAAGTAGCAATCAATAGATGAAAAAAAATTGATAATAAAAAATTGAATACAGTAAAAGAATAATTTGATTCTTACCAAGAAAGGAGGTTCTCTCAACTCCATCCCAACTCTCAAGTAGCGTCCGTTCCAGACTCTCAATCATCGGTAATTATGTTAGGGTTCACAATTAGATCTATAAAATCATAAAAATTAGAAGTTAGAAACATTAAAAATAATTAAATCATCATTTAAAAGCATATAAACTTACCCGATTCAAGCCTATAGCTCTCGGCATCAACGCCAACGGTATCTAGTCCAATAGGCGTTTCACTTATCCAATTCTGTGTGCAAACGAGGGCCTCCACGGTTGACAGTGACAATGAACTCCGATAAGCATCCAACACGCGACCTCCAGTGCTAAATGCCAATTCTGAGGCAACCGTAGTGACAGGAATGGCTAGCACATCTCGGGCCACACGGGAAAGGACTGGATACTTGGAGGAATTAACTTTCCACCAAGTTAATAATTGAAATACATCACTAGGTGCCTCGACAGCTTCCATAAAATATCGTTCAACCTCAGATATACAATGCATAATATTTCTTGTTGACATGAGTTGATGATACTGCTGTATAATACGATTGCCTCTAACCCCTACAGATGGGTCAGTATCACCTGAGGAAACTGTCAATCCTGTCGACCTCGAATGTGAGGAGCTACCAACTGCGGATGAAGGCTGAGCACTAGTACTGTAGTGATGATATAAGTCATCAACATCACTTTTTAGCAATTTAATAAACTCTGCAGCCTTCACTGCCCCAAGGATGGAATTTACCCAAAATTCTAGAACGGCCAACTTAACTCGGGGGTCAAGGATCACAGCCACAAATAGCAATCTATTTATCTTCTCAATATTCCCCCAATATTTATCATATTTGATCTTCATCCTCGTAGCCATAGCAAATAACAATCCAGCAGAGTCAGTACAACTATTTTCCAACTGGAAGTGAAGCTCCGAGAGCTCGTTGAAAAATGAGTTCGCAGTCGTATATTTGGATCCAGATAGCCGCATGGTTATCTCATAAAAAGTTCTTAAAAATTCAACAAAATAACTCACACTGGTCCAATCATATGCGTCAGGCGCACCGAGCCCCTGTCCTGCTGGCTCCAACAAAGCATACCTCAGGCCCCCATCCTCGACCTTCATCCGCTCGAATGCTTTTTGGTACTTCTGTGCCACATCCAACATCATGTATGTAGAATTCCATCGAGTCGGAATATCCAAGCACAGCATACTAGAACATTCAATTTTCAGATCTTCTGCTATTGCCTTAAACTTGGCAAGCCTTTGAGTGGAACCCCTCACATATCGTACAATGTTGCGGACTCGGGTTATGGAATCATGAACCTCTTTTAATCCCTCAACAACTATGAGGTTAATGATATGAGCACAACATCGAACGTGAATAAACTCGTGGGCCCGAATGACATCATCTCTCACCGTCGTGTTCCGCTTAAACCAATCAATTGCTGTTTCATTCGCACTGGCATTGTCAATTGTAATACACATCACTTTTCGAATTCTCCAGTCTTTTAAACAATCATCCATCTTCGCCCCAATGGATGCACCTTTATGATCCACAATTTCTTTAAAACCAATAAAATCCACTCACTATCAATGTAGTGTGCTGTGATACACATGTAGCAGACGTTTTGTATGGAAGTCCATGTGTCAGTCGTAAAAGACACTCTCTGGCCAGTGGTAATAAACATCTTCCTCATCTCCTCCTTGTCCTTCGCATGCCTCTTCATACAATCTCGCATCACTGTATACCATGATGGAATGGGAAATCGTGGCTCAACAAAATTTAGAAACTTTCGAAAGCCTCTTTTCTCGACTGTGGTAAATGGCATCTCATCAGTAATTATCATCTCTGCAAGCATGTCCCTCAACATCTTCTCACTATTGAGTGATGACCAATTTCTTAGTCTGTGTACCATCAGTGGCTGTAGAAGTTTGGTAACTGAGGTTGGTCTGATCAGTGGCTTGCAATCCCTTCGTTATCTTATATCGTTGACAACCATTTAGATGTGCTATTAACACACTGGTACCTTGCTTCTTCGAATGGCATCCACAAAGTGATCCACAGTAATGACATCTTGCTACTGGGTTCGCAATTTCACCAAGAATTTTGATGAAATGCTCCCATGTCCACGACCTCTTTTTAGAAGGTCGTGGTAGTTGATCTTGCTCAATGGGCATCTCCTCCTCTTCATTGAACATATCCTCATCCTCTATATCAACTGGGAGTGGGAGTCGACTACTCGCACAAGATGTAGCTGCTCTAGATGTAGCTGCTCTAGATGTAGCTGCCCTAGATGTGGCTCTAGGGGTGGAAGTACCCACCGGTGTAGGAGTTGTAGCATTGGCATCCGCCACATCCCTTTGTGGACGATCATCTCCACTATGTCTAGGATCCATATCACAATCAATGAAGCTGAAAAAATTAAATTAGAAGTAAAAAATTAGTTTAAAAATAAACTAGACTATTGTATTATACAATAGGACATGTATTATTGTATCATAATATATTATTGTATCGATGTATTATTACATCGAGGTTCGGTTGACTTGCGCTCGACTCAGCGGAACCCATCCAGAGAGGTTCGCTCGACGTGCGCTCGAAGTTCGCTCGAGCATAACCCATCCAGAGAGGTTCGCTCGACGTGTGCTCGACGTGACACTCGAGCAAAACCCATCCAGAGAGGTTCGCTCGAAATGCGCTCGACATGGCGCTCGAGCAGAATCCATCCAGAGAGGTTCGCTCGACGTGCGCTCGACGTGGCGCTCGAGCAGAATCCATCCAGAGAGGTTTGCTCGACTTGCGCTCGACGTGGCGCTCGAGCCAATGTTCAATACAACGTGCGCTCGACTTGCGCTCGACACCTCACTCGAGCGCAAGTCTGCAATACAATGTAAAATTCAGGGTTTTGAGCGCCGTGTTGGGACTATATTGAATATGCAATACAACCAATTCACAAGAATCACAACTGCTGGCTCCAATTCATAAGAGACGTGCTTAAATTAAATTTAGGGCTCACCGTAGGTGGAAGCTGAATAGAGGAGCGACGAGGAACGGCGGCACGGAGGAGCAACGACGAACGGAGGCACGCTGGCACTGGGACGGAAGACACGAGAGAGAAGGGATGGTTCAGTCACTAGGACGGGAGACGCGAGAGAGAAGGGAGAAGGAAGAAGAAGAAGAACTGGAGAAGGAAGAAGAAGGGGAGAACGTATGAGGAGAAGGCTTCCTTAGGAAGACATATGAAACGACGCCGTTCCATATTAAGTGGAACGGTGTCGTTCAATAATTTTTTTTTAAACGCAGCTGTAAAACGACGTCGTTTTACAGCTGGGTTTAAAAAAAAATTCAGAGTCGAAGTCGGAGCTACATGGAGCTCTGACTCTGACTCCGACTCCGAATCACTATTCAGAGTAGTTCCGAATTTCGACTCTGAATTCCGACAACTTCGACTCCGTCGGAGTCGGCGTCGGAGCGGAGGTCGGACGGAGTCGAAATTCTCGAAATTTTGCACATCCCTATAATGGAAGGACCTAAAGCCTTGAACATAATGGTTCGGGGCTCGGACAGAGCACCAAGGCCATGGCTCGGACTACGTACATGGCTCATAGCATTGGGCATTTGGTTTCACCACCATGATAGTCAAGTTCTTGACTTTGGCACTTGGGCTATTTTTGTTTTTTTTTTTTTATGATTTCAAAACATATATATTAAATAAAAATAATTCTATAGGCAATCGGCTGCGTCCCAGCCGCAACCTTGTGATTGACGTCAATCGAATTATTTAAAAAAATAAAATAAAATAACAAAAATCCAATAAATCAAAGAGTTCTTGAGGTCCTTCATCTTCGACCCATCGAAACCTCCATCCCTATGAACACAGAAGCCATCGTCTTCCCTCCGCCCCATCGTCTTCTCCTCATCATCTTCGTCTTCTCCCAAACGAAACCCCCATTCCATCGTTCTCATCTTCTCCTCGTCGAAACCCCCAATCATGGTCGTCTTTTCCTATCATCTCCATCTTCTCCACTAAAGCCACTACCTCACGAAGCCACAGCCCACGAAGCCCTTTCATCTTCTCCACAGTCCGCCTTTGTCTTCTCCACAAATCCACGAACACACATGAAGCCCCTTCGTCTTCTTCACGAAATCCCTTTCGTCTTCTCCACCCAGATCTAAAATCCCATTCGTCTTCGTATTCTCCAAGCACGTGCATGCGAGAAACACAAATAATTGTTACTATTTATGCTATAATGACACTTCGCTCCAACATTTGACTAAGAACAAGTTAGTGCAAGGTAACCTAACTATTTTAGGCTGTTTCAATAGCTTTATTACTTGTGCTAAGTTTGCATGTCACCTGCAATGCTAGTATATGTATAGTTTTGATCTTGGTTTTGGTATGAGTTTCGCAGAAGTTGTGTAATTTGGTTTTGGTCTATTTGGTTTTGGTCTTCACGACTTTGTTGTTGCTACTTTTTATATATTTGGAGTTTCAGGTGAGATTTTCCTTTCATTGTTGTTTGTCCTCTCTGATTGAAATTAGGAGTTGTCGTATGTTTCATATATAATGTTAAAATTTCTTATATTGGCTATAGAATTTTTGTTTCTCATATATGTTGGCTAGTTTGGATTATGGGCAACTCATTCTATTGATCTCAAATTTTGGGTTTAGGAACACTATAATTTTATGATTTGCAGCAATCATAATCATCTTAGTGAGGTGATATAAATCTTCTCAAGTCCGTTAATTATGAAACAAGAGCCCAATTAATTTGCTCCATGATTTTACAATGACTCATAGACATTTAGAACATGTGCACTTTGATTAGCTCGTAAGCTTTTCACTTTGTTGGTTCACTTGTAGCCATTTTCGAAGTGCTGGAAACAAGTTCTACAGAAGTCATGAAAGTTGTTTAATCCATATTGTTTTTTGGATTTCGCATGTAACAAATTATAAAACATCATCTTAGAATGTCATCATCATCATCAATGTCTTCTTCATCATTTGCAAAACATACTTTAGGACAATCACTTTACTTCTATAAGGTCGAAGCCACATTAAGATACTCAAATATTACAAGAAATCCAAGACGACTCTTCTTAAGGTGTCCAAAGTACAATAGAGGTAACTATATTATTTGTACATCTAACATTTTTAAATTATAGTGATTAATATGTTGTACATCTAATATTTTTTATATATGTATAAAATGATCAGGGATTACCATACTGTAAATTTTTCAAGTGAGCAGATAGTAATCAAGAGATTGAGCTCCAACTTCGAGAAAGAAACAATTAACTGTTAAGGAATGAAAAAGAGTTTGAGAAGATACTCGACAATATCGAAAAGATGAAGACTAAGCTCCGTAAGAGAAAACCAATCTATATTATGGCCAAATTTAGAGAAAACCAAATGGAAAGCCAGGAAAACCAAATTTAGAGAAACTTAAGAAAATAAAAAATAAAAAACTACACCTTCTTTAACAATTAATTTCTTTTACATTATGGTCATCCCTTGTGAGAGAGCGGCAACACCCTTATCAAAATGGAAAAAACAAAAAACAAAAATATTGATCTCAAATAAAAATCTCTTACATTTGACAAGTCAAGAAAAGTAATATTCAAAGAAACTTTACATGAACAATAATTCTATAATGAATGGCAGCCTTCAATGAAAAAGCAGCTTCTCAATGTGAATGTGGAAGCCTCTATGATGACAACAAATAGATGACTCTACTGAGTTCATACACAGACATTAAAAACAAATTGTTGGAGCAATCGGTAAAAGGGCAAAGCTGCTTTTCTCTTTTACTGATCTTGATTTCTTTAGTGTAGACCCTATGTAATTTTACTGAAAGGTTATCGAGTATCCCTAACAGCCTAACCTTTATATTAGCAGTCTAATTTGCTTGTTTGCCCTGGAATAATGTAGTGTCACCATGATTTTTCGGATGAAAATTTAATTTGTTTGGGACTAGGAAATGACTGATTTGAGTTCAAACAAAGAATATATTATCTAGTAAAAAAACTGAGAAAGTAAAGCAGACATTAAAAAGGTAGAACAAAATGATTGACAAAGTTTAGGCACATTGATGAAGTTTGACAGAGATGGAAGTTGAATGTGTAATAAAATCAGTATAAGATTTTAATGGATAAGAATGTCACTAAAATTAATCGGAGGACTGGGTCTTGAAGAATCGAATCACAGTGGATCTCTCACGGCGACTGCAGACCTCTCTCTCACCCACGACGACAACCGCGACTCAGAGATCTGGACTGTGTGACGACGGTGACCGCAACAACCGGAATCCTTCACCCACGACGGCGACCACAGACGGAATGCTTCACTCCCACTCTCTGGTTTCGCTCTTGCACCAACACAGAAGCCACAAACTAGAAAGACAAAGCCTGGGAGAAGATGAAGCTTGGGAGAAGATGACGCTCGGGAGAAGACGAAGCTCGGGAGAAGACAGCTCGGGCGAAGACAAAGCTTACCCATTTCATTTCCTTCCACTTTCATTTTGTTTCTGTCTGTCTATCTTTTTTTAAAAAAAATAATAAAAATTCTGCTGATAGCCATGAGGTCGCGACGGTATGCAGGCCGTTTGCCTATAGAATTATTGATTAAATAAAGGAGGAGGAGGTGAGTTCATAATGTGTTTTATTCTATGTCATGTATCACTTGATTGATGGTTTAGAAATTTATAATTAAATGACTAAAAACAAGATAGTACATTTGATCAGTAAAACTTTATGCAGAAAATCACTATCGAGTATCGACTCAAATGCATAAGCTGTCAGGACTGATTCGAGAGACTGTGGCTATTTGAATCAAATCTATGACATTATTTATATTTGAATGCTGTAAATTTAAACTTATTGCGAATTTGTAATTTTAAATTTAAATTTATCGTTTGCACACATTAAATCACCTATTTTTGTATTGTTTGTGATTTAGTTATTGTATTTAAATTTCAACTTTTTAACTTATTCTTTACAATATTTTAGATTTTTCAATTATTTTTTTTTTACATTTTTTTATGTTTTTTAAATATTTTTAATCAGGAGTGAGCCAATCTAAATCTCAAATTGGGCCTTGGATATTGGGTCGTGGGGCCAGACCCAATCTAAATAGGGCAATCCCACTTCAATTCTGATTGGAACTCCAAGCTCTGACTTCAAGCTTAAATTTAAATGTAAGTATATCATTTAAATCCCTCCGATCGATCCCAGTCGAATGTGGGCAATCTGATTTTTTCGAAGTGGAAGCATACCCCTAATTTAGCATAAGAATCAAGTCAATTCAACATATTTATAATTTTATACCTTTCATAAAGTCATGGAGATGAATCTCGATGCCTTTATGCTTTCGACACGAATGACTGAAATGTACGTGTATCAATATGTTAGTATAAAACAATAAATTTAACTTTGTACAACTCGCTACATGAGTATCCAACAGAGCAATAGATCATTATATCAAAATTTTCATTCAAGATTGCTTTAATTAATTCGACTAAAATTTAGCCGAAAATAATAGTTTGGTCTGAAAAATCATTTTTTTATATGTGTTGTGCTAGTTACAACCGGCAATTATCAAGAATGTATTCCACATCATTTTCATATATATATATATATAACTTTGGCTCAGAGAAAACTGATCAGAAATTATATTTATATTATATAATATGTATATATATATATATCTCTATATATATATCTCTCTACATTCTTTCAAAAGTATTAAATGATATCATGTTGAAATTTAAAAGGCCTCATTTTAACCTTTTTACATGACCTATTTTTGAAGTAATTGTTGGGATAACTACGTCTTAATATATTTCTCTTTATTAATAAATTTATTTTATCCATTAAAAAAAAAAGACATCTTTGATTCTTTACTTCAGCATGCATAAGTAGTTATTCTTTTTTTCCAAAAAGAATAAAAGAATAAGAAAATGTTAACAAAAGCAAAGCACAAATGTTTGGCCAAAATTCGTGGAACTCGTATAAAGGCAAGCTAATTCATTGGTTCACTCGCGTCGGAACTCGGAAGAGCTTGAGTTATTTAAAGATACAACACCAAAGCTCTTGAGCAAATTCGAAGCTCCTCCCTTCCCTCTCACGTCTCTCTCAGAATCGTAGAACTCAATGGCGTCACGGGACAAGAAACCTTCCAAGCCCTCCAGCAGCATAGCCGGTGGCATACGCACACTCTCCGATCTGACAGCGACTCGGATGGCCCTCAGCGACTCGGACAACAACTCGGATGGCCCTGATCAGCAGTATTATACTGGTGGCGAGAAGAGGTCCTTCATCTAAATCCTAGCTTTCATACCCTATAAATCGAGTTTTCATCTCCATTGATTGAAAATCGTACTTCCAGTTCTTTTATCTGTACTAGATCTTTGATTAGCAGATTTTCCCCGTTCGAATAATTATGCTTTAATGAGCTTGATGCGTTTTCTGGTTCAAAATGTTCTAATGGCCTATTTGGTGGCCCGGGATATTTTGATTTTTAAGATAATATTGATGCAGTGAAGGTAAGTGATACATATCGCTTAACAACTTTTTGTTTGAACTCATTTAAATAATTTTTTTAAATTTTAACACGAAATATAATAAATAATTCAACTTTTATAAAATCTCAAAATAAGAATAATATTAAAAAATAATATTCTAACGATATTTTATCATCTCAACTCAACTCAATTCAACGTTTAAATATAACCTAACTTTCAAATGAAACAGTAAAGAATTCTGATTGTTTGAATTCGGGCTGTCCTTGGAACTAATATGTGTATATATTAAAGTTCATTAAGTGCTACATTTCCATGATTGGCTCAACTTAGAGATGCGTGTTTGTCATCATTTTGATAGTGTTGATTTTCTAGGTTTTATCTAATAATTTATTGAAGAGTAATTCTATGTATAACTATGAAGTGCGTAAATATCGTGTAATCACTTTGAAAAAGAATGAGGTTCACTATTAAAAAATTAATTTTTTTTATGTAAGTCTTGTGTTTTATTCACTTTTTTCAAAACGATTATGCGATAGTTATACAATTCACAGTTATAAATATATTTTCTCTTTATTAAAAGATATTGTGTATGGAGTTGTATCACAGTATAGAAATGCTTGTATTGTTAAGAGTATTCTCATTCGGTTTCGTATCCGCCCTTTATCCCTATATTTTAGGGAAAAGTTTAGGGTTTGCACCCAAAACCTCTCTCTATCCGAATCCCTAAATTAGAGATGAGATTTTTGAATGCTACAGTCGTTCCACATATACTGTATATCCTCAATCGTGATTTTGGTTTTTGGTCCCTCGTCTCGTCTTTCTCGACGGTTGGGTGCCCTCATCTGTAGCGCCCCTCCCTTGCAACGCAGCCACCATCGACGATGGCCTCTCCATCAGCAATTTTTGTAAGTCCTCATATCCCTCACTCTCAGTTTCCTCCATGGCTGGATTCCCCCATTCTCTCACACACATTCCATTATGTTTTGGCTTCCTCTATGGCTGGACTTTGTGAGAATCGGGATCCTCCATGGCTGGCCACCGAGCTTCTCTATCGCATTTCATTTTCGAGATCCTTCGTGGCTGGACTCTGTCCTTCTCTCTCACAAATCCAACACACTCAAAGTAAATCGCATGCTTTCATCTGAGATCTTTCTTGGTTGCGTGTATTTGGATTTTTTATATATTGCATTGCACTAAGATTTGTTCTTGCTAACTCAAAACCTTAGCTTTTTTTGGATCTCCCATTTTATCTGCCATCCGAAGCTGCATTTGGGGGTTTCTCTGATCTTTGTTTATTTGCGGGTTTCTCTAATCTTTGTAAGATAGGGTTTCTTTGTTATTTGTTATTTGTGAATTAACTCTGATCTTTGTGGATTTCTTTGTTCTTTTTTAATTAACTCTGCCATTTGTAGTTTTTTTATTTTTTTGCACTGAGATCTTTGTAAGCTGTATTTTTTCTACAGTAGCATTTGTTATTTGTGGGTTGCACTATTTCTGGTTCTGCACCATTTCTGAAATTGTGCACTGATTAGAGAAATTTCAATTATTGGTTTGCAATGTTATTGTTATTATATTTTACTTTTCTATCTGATTGATTGATAATTTGCTATATGCTCAA
This sequence comes from Juglans microcarpa x Juglans regia, assembly GCF_004785595.1. NCBI lineage: Eukaryota > Viridiplantae > Streptophyta > Magnoliopsida > Fagales > Juglandaceae > Juglans > Juglans microcarpa x Juglans regia. The sequence goes on along the minus strand of NC_054603.1, from coordinate 7,388,488 downwards.
ATATTCAATTGGTAATGTAGAGGGTATTTTGTTTAAGGAAGAAGTGTCGATTCTCCTTCATTTATTCATTTAGGGAAGAAGTATTTTATTTTATAATTAAATTCATTAGAGCATGCTTTGATTATATTTCTTTATGGTTTGAATCCCTAGAAATCTTGTTGGCAGTCATTCTAGTAAGTATGTTTTATGCTGATTTCCATATCTTTTATCACCCTTATCTTTCTTTTCATGCTAATTTTCATGTCCTTTACTTTGTTGTTTTAATTCTCTCTACTCCAACACTCTTTTGTTTTGTTATTTTCTTTCTCAATAATTATTGCTTCTCTCATTCCTTGTATTTGGTTCTTCCTCTATTGGGTCCTTTGCAACATTTGATATTGATCAATAATTATTTTTCGGGGAGGCTGCATGTCTAGTGTAAGGCTGTAATGATGATTCTAATTTGTATTTGGGAGGGGGTTAATTCACAAGTGTTGGCTCGATCGATATGGTAGGGTAATCTTAATCCGGATGGCCACCAATCATTTTGTGATAGTTTTCACAAAAGGCAACCGAGGTTTAAGGTTTTGTAGCCATTCGAGGTTGGATTCTTGTCTTACGCATGCTGTAAATAAAAAACCATTCTGAGCCCCTTGGAACACATTCTTTATGGAATCGGATGAGAATGCTCTTATTTAGCATGATGATTTTGTCGCTTTACTATCACTATTTGTTTCTTAGTGACTAGGATTTATTCATGTGATCTTCATTTATTTGACACAGCCATCTAGCATTATTTTCTATTGTGATCATTACATTCTGACTTTCTGATTTCTGTTTTCATCATAACTTACTGACTTTCTCATTTTTGTTTCTATGTTGTTATTCATTTTCCATGATGCTCAGTATTGGATTAGAAAATTATGTTTTAATCCATATATTGATTATCTCATTTCTGTTTTGACAAGGTTTTGCGATGTTTGCATGTTGATTGCCTGTTGTTTGGATTTTGGAAGTTGAAGAAGCTGATTTTGCATGCTCATTTCCTACTCTTAACATTTATGTGACAGTTCTATTTGTTCTTGTACAACATGCTGTAAGGCCCAAGGCAGGCTAGCAGAGGAGATTGTTGCGCTGAGCAAGCTTAAGTATACTCTTCTGGAGGAGTTACGTGCTCAGGAGAAAGAACTTTTTCGACTTAAGGTCGAGAATATGGAATATGATTGGAAAAGAAAGGGGAATAAAATTCGACAAGAGGACGAAAGACTGAGGTTGGAGGTCGAGAAACTAGAATTCGCTCGGAGGGAAGCAAATGAGAGAGTAGAGAGAGACCGATTAGAGAGAGATGAGCGAATAATGATGATCGATGTGAGTAAATTGCGTGGACTACAACAGAACTATTTCGAGCAACGTCAAATGGAAATCTTTCGCAAATTCTTGTAATCAGAAAATAAAATAAAACGGAAATCAGCAGATATATACATCAAGAAATTTATTTGTTATTGAGGCCAAGTATAATTTTTATAATTTGTACAATTTCTTATTTACATTGAGATTAATTTGTACAACTTCTTATTTACATTGAGATTGAGGTTGGCTATTATTGAGATTGAGACTAAGATTTTTTTTTATGGGGTTTAACCATCTAATCTAAAAGCTTAAAGATGTTGCTTTATGGATTTTTGGGCATGGATAGAAAGAGAAAGGAAATCGGGTAGTACAACTACTCAAACTATTATAGATAATGAATATATTACAATAATAATTTGAATGTTCTTGAAGAAAATATGTTTAAGGAAATGCAAATTAGAAAAGCAGGAATATATAGTCACTACTAATCAGAAGATAAAATAATGGATTGCTATTAGTCTATTTTTGGGAATACAATTGTCATTGATGTTCAATTAGATCTGTTTGGAGCTGATGATGTGCCGAGTTGTCTCTAATTTCATGATAACGCTAAATGAAGTCCATAAGTCTGGTTGTAAGATTGTGCGACAGTTCCAACATATCATCATCAATTTGATCAAACTCGATGTTCGAACCTTAATTATCATCACGCTTGTCTTCAATGATCATGTTATATAGAATAACCCAACCTTTCATTATATTTGTTATGACCTTGATCTTGAACATTCATGAAGGTCCACGAACGATTGTAAATCATTGTTGAAGGACCCCAAATGCACTCTCTACATCTTTTCATGTTGATTCTTGTGCTGCTACAAAATTTTTCTTCTTATTCCCTTGCAGAGATGGAATCATCTTCACAAATGTTGACCACTTTAGATAAATATCATTAGCAAGGTAGTACCTTATAGTGTGGTCATTGCCATTGACTGAGTAATTTACTAGAGGAGCTCGACCTTAGGCCAATTTCGTCAAAATAAAATATCTCTCTAACACATTTATATCGTTATGCTAACCAGGCAATCCAAAAAATCCATGTCATATCTAAAGATCATACGAAACAACCAATTCTAAAATAATAGTTGGTTCATGACTGTGGCCAGAGTACATAGCATTCCAAGTAGTAGAACAATTTTTCACTTCCAATTTGTGCAATCAATGCTTCCGAGCATCCCTGAGAACCCATGTTGTTTACCAATCACAAGCAATTAAGCAATATCATTAGCATTTGGAAACCGTAAATATTCATTAGAAAAAATATTTACAATTGTCTTTACAAATTTTTGTAAACTCTCCATTGCGGCGCTTTCTCCAATCCATATGTATTCATCCATAAAATCACAGTTATTCTATATGCAAGCATTCTAATGGCAACGGTTATCTTTTGCATAGAAGATAAACTGAGTCTTCCAGCAGTATCTCTTATTTGAATGAAGAAGGGATCCTAAGCCTCAACCTCATGTTGAATACGAAGAAATAGTAAACAATTTATACGAAATCTCCTTCGAAAGAGATTCGATGGATATACTGGTTCTTCTGCAAAATAGTCGTAAAATAGTTATTCATGCCCTTGAATATGATCACGCCAAATATACTTACGACGTTGGCGGTTGCCACCACGCCTCGATGTTGATCCATCATCGTCATTAAGAACAACATCCAACTCATCTTCAGATGATAAGTTAAGTAACAACTTGTGAAATAACAAACGAGCTATTTGATGAAGAATGAAAAATGAGGTCAGAATTTGGAAATTTCTCTTTAAGATGAAATCAAACTTAGGTTCATGAGAATGTGAACGGAACCAAAAGCCCTATTTATACAAAAAAAAAATTTACTGTAACATTAGGACAAAAAAAATGTTGCCATTGAAGTAAAAGTAAAAAATGTTACCATTTGAGAAATGATAAAAAATATTACTGTTGGAAAAATGACAACAAATGTTACCGTTGGAGAAATGATAACAAATGTTACCATTGGTGAAAGGACAAAAAATATTGTTTGTTTGATGGAGGACAAAAAATGTTATAGTCGTCACGTGGAGAAGGTGTGTTACTATTGGAAGAATGAAAAAATATTACCATTAGATAAAAGGACAAAAATTATTACTGTTAGACAATGCAAATTAAATATTACCGTTATATATGTAGACAAAAACATATTAAAAAATATAATCGCATTGAAAATCGCACATATTCAAAAAAAATATTATTCGTAATACTGTAATAATTTAAAAAGTATTATTGTATCTGGGAAAAAATTCGTTTAAAGTGTTTATAAAATTAGTAGAATGTGATATTTGAAAACAAGAGGAAAATACAAAAGAATTAGTAGTTAGGAATGGAAATGGAAGTGAGAGAAAAAACTAATAGAAAAAGAATAGAAAAAAGTTATTTTAATAGAATAAGGAAATAATAAGAAATGAGATGTAAGAGGTTTTTGAAATATGAGTAAAATTTATGATAAAATTTTAGGAATGATATATTTTAATTAAAATTTAGGAAATTTTATAGGGCACCAGATGTGAATGCTCTAACATATGTAATATTATAGCTCGTTTGGATTCACAGAGTGTTTCATCTCATATTATCATTACAATTTTATCAAATTTTCATACAAAATATAATAAACAATTCAACTTTTCAAATTCCCAATTCAAATTTTTCAAATCCTAAAATAAGAATAATATTAAAAAATAATATTCTAATAATATTTTATTTAACTTTTAATTTTTATCTAAAATTATCTCACCTCGTTTCTAAATCCAAACGAATCCTAATAATTGCAGTGGGATGCTTGTCCAAGATCCCTCGAAGGCTAATGATGTGGATACCATCTTTAATCAAGCTAGACAATTGGGAGCAGTTGAAGGGCCATTGAACAACTTCGTCCTTCTTCAAGCTCAAGCAACTTTACAGGAACTGGTAGATTACTTTCAGGGGAAACTGCACAAGCTGCTCCTCGGCAGCCTGAGAGCTAGCGTTGTTCACAACATTGTTTTCTGAAGTAATGGTTTCACTGCAAATGATGGTCGTTTGAGGAGGTTGGACGATCCTGTAAATGCATCTTTCTTAGAGCCTAGAGGTAATATTCACCATGGTTTTGAATTCTTTGAAAAACAAAAGAACAAGAAGAATCAGAAACAGAATATTGCCCCCACGGGTTTCTGCTAGAGTCAAATGGATTCTGTTTATTTTTTCAGCATTTGTTAGTGGCAAAGAAAAGAAAAAAAAACTTGTGTTGCAGGCTTAAATTCGGCATGCAGTCTTATCTTTCCCTGTTCGTACTGAGTTAATATGAATGAATTTGATAGTGATCCTTTAGATTGATGTTTAATACTTGACTTTATGTTGTTGCTTCTTTCTGTTCACTGGGTAACCCCGGCATCAGGAGTTGGTTTCTCCCACTCTTCTACAAATTTTCATTAGTGGCCATGCTGTAGTTTTGATTCTGTTACATCTCTATGCAGAGTATCAGAAACTCTGAATGCCCTAAAGAGCTTGAACCTGCAGATAGGAGGTCCTCGGTTCATGTTAATCTGATAAGGAGAAATGAGAACTGCCCTGTGAGTACTGTTCATTTAATTTGTTGCGTTGCTTTCTTTGTCATGATATGAGACCAGAGTCCAATTACGTGGTCTTACCTGGTTGAATTTTATAGCTAATCACTCGATGATTGTTGAAGCGTACACCTGAGCCTACTGTTGCTTCCACCACACTCAACTCTGCTCCAACACCTTCCACAGGCCTGGTTGTGGATGAAGCATTGCCTTCAACCTCCATTCAGCTTAGATTGGCCGATGGTACCCGCATGGTAGCACATATTAATTACCACCATACAATCAATGACATTCGCTCCTTCATTGATGCATCTAGGCCTGGAGGTGCAAGGAATTATCATCTTCAGATGATGGGATTCCCTCCCAAGCTTCTTGGTGATTCAACTCAGACAATTGAGCAGGCAAACCTCGCTAACTCAGTTGTTATCCAGAAATTCTAGCTGGCTTCACTCAGATCTTTGCTCTCTGGTCATTACATTATAGGTATTTTAGATAAGTGAACCAGTTCCATCTACTTAAGATCACCCTGAGTGTGTATTGAGAAGTCGAGGAACTGCTTGAAATCTCCTGATTTGACCGTTTCTGTTGAAAATTAGAAATGAAATTGTGATTTGTATTGCTTGAAATTCATCGAGCCTTTTTTTGTGGCCTTATTTTATTAGTTAATTAGTTTAGTCTTGATGCTTTGTAGGACCTATTGTGATAATGGAATTGTAGCACTTTCCCTCCCATCTTTGTAGCATGAATGCTTAGGAGCAGAACAGTGTATCTTGATATGAGCTTTTGAGATCCTGCTTTCTATTCATGTGCTCTTGCTAGCTGTGTGAAGGAGACTTCAGTTGGGACTAGACAAATACCTTTTATAATTTATGGTATTGGAGTTAAAAATGTAGTCCGGACGTGTAGGATATTTCCTAAAAGCTTAGGAAACGACTGTTGTAAGACTGTTTTTTATGCAATCCAATTAGGAAACTGCATTTGAAGAATTTGATACAATTTCCTATGTCCTTATCCTTCATGTGATCGTAAGGGAAAGTAAGGACAGTTTTTTACTTTGGACAAAAGAGATGACAAAGGACTAACTATTAGAGGAGAGCAAAACCATCGAACTACCATTGCCCCTCTGGCCTCTATATACTGGCATGCAGTGAGCCACATGCACACGTCGAAATGGTGATCTGAAGGTGGTGAGTGATGGATCGACGGACAACTAGACTATTAGAGGTTTGTATAAAAATGGCTGGTCAAAAGAGGACCGAAAATCATGGTTTGGAGGTGGTGCATGGCGGCCATGCTCGATGTGATGGTGAGTGGCTGCCACACCCTAGTATTTTGTGGCGGCTAATGGTTGAAGATGGTAAAAAAAAGAACAACAATTCTAATTTTTTATACATAGAAAGCATGTAGTATTTAAGAGAAATGAACAAAAAGAAGGGGGAGGGGGGATGGAAATAAGCCAGGGGAAACGGTCGGTTCTAGATAGGGGAGTGGCCGAGAGGAGTTTCTTCCTACACTATTAACACACAACCCTTCCAAAATTGATATCAGATTTGGGGTTTGGCTGTTGGCAGCAGTAGATATGCTAGCTCCCAGCAATTCAGTTCTCCAGGGAGTTCGAACTTTTGGCTTGACATCAATTCAGTTCTACACCTGGAAAGTCCCGAGCGAGCCCAAACAATGTTTTTCTGCATTAACCCATGCATCACTCACTGGGCTGTGCCAATTAGTTGCTTTATTTGTGGGTTTTGTTTAAAATGCATGCCACACTTTTTACAAAACAGTGATTAGAGACACCATAATTGTCTGAAGGATGCTCGTGTAGCATGATTTGCTTGACTTTTGAAACTCTCCTTTGTAACTAACCATCTCGTTCCTGTCCAATAGAAAATGAAAACTTTTTCACCCTCTCTCTCCACTTTTCTTCCCCATCTAAAGACAACTACTGAAACTACAGGAAGTTTATATGCAATTTCAAGTGTGGATTAATGTGATGTTGAAACTCAAAAGGTGCACAAAAATGGTCATGCTCATGCATGGCTCCATGATATCGTTGATTGGAAAGGTAGGAGCCAGGAGGGCTGGAAAGCTGGGAACCAGATAGGGGGCGCATCTCACTCGCCCGATTAGTTTAGCTCCATTCATAGTGGCATCGATTAGACAATAAAAAAAAAAAAAGCGATACCATTGTCGGCCAAAAGAAGAGTATTAATGCAACCATGCTTGAAGATTAGGGTTTGGTTGACTGTGGGACCCCTTGAAATTTGATCATCTAAAAGCTGCCCATAAACCAGTGGCTTTTTAAGTCTATAAAGGGAGTCATTGTTATAATGTCCTGACTCAAGATACAAGATCCAGAGGCCAAGTTTTAGAACAAACAATAAGGTGTATTATGGTTGAAAATAAACCAGCTTTCCTTTTTTGCAAAGTTGTGAATCGAAGAGCAATATTGAGAGACATCATTAATTTAATGTGATTGGCACCCACTTTCCAAGTAGTGTCATCCCGTCCAAAGTTCCATAAAGTCAAATTAATTTGGATGGTTCTTCAATTCCTAAATCAAAATTATGATTCTTGGGATATCGACTTTTTTAGGTCTTTGATTTCTATTTTCAAACAATATTTCAATATTTACCCACTTGTATTTAGTTTGATGATTTCAATTGAACCATGATACAAACACAGGCAAGTTGCACCACTTTCTCATGCGTCTAGTATCAATGGTTTTAATTTTAGGTATCATTTGAATAGTGAGTTGAGAAGAGATGAGATGTGATGATTTTAGATGAGTTGAATAAAATATTGTTATAATATTATTTTATTTTTAATATTATTATTGTTTTGTAATTTGAAAAAGTTGAATCGCTATTATATTTGGGGGCAAAGACAAAACACAAAATGTCTATCTCATATCATCTCAACATTACAACTTTTTTAAATTTTTATACAAAATATAATAAACAATTCAACTTTTTCAAATCTCAATTCAACTTTTTTAAATTCTAAAATAATAATAATATTAAAAAATAATATTTTAAACTTACACCTAAAACTAAAAATTTTCATCTCACTCCCCAAACCTATGTGAGAATTTGAAAAAGTTGTAATGATAAGATGAGTTGAGATCACTTCTCAATCTAAACGGAGCTTAATGATTTTATTATATTTAAGTCTCGTACAGTCTCTTAAAAAGAAAAACGAAGACCATGATTTTTTATCTGAATTGTAAGTGTACCACTACCACACATTTTCTTTTAAATCATTTATAGGAGACTTTGTAAGTTTTAAAATTATGCAATTATTTTTTTTATAGAATTAATATAATTTAATAAATAAGCTCTCAATGGAAGACAGGAATGCTTGGAATCTTGGATTGTGTTTGCACACATGCAATATTTGCAATGCGTAATTAATTGGACCAGCAATTGAAGTATTTGTTTGTTTGTTTGTTTCTCTAAAATGCGCATCCATCCCGTACTCCACTATCTATTATATTCATTAAATTAATGTTTAATTTAAATAATTAGATATTATGAAAGGCCAAAAACAGAAACCCAATAAAATAATTTAATATTCTTTATAGTAATGTCAGCGTGTCAAAATCAACAAGTGTTGCTTGAAAGAATGATTATCTCCATGTTATACACCACTCCTAACAGTGCCTTACTAATTGTCAATCTTTTTGGTGATCCGCATGTGATAATCATTGATCTGTTAGCCTAAGCCAGAGAAAAAGGAGATCTAGTCTCCAACATGTCAATTTTTTTTCTTTCCTTTTTTTTTAATTTCAATTATCTTGAAAAGTTATATTAAATTTTTTAAAATTTTAAAATAAAAAAGATGTTTTAATAATATATTAACTTATAATATTTTTATTTAATTTTTTATCTCTTATTTTTTAAAATTTTATAAAATATGTTAATTCAAATCATTTCATTATTATTTATAAATAATTTTTCATCTCAACATCTAAAACGATAACTTAAGCGAAAGTTTTGGCTAAAACCCCCGACGCCATCAAGACTGAATAAAGCCCTAGTTGATTGTGTGGAACTTAAAAAATAAATAAAAAGAAAATCAAACGTGTTTTTTGGAGAGTAAAATCAAACACTAATATTACTTAATATCTTAGACACTAAAATAGAAATTAGAGATATTATTGCTTTTGTTTCAATTCGAAAGACCCAGTAAAAGTATGGATATTTTTTTTTTAGGTTTGGTTTTTCACAAAGAATTAACTTATAATACTGTATAATTCGCATGCAGAGTACTTTATCTCACTTAATAAAATATGACACTTTGATTATTTTTAAATCATTTTTAAAAGGAGAAGGTTGTCACATTAATTATTAATTGACTTCGACGTACGTACAATAGTGGTTGCCGGATTTCGACAAATGTTTGCCACATTTATTGATTTTCACGGACAACTGTGGTTGCCGGATTTCCAATAGATACGAACTAATTTAAGTAATAATATTTTCCTAAAAAAATAAAAATAAATAAAAGATATAGATTTATACGTACGGCATCAGCATGCATGCATGCATGCAGTGAATTCAGGTGAACTTTGTGCGAAATGTGAGAATTGTTGCAAATGGAAATATTCCTGATCAGTCTCATGATGTGGTCGATCATGATGAGGAAACATATTTAAACTAATAATGCATGAAATTTACTTATATATTCGCTACTCACGCACACTTTCCATAATTAATTCCCCATTTTTATGTTAAAATAAGATATTTGATTGATTTTTGTTAATTTCATAAAGAAATATTATATTATTAAGCAGGTTTATAAATTAATATACTTTCTTATGATATATTAAATTATAAATTTTTTTTATATAAATTAAATCTAACGTATAATATAGTTTCTATAGGCGGTGCCGGATCAAATATGAGAGTCATGTATATAACAAAAATAAATATTAATAAAAGAGGAATTTAATGATCATTTAGTTAATTATACCATTATAATAATAAGTAAATATTTTAATTCTTTTCACACATACCGGATTGAATAATGTTGGAATATTAGAAGGGCCGACGGGGACTCCACTAACGAGCCATGAGAAGTAACATTTTTCATATGAAAAATGATTCACAATCGTGTTTGTTCAATTGAAGACCAAAGTAGGTGGGCCCATCTAATTGGCAAACAAAATTATTTACTTTAAAAGGGTATTTATTTTACACTAATATATATATAACTTTAATTGGTAAATTAATTTAAAAATAAAAATAAAATATAAAATAAAAACAGTCTAGTTTCAGTGTGATCTCTCTCCATACTCTAGTCTCTCTTGCCGAAACACCCACAAAAAACCATCCCCTATTTTTTCTTTATGTTTTCATAGGAGTACTAGTCTTGACTTCTCTATCTCGACCTCCCTTTCTCTCCTCCTATATTCATATTTTGATATATATATTTTTACTTGTTTTTTCTTCTTCGTTAAAAGTAGTGTGATCTATTCTTTTATGATGGCAAGGGACTCACACAACTCTCTAATTAATTATCATATTGGTTCCACCCATAAATGTCATCAAACGAGCAGAGTGTGAATGCCCCATTTGAATACTGAGATAAGATGAGATAATTTTAGATAAAAGATAAAAATTAAATAAAATATTTATAGAATATTATTTTTTAATATTATTATTATTTTATGATTTGAAAAAGTTAAATTATTTATTATATTTTATATAAAAAAATTTAAAAAATTATAATAATAAGATGAGATGAAATTATTTTTATATATAAACGGAGCCAAATTTGCACGTAGACTTCATGTTGTTACGTGCATATCCGAAGAGTTATTATTTGAAATGCACAAAGATTTAATGACCTAAAAATCTCTAAAATCAAACAAGTGACATTCCATTATTTAAAAAAATAAAAATCTATTATCCAACCGTTGTGTAAAGTATATTTGATAAAATGCATATATACATGACATATATAATATTTAGAAAATAAATTTTAAATTTTAAATTTTTCTAATTAAATTTTATCATTTATATAATATAAATAGTGTGATTTATTAACCAACTTCAAAATATAATAACTCTATCCCTCTTTAATTGATTTGTCAAATCAGAAAATCTGTCCATCTAAACTAGTTGACAACTTACGTTACATCATTATGTAATTCATAATTGGTATATCAATATGTTAGTACAAAACAATAAATTCCACTCTGTACAACTCGCTACATGAGTATCCAATATAGCAATAGATCATTATATCAAATAATTAAGCTACTCTGCCTCTTAAGGTTGACTGTTCTATTTGACCCTTAGTTAAAAATTTTTATTATTTTTATTTAATAATTAAAAAAATAATTTTTAATATATTAATATATTTTCTTTTAAACGTTTAAATATATTACAAAAAATAAAAAAAAATTACAAGACAATACATCAAATGGTAAGAGTAGGACAACATAATAATCTCCCTCTATATCAAAATTGTCATTCAAGACTGCTACAATTAATTCAACTAAAATTGCGAGAAATAATAAATCGGTCTGAAAATCAATTTTTGATATGCGTGTTAGTTACAACCGGCAATTATCAAGAATATATTCCACGTCATTTTCAAATATATATATTTATATATATAACTTTGGCCCAGAGAAAATTGATTATAAATTACTAAAGAGTAATGCTAGATATAAATTTTAAATAGACAAGTCTCATACAAGTTTTTTATAAAATAATGAGTCTCATTAATAAATAATAAATTTTTTTATATTTTTTTAAAAAATTTATATAAGATTTATTTATTTAGAACTTATATAAGTTATTTTTTATTAGTAAAATATATATAAAATAAAATAAAACTTTGAAACTGGTAGCCGGCCATGAGCCCCTGACACACTAATCATAAAAGGTTGAGATGGATTATCGAGAAGTAATAAATAGATGAATAAATAATTTGTGTAACTTTATTTGTGTTAAATTATGGTAGATGTAGTAGTAGCATTATGTTTAAAGTTCTATAATATTTTGTATAATATATTATATAATAATATATTAAATAAAAAATATTTTTATAAAATTATGTGATTTTTATAAGATATTTTATAAAAATATTCTTTATTTAATATATTATTATATAATATATTATATAAAATATTATAATCATTTTCCTTATATTTATATTCCCTCTCCGTCAATCCCTTGTATTCAATCAATCTACTGTTGATGGACACGACGTAAAGTGAATTAGGTCACCCACCCTCTTGAGTCTCCTCCATACTTCAAACCAGTGACGTCTCTCATCAACTGTCTCCCCTTTGCTTTTGCTTTTTTTCTTGCGCTGTTTCCATCATGGAATTGGACCCCCTCTGTCTCTCTCTCTCTCTCTCTCTCTCTCTCTCTCTCTCTCTCTCTCTCTCTCTCTCAAACCTAGCTGGGTTTGGGACACTAGTGTCCTTACGTTCACTTTCACACATAACAATACCCCCGAACATGAAACACATATGAAAAGAGAAAACAACTCCTTTATCACTTTTTTACAACCTTTCAATAAAATAATAATTTTTAAAATATTTATTTTAATTTTGATTTTAATTTGATGTGTTTAAAATTTAAAAAAATATTATTTTATTGATAAGTTATAAATAAAATGTAGTTAAATTGAAAGGCACGGGCTCAAGCATTTTAATCAATTGTAATTAGGAGTGTAACTAGTCTGGTCCAGTTCGATTTTAGACAAAATTTAAAATCGAAACAATATATACCGGTTTTATATTTTTAAAAATCGATTACGCCTTGGTTACCCTCCTAAATCAGTACTTCCAATTTTATCGATTTCTGGTTCGGTCCGATCCGATCCAGTTTTCTAATTTTTTTAAAATGTAAAAAATATATAATAAAATGTTACTATATATACCGGTTTTATATTTTTAAAAATCGATTACGCCTTGGTTACCCTCCTAAATCAGTACCTCCAATTTTATCAGTTTCTGGTTCGGTCCGATCCGATCCAGTTTTCTAATTTTTTTAAAATGTAAAAAATATATAATAAAATGTTACTTCTTATAAAAAAATATTATTAATAATTTAATATATATTATGGTTAAAGTATATGATCAATTAAATTTTTATCTTTAAAATTAAACTTTTATTTTATAAATTATAATAGTATTATCTTATATATAATTATATTAATAACATATGATCAAACAAATTATAAATATTTATATTTAAGATTAACATTTTATGTTATAATTTATAAATTATAATATGAAATTATTTCATATATGATAAATAATTATATATATTATATATAAAAATTTAATATATAATTATATATTATATATATAACTTATATATATTTTGTATAATATATAAAATTAATTTTTATACATATATTTTTTCCAACCGGTCTAGTTCAGTCCAGTCCGGTCTCGGAAATTACGAAACCGAAATCGGACCGAATCCGACCGGTTTTCATAATATAGGAACTGGTTCAGACCGATTTTCCGGTTTATCGGTTTAAATTTACACTCCTAATTATAATCAAATGACTTTTTTTTTTTTTAAATAAGAGAACGATACTTCAAATTTATTGATAACTCTTACTTGTGACGGAGAAAAATCATGATTATTAAGAGACACTTACTAGGAGTTACAAAATAATTATAAAGGATCAAAATCCAGGCATAAAAAAATCTAAAGATTTTAAACAATCGAGAAGTGATCTACGATTACATAAAATCAACAATAAAGCATACCTATAAAAATAAGAAAAAACAACCTACAAATAAACATCAGCTCACACCAAAAGGAAAATAATCGAAGAAAAACAAATGCAATTAAACAATTACCTCACTATAAAATTTGTAAATAAAGAATTTCAATTCTATCTATGCGAAGAAGATTCCACAACTTATTGGGTAAAATATCTTTATCTTCAATCTAATTCATGTTTAAACCCTCAGCTCTCTATTTCGCTAAAAAATTAGTCACAATATTTTCTTCACGAAACACATGATTCACTCTATAATCCATACTTCCTAGACAGATCCGAAACTCGTCTAAAAAATTTTTAAAAAACTAAATATTATATTTTCTCCTATTAAGTCACTTAACAAGAATTTAAGAGTCTATCTCATCGTCAACTCGATAAAAATCGAGCTGACACGTTTAACTACCCCTCAATCCTCGTCAACATTAACTCATGCCTTTGTAGTTGCCTGTAGGCGCTAAAAACACGTTTAATTTGCTAATTAATTGATCTCTGCATGTTATATTTTTGTGTTTGGCTAACTTTCGGTAATCAAAATAGTTGGTGTATGGCTTTTGCATTTTTACTATGGTTTAAATTTTAAGCTTTTGTGTGTGGAAATTTGCAAGTTTTAGGCTGATTGAGTTGAGATAAGATGAAGATTAAATTAAATATTATTATTAGAATATAATTTTTATTTTGAAATTTAATAAAATTAACTTTTTTTATTATATTTTATGTAAAAATTTATAAAAATTATAATAATTAGATAAAATAAGATGATTTGTATAACCAAATCAAACCTTACTTAAAAACAAGCTGCCCTACAACTTTATACAAAAAAGTTCAAAAAGAGTCAAGTTCAACACCAAATTGAGAAGTTGGGGAGCGCTGGGAGCCGGATACGGTGAAAATCTAAATTTTACACCCTTTAATATTACAAAACCACGTCAGCTCTCTTTCTTTATTACAATGGATGCAAACGCAACGCATCCCAAGCTCTAAAGACCGTCCTCTCAAGCACTCTCTCCTCCCTTTTTCGCTCGGTCTCTCTCTCCCCAATGAGTTAAATCTCAACTTCTGAATAGACTCAAGATTAAACTTTAAATTTAACAATATGAAAAACATTGTGCAAAAATGGCGTGCCAAGAAAATGTTTGGATGTTAAGAAAACTTGTGTTAGTAAAAAGAATTAAAGTTGTGAAACTAAAATTTTGGATAACATGAAGAACTTGGATTTCATATACGTTAACGTTGTGTTATGTACGCCTTTGAGCTAGGTTTCAACAATTCAGGTATTTTGAAATGGGCTTGCAAAAATAGAGAAGAAGGCAACTGAAAGAGTGTGGCCTTGAGGTTGGAGAGTTTTCGATGCCAAAGTCAGCAAAGTCTCTTAGAAATTTATAAATAAGTGAGAGAGTCTAGGGATCAGAACATTTTTCTCATACTTGAGAGTTGCTATTTATACCAAGAGTCTGGAGGGACATATCGTGTCTGCCCCCATGAAGTCTGTGTCCTTCGTATTATTTCTTTTGTCAGTCTTTTAATGCAGCGTGACTCTGTGACGACATCATGTGGCGTGTAGTTCAAGTAGTGGTGCTATTAATGCGACGTCATTCTCCGATTTGCCTCACCCCGCTAGCATTCTTGGTGATCCGTCGATGTCTTCCATATCAGAGGATTGAGGGTCCCCTTACTTTCTGCCAGTTATACAGACTGGTACTCAAGGACTGGACACTGTTCGAGGGATCTCTAGGTTGGCGAGTCTCATCTCCCTGCATTATGCTTCCTCATGGTGGTTTCGTCCAGGAGAGTTTATCCGTGGGCCGAGCCAAAGAGTCTACTTATTCTGGGCTGGGCCTTTGCTTTCCGTTATCTCAATTGCCATTCTCAAGCCCGCTAAGACCGTCGGCCCTGCGCGGGGGGTTGGGGTGGGGGAACTCCTTACAATATGCAAACTTGATTTTTTTTTTAGTTATTTCCTAGGGTTTTCTGTCTAGGTAAAGATGTTCTTTGATTTTCTCAATATCCAAACAAATGACAAGTTTCTGTATAGGTAAAGATGTTCTTTGATTTTCTCAATATCCAAACAAATGACAAGTAGAAAAACTTAGAGCTTATAAAAAAAAAAATAACTGACACAAAATTGAGAATTAAAGAGGACCTACGATGAGGTGAAAATTTAGAAAAAAAAAAAATGAAAAACTTTTCGTTTCCATCTCCTTTCTCTCTCATATTGGAAGAGGTTTAAACGATATAAGAAAATTTTAACGTGAGACTGAGAATAAACAGGAAAAAGTGTTAACGAAACACAAAAATTAATAAATTAACTAATTATAAGTATATAAATATCTTGAACCCAGTCTTGAAGAGAACATGGGGTCTAGTTGAAAATTACAGTAAAATTGGAAGACAATTATAGTGTACATGGGCACGGACGAGAGATGCAAATCCTTCTCTCTTTCCTTGAGAAAAGAGAACTGATTCGATAGATAATGCAGATGAGCGATGGATTGAGTAGCTAGTACTTATTGGAACTGTCACTCTCTTGCTAGCCCAGCCACAGCCTGTGAAGATCTGGTTTGCTTACAAAAAGAGCTCTTGGTTAGTCTGATAGGTTAGGATAGTTGGTACGTGCCATTGCATGAATCAGCTGTCTGTCCACTGCCTAGATATATGCATGGGACACTTCCCATTTCGTGTATTTCCGGACACCACCAAATAATTCCACTCTTTGCAGGCAGTAGTATTAAGTATATATGCTCAACTTTATAATTTTTTAATATATTAAAGTTGTATTTAGATGTTAAACTGAATTGAGAGATGATAAAATATTATTAGAATATTATTTTTTAATATTATTATTATTTTAAAATTTAAAAAAGTTAAATTATTTATTATATTTTATATTGAGATTTGAAAAAATTGTAATGATGAGTTGAAATAAATTGAGATGAATTTACTTACCAAACGAAACCTTCTCTTGGAGTACCTTATCTAAATATTTCCCTTTATGATCTTATGCACCATATCTTTGAACACTTACAAATATATAACTTTATATTTCCTTTTTATTTTTAGACTTTTTTTTTAATCCTAAATATCTCTTTTAAACAAATCACATTTTTATAAAATTCTCTTTATATAATATTCTAATAGTAAGTTCCTACGTGATATGATATATACTACTAAAAAAGAACTAAATGCATAAAATGAATTATCTCATATTTATTATTTTCCCCGTAACTATTTTGTAATTTTTTTATAACTATTTTATAATTTATTGTAATTTTTTTTATAGTTTTTTCTAAATTTTTTGCTTATGAGAAAAAATAAAGTACGTAGGGGTACAATATTAACGGTGGAGAAGTGGCAAAATGCTCTCAGCATCATAGGAGCTCATGTTTCACTTTCCCACAGAGTTTTCAAAGGAACGGAACTATGTATATATATGTACGGCTTTTAATGAGAAAGTAAAGCTACAAGCCATAGAGGCTAGGCTAGAGACGGGGAGAGATCAGAGAGGTAGAGACATTCGGACTGTCCCACTAACTTTACCAGCTTTTATTTTTTCAAAAATTCACTCTTCGTAGTTCGTAGACACACTGCTTACAAAAACCGTTAAAATCGGCCGGTACGATGCGGACCGATCGACCGAGTACGAAATCGACCGAAATTGACAAACAATCGATCAGTCCAGTTCAGTTTGAATGTGATATTTAATTATTTGTTGTGAGATTTGTTGTGAGATCTTAAATTTGTGAAATATTTTTTTATGGGAGTAAAACCAACAAGGATACTGATGAATCGAGGGTAATCGACTGAAATTACGCCGGTTGGTTTTACCTCCATCATCGACCGGTTTCGATCGGTATCACCTTATGAAAAATATATTGGTGCGATTTTGGTTTTGGACTGAAATCACCAATATAATCTGTCTTCATCCCTAATACTATATATGATTTTTATTTTTTTATTTCATCTCAACAAATATGTGTTATATAAATAATGAATAGAATAATTTAATTAATTTTAAAAAAATAAAACTAAAAAAATTAATAAAATTTAAAAATAAGTACCATACAGAGAGATGATAAATACCAATAAATCTATACATCAACCCATTGTTGTTAATACCACACGTTATTTTTTTTTTTTCCTACACGTGAAACTAGCGTCCAGAAGAAAAAGTCCATTTTCGAAATTGAGAAACAGTAATATTAGAGAGTAGTTACTAGTATACATTTTGTATTCATTATATGACTATTTTTAATTTTTTACTTTTTATTTTAGATTTGAGAGATATGATCTAAATAATATCATATTATATGTGTAAAATAATTGTTTCAACAGTGATTACTATCTATATTTATTAGATTGAGAAAACCTCCCACTTCCCGCGTTCGTGGCTTCTTCTTCACCTTTGCCCGACGCCCCGCCATCTCCAGTTTGTGGACTCTCTTCCGTAGACTTAGTCCTTTTTTTTCCTCCCTTTTTGATCTTCCGAAATGGGCTTAAAGCTAGAAACAGAGCTTAAATCCTCCAAGAATCACAAAATACATCGGAGGAGGAAATGCCAGATGAAAGTTGGGGTTTTTGGGGTTGTGAGTTGAAAAAGCTTGAGCATTTACGCATTTGGAAGAGCTGTGTTTTAGTCGTTGAAGGTCTGCTAAAATTTATAGTAACAAAAAAAAGAGAACCAGCAAATCTGAAGAAGATGAACCAGCAAGCATCCGCAAGAGCGGCCTCAATTCATAATTCGCTGCAGGGGCCTTTCTAATGATTGCATCCATAAAACTAGGATCCAATCCGAGACTAGCAAGATTGGGATTTTCATTGGCAGCATCAGGAGATGGGACAACAATTTTCTTTCTAGACGAAAGCTTGCTCACGGAGATGAAGGCAGAGGCTGCTGATGAAAGCTTGCTTGGGTATCTCTGTTGCCGACGAAAGCTTGGGCAAGAGAGGTTTTTGCTGAGAAAGCTTGGGCGACTCGGAAGACGAGAGAGGAACACGATGAGATCGGTGATCACGAGAGAGGAGCTGCATGATGAGAGGAAGGCCAGCGTTGAATTTGTGCACGCCGAGATGAAGCATGAGCAGCGAAGGAGATGAAAAGCCAATAGCGGAGGAGATGAAAAGGGAGGAGAGGAGGTGTCGGGTTCAAAGAGAAGATCGAATCTTGGGGCAGCTTGGCTTCACAGAGAAAGAGGGATGAGAGGAAGTGTCGGGCGAATTGTTTTGAGTTTGGGGCAGAGTCGGTTCATTTTTCAGTGAACCCGTCACGTAGGATGTGGGGGTGTGAAATTAGTAATCCGGCTGATGAGAAATTTTTTCATAAATACTTTCTTTCCTTGAACTTCAACCTTTCTTTTTTCTATGCACAAATCGCTGTAATATTATTAGCATGAATAATATTAGAGAGAAGTTACTGTAACAATGCACACTTTACATTCACTACATATTTACTTTTAATTCTCTATTTTTTTATTTTAAATTTGAGAAATATGTAGTCTAGATAATACCACATCATGTGTGTAAACTTTTAACAGTAATTTCTATCTATATTTATTTTATTAGCATTGGATTGGCCCTAGACCCTTTAGAGCTCGTTAATGTTATTTGGTAAATTTTGTCTAATTTTTCATTTTTTTAATCTTTTGTCTATATTCAAAATCTCATTCATTATTTATCTAAACTTTATATAATAATAAAATATTATTTAGTTTTTACTTTTTTATTATATTTTTTGAAATTTTTCTTTCATATTTTGCATACCAACTAGTGATATTTTTAATCAAATAAAAAAATCTATTTTATTTTAATTATCATAATATACTATGCATACTTTTTGATGATTTCATAATTAATAACATAACCGTAATATCATTCATTTTAATTAAATTATTATTATTGATTTATATTTTTAAAGTAAACTAATCACAAAGTTTGAACACATATTTTACCCCCTTTGGATTGGAGGAGATATGGAGAAAAATAAAAGAATTTGTAGATGTCTAATCAATTTTGTGCGAGGAATGAAAAAGAAAAATGATAGGATTACTACTCTCTTACTATTCATTTACTATTTTTTTTGTATTTGTTTCTTTTTTAATTTTTTTATTTTACTTAATGGTTTAGGAAGTAACTATTAGTAAAATTATATATATTTTTAATTTTTTCTTTATTATTAAGAATGTTAAAAAAATACTTAAAAGAAAATGATAAAAAAATAAATACATTATAAAATGTAAATAGATAGTAAAAGGTAGTAACCCATCACTATTCATGAGAAAAATAACATGAAAATTAACGAAGAGAGAAAATAAACTTAAAAAGCGAATATCTAAGTTACTGTTTATATTCGTATAGGTTGAGCTATTGTAGCTAAAAGCTTAGATAGCTATTGGATACAATACATATGATTTTTGGGTTTAATTAGCCAAAACTTGACATCTTTGGATAATTTGCTACTCCAATACCAATGCTCTTAGATGCTTGTATCAATATGGTGTGGTGTTGCTGATCCCACCATAGTATTATCATTTTTCAAATAAATATTATCATTTTTTAGCAAATTTATATGAAAGGGAAGTTTATTGTCCCCCTCGTCTATAAGAATATATATAAGAATGGAAATTTGGTGAAAAATATTTGGCTTTTATGTTATAGTAAGGAAAATTTTTTGACATTTATAACAATTACAAATAGTTTGAATTATAATATCGATTAATACCTTTTAGACATAAATTAATAGTATATTTTGTTATCGTTAAAAATAATATCGAGATTTGTTAACACAGTGTTTCGTATACCTGGATAAGGTCTTAGTAACTCGAATCGAGGTCTTCACATGCGAATACAAGGGAAAAAATGGGCTCGGTGTGGTCCTAAGAACCTCTAATGCTTAAGTTAGTCTTTTCGTATGTATAGTAATGGCTGGAACATCCTCGAAAATCAGAGAGTTTTTTGTACTTGAGATGTAGTTTTTATATGAAGCTCAAATGAAACATTATGTCTTTCGTGTCAAGGTCAAGCCGTCTCGCCCGCGTCTATTTTAATCGAGGCATTCAATGTGACGTGGTGTGATGAGACATGACTTTTAATGAGGCCCAGTCCCTGAGGTGGTGTATTTAATGTTGCTTGGTTTCCAGGGCATGTCTTGGCAGTGGGTGAACGACGCGGTCACTTCTGCCCTCTCCCCTGGCTAGAGAATGGTGGGTTGCCCACATCCCCCATTTGCCTGCTGATGCAAGTCCTTCAACACTAGATGCAATAAGGGGATGTTAGAGTCAGCATGTTCCATCTGTCTCCTTTAACATGGTTTTCCGTTGAGCACTTTCTTAATCTGATACAACTTAAATGGCTGGAGTCTTCGAATAGGTCGTTGGAGGGGGAAGGCTTGGTCGAGATGGGCCTCACTACCCGGCCCAAACCCAGCTAACATGGGCTATTTCAATTCTAATAATAGGTGTGGAGTATGAATTGCAACAAAATAACATGATGAGAGACTTTGGACATTTTGGAATTTATCTCTTTGCATGTGCTTTGAGATGTGCCAAATCTCAAAATCTTGAGCTTTTATAGAACGGAGTGGCTTGATGAAAATGTCTTTATATATATATATATAATTATTCTGAATTTTTTAATTATAGTGTTGAGTAGTGAATACATATTTATACAATATAATTAGATGTTTCTTTGTTTTTATAATGATTTTATGGAGATTGGGGCTACAAATTTAATTTCATATGAAAATATAAATTAGGGGAAGTGACAAATACACAATCAATTCAAGAAATATAAAGACATCAAAATCAAAATAAAAGAAATTTAAGAAAAATTAATATTTTATTAAAATTGAGGATATTTATATGAATTCCAATTATAATAGTTTCGGAGAGAGAGATTGGGAGGAAGAACGAGACAAGCAAAGGGCGAATATTAAATGAGTGGACTGATTGCTATCAAACCCCTGTAGACACAAGAAAGAAAGGGTACGGTGTAGAGAGAGAGAGAGAGAGAGAGAGAGAGATTCCAAGCCCAAAATCCTTACCCTGCCGCTCCGTCTCTTATAGCAGCAGGGTGGTCGATTTCTTTGGCTCTTCCTCGATTTGATCGGTCCTCTTTCTCTCTCTACGAAACATAAAATTTTCTCTCTCTTTGTTCTTTTGCCAGTAATATGGCAGTGCATCAGTGGCAGTGCAATAAAAGAGTGGAGAGTTCTCATTGGGAAGGTAAAGCCCTGCATCTGTGCCTCAACACATTTACATGAGCCAGCGCTCCTCCTTTACAACTTCTCTCCTCGTCTCTCTGCCTACTCCGCGTGCGCTCTGTGCACATATATGAATACCTCTCTCTCACTCCACTTTCATAGAAGCTCTTGCATAGAGTTTCTGTGTTTGTGTTTAGAGAGAGAGAGAGAGTGTTAATGCTGTCTCCGAGCAGAAAGATAGAGCACCCATTTTCCAATGGAAATCTGAGCAGCCTTTGCCAGACCAGCCCAGGAGTGCAAAACCACCACTACTACTTTAATACCTGACCACCACTATCACTATTTAGGATTTCCTGTAAAAAGCCTGAAAGTTGTAGCATAAAACCCGGGAGAGGACTGGAGAAACGACGTTCTTTAGAGCTAAAAGATTGCGTGAGAGAGAGAGAGAGAGAGAGAGAGAGAGAGAGACAGCCGGGGGGAAAGGAGGGTAGGGCAAAGCCAAGTGAACTAGGTTTAGGATAAGACTGTGGGGGGAAAAGATAGAGATTATGGATAGTGGTTCTAATGGAACTTCTTGTATGATGTCTTTCGGAGAGAACAGTTATGGTTTATGTCCAGTGATGATGATGCCTCTAATGTCTTCTCATCAAAGCCACCACCACCATAATCCTAATGCAGACACTAACAGTTTAATCCCTTTACCTCCCACCAACAATCACGACCAGAATCGAAACCGCAATACTGATAACAGCTCCGCTTTCTTTCTTCATGACCAGACCAATAATAGCGACACTGGCTGTTATTTCATGGAGAGCAACACCAATATGAACAACGACGAGAGCAGCAGTTCTGCTGAGAAGGTTAAGATCATGGCTCATCCTCACTACCAACGACTCTTGGCTGCCTATGTCAATTGTCAAAAGGTAAAAAGAACTCAAATTTTAACTCGAATTTCCGTGATCAACACCCATCGACCCAAAACAACAACGCTCTCCCAACCTTTAGCTAGCGCTTTGCTCCTTGTGTTTCTCTTCTTTGTAGAAAGCAGACAAATCCATGTAACCTAGTACCCAGAAATGATTGATAATCGTTTTTAATTTGCATGTCTTTGCCGAAGTTGGATCTGAAAAATGTTGAAGCTCTTTTGTTTTCTTTTTCCCACCATGTTTTAGACTCCCCAGGAGAAAGAAAAAGTGAAGTCAAAACCCTTTCAAACAAAATGATAAGAGTCTTTTAGTTTTTGTCTTTTTTACCTGGCTCCCAACATATTTCCTTGTGAGGTGTTGAACAAAACAGGTCGGGGCACCGCCTGAAGTGGTGGCAAGACTGGAAGAAACGTGTGCTTCAGCGGCGACAATGGGCCACCTAGGCACGGGTTCCATCGGTGAAGATCCGGCGCTGGATCAGTTCATGGAAGCCTACTGTGAGATGCTGACCAAGTACGAGCAAGAACTTTCTAAACCCTTCGAGGAAGCCGTGCTTTTTCTCCAAAGGATTGAATGCCAATTCAAAGCCCTCACCGTTTCTTCTTCAGATTCGGGTGACTACCTTGATCTCTCCTTGTTAATCTACACATCTAGCCAGCCTTCTTAGAGAATTTCTTAATATTAATACCTTTTCATTTCTTGGATTTTCCTTAAGTTACCAACCTGCAGCCATGCATGTATTTGTTCGAAAGAACATACTGATTTAGTTTAGCGTTGGCTGTTTGCTATATAGAACAGATGCTGTTTCGCAAAGTGGCTGCTTTTATTTTCCTCTTTTGAAGCTCTTCTTTTCAGTGCTGGCCTGTTTCTTCTTTTATTTTTTTAGTTCGCATCTGCATATTTGGACAGTTTTAGATAATAGCTAGGGTACCAGAGGTGTATATGGACGGGAGTGGTACATGTTGTGCAAAAAGACACACCATCGATGACAAATTAAAATAAAAACAAGCATGATTAAGCACATGACACACATTATACGTGGTTTGACAACTTGTTTATGTCTACAGAACTGCAAAAATCTTATTAATTAGAGGAGATTACAATCACTCAATCTCAACTCACACTCTTTAAGGTTGTTTGCTCTCACATAATATGCACTCACTTGATAATTGTTCTCTCTCAAAATATGCCGAAAGTTGTACAAAACAAGTCAAATATAACATATTTATAGCAAATAGCGCTGGAAACCCTAATTTGGCAAAAACTACGTTTTTCGCTTGAGCGGTGTGTCGAGCATGCATCGAGTGAACAATCCATCAACATTGGCTCGAACAAGGTGCCAAGTGGGACTCAAGCGAACGCTAGGGTTTGTGTCTCGCTTGAGCGCGCTCATTGTCGCGCGAGACTCAAGCGAACACATGGGTTGAGCTTTGCTTGAGCCCATTGTTGAGCGCACCTGGAACAAACTCACGGATTGAGCTTTACTCTAGCGCCTCGAGCAAACTCTCTGTTTCTCGATTTTCAACTCCAAAATCAGTCTCCACCCCAACAGTACATAACCTCATTGATTCTCTTCTAGGTTTCTGTGAAGTAAATGCGCTTGGATGGTTTCTTATACTTCAGCTTTTCTTGGTTGAAGTTGACAAGTTTTCAGATATTATGTGAGATTGAACAACAACTTGGCCAGGTTTCTCTTCTCTGGATGTTCTGCTATGAGAAATTTCGGAAGACGAAACATAAGTGCTTTCTATGTGCTAGTTTGATTACAGCTTTCATAAGTGTAATTTTCCCATTTAAACTGTACTATGATATTGAACTACGATTATACAATTGCCTTTAAGGTTTTGTGAGTTTCTTTCGAAAGCCCAGATCCTGTGGCACAGGGATAAGGGAAGAAATTTAAATTGTATATATCTTTGTGTGGAACTTAATGCTATGGAGTATGCAAAATGCAGACACATATTGGCTTAGAGTTTATAAGCCATTTGGAGTGAGTGGATGGGGTTTTTGGAATGGAGAGCAGTTCTAGTGTAGAGGTATATGTTCACTAATAGAAGTTTAATCGTTCCATGGGATTAAACAAACTTCTTACCTTTTATTTCACAACACTATAACGAATAAGCGGTTAGATTCAATTGTGGTTACCATGATCATCGGATAAAATGTTTTTAGATTCACACAAACTAAATTGATGAATGGGTGCCTGTTTGTTAACTTCTATATAATCAGAATGAATGGTGCTAGTTTTCCTCATGTGGAAAATGATTTACTCTGTTCCCATTGCATGACTACACGTTAATTTAATCTATTTTTGTTAATCATACCCTTAAATAGGCGTCCTTGTCAGCTTGCCCGTGATATGACATCTACTAGTAGTCTTATACTAAACCATTTACCTAGCATGAGTAATGCTATATATACACTACACTCTTATCCCCTTTTTATCCCACTTTGTACATGTGAGATTTTCCATTATCCTTGGATCATCTCTTAATTGTTTAAAAAAATAGTTCAAAGTTGATGGACAATGTTATCTCATTATAGTGAGATAAGAGGGAGGTGATGGCCTAATATTATAGAATTACTTTTTTTTTATAAGTAAAAATATTGTATATATCAAAAGGAGAAATAAAGTACATTGAATGTATACAAGAAAACACTTTGCCCAAAATGACCCAACAAGCCCCTAATGACCCAAAAAATCCATAAAAAAACCAACCCAAAGCACATCAGACCAGACCCCAATCCCTTATTTTCCGTAGAACTAAAACTCTACCCGAACACTAACCCCAACACCTTGATTCCCGTCTTCACAATGCCCTCCCTTTAGACTTCCCTCTAGTTGAACTATCACACTTAGCGTCGTAGTTGATTGCCGAAAAAAGATGTTGTAACTCCCTGCTTTTCTTGAAACTTGATTTGGTTTCAAGTGTGCGGCTTGCCTCGATTGCAATAATTAGTTCATTAAATTGGTCTTCACATCCTCCATGTGAAATTCCTACGAACTGCTGAATCTCGTTAACTTTAGGCAGAATCCAATCAGCTATTGGAGGAAGAGAGACTTGGGGCCACAATATCCCCATCAAACTGCACTTCCGACTCTAGACATTCCTCTACTGAAGGTACCAACGCCAAACCCATTGGTTCTCCAGTAACTCCATTACTCAATAATATGATAGTTATTTTGTCTTGTTATCATGTTGGGACTATATTCTGTGATCCGCGCTGATTGTTGAAGGCATGGTGCTTGCATATATTTTACTGTGAAGACCATGCAGTTAAATTACATCCTTGTGCATACAGGTATGGATAGGGTTAATTAAAGTGGACTTCCAGGATAATGTCTGATCACTATGTATAGATATTAATATAATAATAATAATAAATAATATATATATCGATATACAATCTTAATATTTCGGGGTAGGAAGAATAGCCTTTAGATGTTCGCTTTGAAGCAGTATACTGAGACCAGGTACAACACAGTTATCACATTAATCACACACTTCTCTTGCCCTTGGCCCATTTGCCCCTAATCCCTTTTCAAGAAACACTTCCAAAGTTAGCATAAATCCAGCTGATCTTGGGATTCTTTCCCTAAATTTTCTGAATTATTTGATACTTAGTCACTTAAATTGTTATTAGGCAGCATGTCATGGAGGTCAGCCACCCAATCTGATAAAAGTGGCTCTCTATTTTCTTGAGCAATTTCAGTTAGTACAACAATTCTTTCTTTAGATGATAGGTATAACAATTCTTTCTTAGATGATATGTATGTTGATAGATAATTAGCATAGCAACTTATAAAAAAGAAAAGATAATTAGCATAGCAAAGATAGAGCCAAGAAAGAGCACAATGATGTATTTCTCCCTAATATAGCTCCGCTACTCTACTGACTTCCTGACCTAGCCTTTCTATAATTCATCCTCCATAGGAGTCTCAATTAAAGCATTTCCTATTGCGATAATGGTCAAGATGTCATTTCCTTTCCTGTAGTCCTACGAACTTGAATAATCCTCCAATTCTTGTTCTAATTACATTTTATGTGACAGCTTCAAGTAACGAATCCTAAGGCCATATTTCTTTATCTAGTTAGAAATTCTCGTTATGTTGAAAGGTATAGATAAATTAACTGGCTAGCAAGATTCATGTAGAAGTGAATTTGCAGTTCAGCAATAACGGATACTGTATACTTTCTGGACGCCACTATCGATAGGGTGAGAGATGATAATAAAGCAAGATGTGCAATAAAAAAAGCCTGTAATTGCTGTTTGTTCTGCATATAGATGAATTGGTTCTACTCTACCTGGATTAGAACCGTCCTCCTTAACCCATTTTTCCCTTTTTTGGAGTTGCAGACATGAGGCATCTGTTGGTCAACTGAATGAAAGTTCTTTAATTAATCTGGAGGCTAATGGATCTGATGTTCGTAAGACCAGTTTCCTGGGGCTTATAGGAAATATAAGTATATGTATATGGTCTTAGCCCAACATATTTCATTGTATAGTACTTCATTCATGTTGGAAGGGAGCAAGCATTGGAATTCAAGTTCTTATTTATTGCTATTCTATTTATGGATTCGTTGAGACTTCTGGAATAAATTTTTATTAGTTTGCCACCATTGTACTGAATATAGATTATAGTACTGCTTCTGAAGCCTAAGAGAGAGTACAACTGGCTGCAACATTTTGAAAGCCTATTTTAATATTCAGCTACTCGTTATCTGTTTTTGTTATCAGCTTGTGGCGAGGCTGTAGATAGGAGTGGATCATCTGAAGAAGAGGTTGATTTAAATAACAACTTCATTGATCCGCATGCTGAGGATCGGGAGCTAAAAGGTCAACTTTTGCGCAAGTACAGTGGATATTTAGGCAGTCTGAAACAGGAGTTCATGAAGAAGAAGAAGAAAGGGAAACTGCCAAAAGAAGCTAGGCAACAGCTGCTTGATTGGTGGAGCAGGCATTACAAATGGCCTTATCCATCGGTACATATTTGTTACAAACTTGCTTAGTGCCTGTTGTTGTAGTTATTTTGCATATTTGTTAACAAAACAGATTCTTCTGCCTGCTTTTGGATATACAATTGGCCTTATCATCTTGTACGGTCCCACTTGATCATTTGTTAACAGGAGTCGCAGAAGCTGGCTCTTGCAGAATCAACAGGCCTGGATCAGAAGCAAATAAACAACTGGTTCATAAATCAAAGAAAACGACATTGGAAGCCTTCAGAAGATATGCAGTTTGTGGTAATGGATGCTGCCCATCAGCACTATTACATGGACAATGTCTTGGGTAATCCTTTTCCTATGGACTTCTCACCCACATCACTGCTGTGAAGATGATAATTATGCATAACTTAATGCAAATATTGTGTAATTAAATGTAGCTGTGCTCCTAATCGACATCTTTTGACATCTTTGAATTATATCATGTCATTCTTGCCATGTTATCATATGCTTTAACTTATAAGCTGCATGTAGAGCCTGCCTATTTGAGTCAGTTAATGAGGGTTTAAAACGCCACTTTTCAAATGGCTATAGTTGGAGTTGTTCCAATTGGGAAGATCGAAAATATAAATGCATTTTTAAGCTTTAACTTTTAAGATAAATGCATATTATAATTCATTCCAAACTTTTGGGTTCGATTTTACACTTAATTCAGACCTGAAATGGACTTGTCTTAGAGGATTGCGCGATCATATCTTTATTTGAAAAGGGATGATAACGTGTAATTTTCATAAAAGGTTGTCAGAGGAATGGTAACGGCTTTGGATTCCTTAGCTTGCATATACTCTAAAAATTCAAAAACCATGGGATCCTAGATTTCGGTTAATGAGTTGCAACGAATCTAGAGCATGTGATGATGAGCAAATATTTGTCAATATATACTTAGACAAATAATGTGGTGATTCATGGAAGCCCATCTCGAGTACGAGAATATCGTGCTCTAGTGGCCTCTTGGAGCTCTTGAAGCCAACAAAGAGCTTTCCGTAACTAACAATTTACATGGGAAGGTTGAGGATGCACAATGTTGGGGGAAGTTATGCCATGTATACATTTTCACTAAGAAATTTGTGTAGGAAGGTATTGCTCACATTTAAGGGTGTAATCGGTTGAGTTCGGTCCGATTTTTTACATACTTTAGAACCGGATCAGTTTAAGCCAGTTTTGTAATCTTGAGAATTAAAACTGACCGGTTAATCCAGAGAACCAAAACTTTGATTTTTTTTTTTTTTTGTTTCGATTCGGTTTGGTTTGGCTTTATAGGCGTGATTCGCTTTTAAGCTTTTTTATTGGGTTAATTGGTTTTTTTTGACCCAAATGAATAATTTTTTTATCCCAAATATGATAGAGCTCAAAATATTAATTTTACCTCAAAACACAATACATATAACCAATTAACCAAATATATGCTAAAAACAATTAGCCAAAATACACTGATTAGTTTAATTAAAACATGCATTTAATAATGCCTAAGAAAAGCTATTAAAAAATGCACATAACAATATTCCTAAGGTCTAAAAGCCTAAAACATGCATAAAAACAATTAGCAAAACATAAACAAAATCTAAAAAAAATACATTAAAATAATTACAAATGCAACCACCAAAGTAAAAGGTCCAACTCCAAAATGTATAAAAAAATTACAAATTAACTGCTTAACAACTGCTTAGCTTAAAAATTTGTACTTATAAAAATATATAATATGTATATATATGTTATATTTATACCGTATTATATATGTAATTAGTATGTAACTTAATATGTAATGATAAATAGAAATATGTTAAGAACTTAATATTAAATTTATGTTTAAGCGTAAGCTTATATCACAAGGAATTAGTATAAATAGCAAGATTAAAATTTCATGTTATATAAAAATTAAAATCTATATATTTCGGTTCGGTCAATCTAATTCGATTTTTAAATCATGAAAACAGGAACCAAATTGGTTTTTAATTAGTTTTGGCTCCCGAACCGGACTACTCAATCGTTCAGTCCGATTGATTTTTCGATTTTTTCTTACCGGCGTGCTCGCATCTATCCGTCTCATACACCAACATGCAAAAATGGTGAGTGAGAGTAGAGTACTTCTATGGGAGTCGGTTTAACAACAGGACTAAAGTGTTTCTTCAAAACCATCCCTGACCGCTGACAAATGCCTTTAGCAGCTAGGAGTGCTTTGTAGCCACCAATCAACACTACCATCTGCCTGCCTTGTTAATACGACAAACCCACTTAGATTCGTAGATGGTTTAGGATGAACAAAGGTCCAGGTATTGCCATTCTGAAGAGTACTGCATATCAAACTCCTCATTCATGGTTGTTCTTCACATGCAGCATGCTTGACTACCGAGGCAAAGGCCGAGGTGTGCTCCATATCAGATGAAGTAATGGACAAGGGAGCAGGTACTTGTTGCTTGCATAAATGCATGTGGCAGAGATGGAGAAGCAACGGAAGAGGTAGTGTTAGAATGCACAGCGGAAAAGTACCTCAAGCTCAGCTTAAAGAATTGCTCCACAAGTTTTTCCAGATTGAAGAATTTTCTCTTAGTGGCGAAAGTATACTACGTAGTATGGAACTAGAGTAACACTTACAAATCCACAGCCTAAGTATTTTATCAAGAGAGAACAAAAGAGAGAGAGTCTTTTTTCTATTTTTTTTAAATGGGTGCCAAAAACACAATTGAGGAGGACTATATATAGTCCTCCTATGCACGGCTGGCCTTAAAGGCCAGCCTTCAATTGTCTTGTGTAACGGCAGTAACGCATGGCTTTAAGCCATGCGTTACATACGTTACAAGTAACGCATGGCTTAAAGCCATGCGTTACCAGCAGGAGGGGTCAGGCCCACGTGGGCCCCCCTCCATCTAATATCTCCCACTCGCACACAGTGGGCATGACCCCAGGTCAGCATCTCTCTAATGTTCTCAATCTTGTTCATACAAATAAATAGGCCGTGCGACCACCAAGCACATCTGTAGAAAGGAGGGAGTACATACACCAAATCTCTTCCAGAGAAGACCAGCATAGTAACATCCCTAAAGTGTCTAGTCATGTCCTAGACTTATTCGATCGCATCAAGATCAAGCATTTTCGAACCCTCTTGAGTTAAAAAAAAAACTCAGAACAATGCTTGACTACCTCCAAATATTTTAATGTGTTCACAACCTTTAGCCGCTACCAAGATGTAGCGTCATTTGTATGACGTCAGCAAACACTATCGAAGATACGATATCGAATAGTCTTCCCTTTACACTCATATCACTCAATTTTGGTCGAACTGCTTTCCCAACAATGCCTCTTTAGACCGTATCAATCATGGCCATAGACAGCATGCCAAAGTAGCAAACATCACAACCTCTATCTCGTGACATAGTCAAAAGTAAATGACATTTTTTAAGAAATGAGACTCACACAGTGAGAAAGAGGGAAGCATTTTACTCACTTACTCATATGGTCGTATAAGCACATATAGTATGAAACACATGCTACGGTGGATTTCTCTTTCTCAAAGAGCATATGTCTATATCAACACCGTACAGATCTCAGTCTAGCCGCTCCTTAAGCGTCTAACCCGAATTCCTCAATTTGCACGTCTCCAAGGCACCAAAGAGGAACTCGCATCTGGCTTACTACAGGTTACATGGATGGTGGGGTAACCCATGCATAGTCCTATCAATAGACCTCATCTTAGCTCCCACTAAGGCGACATAACTTTGTGTCAACCAACTTATCCCTTTGGACAAGTACCTAGGGACACAATGTCTCATCTCTACTCGCTACTTAAGCGCTAGAGGCGATCGCTCGTGTGAGTGAGCCGATCTAAGCATGTTGACATATCTTGTGTATGTGTATTAAAAACAATACGATAAAGACAAGAACTGAATCATATTGTATTAATATCCCAAAGGAAATGTTACATCTTTATGTCATTTGAAACACAAATTACATTTATAGTCTACGCAGTCCTAGATTCCTAACATGAGCCTCCAAGACATCTCTTGCTATAGGCTTCGTTAAGGGATCAGCAACCATGCGACTCGTAGAAAGATGTTTCAGAACCACTTCCTTTTGCGCTATCATGTCTCTGATGTAGTGATATCTGATATCTATGTGTTTGGTTCTTCTATGATACTTTGAGTCCTTAGCATATGCGAGAGCTGCCATGTTGTTGCAGAATATTGTCACCGGATCTGAAGTATCCGTGCCAATGTCTAAATGCTTGAGGAACCTCCGTAACCAAACAGCTTCTTGAACTGCTGCAGAACAAGCTATGTATTCTGCCTCCATGGTGGATAAAGCTATACAGGGTTGTTTCTTGTTGCTCCACGTAATGGCGCCTTGGTTGAGCAGAAAGACATA
Organism: Juglans microcarpa x Juglans regia; assembly: GCF_004785595.1. Lineage (NCBI taxonomy): Eukaryota > Viridiplantae > Streptophyta > Magnoliopsida > Fagales > Juglandaceae > Juglans > Juglans microcarpa x Juglans regia. The sequence goes on along the minus strand of NC_054603.1, from coordinate 7,356,298 downwards.
CCCAGTGGTTGATTTGCGCTCATCTAGGTCGCTGCCCCAATCGGCATCACTGTAACCTCTTAGCTGCAAATCTGAACCCTGATAGCACAACACATAGTCTGCAGTTCCCTTGAGATATCGCATAATCCTTTTGACCGCTTTCCAGTGAGCTAGTCCGGGGTTTGATTGGAATCTACTCACTAAGCCAACTGCATAGCATATGTCAGGTCGAGTACACATCATTGCGTACATCAGACTACCCACAGCATTATCATAAGGGACAAGAGCCATCTTTTCCTTTTCTTTCTGAGTCTTAGGACACATCACTTTAGACAAGTTCTCGCTCCTTGCAACAGGGGTGTCAATGGGTTTACATTCATTCATTAAGAAGCGCTCGAGGACTTTCTTTATGTAAGTCTGTTGAGACAAACACAAAAGTCTCTTTGAGCGATCTCTGTAGATCTTAACTCCCAAAATGTATTCTGCTTCACCCATATCCTTCATATCAAAATTGAAGGATAACCACTCTTTTGTGGCGACTATCAACCCTTTATTATTTCCAGCTAGTAGTATGTCGTCAACATATAATGACAACATAATGAAACTCTTCTTAGACCTTTTGACATAAACACAATGATCCTCTGTGATCATCGTAAACCCATTCGAGAGAATGGCTCGATGGAATCTGAGGTACCATTGTCTAGATGATTGCTTTAGGCCATATATAGATCGTTTGAGCTTGCACACTTTGCGCTCTTGACCTTTGACCACAAAACCAGTTAGTTGATCCATATAGATCTCATCATCTAGTTCTCCATTGAGAAATGCTGTCTTAACGTCCATCTGGTAGAGTTTCAAATCCATGTTTGCTACTATAGCTAGAATCAGGCAAATTGAGGCAAACCTCACCACTGGTGAAAAAGTCTCCTCATAGTCTATACCTTCCTGTTGGGTATATCCTTTCGCCACTAAGCGAGCTTTGTACTTATCTATTGATCCATCCGACTTGCGTTTGACCTTAAGAACCCATTTGTTCCCAATAGTCTTACATCCTATTGGTAGATCAACCAGATCCCAGACCTGGTTAATCTTCATAGACTCAATCTCATCATTAAGAGCTTTCATCCACTCATCTTTTGTAGAAGATGAGAGAGCCTCATAAATTGTCCTAGGCTCGTCATCATCATGCGGAGCTATCATAAAAGCTTCCCCTTCAATCTCAAAACGACGACGGGGAATACTTTCGCGTGTGCTTCTATGCGGCTGAGGTTGTTGTGATTGATTGACAAGTGATGTGCTCCCACTCGGATTCAAATAATTTGTAGGAGCTTGAAGAATTTCTTCCTCATTCTCAACTAAATTCCTTGGAGCACTTTCTTCTTGTTCTACAATCTCATGAAGTTCTAAACTCCTATCAACCTCACCTCTACTTGGAAACTCATCTTCAATGAAATCCACATCTCGTGACTCAATCTCAGTCACACTTCCATCAGATTGTTCACCTATTAATACATACCCTTTAGAGTGTTCTGAGTACCTTATAAAGATACACTTCTTCCCTCTAGGGCCTAACTTCCCATACTTATGAGAAAGATTGTGAACAAAACCCGTTGAACCCATGGCCGCAGGTTACTCAAATTGGATTTTTCGCCGGTCCATAGTTCATATGGGGTGGAAGTTACTGATTTGGAGGGCACTCGGTTAAGAATGTAGGCAGCAGTCAAAAGTGCATCCCCCCAAAAAGAAATTGGTAGGTTTACTTGCGCCATCATTGACCTAACCATCTCAAGCAGTGTTCGATTTCTCCTTTCCGCCACTCCATTTTTCTGGGGCGTATTCGGCATCGTCAACTGTCTTTTGATTCCTTTTTCATCACAGAGCCTTTTAAATTGCTCAGAGAGATATTCTCGTCCTCGGTCAGTTCTTAGAGCTTTTAAACTCTTGTCTAACTGATTCTCAACTATTCTTAGATATCGCCTAAAGCATTCCAATGCTTCAGACTTATGGGAGATTAAGTAGACATGACCGTAATGTGAAAAATCATCTATAAATGTGATAAGTAGACACCTCCGTGTCTTGCCCTCACACTCATTGGACCACAGATGTCTGAGTGGACTAATTGCAGTGGAAAAGATGCCCTTGTGGCTTTTCCAAACGGTTTTCTCTTAGCTTTTCCCATTAGACAATGTTCACATGTGGGTAAGATGACCTTAGCGAGATTGCCTATAAGGCCTTCTCTAGCTAACCTAGTCATTCTATCTTGCCCTATATGGCCAAGCCTAGCATGCCATTTATATGAATCCAAATTATCAGATGTAGAAAGAAAAGCAATTGACTCATTTATATTTGAATAATCTAAATTCAATATCATAAAACCGTCTTGTAGAAAAGCATTGCCATAAAACACATGGCCCAAATAAAAGGAAACATAATTGTTTTTAAATACAATACGAAAACCAAGTCTTAATAGAGTGACTACAAAAAGTAAGTTTCGTCGGATCTCGGGAGCGTATAGCACATTGTGAAGGAAAAGAGTGCGGCCACCCTGCAAGTCTAGCTTGTAGGTACCAAGTCCCAGTACCTCAACGCTAGCTCCATTCCCCACCTTGATATCACGACTCCTAGCTGGAATCCGGTGATACTCAACAAATCCAATTCTATCTCGCGCTATGTGTTCGGTCGCTCCTGAATCAACAGTCCACACATGATAGGAGTGTGCAACCATCACATGGCTAGTTACAAAAACAATGCGAGAAAAGTCAGAGTGTACCTTCTTCGGCTCAATGCAGTCACGAGCGAAGTGGCCATTCTTTCCACAGTTGAAACACTCTAATTTCGACTTGTTCTTCCCGCGCTTGCCCCTCTTGCTGCGCTGAGAAGTTCCTGACACCTTCTTAATTTGTCTAGCAGCTACTCCATTCTTAGACTTCTTGCGCTTAGGCCTTGATGCCTTACGCGAACCAGAATCAGCCACATAGGCCGTGTGATTGGGCTTGGCAGCCTCTAGGCGCTCAGCCTCCAATTCTCGTTATGCGTCAGGTTCTAGCTCATATTCTCCCAAGAATTCGGTAGTGATCTTATCACTGCCTGGACTTGCTGTTCATCAGTCAGGTTGTTTCCTGCCGACTTAAGTTCGCGGATCATGGTTGACATAGCCCTAAGATGCTGCTTCATCGTGTGGTCAGAGCGCATCTTATAGGAGTCAAATCTCATGGTTAACCCACGCAACCTAGTGGCTGAAGTTCTACCAAACTTCAACTTCAAAGCCTCCCACATGCTTTGGGCAATGTCATAGATCTCGAACTCACACATTAGATCATTGTGCATGCTGCTTAACATTATTATGCGCGCGCACCGACTTTTCTTAGCCCATTGAGTATAGGCTAGTTGATCTATTTTGTGTTGTTCCGAGGTCCCTTCCCCGGGCTCAGTAAGGGAGTGAGATAAGGCCTCCAAGACCTCTTGCTCATCTAAAACATATTGGATCTTGCGATGCCAAATGTCGTAGTTCTCCCCATCCAATTTCTCCCCTTTGTTTAAATCGGCAACTATACTCTTGGATGCCATTTCACTACAATACGCAAAGAAGGGATATTAGACACACACCTAAGAAATTTGCTGCGTCTATCCAAGTTAAAAAAAAATAATTTAGATATGTCGCAAGATCGAAAAATCGCTAGGCTTCAGAATCATCTCTTGCGCCACAATATCCAATTATTAAATTTTTAACCTAATTCCCGCGCAAATTCAAAAAAAATATGGGAGAATTAATCATAATTCTCAACCATACTCCCACTATCTTAAGTAGTCATCTAGTCTAGTCACATGTAAAGACATAACCTACTAAAATCGCAGTAACCTTTTAGGCCAGTCTACAAGGACAGCTATTCCAACTACAGTAACCTGTTGGGCCAGTCTACAAAGATGGTTCATATAAGACCATTACAGTCCATTTTTCTTGTTCCATCAGTGCATTTACAGTTCTTACTGGGGTCACTGTAATTTTTTTCAGTCTATCATCTACACTGACATTTCTAACTAAGACTACTTAGTGGGAATTTTTCTATTTTATCAATAAAGACTAATGTATAAACATTCAAGCCTAACATTCATAGATGATAAAATAATCACATATCCACATGTTCAATTCACATATACATGTTATCACATTTAATATAACAAATTAAATAAAAGATCACATGTAATATAACATAATGGAAAAAAATAGCATGAATATAACTATATATTCACATGTGATTACATTTAATATAAAAACAATTAAATAAAAAATCACATGTAATATAACAATATATCTTAGAGCAAATTTCATCCCCTCATTTTATTTTCTGTTTAAAAAAAATGGGCTTGAACAAAGTTGGGCTTTAAAAATATGCCCAGTAAAAATGTTGGGCCAAGCCCAGCCCGTGATATTTAAAAAGAAGGAGAAAAAAAAAAAGAGTGGGCCGGGCCATGAGGCCCAAGCCCATGGAAATCAGATGACCTAATGGTCATCTTCTTCCCCCCATTCGGCTACTGTTCACGTGAACAGTAGCTGTTTGAAGCAGCACACCCTGGAGCCTCTCACGCAGCACCGCAGGCGGCAGAAGTGATTGGTCCAAGCAGCAGGGTGCTGCCGACCACCTCGCCGGTGCGCGCTACGCCTCCGTGGTGCGAGCAGCACCACGGTGGTGCGCGCAGCACCTCGCTGGTGCGCGCTGCACCGCGCTGGTGCGTGCAGCACCTCGCTGGTGCGCGCAGCACCGCAATGGTGCGCGCTGCACCACTGTGGTGCGAGCAGCGCCTTGCGGTGGTGCGCGCAGCACCACCTGGTGTAGCACCACGCTGGTGCGCGCAGCACCGCAATGGTGCGAGCTGCACCACCGCGGTGCGAGCAGCGCCTTGCGGTGGTGCGCGCAGCACCACTGCGTTGGTGCTCGCAGCACCACCTGGTGCGCGTAATTTTTTTTTTTTTAACAGATAAAAAAAAAAGAGGATTAAAAAAAAACACCATACAAATCTCAAGCATATGCGAGAAAAAATTAAAAACTGGAAGCAATTCAAAAAATAGCTCTGATACCAATGTTAGAATGCACAGCGGAAAAGTACCTCAAGCTCAGCTTAAAGAATTGCTCCACAAGTTTTTCCAGATTGATAAACTCCAAGTGTTTTCTCTTAGTGGCGAAAGTGTACTACATAGTATGGAACTAGAGTAACACTTACAAATCCACAGCCTAAGTATTTTATCAAGAGAGAACAAAAAGAGAGAGAGTATTTTTTTTTATTTTTTTTAGATGGGTGCCAAAAACACAATTGAGGAGGACTATATATAGTCCTCCTATGCACGGCTGGCCTTAAAGGCCAACCTTCAATTGTCTTGGGTAACAGCAGTAACGCATGGCTTTAAGCCATGCGTTACATACGTTACAAGTAAAGCCATGCGTTACCAGCAGGAGGGGTCAGCCCCACGTGGGCGCCCCTCCATCTAATAGGTAGGGATCGAACTGTATTGGCAGAAGTTAAAATTGAAGGAAACGATCGATTGATTGGACAGGTACCCAAGGGAGAAGGTAAGACGTGAGGCGACGACTGGATAGTGAGATGAGATGAGATGAGATGATTTTAGATAAAAGTTAAAAGTTAAATAAAATATTATTTATTATTATTATTATTGTTTTGAGATTTGAAAAAGTTGATTTATTTATTATATTTTGTGTGAAAATTTAAAAACGTTGTAACGATGAGATGAGATGAAATACTTTCATTATCCAAACGGATCAGAAATATCTGTATCTAGCAGGACAAACATGAAAATGGGATAAGAAAATGATTGAAATCATGGGCTAAAACAAATTCTGCTTATCGTCTCTACATTAAACATCACACATGATTTTTTTCCCTTATTAAATATGTGGTATATGGATGATGAATAGAATAATTCTTTTAGTTTATTAAGAATAAAATAAATAATAAATAAAAAATTCATGTGCAGTGTGTGGTGTAAAAATGATGAGTTGAAATGATCTTTGCTAAAATAAAATCTTCTATTATCAACTGAAAGTGGTAGCAGTTTTGGGACAAAAACATATTGATTGAACAAAAACATATTTTAGTTGGCCAATCAGTCTTGATTCAAATGCACTTCGTCTAGTCTACCATGAGAACTAGGTGACGGTAGGAAAGACCATGGGTTTTAGAGGTATTGGGTGAGTGTATAACCTATCGACAAAATATAGGGTAATGTATAAATGATTAAATCAACATAATATCTTATCATATAACTTATTCGATTAACCCACCAGGAGTGATTATTGATTATTAGATTGTATTGGTGGTACTTTTATCTTAAGGCAAGATGTTATGTCATATGTATTGAGTTATTCTGTTTACAAGTCGGTATAAAAGACATACCACTCACATCGGTCACGTGACAGAATTTGATTTGTAAGTTTTAAAATTTTAAATTTTTCAAAAAAATTAAATCATTTTATTTCATTAGTGTGGATATAATTTTATTTATGGTAGAATAAAAATACCTCATATTTATACTTTGAAAATACATAATAATTTGTTGGAGATGGAAAGGAAAATGTACTTGGGCTTTCTCGGCTTAGTCAAAGCCCTTAATGCAAGCGAAATGGGCTTCACGCACTGAGGCCCCAACTACTACTCCCTCATTGCACGTGCTAACTGGGTTTCATTTTTGCGTAGCACGTCCCTCCCTTTCTTTGGTTTGCCTCCTTCCACCCAACGCACTCTCCGGCAGCGCATTGCCGGCCATCAATATCCAGACGAATTTATTCGGAAATAATTCTGCAAAAACGTTGGAAAGGTATAATTCTTTTTTCTTTCTTTCTTTTTATATCATTTTGTCGTTTCAGTTTCTGTACGGAATTTTGTCAAACACCTCGAAATCAATCTAAATGGTCAGTGATAGAGAGCTATAAACACTGCTTCTTAATTCCCAGACTGTAGAGAATACAATTCCCACTGTGAAATAATATTCGAATCAATCCTCTTAATATACTTTTCGGGCGTATCTTGGGCCGCGCCGCAATGCACATTAGCTGCATATTCAGGATTCTGCATCAAGAAACATCTGGTTTTAAAATGTGTGCTTTACAGACAGTCTGAAGGAAAACTAATCTTTGGGAGTGTAGATGAACAGGTAGATTCGTTTACTTTAGTTGGATTAAACTTCGAGGAGTCTTTGCTAGTTCGTTTGAGTATAGGGCGATGTCAATGTCGAGAAGGCTTTTACGTTCCATTTATGGGCCCTTATATGCATTTGGCCGCTGTGATTCTCCAACGATCACATTGCGATCGTTTCGTACTTATTATGGTAAGGGATATATGTATCAGTTATATCGTTAGATTGTAAAGTTGGGTGCTTTTGTGGCTTTGTAGATCTTTATTTGTCCATTTTCCCCCTGTTTTTGACAGACTTGTGCGGCCATCTTCATGGAGATAATATATTTTCTCCAGGATCCTCTGGTCTTTTCAAGGTGCATGCTTATTATACTTTCTTTCATCACTCTTAACGTTAAAAGCCATTCTGATATGTAGACACAGCAATTGTATATTCAACACGTCAATTTGTTTGGTTTCACTGGGTTGAGTTGTTGTACTTTTGGCGTTTTAGTCACGAGCCTATATTGTATGTATTATCGTAGGGTGGATCATCTGTTGCTGCTAATAGATGGCTTTCAACATCCATTCTGACCCCTGAATCGGGTGAAGGAGCTTTTCCCTCTCATTTATTGTCCACGAAGCCTCTAGCAATGGCCGAGCGTTCTATAGGTATGAGGAAGAACTTAAATCTCATGCATGAATTTACAGGTACCATGTTGTTTCATAGGAGAAGCATAATTTATTTTTGAGCATGTGTGTTCATGACATAATGTAACGTGCTGTAGGACTTTATCAGGACCTGGTAATTCCAGTAACTAATTTTCAAAACGAAGACAAGGGTTTCATGGTTTTGGCTGGTGATGTTTTTGACGTGCCTATTAGGAAGGATATTGTTCATCGTGTTGTACTATGGCAGCTTGCAAAACGACAACAGGTACTTATTGATCATTATTTTTTAGTCTTGGTGGCATGTGGTTATTATGGCACTAATTGTATTAATATAAAAATTGTTTGTGTATATGGAAGAAAACAAAACAATAACCAACCATGGTTATAGCAATGCCCTTATCAAGTCTGAGGCATTGTCTGGCTGCATTCTGTCTTGGAACTGTTGCAACTGTTGAGTTCCAGTTTTTATTCTCATTTTAAGCGAAGTATTTGATTTGGTTTTGCTAGGATTGGGGTGGGAAGGGAGGACAAGTCTTCTGAATAAGCATTTCTATGATATCGAGCCTTTTTCTCACCTGTTTTTTTTTTTTTTTCTTCAGAAATACTAATATCTACGCAAGTTTTCTCAACTGTCATAATGTATATGGTTACTCTAAAATCTAACCAAAAAATGAAACAAAAAATGTTATTTACCTCTCCTATGACTCATGGGGATGGAGTGGATGTGGATATCAGTAAGGCTTATATCTGATTGAGTGGCCTGCAGGGAACACATTCCACAAAAACTATTAGTGAGGTAAGTGGCACTGGGAGAAAGCCTTGGCGGCAGAAGGGTACTGGTCGAGCAAGGCATGGAACATTGCGTGGACCCCAGGTAATTTACTTTGCTTATGAGTTTATTTGATAAGAAACAGATAAAAAAATGATTTTTTTTTTTTTTTGTTTATAAGAAATAACCACTATCATACTTTCTGTCCTCTGCTTATGACTTATAAGGTTCCCAGTGTTACTTAGAGATCAAGATTCTTTTCAATGGACCTTATTCAATTCAATGGGCATGTAACAGTTTAGGGGCGGTGCTACCATGCATGGTCCTAAGCCACGAAGTCATGCTATCAAGCTAAATAAGAAGGTTCGGCGTCTAGGGCTGAAGATTGCTTTGACAGCACGTGCAGCAGAAGGAAAGGCAAGACTCTCTCTCTCCCCTTGATTCTCTGTTTCTGGTTTGCACTGATTAGAGTTGTTGGGAATTCATTCTCAGTGTACCATGAAAACATCAAAATATGGTAATTTCTTTTGGATCTTGGAGAAGGGATGGGCTATCCTCAGCTCATATTTTGTCTCTGTGCTTAACTAGTTTAGTTTAGGGTTCTATGCTGGTGTTCTGTACTTTTTGTGATTCCTCGAGTTACTGTAAAAGATCAATGTGAGTCAGTAGTCAGTTTGGAGGTTTACTACGAGTTTTGAAAAATTGAAAGCCATCATATAGAGATGGGATGAAGCTGGGATGCCGTTGTATAATAAAAGTGTCTGGTGATGCTCGATATTCTTGTTGGTTTTTTTTTTTTTTTTTTTTTTGGGGGGGGGGGGGGGGGGGGTGGTAGTCTGGTTATCCAAGCTCAATTGTTGTGGAAAGCATCACCACTTTAGCCTATACGAGTATTCTTGATCATAATTTCTTTGCTGTGCATAAGAAAGATCTTTGTTTTTTTTCCTTCAATTTTCTGAACTTAGTGCCCAAGTTGTATTTTCTGCATGTTCTTTTATTTTCTATATGATTTATGAAGCATAACTTGGGGAAGTTGGCAAATGAGCAGCTTCTAGTATTTGACGATTTGGAGGTTCCTACACATAAGACTAAGAATTTGGTGAACTATGTCAAGCAAATGGAGAACACCAAGAAACTTTTGCTGGTGGATGGTTGCCCGATAGGCGAAAAGCTGAAGTTGGCCACCCAAAATCTACATTATGTAAATGTACTGCCATCGATTGTAAGTTGCTGTTCTGGACGTTGTTCCTTGCTGTGAATCAATTGGAAGAAAATCAATTAATATTGTTGGCCTAACTAGAGATAAGGATAAGTATGGGCCAGTTCCTAGCTGCAATGGGCTTCATTTTCTTTAGGCAGTGAAATTGGTTACAACAGTGGCAAATTTTTTCAAATTTCCAGTATGTTCGATTATCAAAACAACCACCCTCTCTCTCTCTCTCTCTCTCTCTCTCTCTCCCCCCCCCCCCCCCCCCACCCACCCCCCAAAAAAAAAAATGGTGGTTTGGTCAATTTACCTGGAGGAAAAATAATGTCGAGCGTATTCTAGTATCGAAATGTGTGGCTACATAGTTTCCCATGACTAAGGTGGAAAATTTAGTCTGAAACCTCTGAAGTTGGTTTCCTTGCCACTGCTGATGCTTTGTTGCCCATGATTTTGCAGGGTTTGAATGTCTACAGCATCCTGCTTCATGACACATTGGTGATTTCCCGTGATGCTGTAAACAAAATTGTTGAGAGGATGCACACTCCAATTAAACGTTAAAGTACTACGCACTCTATAAGCTCGCCCGCTGTTCCCTGATAATAGGAATTATATTCCTCATCTGTAGAAGAAAAGGAATCCAAAACATAATTGTGTTTTGCTTCTGTCAAAGTATGCACATGCATGGCTGGACATGTTGATTTTTGTTGTGTATTGACATTTGTATCTTCAGCTTAGAATTTTGCAGTTGAATTTAGGCTATTCTGTCCATTATGATTACCAGAAATCAAACGGTGGTTCAAACTTCAAAGAGGCAAGGTAGTCACTTCTTTTGTGATGATTTCAAGTTCAAATTACTTGTCTGGTTGGCTTGAAAGCGATGCACGACGGTCAGAATTAGAAATACATGGTATGTTTTTAGGAATGAGTCGTCAAATGGGGTAACCTGATTCTCTGAATATCATCAACCAAATGTGTTTGGACGTTGAAGGATTTATGATTTTTTTCCTCCAAGTACAGTCTTTGAGTTCTGTGACACTCTCGAGATTGATCGAAGTGTCTCTCGCCTGTCCCTTCATCATATTCTTCTATCGAAGTAAATTCTTATTTTCTATCTTTTTATTAGTAAACAAAAAGTAAAAGCTTATAACTTAGTGGCCTGGTTAGTCCTTCTAAATTAAGAAAAATACTCGGGAATGATAAATGCAAAATCAATTTAACTGGATTTAACCGTTAACATCAAATGATCCTCAATTTAACTAGCTAGGTTTAATCGTTAACATCAAATCATGTTATCAAATATATTAAAAAGGACCAATATCAGGCCTGCCGTCATGCTTCTCTCTCTCTCTCTCTCTCTCTAGATCCTCTTTAATAGTTTGTTAAATCGTATGCCCACTGTAGTTGAGCTTATAGAGCAAAATGGAATATAGATGAGAACAAGTTCAATATTGGCGGATTATCCAGAAAAAAACGGAAGAAACCAAATTAAAATAAGGAAAGTCCAACATAATAGTTGATATGTGGGTGAAATATATATATATATATATATATATATATATATATATATATATATGTTGGTGATGTGGGTAAGTTTATTTGGAAACTGAACCCATGTCTCTTGGTATGCAACATTTACTAACTTTAATTTGCTCTTGGAGAGTATACTTTACAAAAATGCTGCATGTTATTAATTTAGCTAAAGGCATCGGTATGGTTTCTCTTCCCCCGTGCGTAATTTTTATCCATTTGTGATCATGTTCTTGATCTATCTCAGTTGGAGCCGGCCAAGCGTCGGAAGAGTTGACCACTACTGGGGGCTTGCACGAGGAGACAACTCTTTCCCTGGGGGTGGCAGCTCTTTACTTCTTGTGTGGAACGTACAGCTAGCTTAGACTGGAGATCAGTGTTAGTAACTTATGTATAAGATATATAGTTGTCGACTCTTCTAGGTTGAATATTGAACTTTCATTCTGTCCAAAAAGAGATTTCAGTTCCACTCTGGATTGCTAAGAAGTAGAACCCATTGAACTGAAGGCCAGCATTCCAGACTTCCAGTAAAAGAAACTGGATTCCGAAGTCCGTAACTCTATTAATTGTTTGGGACTGATCACATCATAGCTCTTTCTAATCCTGTTTAGTTGAGCAGCTTTTGTTATATTAATACGAGTTTCATTCGTTTATATTGTTGTGGCCAGCCTCTTATGCACCTGCAGCTCTACTTTGCATTGCTAAGAGCACTGGCAATGGACTAGCCATTGCCAAGTTCAAGTCTAATTTACATTGCATTTTGAGATAAAATCTCTGGCATTGAACTCGGCAAAACTATATTTTTCTAACTTTAGCTACAGTAAAATCTCCACACTCGCTATACTTGGCGAGTAACTGTTGAAGAAGCAAACATTTATTTTATTATTTCCGCTCTCTTTCCCTCGTGATTTCCATTTCCCTCGTATTTGCCCTCGTCTCTTTCCCTCGTCTTTCCCTCGTCTCGCCATCGTCTCTTCGCCCTCATCTCTTTGCCCTCGTCTCGCCCTTGTCTCGCCATCGTCTCTTTGCCGTCGTCTCTGTGCCGTCGTCTCGCCTTCGCATCTCGTCTTTTCCCCTTTCCCTCACCCTTTCCGTTTTTGCAGCTCCATCGCGGCTTCTCTCTCTCGCTCTTCTCTCCGTTTGCCATTTTCTTTTTTTGAAACTCCTCTCCCTCTTCTCTCTTTCTCAATCGATTTTCTCTCCTTTCGTGGGTCGATCTTCGACAGTTGGGCAATTTCCCCTCTCTCTCTCTCTCTGTCGGCTTGGCTCAACAACGCAGAACTCTTTCTCGGTTTGGGTAAGCTTTATTTGGGTAAGCTTTATATTGAGTACGAATTTGTTAATTTCTAAAATGGGTATGAATTTGTTTGGGTAAGCTGGTTATTATCGTTGCTGATTTTTCTACAGTTGGTGTTGTTGATTTGTCTAAAGTTTGTGTATGGTCATGTTTCTTCAGTTGTTCATTATCGCGTCCAGCCAAACCTCCTCTCAGAGTCTGAGAGTTGAGCCCCCATATATATATATATATATATATATATATATATATATATATATATATTTTTTTTTTTTTCTGTTTTCAATAACTACAATCCATTGTTTCTGATTTGTTGTTTTTGGGTTTGTTTGCTTTTCGTGTATAGCCATTTTCTCGTGTCTTACTCTGCTTGCTAGTCATTTTGGTAGTAGAAAAGCTCATTATGTTTGCACAGCTTTGTTTTTCATAGGATGAATCCAAACTAACAGGGTCTTTTACTTCATAAATGATGTTCAATGTGTTACTTCGTTGAGTGTTGCAAAGGGAAAAAGTATAGAATTAGATCAGCATTTGAGGATAGAATTCATCAATAACAGGTTTTAAACATAAATATAAACAGCTCTAATTGCGTAAACTTTCACTTTAGGTGCATTAGAAAACCTTAAAAACATATGTCAAAGCACATGAGCCAATCTAAATATCCCCATTCCTTAATTTGAAAAAAAAATATTATAAAAGCTGATGAAAGGAGTTCAATTATTTTTTTTTTGAGTGGTAAAAGGAGTTTCATTAATGTACAAATTAGGTTTCTAATTCCATATATTGTTTTTATTGCATTTGTAAATCTTCCCCAAACAACTCCCGTAGATAGGAACATTGTAATGCACCTATATTGACTAATGAAGTGAAAAGAGTCCATGAACATAAAAACACAGCAATCTTTGCTAAATAATAATGATCAGAATAGGATACTTGTTTGCTATACAGTACTTGTTTGCTATACAATACTTGTTTTTCTATCACTTTGCTGTTATTGTTTGCTCTCTCCTTTCATGTAAGCATGCTTTAGGGTGTATTTATGTGTGTATGTAGTAGTATATGTATGTGGGTAATGGTTTGGACGCTACATATAACGTTTGTGGCTATCCCGATCGATGGTTTCTTTCAATGCCATTTGATCCCGAAAACACCACATATATTATTTGTTAAGACACTTTTCTGACTCCACAACCAAAAACAGAGTTTACTTTGCTGTTTTTTGCAAAACAGATGAGGAATAAAATGTGTTTGTTGTTCTTCTTTGCAAAACAGAACAAGAAGTTTAATTTTATTGATGTTTTGCAAAATTGTTGTTTTTCTTTGCAAAACAGAACAAGAAGTTGATTTCTTTGCTATTTTTCTGCATATTTTTCAACATCTTTCTTTGCATACCAGCTTATCCAAACAAATTGATGATGTAATATTTGTTGTTTTTGTAATTTAGTGGACTGTTTTGTAATTAGTGGACTGTTTTGATGGAAGGGTGGACTGTTTTTGTAATTTTAGTGGACTGTTTTGTAATTATTGGACTGTTTTGATGGATTAGTGGATTGTTTTTGTAATTTTAGTGGACTGTTTTGTAATTAGTGGACTGTTTTGATGGAAGGGTGGACTGTTTTTGTAATTTTAGTGGACTGTTTTGTAATTATTGGACTATTTTGATGGATTAGTGGACTATTTTTGTAATTTTAGTGGACTGTTTTGATGGAAGGGTGGACTGTTTTTGTAATTTTAGTGGACTGTTTTGTAATTATTGGACTGTTTTGATGGATTAGTGGACTGATTTTGTAATGGCAATGAACTGTTTTGTAATTATTGGACTGTTTTGATGGATTAGTGGACTGTTTTGTAATTTTAGTAGACTGTTTTTATGGATTAGTGGACTGTTTTGTAATTTTAGGGATTGTTTTTATGGATTAGTGGACTATTTTGTAATTTTAGTGGACTGTTTTGTAATTAGTGGACTGTTTTGATGGAATAATGGACTGTTTTTGTAATTTTAGTAGACTGTTTTTATGGGTAGAAGAAATGTTGGTATGTTTGTATATGTGATTGTTGGGTGAATGGTTTACAAAATATATTTATTGAATAATTAGGTTGAGGGAAAAAATAATTGAAAGATAATAATTTTAATTTTTAATAAAGTTATTAATTAAAATTGTAAAATATTAAAAAAAAAATATTATTAAAATATTTAATATTTTATTATTATTTAGACTTTAAAATAACTAGTCCAATGTGGACTACTTTAGCTATAAATCCATGTTATAGCCAAAATACAACATTCTAGCTAAATTTTAGACTTGGCAATGGCTAGGCCAATGCTAATTTAGCTAGAATATTAGATTTTGGCTATAACATAGACTTGTAGCTAGATTAGTCCACATTGGACTAGCTATCTTAAAGTCTAAATAATAATAAAATATTATATATGTTAATAATATATAATTTTTTTAATATTTTACAAATACACTTGATATATTAATTAATAACTTTATTAATAAATAAAATTATTATTTTTCAACTATTTTTTCTCTCAACCTAATTATTTAATAAATATATTTTGTCAACCATTCACTCAACAATCACATATACAAACATACCAACATATCTTCTACCTAACATTTACATTTAGAATTGTGGTTGAAGCCAACAAACATGCCAACAACTTATTATACCAACGAATCACCATCTACAATTCTTGAATGAACTAATTTGTAGTCAACCATTCTTCTTTTACCAATTTTTTTTAGTTATAACTAGTAGTTGATGATCAAACCCTATAAATAGACCCATCCTCTAACTACACTCATCAAAAACCAAACTTCCTTCCTCCATTTCTTCTGTACAGACCATACATGGCAATAATATCTTCTAACTAACTTCAGCACATTCTCATTCATTTCTCTGTTAGTCAGCCCTTACATTTGATAGCACCATAAGTGAGGTCTTGGATTATATGGTGGTTAATTTCTGTGTTTTGAAGTTATATGAACAATCTTGTTTTTCATTTGGCAAAGTATCAATATATTTGAAGAGCAGGAATAGGTTGATCACAAAGTAGGATAAGACTAATCACAATCATAGATTTGCAATAACAGAATACCAATCATAGGAATTCCACTCACAGAATACCAATCAAAGCCTTTCAATAACCAACAACATTGCACAAACTTTGAATCCAATTAATAAAACCCTCATAAATCTCCACAAATCACGGCTATATATACATCCCCTAAATAAATATTGTATAAATTGCACACACTCTGCAAAACAGATCATCCATACCTAAACCTGGATGTGAGGATCGATTGCTTTCACGAGCGTGCCACACAGTCCAGTGATGAAAATTGCCTCCAACTATGGTATTCAAACTTAAAAATTTCATCATGTGAAAGCAAAGAAATCTGAATGTGTGTGCGTTTAAACAATCGGGGATGTGAGATCGCGTGAGTAAGACAGAGAGTGACTGAGAAAACTTACCACCAGTCGACACTTCCAGTGAGGAGAAGACAGAGAAGACCTGCTATGTTTCGGGAGTTTCAGGAGAAGGCAGAAAATGGAGAAGAAGAGAAGAGGAGAAGGGAGTTTCGGGAGAAACAAAGAAGAGGGCGAAGAAGAGAAGAAGAGAGGGAGTTTCGGGAGAGAAGGTTCAGGAGAAAGAAAGAGAAGGGCGACGAAGAAAGGAAGAGAAGGGGTTTCGGGAGAAAGAAAGAAAAGAAAGAGGAAATAGGAGTTTCGAGAAGAAGACAGAGAAGGTCGAAGAAGAAAGGAAGAGAATGAGTTTTGGGAGAAAGAAAGAAAAGAAAGAGGAAATGGGGATTTCGGGAAGAAGACAGAGAAGGGCAAAGAAGAAAGGAAGAGAATGAGTTTCGGGAGAGAAAAAAAGAAATAAGAAATGGGGGTTTCGGGAAGAAGACAAAGAAAAACCAAGTGAAAGAGTCTAGCGGGAGGCAACAAATGATAAAATAAAAATTTGGTCCGTGTGCACTAGCTCGCCAAGTCTTGCGAGAGGTGAAAAATTATTGTAGCATAAATGTTAAACTTGGGATGTTTAGCTAGGCCAATGTAGATGTTTTTTTTTCACATTTACTTTTAATTTAGACTTGCATTGGCAAATGACTAGTCCATTGCCAATACTCTAAGAGCACCGGCATTAATTGCCTAACCAAATGCAAGTGAAAATTAAAATTTGGCTCATTTCACGGGCATGTTTGGGGGGTGAGATGAGAATTTTGTATTTTATTTGAAAGTTTAAAATATTGTGTTTTAATATTATTATTGTTTTTGGATTTGAAAAGGTGAATTATTTATTATATTTTGTATGAGGATTTGAAAAATATGTAATGATGAGATGAGAATTTTGTGTCTCATCCCACCCCCCAAAAGGAAGAGGCTTGGGTTTGAAACAATCAATCTTTTCCGATCATTTTTCTGGTAAGAGAATCTTCATCATTCGCTCAAAACAATGTTCTGAAAAGTAGTGTACCTCATTACTCTTGTTGGAAATTGTGGTAATATCTAAGTTTCTATATAAACGTACAAATAATTGGAATGGAATTAATGGACTGGATGACATCAAATTAATAACCATGTGAGGTGCATCTTGTTTAGACTTTCTTCACGAAAACTCAAGTTAATTTTAGAATATTTGACTCTCTTAAGGCAGTAGAATTATTCCACTCAAAAGAATCTTCTGGAATATCTTTTGTAACAAAAAGAATAAATAGTCTAGCTAGGTGTCATGAGCTGATTGGTTTGCTTTAGAATTCTTTTATGAAATTCTTTTATATATTCTCACACTGTACTGAGGTTTCAGATATGAAAACACGCTTCGTTTGGTACATAAACCCATCTCAACTCATCTCAACTTATCATTATAACTTTTTCAAATCTCAACACAAAATATAATAAAAAATTCAAGTTTTTCAAATCCCAAAATAATAATAATATTAAAAAATAATATTCTAACAATATTTTATCCACTCAACTCAGTTCAACATCTAAACGTAAATATGAATATAAAGCATCTTTACGGTTTTATCTCAAATAGTGCATATGCATTTTATTCTTTCATGTTTTAGCATGGTATTCAGAGCCTAACGGACCGGCCACGTCCTTTTCGTCTTCTTCCTTTTTCCTTTTCAATGGCATCTTCTGATAAATCCATCAACATCAACTCAAATCCCTCTCTTCTCAACTTAGCCACACACTTCATTACAATGTGCGTGTCGTTTCAACTTAGCCACACACACTTCTCATCTTAGCCACACACACTTCTCAACTTAGCCACACACTTCATTACAATAAAACTTACCATCAAAAATTTTCTTCTATGGAAGGCACAAATAGTGTCGTTTCTAAAAGGGCATCAGTTGTTTGGGTATGTTGATGGTACCCTTCCTCCACCCCCAGCCACGCTTGATGATAAGCCAAATCCTGCCCATACACAATGGCTTTTACAAGATTAATTAATAGTTTCTGCTATTAATTCGTCCCTATCAGATTCGGTTCTAGCACAAGTCCTTGACTGTGCCACCTCTTGCCAGATTTGGACCACTCTTAATAATCTCTTTGCAGCCAAATCCTCTGCTCACTTAATCCATACCAAATATCAACTTGATACCTTGAAGAAAGGCCCTAAGTCTATCTCTAATTACTTCAACAAGGTTAAATCGCTTTCAGCCACCTTAGGGGCTGTTGGGCATCATTTGTCCGATTCTGAGATATCCATTTATCTTTTAACAGAGCTTGGAACTAACTATGAGTCTCTAGTGACCTCTCTCACTACTCAACCAGATTCCCTCTCCCCCCACCAGATTTTCAGCTTCATTCTCAACCATGAATGTCGCCTTGCCCACCAAACCAAATCTCTACTGTTTGGTACTAATTTAGCTGCTCATGATACAACAAAAACCATGGGTTCAGGGAACCCAAGTCGAGGGAGTGCAATTTTTTTTTTCGAAGCAGGGGTCGTGCTCAACAGAATGGCAGAGGTCTTCTTCCTGGATCACGACCTCCTCATTTTTCTTCTAATACTTCTACTCCATGCATGGACAACAGACCTGTGTGCCAAGTTTGTCATAAGTCAGGCCACACAGTTCTTAATTGTTACCATCGTTTCAATGAGACTTAATCAATCACCACCTGCTGCTTCTTCCACTGCAAATTCCACCACACTTGCTTCCTCACCCTATCCTACCAATTTAGTTTCTAGATATTGCAGCATCTCACCATTTTACAGTTGACCTACAAAACCTCAACTTGGATTCGTCTACTTATCAGCCCTGAGCAGATGAGCATTGGTGATGGTTCCAGTCTTCCTATTCAGCATGTTGGTTCGACTAAACTAAACTCAAACAATGAAAAATTTCTCCTTAACCAACTTTTCATGTTCATTCTATTTCTAGTAACCTACTTTTTGTTATACAATTATGTAGTGATAATAGTGTTTTCTTTGAGTTTCATTCTTCTTTATTTTTTGTGAAAGATTCATGCATCCGAGAAGTATTTTTTCAAGGCCACATTGAGGATGAACTCTATGTGCTTCGGTCGGTTGAAGAGCCCTTATCTGTTTCTCCTCAAGCTTTTCTTGGCACTCGCGCAACTACTCAACTATGGCATTCAAGGTTGGGCCATCCCTCCCCTTGCACGACTTCTTTCATTCTGCGTTAGTTTCGTCTTCCATTCAGCACCTCTACAGCTTTACAACACTGTTTGCGTGTTCTTCGGCCTAAGCACGTACCTTGCCTCATCCCTCTTCTCCCACTCGATCCTCATTTCTTTTTCAATTATTGTTTTTAGATATATGAGGTCCTACTTCTATCTTGTCTACTAAGGGCTCACATTATTTCCTTTCAATAGTTGATGACTATTCCAAGTTTATTTGATTTTTTTTCCATGCAATTAAATCAAATGTTACTACTCTTGTTATTGCTTTTCTCAAGTTTGTTTACAATACATTTTCTTTCAATATTGTTTTGATTCAAATGGATGGAGGGGGTGAATTTCGACCCCTTCATTCAATTTTTCAATCTTTTGGAATATCCCATTGCATTACGTGTCCATATTCCCATCCACAAAATGAGAGTGTGGAACGTTGTCACTGTCACATTGTGGAAATGGCTTTGTCCTTACTTTCTCATGCTTCGGTCCCACACACATATTGGGCTGAGTTTCAAACCACCACTTATTTAATTAATCGTATGCCTACACCCATTCTTCAAAACAAATCACCCTTTGAGATCCTCATGGGCAAAATCCCTGATTGCTCATTTTTTTTTTGTGTATTTGGATCTGCGTGCTGGCCCAATTTACGGCCATTTAATAATCATAAATTGGACTATCGATGTAAGGAGTGTGTCTTTATGGGCTACAATCCTGATCACAAAGGTTATGTGTGCTTACACATTCCATCGGGCTGAATTTTCATTTCAAGAGATATCATATTTAATGAATATCACTTTCTTTTTGCTCAGCCCATACCATTGCCCACCTCTTTACCAAAGTCCATGTTTGTTGTGTCCTCTCTCCATACTTCTACACAGCCCACTACTTCCTAGCCCATTGTTCTCAACCCGGGTAATGAGCCATCTCCTTTCATCATTAATTCTTCTTCACATTCCTCAAGCCCAAACAATCAACACCATTCTTCTACGTCCAGTGTCCACGTTCGACCCAATTCACCTACATCTCTTTTCCATCTTCAATTCCTTCAGGTCTCAAAAACCCTAATCCTGCCGCACCCCTCACAAATTCGTCTTCCTCCCTTAATGAATCCTCCACTTCACTTATTGTTCCTCCTCCTAAACATTCTATGATCACACGATCTCAGTCCAATAGCTCATGTCCTCTTCGTCACACTGATGAGGCAATCCCGTGGCCTCTACCTAAACCCACAACCTCCCTCTCTATCTTCTTCGCGAGAAACTTCCCAAATCCTTGTTCCAGAAGAACATGTCTCTTTCACATAAGCCTCCAAACATCATGAGTGGCGTCTTGCCATGGCAGCTGAGATTGATGCACTTCTGCTCAATCAAACTTGGGACTTGGTTCCATCTTCCCCATCCTATAATCTCCTGGGTTCTAAATGGATCTTAAAGACTAAATGATGAGCTAATGGTACACTTGAGCGACGTAAGGCCAGACTGGTTGCTCAAGGGTATCATCAGCAACTGGGTCTTGATTACACTGGAACATTTAGTCATGTTGTCAAACCTACCACCATACGCCTTTTACTCTTTCTTACAGTGTCTTCGAACTAGGCTCTTCACCAATTAGACATATAGAATGCATTCTTTTACGGGGAGTTTAAGGAAGACGTTTACATGAAACAGCCTCTCGGGTTTGTGAATCCTGATTTTTCTCAACATGTCTGTAAGTTAAAAAGATCTATTTATGATTTGAAACAAGCTCCTAGAGCCTGGTTTGCTAAACTAAGCAATAGACTGATTTCTCTAGGTTTTAAGTGTTCTCGTGCTAATTCATCCTTATTTATTATGAAAACCGAAATTGATTGCATCTATATCTTGATATATGCCAATGATATCATCGTTACTAGGTCTAACTTTGTTCTTATCTCTAAGTTTATAAATTCCTTGAGTGCATATTTTCCTGTTAACGATCTAGGACTATTGCACTATTTTCTTGGCATTGAAGTTCATAGAAAATCCTTAGGTATGTTTTTATCTCAGTCAAAATACATTACTGATTTGTTGACACGTACCAATATGCATAACTCAAGACCTGCCAATATACCAATGTCCTACTCAGAAAAACACACTGCCTTAGATGGTTCTACTTTTGAGGATCCTCAATGGTATCATAGTGTTGTCGGTAGTTTACAGTACTTATCATTCACACGTCCTGATATATCCTTTGCTGTAAATCGAGTATGTCAGTATATGCATTGTCCCTGTTTACCTCAATGGACTACTGTTAAGCGTATCTTGTGTTATCTTGATCATACTTGTCATCTAGGATTGTGTTTTTCTTATGTTTCCTCTAATAAATTGACTGCCTTTTCTGATACTAACTGGACCGAGTGTCCTGATGATAGACGATCCACGGGTGGATTCTGTATATACTTTGTGAATCATTTAATTTCATAGGGGTTCAAGAAATAGCCTACTATGGCTAGATCCTCTACGGAGGCTGAGTATAAGTCAGTGGCTAATACCACTTGTGAGATCCTTTAGTTGCAGTCTCTATTGGGTGAACTTGGGATATCTCTTTCGGATCCACCAATACTTTGGTGCGACAACATTGGTGTAACATACATGTCTATGAATCCAATTATGCATTCTAGAACAAAGCATGTCGAATTGGATTACCATTTTGTTCAGGAAAGAGTTGCAGCAAAATCTCTACGTGTAGATTTGTGTCCAGCAAAGCCCATTTAGCTGATATACTCACAAAACCACTTTCCATTGCATAGTTTACACAGATTCAATCAAGCCTCGCCATGACTTTAGTGCCGCTTGACTCGTGGGGGGACGTTAAGGCAGCAGAATTATTCCACTCAAAAGAATCTTCTGGAATATCTTCTTGTAACAAAAAGAATAAATAGTCTAGCTAGGTGTCATGAGTTGATTGGTTTGCTTTAGAATTCTGTTATGAAATTCTTCTATATATTCTCACACTGTACTAAGGGTTCACATAAGAAAAGACTGAAGGTGAATACAGAGCATCTTTATGGTTTTATCACAAACAGCGCATATGCATTTTATTCTTTCATGTTTTAGCAGACTCGATCGTAACAATTGGCTAAATGCATCCGAGTCCGATAAAAGCTATTGCATGAAAACGATTAAACAATGTTGATTCACGTGATTAAGGTTACGACAAAAGGGTAATGTTAGATACAAATTTAAAGCATGTGAGTTTTCTAGTCTTTGTGAAAAAAAAGTTGGACTGGTAATAAGAAATCCCTCACTTGAATGGAGATATGACAGTGTAATTTTACAATTCCAGTCATTAATGTTTTCAAATTGATGTCATCTAAATATTTCTCATTTTCAAATATGATAAGATGCGATTTGTATTCAGTTAATAAAAGTGTTGATATCCTAAATTAAATTTGAAAAGTGAAAACTTAAAAATAGCTGAAATTTAAAACCGTTTTAGTAAAATATGGTCGAAATTCTTGAGGATTGTGAGGGGAGGGGAATTAGAGGCATTATATGAAAGCAAATTTGTATGCCAATTGCACCTGGCGAAGTAAAAAATGAATTGAAGTTAAACACGAGAAACCCGAACAAGAACAACTCAAAAAATCTGCAGTCAAGGTTATATATTCAGCGTGAAATGGCAAGGACAACATGCATGCATCATGTACACCGAACGTTTAAACTAAGCAGAAGAGAACGGTAACGGTTGGCTCCAATTTGGCTAATCATTTATCTTATAAGTCGCTTATTACAAGTTGCTTTATTCACATTAACAATGTGCATGTCAGTCACTTACTTTTTGCGTGCTAATTTAAAGGGTTGAACAGCTTTCTTCTTCATCACCAGTACCATTTTAAACTGTACAGCACCCTTAACTGTAGTATTCCTCTGCTAGCTGTAAGCATGGGGCGAGAGATTGAAAAAATAGTTCGGTTACAGTTGATCATGGCGCTTCTCCTAATTCATGTAATAAACTTCGTAGTCTGCATTCCAGAAGAGCGAGCAATTTACTTGGTTTTGATGGAAGGAGACCCCGTTGCATTCCATAGAGGTTCTTCATTTCGTGAAGATGCAAGAACACTTGAGCCAAACAGGTTCAGATCAAACACTTGTTTCCTGGTCAATGGTACTATCAAGTCGTCATTAATTTCTTGCCAAAAAATATTGGTATATACTAGTGAGAGTATGAATAAACATATATGAAAGACCTCGAGAAATAGAGCTAGGGAACAGATGCTTATAGAGATCTTCATATATATAAGCAGTCTAAATTGATCTTCTCCTGCTTCTTCTTCTTCTTCTTCTTCTTTTTTAAACGATAATCCTTACCTTGTTTTGTGGTGATATTAGCTCATTAATAGCTGAACCATTATAGTTCTTAATTTGCATGGATGGATAGTGAAATTTTCAAGACTCGTGAAAAACACTTGGTGGATTCTCATGACCAACTTTTGCTGAGCACTCTAGAGACTGGAAGTTACAAAAGGCTCTGTAGCTTCAAACACATCGTTAATGGCTTTGCTGTCCACACCACCCCTTCCCAGGTGCTCTCCCACTTGTTCACTGCATTAATTTCTTATCATATTTGTTTGAATTGGTCAATGTTCATATATATTGTTGGTACGTTACAGAAATAAACAAAAATGAAAAAATAAAAACTAAAGGTTTTTAAAAGGTTTCTCGATTCCTATGATCGTGATCTCAGGCTAGAAAACTGAAAAATGCTCCAGGAGTGAAGTTGATGCAGAGAGATAGAGGAGCCAAGTTGATGACGACATACACTCCCCAATTCCTAGGTTTACCAGAAGTGTGGACACAGGAAGGAGGAGACAGAAATGCAGGCGAAGGGATTGTGATTGGTTTCGTGGACACAGGCATCAACCCTTTCCACCCAAGCTTCCTCAATGATCCTTTGAGTCCTTTTAAATCGAATATTTCGGGCTTTTCGGGTGCTTGTGAAACGGGTCCTCGATTCCCAGCTAGTTCTTGTAACGGAAAAATAGTTTCGGCAAAGTTCTTCTCAGCAGGGGCTGAAGCGATTGCCACTCTTAATACATCCGTGGATTTTCTCTCACCCTTTGATGCAGTTGGACATGGCAGGTATGTATAAATATTAAAGTGATCATGCTTATGAGAGACATATATCTATATACCAAATGAATAATGATCAGCCCTAAATATATAAAAAATATATATAAAAAAAAAAAAAAAAAACACACACATTTTTCTTTGGGGTCCTTTTTTACAAAGAGCGGAAGCTTGTATATTTAGAACTTATAGGTAGCATTATCAGAAAAAATGACGATGATGATCAAAATGATGGAAAATATCATCATTGCTGCGGGAAATTGATTCATGTTGATCGACGTACTTGGGGGATGCATGCATGAAGAATAGTCCATTGGTAGGATGGGGGATCGATCATGCATGTTGACGTTGTTCGACATGCATGCTCGATCATGAGCAAAGGATGGCGATGCTTTGAGCTTTATTTGCTATGCATTTCACATACAGATGATTGTTGATCGATAGATTTGCTATATTGACTAGAATCTGTATCCTTTGTTCAGTCATGTGGCATCAATTGCTGCGGGAAATTCCGGAGTTCCAGTTGTTGTGAATGGCTTCTTTTATGGGCGAGCTAGTGGAATGGCACCACGCGCACGGTATGCGACAACCATTGTCTACTGTATAGGATTTGCAGGGCCGAGAAATGTTAATCTATTTTTTTTTTTTTTAACACAGAATTGCTGTTTATAAGGCTGTCTATCCAACAGTGGCGACTTTAACAGATGTGGTATCAGCAATTGATCAAGTAAGACTGATTCGCATTTCAAATTCATTATGCAGATAAACCAACGTTAAAAGAAGCCAGTTTTGATGGAATATAAACTAATATCGTGCGACTCTTCTGCAACTATCGTTCTTTGTGTAAAGGAATATAATGCATGCAATTACGCTTGCAAGTATTGAAGTTTCTATGTTTCGAGTATGTATATATATATTCTCGTTGATGAATCTAATTATAATCCGGTAATTAACATTAATCTAGGCAACACAAGATGGAGTGGATATCTTAACACTCTCTGTTGGACCAGATGAAACACCAGAAGTTACACCCACCTTCTTAAACGTGTTTGATATTTCCATGTTGTTTGCACGACGAGCTGGAGTTTTTGTGGTGCAAGCAGCAGGTAATCATGGCCCCGATCCTTCTACTGTACTATCTTATAGCCCTTGGGCTGTCGGTGTTGCTGCTTCTGGCACAGACAGAACTTACCCCAGTTCTCTTCTCCTTGGAAATGGCCAAAAAGTTGGTGGTGTGGGATTATCAGGTATTCTCTTCTAGCTAGTTTCCAAAATTACCAAAATTTAGCCAAATCAAAATCATTCTACTTCTATTCCTGTAATTGATAATGTATGTATCTATATATTCTTCCTTTACTTAGGACCGACTTTTGGGGAAGGGTTATTTCAATATAAGCTAGTTTTGGCCAAGGATGCAGTTAAGATAAATGGTGGGTTTCCAAGAACTCCACCGTATGTTGAAGAGTGCCAATATCCAGAAGCATTGGATCGAAAAATAGTGCAAGGTAGGGTCGTCATATGCACCTTCTCAGCCGGCTTCTTCAACGAGACCTCCACTCTCACTGCCATCATCAACACTGCAAGAACGCTAGGATTCATCGGTTTTATTCTAGCTGCAAACCCAAGCTATGATGATTTCATTGCAGAACCCATTCCCTTTGCTGTTCCTGGAATTATGATCCCCTCTGTTGCCGATGCCCAGGTAATAACAGATAATATTGATAACAAAGTGCTTAATTCAGCAGCAGCAGTACTCCACAATCTTTTTAAGAATATTACATGATGCTTTTGTTTTGTAGATTATATCACAATACTATGAGCAACAAACACACAGGGATGAGAGAGGATTTGTCAAGTTTGGAGCCAGAGCGTCTATAGAAGATGGTAGAGTTGCTTCTTTCGAGAAGAAGGCGCCTGTCGTTAGTAGATTCTCTTCAAGGGGGCCGGATTTGATTGACATTAACAAAACTCCTGCTGATGTTCTTAAGCCTGATATTCTTGCTCCAGGTCACCAAGTTTGGGCAGCTTGGAGCCCCATGAGCGTCTTGGATCCCATCCTAACAGGTAAATGCAAATGCCAAACATCTATTGCTTCTTTATCTTCATGGCTAAATTGTTGATTATGCAGCAAAAATGGTTCATTGTTTATGGAGCAAGTTTCTTTACTTTCTTTTGCTAATAAGAAACAAGATTATTTGCAATATGACTCGTTATTTAGGGTACAATTTTGCACTTCTGTCCGGTACCAGCATGGCAGCACCTCATATTGCAGGAATAGCTGCACTTATCAAACAACATAATCCTTTGTGGACTCCATCAATGATAGCATCCGCAATGTCAACCACAGCTACCAAATATGATATTAATGGAGAACGTATTATGGCAGAAGGATATGGTATCGGTAGCTTGTATCCTTCCACTCCTTTCGATTTTGGTGCCGGCCTTGTCACTCCTACCCGTGCCATGGATCCCGGTCTAGTCTTATCCTCAGGTTGAAATTTTGCAATCTGAGAAAACTAAAGGAAACTTACTGCTTAAAGATTTTTCTTCCTCCAAATCTGATATTATGATTCTGAAGCAGGATATGATGACTACATCAGTTTCTTGTGCTCTTTACCCGGCATTGATCCAGTTACAATCAAGAACTACGTTGGGGAGGTCTGCAACCACTCCTTTAGCCACGCTGCCAACCTGAACCTCCCTTCAGTGACAGTGTCAGCACTGGCGGGAACTCGATCAGTACGCCGGACAGTCAAGAATGTAGGACTCAGGCCAGAGACATACTTGTGTTCTGTGCTGCCACCAAATGGGACAATGGTTAGCTTGTCACCGCTTTGGTTTGACATTGCTCCAGAAGGAACACAAGATTTGAACATCCAAATTAACGTGACCAAAGCAAAGAATGACTTCAGCTTTGGTGAAATTGTTCTAGTGGGAAGCTTAAATCACATTGTGAGAATACCCTTGTCAGTTTTGCCTATTTCAACATCCTTATGAAAATGAATGCAGAAAATTCTGCTTTTAGTTATAAGCTCTGTTCTAGAATAACTGGCCATAACCCTCACTTGAATACTTCTTACAAGAAAAACTTTGAGAATATAATAATTATTTACATTGTGCACACCCCATTAGTCCTATAACCAACATCTAAGAGCATTAGTAGTGGACTCAACAAAATTATATTTTAAACAAAGTTTAACTAAATTGCATAAAAACTCATTGTAGTGGACTCAATAAAGTTGCAGTACTTTTAAGTTCTTTGTTGAGTCTAAGTTGCTAGTCAAATATTATTTTGACATAAAAAATTCCATCTCCCGCGTGCTATTCATTTCGTGCAAGCTCACAACTCCAAAAAATTCATCTTCGTCTCAAAAGCACGAAACGCCCAAATCCCAAACTCAATCACAGAAGACGTCCAGTCTTCATCAATTATCATTTCAATGGCGTGGCATCATCTTGCTGAAATGCTTCAAATTCTAGTTCTGCAATATTATTATTAGTTGAGACCAATTTTTTCTTTTAAAATCTAATATCAACGTGAGAAAATTAATATGTATTTTTTTAATAATAAATAAATATTCAAATTACAATTTGAAATAAAATAAATGAAAAGATAAAATTAATATTTTAATAAAATAGTGATATATTTGAAGAGTCTATTATTTAATATTGCTAAAAAGTGATTAGTTAAATTTATAAAAATAAATTCTCTAACTAAATTTTGACTAAGTGAGTCGACTACTAATACTCTAATCCCAATTTTATGTTCCCTCCAAAGTCATTAAAAACATAATTAAAAGATGTTGAAACATCCGTAAGAACTTGGATCACTAAAAAACGACACGACGGATGCACGTGGCACAGCCTGGTCAGATCCATCGAAGGTGTCGGTATTGCTGTTGCACTTCAAATGTCCTTCCACAATCAGTAAAGCGACATTTTTGTCGTTTATTTCTTTCTATCTTCCAACGCTCCGAAACTCAGATCCAACCAACACATACCCTGGCATTCAACCAGCAGGGTGTCTTTTTGCTGGTCTTCGCAAGACTCCTACAGAACTGGTTGGGAATTTCTGGTACAGTAGCTCATCCAGACTGAGCATTATATAACGCATTAACATATATAGCCACCAAGAAGATAAAATCCGAGATGATGAATAACATTGTTCAATCCAAGCTGAATGCCCACGGAGCTGTGTTGGGTTCGAATTTTGGTTCAAAGAACACCCATTCCAAAGTACAAATTCAAATCGTTTGCATGCACTAACATACCAACATTGCGGGCGTCAATGAATTTGAAGAAGAGACACAGTAGGGTCGGTCCCAACTTAAAAAATGAGGGTACATAAGACATGATCATAAGCGAACCGAACTTGTTCATTAACAGCTGAACTCAAATTTAAGCTAAAAATAATATCATGCCGCGAAAGATCTGTTGGACGTTTCAAAATACAATAATATATAGCACAATTTCTAGCGAGATATATACCTTAATTTGCAAATTGGCATTATATGGCGATGAAAATGCTTGGGGGACATAATTACATATATTTTTTGGGATCAATACAACTTTTATCCAATTTTCATTTTGTGCTCTAGACATCACCTGAGCTTTGGGTAGCTGTGCATTGCAACGCCACTTTTAGGTCCAACATGGCCGCGCGGCTTTCAAAATGGCATGTCAATTCCCTCGTGCTCTGGTGTCTTATATGCAAAACCAGATTCGTCGCTTGAGCGCCTTTTGACCACACTAGCCCTTTGCACTAACCTCACCAACGCTTGCACAACCTCAGACATGGGAGGCCGAAACTCCGGTTCCGGCTATACACAAGAACCAAAATTGTAAATTGAACATTCTAAAAAATTTGAAAAATGATTGGAAAAACCATGGCATTGAAAAAAAGGCAAAATCGATTATCTAAAGTGAGGAGGAAACAATATCCAAGATATCCATCCATGTCAACCTCTAGATAGGAAAAATAAAACCTTCTTCAACAAGAACGACTTTTATGAAACATTGGATTGAGTTGCTTTAACAAGCCATAAATGTGTAATGTCCTTTGTTTATCAAAATCTAAGCTCAAAATAAAGAAATCTTAGCATTAGTGTGTTACTTGGCTATGCCTTTTACCTTTTTTTTTTTTTAATAATGCCATCATTTGCTTGTGAAAAATATAGTAGTACAGAATTTTACCTGAACACAGAGGGCAATGATATCGGCAAAGCGTGACAGAGACTTTGCAGGATAAATGCCATTCAGGGCAGGATCAACCATTTTTGCCAAGGCATCAATATCATGGAGTTGGGGAGTAGCCCATCTCACAAGTGATTGTTCTGATCTCACCCTTGAACTGAACAGAAGAATGTGCAGGAAATAGAAAACTTTACAAATATATCAACACTAAGATAATGAAGAATCTTCCAGAGAGATTCTAAGAACACGGACATGATTTTCAGTGAGGTACTTCTTTAAAAATCTTCAGTAATGTAGGACAAATTTACCTGTCCAGTGGCTTTCTACCAGTCAAAAGCTCCAACATCACCACCCCAAAGCTGTACACATCACTTTTTACAGTGTATATCCCTGACAAGGCAAATTCAGGCGCACTATAACCAAATGAGCCAACCATTTGAGTTGAAACCTGTGAAGCATGAAATAGATACAATTTACCGTGCCAGCAAGGACAAACCTATATAGAGAGCAAGTACCCAAATGCACAGAGGAAACAAAATTTGTTAATCAATACACTAGACAAAGCTCTGTTGATCTACCTGTCTCTCTGTGTTTGGATTCAGAGCAGCCAAACCACAGTCTGATAAATGGGGATTGAGCTCTTCATCGAGTAAAATGTTTGCTGACTTGAAGTTTCTATGTACAACAGATGGCAAGCACACTTCATGCAAGTACCTGATAACAATAAGCTATTCCTCAGAAAGGAAATTGGAGAATATGTTTGGGCACAATGATCTCCTCCACACACATACTCAACAGGGCATAAAGGGAGAGAGGAATATTTAAAATTACACGTATAACATACTCTAAGGCTCGAGCAGTGCCAAGGGCCACCCTAACACGGGCATTCCAAGTCAGAGTCTTACTGCTATCTTCATCAAAGTGGAGCATGTCATGCAGATTCCCATTTCCTATATACTCATAAACAAGAAGACGCTGGCCATGTTCTGCACAATATCCAGCCAGCGTAACAATGTTTGGGTGCCTCAAGCGAGACATATTTGAAACAGCTTCCAGAAAATTATCTTCCTCCTGTAATGATAGTGCCGCATTGTCGATCTTCTTAATGGCCGTTATCTATATAAAACACGACAAATGTGTTAATTTGCTACCATCCAAATCCAACATTACGAAAAGAAGATAAAATACCCAAACTATGCTCCTGGATAGAGGGGGGGTTGTTATGACAGAACAAAAGAAACTATTACAAGGAAACATATTTTCAGAATAACCATAACAAAGCGAAATAACCTTTCCATTAGAGAAATCTGCTTTGTAAACACGACCAAGGGAGCCTTCACCAATAAGAAATTCTTGACTGAAGCTATTCGTTGCTGTCTGGAGAGAAGCAACAGTATATGAAGTAGCAGTGATAGGTGACTTTATTCTCTTCACAGATCCATTTTTTCCTTGTACCCTCTCAACCATCAAACTTTCCACAGGTGGGGGCTTCAGATCTGTAACAGCAGCCATGCTTTTTAATCTCTGCTCTTGCACCTCAGTATTTACTGCCAAAACAAAGGACGAACTTGTTACAGTCATAAACCTCTAAAAAATAAAGATTCAAGTATATTTACTTTTATATAATTATGGCCCTTCAAAGATTCAAACTTCCGATCACAATAAATGCAACTGAATAGATCAAATATTAAAGAAAAAATGATATCTGGGCAAAACAAGAACAAGGGAAAGAGAATCTACCATTATTTGTTCCAACCGAGAGTCTACCCCTGGGAGTTCTAGCACCAGTGTCCTTCCCTTTTCTCTTTCGAATGCAGAAAGCAAGAGCAAATAGCAGAACTAAAGCAATGACAATGGAACCCAGGATTATGCCTACTATAGCCCCAACTGTCCACCCCTTATTTGAATGAGATGGTTCACTATTAGAACCCCGTGCGGTAGGTGTGCCCGATCCAGCATGAGGTCGATTAGTATGTGATCTGCCAGGAGGAGGTGGGGTGTATGGTAGCGGAGGAGGAGCAGGACCATTTTCAAAGGAATTTCCATCATCTCTGTTTTGTTTACAGAAAGTAAGTGATAATATTGCAGAAGGTTTCATTACAAAAGAACTTGGGGTATGTGAAACACGATGCATGAGGACTTACATAAAATTAGGGATTGCTTTAAGTTCTTGAGGTATCCATCCACTGAAATGGTTGTTTGCAACATTTCTGTAGAAAATATAGCGTGTAAGAACAATAGGAAGACAGATAATGCAACCTTGGACCCAAACATGAGGAAAAGAACTCACAGAGTGGTCAAAGGTAAACCCGTAAGAACATCAAGAGAACCAGTCAATTGATTTTTCTGCAAATAGCTGCGACAAGTCCAGAGACCATGAGAAGTTAAAAAGGAACTGATCTTAAAACAAAAGTAGCACATTAAAATACTCACAGTGATGAGAGGTTGGACAATGAACTTAGGGAACTAGGAAGATCTCCAGAAAAGTTGTTGAAAGAGAGATCCCTGCATTCACAAGCAAGTTGGAAAATATATAAAACACAAAACAAAAACCATCTC
The DNA here is from genome assembly GCF_004785595.1 of Juglans microcarpa x Juglans regia. Taxonomy (NCBI): domain Eukaryota; kingdom Viridiplantae; phylum Streptophyta; class Magnoliopsida; order Fagales; family Juglandaceae; genus Juglans; species Juglans microcarpa x Juglans regia. The sequence continues at coordinate 7,324,217 of NC_054603.1, read as the reverse complement.
GAAAGCAACAAAATAACCTGTTGGTATAAGTTATCTGAGAATATGGATGAGTACTACTACTGGGTTATTCAAAACTCAGTGAAGCCACTAGGCACCGTTCCACAGCTAAATTCTACTAGAAAAATAAGCAAATCAAATATCATATGATAAAAGTGTTAAAGAAAGGTATCTTACAAGGTTGTGAGACCAGAATGATTAGCAAAGATGTCTCCAAATGACTGTGAAAGTGAATTACGGCTAACGTTCCTAAAACCAAAGATTTTTCAAATAAGCAATACGAAGACCTCCATATTGCAACCAAATAACATAAGTGATTGAAACCTCATAGCATTTAAAGAACCACTCACAAATAACTGAGAGAAACCATGCTAGAAACAGAATAAGGAAGATTCCCACTTAAGTTGTTGCTGGCAAGGTTTCTGCATAATACAATCAACAAGAATTATCACATTAAATACCAAAGTCACAGCTTTAAAACTAAAGAAACAATCAACAAGACATTGAACTTTACAGGCTTGTAAGATTTGGTGGTAACTGATATGGGATCGTATCATGAATGCTGTTGTCACTCAGATCACTAACAAATAAAATATAATCAACAACTCAGTTAGCCAAAAAAGAATTAAAATTTAATGCACCCAATAAAAAAATATAAAGCAATAATATTCTCACAGTTTTCTCAATGACTTGAGATCTGAAAGCAAGTACCCCATTGTCCCATTAAGTCCTAATCCAGAAATTTCACTGTTGCAACAACAATAAGGAGACCCATTAAAAAAGTATTAAACTGATTGAACCATCAATTCAGTGCAAAGAGCACATTTTCCATATACATCCATACATGGAAACAACAGCTGAGCCCTCACAGGTTATCCCTTTCCATGACTCACTGCACGAATCACCACCGCTACTTTTCCAATTAGTTAGCTGAGAAGGATTATTTAATGCGGTGTACAAAACCTGAAGAGATTGAACTGCAATTCAAAAGAAGCAACCAATCAAAACAGAGGAGGTAACCATCTGACAGATAAAAAAGAATGAACGTTCTTGATTTCTTGAAAACAGCATTTCCCACTTGCTTTCTTTTATAGATTTATGAAAAATTATTCTTGGTCCCCAAAAAAATTAAAATAACCCCTAGCCACTCAAAAACCCATGATAATCACATTTTTAGAAACATTTTAAGAAAGATGAGCATTGAAGTTTCTATTAAAGTCATAATCTAATCCCGCATCTTATAAAAAAATGTTGAATTTTTCTTAAAAACAGAGAAGTTTGGCCTAAAAATTTCCAAAATTCAATGTATCTATATTTAACAAAAGCTTATAGGGTGAAATCTTTTTTTATTTTTCAATCAGTCCCCTTCAAACTTTTCCTTATCCTCTTCTACTTTATCCTTTCTTCACTGAGTTTTCTCCAGTTTTTCTTGAGTTTCCTTTAACATTTTTCTTTGTTAATGCTTAACATATTACGATTTTTCTTAAAGAGGGAAAACTCTTATCTCTATTACATAACATGCTTCATATATCTCTAAATTGATATATTGAATATATATATATATATATTTTTTGAATGGTGTTTATAATATTTTTTGTTTTATACATAGCACAATAACATTATGAAAAAAAATATTTAGTTATATAATATTTGTTTGCCCAAAGATAAATTCCTGGATCCGGCTCTGAATCAGACCCATAACCCAAAAAGAAAAATGACAGATGCATAAAATAAATTATGCATTTGATCGCTGAGAAAGTTGTCAAGAAATAACTTCACAACTTCATCCTCTTTCGTTTTCTTTGCATTTTCTTGGCAGACAAATTGAGTTGAAAGCTTGAGCTTCAGGAAAAAATATTGCGAAAATGAAAAACCGGAAAGTCAAAGCTCATTTACATTCCATCTCACTCTAATAAACATCAAAATCTAAATTTTCCACTTAAAAAATACCTTCAAATCCAATTACAACCAACCTGATTAATCAAATATCAAACAATGATTATAAAGACGCACTGAAAGAAAACTGATCACGGTAAAAGAGAGAGAGAGAGAGAGAGAGAACAATGAAATGTACCGTCAGAAGGGTCAGTAGTGCCTCTAACAAGAGGCATAGAAGCAAGAATCAGCACAAGTAACAGAAACTCAGAGAGTTGGCGAGTTAAAGAGAGTAGAAGATCAGCATGTTGGTTAGCCATTGTAGTTTGCGTCGAACAACTGCGGGGGGCTCGATCAGAGGTTGGGTTTAGGTGAGGCAGAGCACAGGCAAGGGCGACATGGACATACAGCCAAGGAAGAAAAAGAAGAAGAGGAAGAGGTTGGGGTTGAGATCGGGGCAAATGTTCAGAGACATCGCCATTAAGAAAGGGACAGAGAGTGAGATGGAGATTCGAAGCTTAGAGTAATGAAGAGAGATAGAGAGAGAGAGAGAGAGCAGAAGCGAGAGAGAGAGTGTGTATGAATATGTGTGTCGGCGACACAGAAAAGGAAATTAAGAAAATGAAAAAAATAATGGAAACAGGGGAAAGGTTGGTCAGCAGTAGGCGAGCAACGCATGTAGCTTTCCAAGTTCATCTCTACCCCTAGACAGAGCCTCTGACTATGAGTATGATTACTATGGCCCATGGGCAATTCCCACCGTCTTTGGATCTTCTGCCTATGCTTTCTCTCGGTTGTTACTTTCTAAAAGTGGCTATTTTCAAAAGAATAAATATAAATAAAAATTATTGTTAGAGTATCTATTTTATATATAAATATATATATATATATATATGATGTGGCATTATCTAGATCATATATTTCTTTTAATGAATATTAAAAATAAATAATTAGAAGTAGCTATATAGTGAGTATAAAGTGTACATTGTTATAATAGTTTATCTCTAGCATTACTCTTTTCAAAAATTAAAAAAGAATGTGACTTTTGTTTCAATAATGAGATGGAAAATGCATAGTTTGATTCTAATTTAAACCACTCGATTTGTCTTCATTTTTTTTTTTTATGTTTTTAAGTGTCTTATTTTTTGAATATAAATTTTTTAATAAATTAAGTGGTGTCAAGTCAAGAAAACAAAGTGAATGGTATAAATTAAAAGGCATGGTAATGTTATTTTAATAAAAAATGAGAAGTAATATAACTACAAAGAAATTTAATAAAAGTAAATTTATAAACTGATGTGATTTTATGTGACACATTATATCTATTTTACAATAAAAATAATCTTACATTTTGACGTACCATATCAAATCATATTAATTTGTGAGTATATTTTATAAAATTTTTTTGACTAAAACATTTATCTTCGTTAACTAATATACAAAATTATTTAAAATACAACACATCCATAGAGATCAATATTTCCATGTTTCATAGTCACAATGTCATTTTAATTTGTTATGAAGTTCTTAAAATTAGGATGATTCGCAGAAACGAACCCTAAGCAAATATTACTTATAATTCTTGGGACGGATTTGAGTCAGCATGAATATTGTCTCCTTTAATTTGAATATATAATGTAAATTAGATGCAAACGTGTTATATACATAATAGAATAGAATAATATAATATGATTGACAGCCGATGGCATAATGTCTTCCTCTCTTGAAGGATTTTAGAATGGTTAGAAGTTAATTTGTTGGAATTTTAAAGCACATTCTTTATTAGTATCGAAGTTATCAGATGCTTAGGATTTGGTATTTTATGCAATTCTTTAAAGTTTGAAGTGATAAATTGATGAAAGTTTTGGAATTTTATAAGCTTGCCGTATAAAATATGTATAGTTATCTTTACTTGATGGAATAGTATTTTATGGGATTAGTTATCGGTTTGATAATAGTTATCAGTCGATGTGTATAGTACATCATTTCAATCACTTAAATGGTGAGATTTGATTTGTAATATTTAAATTTTAAAATTTATCTTTTAATCAAATTATATTATATAAGCACTTTATTATATGCATTCTACACACTGATTTGAAAATATATAGATTTTATTTAAAAAAAAAAAAAGAGACTGTAAGTTTGAGTTGTCTTATGCAAAAATTTATCGCTAACTTGTTTTGAAATGTTTCATTGAATTGAAAAGGAATTGAAAGAGACGAGGATCTTCAACAAACCCTCTGTTGAGTTTAAAGGAAGAAAAATACTCTTGCTTCACCATGTGTGGTTGGAGAGATAATATTTGAGATGAAAACTAGCATCCATCTTAGAGAAATGTTATTTTTCATTTTATAATTAGTTGTTTTCATGATATCTCGTGTGGATACAAAAATACTCTCAATTTATCTCATCTTTTTATTACAATTTTCTTAAATTCTCATATAAAATATAATAAATAATTCAATTTTTTTAAATTTTAAAATAATAATAATATTAAAAAATAATATTTTATCAATATTTTATTTAATTCATTAAAACCATTTCATCTTATTTCACTATCTAAATAAGCATATGTGGCATATTTTAAGTGACTTCTTCTATTGATCGGATAAGTTAAGAGTCACTTAAAATATACACTGCATACTAAGTATTATCGATAATTTCAAAATTTAGAAAGAATAAAAAAAGAAAAAAGAAAAAAAAGGTGTTAACGTACTCTTGAGTTTAACTACTCCGAAGTATCTGTGCATTTATCTCTACTTCCAATCTTGGTATACATAAAACGTAGCTTTGGATCCATATTTACGAGCCTACAATTTCCACAATTCAACCACCGTACCTACCACCGGCTGGTACAGCCATTGCCTAACTAGTGAGAAGTTGCGTACCCATAGCCCCCACCACCACCACCCCCCAAAATCATCCCTAATTAACTCACCTCTCATTTATAAAATCTTCTTTGTACTAAGATTAATATTAAATATAGTATTATAGTATGTTAGTTTTGTGTATTTATTTAAAAAATTAAAATAGAGTTCGACATTAAAAATAGATTTTTTATATAGATCACAAATTTGTTAACTTTAAAAAAAAAAAATATGCAGAATTTATACATTGTAAGACTATAAAATTAACTCCTCTAACAAAAAAAACTATGAGCTTAATTGATTAATTTAATAAGCATTGTATAACTTGTTTTCCTATACAAGAATATTCCGTGTTTAAAATAACTTCATAAAATTTTTTTTTAAAAAAGAGGGGGGGGGGGGGGGGGGGGGGGGGGGGGGGGTGGGGGAAGGGGCTAGATCGTTTACAATATCCAATAAAGAGCTTACAATTCATTTTTCTTATTGGAGATTCAAGAAACATCCTCACGTAAAACAGATTTTGTTCGAGGTAAAAGAATATCTAAGGCCCATTTAGATATAGAAATAGTTTTATTTCATTTTATCTTATTATTATAATTTTTTTAAAAGTTTCACACTAAATATAATAATCAATTCAATTTTTTTAAATCTCAAGACAATAATAATATTAAAAAATAATATTCTAATAATATTTTATTCAACTTTTAACTTGCATCTAAAACTATATCATTTCATTTTACTATCCAAACTGGACTTAATCAATAGATTTAAAAACCATCTCATTCCAACTTTCACTTTCGTTCTGGTGTAATTCCAACTTTTCCAAATTTCGGCTCATTCCGGTCAGTTCTGGCCATTTCGATCGGAATTGGCATTTCGGTCCCTATTTCATTTCGGACTGTTTTTGTAATTTTTTTGTGCTTGAATAACATTTTTGTAAATTTTAAATCCAGATTGTATTTAATTAATTCTAGAATATAAAATGTATTTATATAATTTTAATTCTTTTGTAACTTTAAATATGTCCCCTCATTCTCTCTCCTTTTAAATAACATTATTTTTAATAATTTCTCTATTATTTTTTTTTTTTTCTCAACTCAAGTTTGTGATTTTTTCAACGTAAATTCATTTTATAAATCTTCAATTATTCCGTATATATACACATATACATGATACACACTTATATATATATATTATATATATATATATATTATATGTGTGTGTATTTATTTTATTAGTTGTTTGTTTATATATACATATAAATATTTATATATAATATATAATTAATCCCGAAACAGTACATCAAAATACACCGATACCAAAATATTTCGTTCCACTACTTAAACTGAAATGATCACCGGGAGTTTAAAACATTGAATTAATAATGCCTTTGATGTGTATCTTCTGTCAAAATACAAAATTCTATTTCTGAAATCGACTTAAAAATTTCCCTCCATTCTCTCTTCTATCTTTGTCTGACGGAGTAGCAGTGGTCGAATCCACCACTGTCAGCCTCTTCCACCACCGTCGGCATCTTCGTGCATCGACTTCGACCATTCTCTCATTGTCGTGTTCATTTCGAGTATTCCTGGAATCTATCTACTTCGAGCTCTGTTTACCTCCGTCGACTTGAGTTTCTCATCCACCATCGTTAGCCACAGACCACATGTTTTGATATTTTATAACTGACTTATTGTCATTGCCTTGTAACACGAGCACAAAGTTGTTGTGTTGTTTGATATTCCCTAACTTGGAAAATTTGGTTGGTTCTGAAGAAATATTTTTTGCTATTCTTTTTTTGATTTTCTTTGTTGGGTATCCAATAATTTTTTTTGCTATCCGGCCTTGTATCACGAAGGCTTAGATGGGTCTTGCGCTAAGGAAGGGTGACAGGGATGGACGTCGATCTGTGTTTTCCCTCCTTCCACTTCGTCGATTCCTTCTTTTCCACTTAGTAAAACAATGTGTTTCCATAATTTCAGTTACATAGGGCGTGCATTGGCAGTCCCCTGAATGTAGGGCTAAAAATAGAAATGGGTAAACTGGCCCGAACTGGACCAGACTGGTGTATTCGGTCCAGTGCAAAACCAGTTCGATTTGGTACCGATTTCATTTTTTCAAAACCGGTTCCAAATCGGTCCAGTTCCAGTTTTGATTTTTTTTACACTAGATCAGACCGGTTCATATATATATATTTATTATTTTTATTATATATAAATAATTTTTTATATGATTTATATATATTATATGCTTAATTTCTAATTAATATAACATGAAATTTTAAAATCTTAAAATTCATGTATAATAATCTAATAACATAAAATTAATATAACATAAAATATTTTAATTTTAATTTTATGTAACCATCATATTATCACTAGCATATATGATAATATGATTCTTATAAATAATGTATGTAGACTACAATAGTTTTACTATAATTCTTATTTTTTGTTGCATATCATTTTTATATTCAAATATTTTTTTTTAATTTATCAATTTATTGTTCCAAGCTTGACTTCCTAAGCACCTGACCTTGCTAGTTCATCAGAAAAATTGGTAAAACCAGACCGAAACCAATAAAACTAGAAGTACTGGTTTCTAGGGTGAATCAGTCCGATATCAATTCTTCAATTCTCAAAACTGGTGTATACCAGTTTGGTTCTAAAATATACGCAAAACTAGACAGAACCTGACCGGTCACACCCCTACTCAAATGAGGATTGCAAACTGAATTTCTCTTCATTAGGAGGCATAAAGTTAAGTCTTATACTGATTCATAATTATAGAAACACCCTTCAAGATTTTGTCCCAACTAATTTCTCATATTATATCATCTTTAATCTCAAATGTATCGAGTAATTATTGAATTTCGCTTCGTACTAAAATAATATAACCTGGATTATAACACATATGATGAGACTTAAAGCTTGCTTGGACACTTAAAATATCTTAGAATATCTATGAATAATAGTGAAATGGTACGTGAAAAGTAGTAAAATTACTTGAATTAAAATGTTTTATTGAATTATGAGAAATGATAAAGAAAAAGTCGAATAATAATATTATAAAGTTAAAGTATTATTTGGATATAATTTTCAAATATAATTTTTGTTTTTAAATTTGAAAAACTATTTTATTTTTTATATTTTGTTTGAAAGTTTGAAAAAGTTTTATTGAGTTTATGTTTGAATGATAATGATTAAATAAAAAAATTGAAAATTGAAAATAGAAATTGAGAAATATTTTATATTTGAATGATATTTGAGAAAGAAATATCCGAGAATAACTTATTACACAAATAAGCCTTAGTGAAAGAACTGTGACCTACTCTCTTTGTATTGAAGAGAATGCAACGATGAGATCATGGTAAGATAAACAGTAATAATACATTACAATCATTTTTACAACTTTTTATATAGTTTTATTTTTATAAAAGTAATTTTTATTTAAAGTATAATTGTATATAAAATTATAAAAAAGTGTTGTATATATATATATATATATTCCAAAGGTGAAATAGTTAGCCTCGAATGCGAAACATGATTGTTGTAAAGCAACTGATCTTCCACTTTTTGTGCTTTGTATATAAACCCAACGGCCAAATTGCATCATGCAATGCTAGGAAATTTGCAATATTGGTATAAATGGGTAGGGTGTGGGGACTTCTTCCTTTTCTTGACTTTGTAAAGCTGCTGGTGGATTTTTCTGCTTTCTGGTACTGATGATAAATTATTAGGTGTGGAATGCTCTGAAAAACACTGTTGATTATATATATATATATATATATATATATATTTTTATATGATAATGTAAAAGCCTTTTATCTGCTCAACTTTATGTTGATTGTGATGGCCCATACCACCATGACAGTAGGAAGCTGTGGCATGCATTACATAGATATTTAATTATTATACAAAGTACAAATAAAAGAAGTGAAAACTCGAACTAACTATAAAGAAAATCATGAATAAGTTAATTCCTACTTATCAGGAAAATAAAAATTAATAAAAATATATTTAATTAAATTAGTATTTAACAGTACTAAGTTTTTTAAATATTTTTTTAGCAAATAAGTTTTTTTAAATAATGTTTATATTTAAAATTTAAAACTTAATAATGATTAGATTTAAAACAAAAATATTTATGTTTTTTCCTAAACAGATAATTTTATTTTTCAGAAGTAATGATAGATATAGTCTTAAAATGTACAGGTCCTGTACAATCTCTTTGAAAAATATAGGGTCTATCATTAAAAAATAATTTTATGTGACTCTCATATTTGAGTATATCTAAATACAATCATACGTCATGCAAGCTTTGCATATTTCTTTTTTAAAAAAGTATAATCCACTATTAAAAAATAAAATTTTCACATGGATCTCAAATTTATCCAATTTGTTAGAAAGAGTGCGTATGACTAGCACACTCTAGAACTATAAATATTATTTATCTTCAAATTTACCTACTTTTTAAAAAAAAAAATTACAAAAAACTTCTACATCCTAAAACTACAAATATCATTTCTCATTTTTCAAATTTTTCAATTCTCATGGAAATACCCTATACTTTAGGACTTATTTAGTTATAGAAATCATCTCATCTCATCTCATCATTATAATTTTTTTAAATTTTTACATAAAATATAATAAATAATTTAATTTTTTTAAATCTTAAAATAATAATAATATTAAAAATTAATATTTTATTTAACTTATCTAAAATTATCTACTCCCATCTCATAATCTCCTTTCATTTCATCTTCCGATCTAAACGAGTGATTGGTGACATATTAACATGGTATTAAAAGAATAAATGTACGTACTCCCAATAACTTTTAGGTTTATTAATTATAGTTTCTAGGCTGTCCTGTTTGATATATGCTACAAGCTGGATCGCATTAAAATAAGGGCTTATAATCAGACAATATATTTTTTTTTCTCCCATTTTTGTTTTATATAGGAAGGCATTGTGTTGTGCACAACTTTATATATAACTTTACACGATGGCCACATTATTTAAAGGTTTTTGCTTTATTTGCTAAATTATTCCTCCTTTGCATCGAGTAAAACATGGGAATCAACAAAGAATACAAACAAAAAACTCACTGCCATGGGGTAACCATTTCCTCTCCTCCTCCAAAATGAATTTATATGATAACTTTGTATATTAATTATCATTTTTCAAACATTGCATTTGCTCATCTATGTCTTTATGGTTTTTGAAGAAATTCATGAATCTAACTCATCTCATAAAATCGATTCTTCAAGAGAGGATTGTTCATTCCTTATAAATATACTCAATACCTTGTCCAGAAATAATATGATATTATTCATTAACACTTTCCTTTACGTGTAGACCAGTATTTTTTTCTAGTTCTTGTTATGAGGTAAGTAGTGTGGAGCCGCATTCGTCCTGTGGCATGCTCTCATATCATGAAGAAATTTATGAGCTTAACTCATCTCATAAAATCGATTTTTTAAGAGATGATTGTTCATTCCTTATAAACATGGTTAAGACCTTGTCTACAGGCAATATGATATTATTTCTCAACAGTTTTCAACATTCTACAGTTTCAGCTCCATCACCCTTGCAAAAAAACAAAAAAAACATAGTAGAGCACTAAATAAATTATTAAACTACCATTTTCTAACGAATTATAATTGAGTAATGATACATACATAGCATTTTTTTTTATAATTTTTTTAATAATTCTTTCGGAAATGGAAACGGGTATGTGAAGTTCGAATGAAACCCAAATTATAAGATCATATACTTGATATTAAAGAAAAAAATTGTAAGATTTTAGATGAAGTTGCATTGTCAGATTGGTGGATTTTAAAAAAAATCTTATAAAAATATAGTGATAAGAAATGTTATTATTCGTATTGCAAAAAAAAAAAAAAAAGAGTTTCCAATCATCTGATATAGTTAAAAGGTTTCAAATCAATAAAATAGTTCAAATTAATCACCTATTTTTATTATTATTACTTGATTCGGAATTTAAATGTATCAAAAAAAAAAAAAAAAATAGGCGCAGGAAATTAAGTGGGGCAAGGCTCATAGTTTTGGGTTTTATGTGTCTCATCGATTGCACAATAAACACAATTAAAAGTGGGTTACCTACCTATGAAAACAGACCCCACAAACCTTAATTTTGTTAATCAAAGCTCTTTGTAATCACAGTGTCACTGCCCGTGACGATTAATAACGATTCAGAAGTGAAGGTGTCGCCTGTCACTTGACTTCTCCACCTGCATATGTCGTGGGACAAATAATTAGTTAGTTAACTGCAACACTTTATTAATTGCAATACTACGAAAAATAGGGTTTTGTTTTTATCCTTTCATTTTATAGGCAATATTTCGACGTTTAGAAAAAGGAAAATCAGAAAGTGTAAAAAGGAAATGAGAAAGTGCAATTATTATTTGTACTGATTGTTTTGTTTTTGTTTTTATTTTTTTAAGAATTTGTGTTTGTTTATTTATATATATATATATTTAAAAAATATACATATAAAAATGCATTAAAAAAATAAAAAAACTAATTTACACTGTCTGTACCTTTTATTGGTACCTTCTCTTGGTGACTCTAGTACCACCCTTTAAAAACTATGACTAGGCTAACAAGGGTAAGAAGGGATCTAAGATAAGGTGAGTGTGTTTCTATTTTGAAAGAAAGAAGTTGTTCGTTTTATTATGTAACATGGACGAGAATGATGTCATTGATATCAACAATTAGAACTGTCTGTGAAGATACGATTGATTTCTTGTGATGGTGTCAACGTTAAGAAAATAAGAAATAAGAAATAAATATTTGCTTTTAAAATAGGTTATTCTACAAGTCAATTATGTCGCCAATTAAACAAAGAACTTGAAATTAGTCTCCTCTTTGGCGACTTCTCTAGAGGTGGCGAGATTAGTCTTCTACGGCGAGGCTAGTTTCTGTGGTAACTTGTGATTAACTGAGGAAGAGGAAACATTAGTTGAATGTTCTCCTAGTAGTGAAGAGGAAGTCCTACGAAAGGGTGAAAGGATTTTGGTTGGAAAGATTTGTGCTAATCGGGATGTAGGGAAGGAAATTGTTGCAAACACTATGGGGAAAATATGAAGAACTAGCAAAAGGGCCATTTTTTTTTAAAGTTGACAAGAATGTTTTTATCATCACTTTTGTAAATCATGCTGATAGGCAGCATATACTAGAGGGAAAACCATGGTTGTTTGACAATTTTCTCTTCATACTGATGCCTTATGAGAGTGGTTTACGACTTGGCAAGATGAAGTTTCATGTTGAATCTTTTTGGTTGCAGATTTATAACCCACCGTTAGGCTACATGACAAAGGATTGGGGAGAGTGTATTGGAAAGTCTGTGGGGCACGTTCTTGATGTTGATGTAGATGAGGATGTTGTCGGATGGGGGAAGTATTTGAAAGTGTGGGTAGAATTGAATCTGCAGAAGCCTATTGCACGAGGTCGAATTATCATGGTGCAAGGAAAAAAAGTATGGTTGCCTTTTAAATATGAGAAACTCCCACGATTATGCTTTACCTGTAGATGGATTTTGCATGGTGTTTCTGGGTGTTCCATGGTTGCTAAGTTATGATGGGAAAATGGGCAGCATTGGTATTGGGCGGCGGTGGAAGGTATCCGATCAGGGCAATTTTAGAATTTCTGGGAAGGGTCTCTCAATGATAGTTGACGGAACTATCGGCATGCATGGGGGAAAGGATGTCACTGAAATAGTAATGGCTTCGATTTTGGAGGAAGTGGACGGTTGTTCCCAACATGATAAGTTGAAGGGGATAAGGGGAACGTTGATTTCGGAGGAGGTTACTTCAGAACAGCAAGCAGGTATTGCTTCGAAACTTGTTGGGTGGGAAAATTTGTATCAGGATTTGGGTCTAAGTGGACTAGGCTAGAAATAGACGGATGATAATGTGGCCTTGGCCTATGAAAAGCCCAATGCTATCAGTGCAAATAAGGAAAGTCTTTGTTCGCATAATATGTCAAAGGGGATTAATTTAGAATCGGCAGTTGGGGTTTCTTCCGCCTCCCAATCTGCAAAACTCTCTTAGAGCAATTCTCGGTGGAAACGGAGGGCTAGGGGTCAAGGTTCAGAGTTATCAGAGAGAGATTTTTGTTCTGGGAAAAAAAGGCCTACTGGGTCGATTGCAGATGGTGCTACTGTTGTGGCTGGGTCTAAGAGAGCATCATGAAAATATTCAGTTGGAATTGTCGGGGGCTTGAGAACCCCCGAACAGTTCAAAGCCTTAGTTTCCAACTTAAGGCAAAAGCTCTCAAGGTGGTTTTCCTCATGGAAACCAAGTTAAATAGTGTAAGTACTTTAAGAATAGAAAGAAAAGTGAATTATGAGGGATGTATTGTCGTGGATGCTGTAGGGAGGAATGGTGGCTTAATGATAATGTGGAAACATGATATAAATTTAGAGCTGGTTAATTATTCCGAGAGACATATCAATTTAATTGTGAGACCAAGTGACAATAAACCATGTTGGTTGTTGACTTGCTTCTATGGGCACCCAGATTCGAGTAAGAGAATGGAGGTTTGGCAACTTCTAAAAACTTTTAATCCGAGCAATATGGGGTGGTGTATTATAGGTGACTTTAATGAGGTACTTTCTCATGATGAGAAAGTACGTGGCAGAGTTCGAGCTGAATCTCAGATCGGTATGTTTAAAGAGGATGGGGATCTTTATGACTTAGGGTGGAGAGATTGTAAGTTCACCTAGAGTAATAGGCACAAGGATTCCTCTTTTACTAAAGAAAGGTTAGATCAAGCATTGGCAAACAAGTTGTGGAGGGATGAATTCTATGATGTTAGAGTTGAAACATTGAGTGCTATGTGTTCAGATCATCGACCAATTGTTCTAGATTGTTCACAAAACAGAGGTCAAACAACCAGATTTCAATTTCCCTTTAAGAGTCGGATTTCAGATAATCTCAACTCATCTCACTACTATTCACAAATTTCAACTCACAAATCTCACTACTTTTCACAAATCATCTTAACTCATTTCATCTCTCAATCCAAACAGGGTTTAAGTATGAAGTTAATTGGTCTAAATAAGAGGGGTGTAAGGAGGTTACTAGTGCTGCTTGGCAGAAGGGGGGAGATTTGCCTTTCCAAACTGGTCTTTTACAGTAGAAATTGGAAATATGTAGCAAATAATTGAAGTCTTGGAGCATGAATTTTAATAAAAATAGAGAAGATACAATCAAACAAAAAGTTAAAGAGATCAAATAGTTGCAACTGGTGGAATATTTAGAAAATGTGCAGCACATTAAAAGACTTCAAAAGGAGTTAGGTGTTTTACTTGACCAAGAGGACATGAAATGGAAACAACATGCAAAGTCTCATTGATTGGCTAAAGGTAATAGAAATACTAAATCCTATCACGCTTGTGTCAATCAAAGAAGGAAGAAAAATATGATTAAAAAGGTGGAAGATCGATCAGGGCAGGTTTTGGAGTCAAAGGAGGACATAGCTACTGGCTTTTGGAACCACTTTTTCCAAATTTATCATTCTTCTCATCCATCGTCAGATTCTGTTCATGCTTGTTTACATGGGGTGGAACAAAGAATCACTTTTGATTTGAGGGAACAACTGGACCATGCTTTTATAAAAGAAGAGGTTGTAGCTACTTTGAGTCAAATGTCTCCTTTCAAGTCTCCAAGGTCAGATGACTTTAGTGCAGGATTTTTTCAAGACCATTGGGATGTTGTAAGTGCAGATGTAACTAAAGAGGTACTGAGTTTTCTAAACAATGGTAGTATGCCAATAGGTTTGAATCACACTCTTATAACTTTGGTTCCAAAGGTCACTTCCCCAAAAATTGTTAATGAATTTCAATCTATTAGCTTATGCAATGTGTGGTACAAGCTCATTTATAAAGTATTACCTAAGAGGTTGAAATCAGTTTTGAAAAAACTTATTTCTTGGAACCAAAGTGCTTTCATTCCTAGACGTTTGATCACCGACAATATAATGATTGCTTATGAGCTTCTCCATTCTATGCACTCTAGAAAGAAAGGTGGAAAAGGGTGTATGGCTATTAAATTGGATATGTCGAAAACCTATGACAAGGTTTAGTGGGGTTTTTTTGGAAGCAATGCTTATTCGATTGGGTTTTGGTGAATATTGGATTAAGTTGCTCATGACTTGTGTCAAATACGTCGTCACTTATTCTGTTGTGGTAAATGGTGTACCAGGAGATGTTATTGTGCCTTCAAGGGGCCTAAGGCAAGGAGACCCTTTGTCTCTTTACTTGTTCTTAATGTGTGCAGAGGGTCTCAACAATTTATTACAACAAGCAGAAATGAGGGGGTTGATTAAAGGGGTGACAGCTTCTAGGGGAGGCATAAGGATCAATCATCTTCTTTTTGCTGACGATTGTGTGATTTTTCGCAAGTCTAAGAAAAAGGAATGGTATAATCTTCTTCATATCTTTGCATATGCATGAAGTTGCTTCTAGTCAGGTATTAAATAGACAAAAGACTTCCATTCTTTTCAGTTTTAACAATAGGGTTGCTGTTAAGGAGTGTATTCTTTAACATGTTGAAGGTGTTATCTGTGACAATTACAACAAATATTTAGGTTTACCTATTGTTGTGGGTAAATTTAAATATGACACGTTTAGAGGCCTCAAAGATAAAATATGAAAGAGAGTTTCAAGCTGGAAGTCAAAGTTACTATTTACTATAGGCAAGGAAGTCTTGATCAAGAGTGTTCTGCAAGTAATACCAGCATACACGATGAGTGTTTTCAGGCTTCCAAAGTGGTTACTCAAGGAGATTGAACTGTTGATTGCCAATTTTTGGTGGAACCACATTAAGGATAGCAAACAGATACATTAGAAAAGCTGGACCGGCTTAGGAGCTGCAAAAAGAATGGGAGGTTTGGGTTTCTGTGACCTCAACTATTTCAATAGGGTTTTGCTTGCCAAACAAGTCTGGAGACTTATTCAAGATCCTTCATCCTTGGTTGTTCATGTCTTTAAACAAAAATACTTTCTAACAAGTCATTTGTTGGAGGCAAAAATTGGCTCTTGTCCTTCACATATTTGGAGAAGTCTGTGTTCAGTTTTGGATCTGGTAAAGATGGGGTATGTATGGAGAGTAGCCAATGGTAAAAGCATAAAGATTTGGAAAGATAAGTGGGTTCCTCTTCCCTCTACTTTTCAGATTCAAACACCTATGTCTATTCTGGATGCTGAGGCTACTGTGGATGAGCTAATTGATGAGGATTCTAAGTCCTGGAAAATAGATATTTTGTACTAAGTTTTTAGAAGGGAGGAAGCAGATTGTATCAGCAGAATTCCTATCAGCTTAAGGGGCCTGGAGGACAAAGTAATATGGGGATTAGCTGAAAAATGTCTTATTTCAGTTAAATCTGCCTATTTTGCCGATTTTAATAGGAAGAACCAAAGTGTGGGTTAGTCTTCTGTATCTTCACCTGATGTTAAGTTGTGGAGGATTAGAAGCTGGATTGCACAGGGAAAGTAAAATAGTTAATCTAGAAAGCACTTAATAATATTTTACCTACAAAAGGAAAACTGTTTAAAAAAATCATTGTTAAGAGTTCTATGTGCCTCATTTGTCATTCAACAGAGGCATCTGTGTTACATGTTATATGATAATGTCCTTCTTCTATGAGTATTTAGGGGGAGTTGATTAGTCATCTACGGAAATGGAAACGGGATTATTGTGATTTTCAATCCTTATGATGTGATCTGTTCTCCAAATTAGATGCAACTACCCTGAATAGAGTGACTGTTTTTTTATGGTATTTGGAAGAGAATGAATGATTGTGTGTTTAATAACAAGTTTAGAAGCCATTCTCTTCTGTTTCAACTGGCAACTCAGGATGGTGGAGTTGACTATCCACTACGTTCACATGATTTGAATGGTATTATTCAGGAGAGAGCAGTAGTGACGGAAGTTAATCAAGGATGGCTCCCACCATGTGTTGGATTCTTAAAAGCTAACGTTGATGTTACTTATGTCAAAGAAACAGAGAGGATGGGTATTGGGGTCGTGGTAAGGCCTGATTATTGGAGTGAAGTACAAGCAGTCTTAGTTGCTTCTAGAAGTGGTATTCAATCTGCTATGATAGCAGAAAGCTAGGCTTTCCTCATAGCAATAACATTCTGCAATGAACTTGGTTTGGGGTGTGTGCAATTTGAGGGGATGCAAAACTGGTAGTGGATGTTGTTAACACAAACACTTTTGACTATTCTTGGAATGGTCAACTCATCGAGGACATAAAGTGCATTTTGTTGTCTCATCATGTTAGGCCACAACGTTCTGGGAGGGGCCTAAAGCCAAATCCCAAGTATCAAGGATGATGTTGTTACGTGAAGATCTTATCGTAGGCATGCGGCGTGGACTAGGTCATTACATGAAGATCTCGTATGCATGCTTTATAGACTAGGTCATAGGCAGTTAGAGGATGTTTTCTGCATATTTACTTCGTTAGTTCGTGTACTTTATTTTTCTTATGTTTATTTCGTGTGCTCTGTTTTCATGTTGTTACGTGCATGTCATGTGTTTCGGTTACTAGCTACTCAGTTGCATGTTGTCATTTATTTCGGTAGTTTGTTTGTCATTTATTTCAATAGTTTGTGTATGACCTTGCTTACTTAAGCAGCCCAGAATTTATCAATGAGGAGGAAAAAAAGAAGTTATCCAAATTGTGGTATTTTCTCACCTGAAGAGAAACGAATTATCTTAGCATTTGTATTATCTGTGTTTGGGACCTATTATTGGCCTCAGAGCCAGGTTATTTATGGGAAACAATAAATAACGTATTGAGCAGTTGGAGGCAGGGCTTGGTGGAGTACAAGATGGGTTACATAAGATGGAGCTCGGCATGGCCGATAGGCCTCGTCATTTGGAAGAAACACTCAATCGCCTCTCTAATGTGTTGCTCGCAAACTAGGAGCCTCCAAACCACGGTAACCAATACCGTGAAGGCCACGATGGGGGACAACAAGTTGTCTCCTCCAAAATGGCAAAACTGGAGTTTCCTCGATTTACAGGCGATGATTCGACGGAGTAGTTCAATCGAGTAAACCAATTCTTTGAGTTATAGGGTACTCCTGAAGCTAAAAAGGTTCATTGGCCTCCTACCAACTGGAAGGAAAGGTCAATCAGTGGTGGCAATGGATTTGCAGGACATTCCGAGAAGAAGGGTGCATTCTTTCATGAGCAAATTTTGAAGATGAACTTTGGGCTTGCTTTGGGCCTTCAGAGTGTGAAGATTTTGATGAAACTCTTTCAAGAATCATGCAGACAGGCTCTCTGCTTGATTACCAGCGAGAATTTGAACGCTTGGGCAATCGGGTGCGAGGATGGACTCAAAAGGCTCTGGTTGGGACATTCATGGGCGGCTTGAAGGCTGAAATTGCCGATAGGATCCGAATGTTTAAACCGCAATCCCTCAAGGATGCCATTAACTTGGCACGGATGAGAGATGATCAACTCACACGGCAGCGGGAGTTATTACGACCACCCCCACCTGCATGAGCTCCTCTAGCTCTTCCACTAGCAGCTCATGTAGCTCCCGCAACACCTGCTGATCCGATCAGGCAATTATCATGGGAGGAAATGAAAAGGAGGAGAGCACAAGGCCTCTGTTTCCAATGCAATAATCGTTTTACAACTGGGCATAGATGTCAAAGGCCCCAATTGTTACTCGTGGAGGGACATGCGGGTAACGTGGTATGTGAGGACATCACTAATCAACAAACATTGGAGGCTGACCAAGGAGGAGGTGCAGTGGAATAAATTTGTCAAAATAAAGTTTAGTGCAATGGAAGCATCTTCCAACCGAAGAGGCGACCTGGGAGCCTACAAAAAAGTTGATAGATATGTTTCCAAATATGGACCTTGAGGACAAGGATCCACTTGATGGGGGAGGTATTGTTAGCCCACAACGTTCTGGGAGGGGCCTAAAGCCAAATCCCAAGTATCAAAGATGATGTTGTTACGTGAAGATCTCGTCGTAGGCATGCGGCGTGGACTAGGTCATTACATGAAGATCTTGTATGCATGCTTTGTAGACTAGGTCATAGGCAGTTAGAAGATGTTTTCTGCATATTTACTTCGTTAGTTCGTGTACTCTATTTTTCTTATGTTTATTTCGTGTGCTCTGTTTTCATGTTGTTACGTGCATGTCATGTGTTTCGGTTACTAGCTACTCAGTTGCATGTTGTCATTTATTTCGGTAGTTTGTTTGCATTTATTTCAACAGTTTGTGCATGACCTTGCTTACTTAAGCAGCTCAAAATTTATCAATGAAGAGGAAAAAATGAAATTATCCAAATTGTGGTATTTTCTCACTTGAAGAGAAATAAATTATCTTAATATTTGTATTATCTGTGTTTGGGACCTATAACATTAAAATTGGTCTATCCAGAATGTGGCAAGAACTGGAAACAAAGCAACTGATGCTGCTGCTAAGTTAGGATTGTTTTTAAATTCTAAACAGATTTGGATGGTGGAGGAACCACCTGATATTATTGTAGTCTTTGATTCATGAATGGAAGTTTCATTCTTTTTTTTTTTTTTTTTTTTTAAAAAAGGTTATTCTACATGTGCCACATTTTGGATGCCAAGTAAAAGCGACCGATGATCCTTTTCTTCTTCCTTTTCTTCAGTAATCCAAAAAAAACAATCTTATTTTATATTAATCAGTGTTCAATGGTACAAAGATTGAGCGAAGTAACTTCAAAAGAATCAAAGCTTTTTTTATTATATTATATTTTATTAAATTCAATTTACAAATTAAAACAAAGTAAAAGGTTGTGCACTTTATTGGTCATTTTCCTTTCTTGAATGACGATTGAGATTTGCATTTAAGAGAGAGGTGAGGGCACATGACATGACGTGACCACCCATATAACGGGCAGTTGGACACTAGTTTGCCTGCCGATGACACCATCAATATGCAGTTTGATCTTTAATTAGTTCTATACATCATTAATTGACACTTTTTGATTTTTTGAGAAAGACATCATGTACATGAAGACTTGGAAGACATTATGGTCACTAAAAATCATTGGCCCTTTGGGATCGAGCAGTCGGCCTCCACAGTACATCTAGCAAAGAACTATTCCTTAGTGGATACTGTACTCCCGTGACAACGTTTTCACGGACTGGGGAATATATGTCAATATGATCGAATGATGAAACCTTGACAACGTGATTTTGGAATCTAATTACATCATATTGTAGATTTTTGTGTTGGGATTTTGTGGAATGCTTTATCTTTGAAAGGAATATATAAGGGAGATTCGTCAATTGCCAATACTTGAACTTTTCTGGCCCCTTATACAAATTTTATAGAGAACACTTATATCTATTGAAAGATTTTATAGAAATAGTTTATAAACAAACTCGTCTTAATGTGCGCAATATATTAGATCATCTACTTTATAACCTTTATTTTAAAAGATCTCTTTATAGATCACTAGACATTTCTCATTTTCAAAGCCTTATATCATAGACCTTCTTTCACATGTTTATTATTAGACCAAAGAAGTACACAAATTTATCCTAAAAGAGTAAAGCTAAAGGACGGGCCTTGCTCTTAAAGGGTACTTAAATCTTTCGTACCAAAAATCTTGTGTTGTGTAGTTTGGCTATTATGTTCTGTTGATGCATTTTTCGATTATGGATGAATGACAACAGTATGGTCGGATGACCCTCTCTTAACATGAGGGTGGTGTACGCTTGGAACATTCATTCATGACTTGCTTAATAGTAAATGACTAAGCTATAAGTAGAGTTTGATACAAGCTCTCAATCCTCACTAATCTTCTCTATAATCACTTCCATGGAGTTCGATCACTCTGTTCCCTTCCCTTCCCGAAGTCGGTTCCTCTCCTAAGGAAGCAAATCCGAAACCCCATTCTCTTTGTTGTTGTGCCTCTCTTCTAGTTTATTTTGTTGCTTTATGTTTCATCCCTTACAGTTTTATGTCCCCTCCTAACTATATATATATATATATATATATATATATATATATATATATATATCGGATTAATTCCTTGTCTTTGTGATATCTTCTAGCTTTTCCTCCCTAGCTTCCATCCTAGCAGTGGGCTTTAATCTTCTATGAACATTCGGTGGGCTTAACATGTGCACTCATTTTACCCAAACATATCCTAATTAATTAGGTTGTATTTTATTTATTAATTTTTATAGGCGAATTCACGAGGAGATTCATGATCTGATGGAAACCAATGCACTGGATGTGTTGTGGGAAAAGCTCCAGTTGAAGGAAGCATTAACGAGTGCAACACTCATTTGCATATAAAACCCGTTATTAAGCTAATTTGTTTTTTTTGTTAAAAATACGATTTAAAAGTATCATGAAAATGTAAATTTAATTGCTCGTTTGTTTCGTGAAAAGGAGTGAATTATTTAAAACTCGATCACCGTCAAAGATTACGTACGCTTAAAGTAATAATATATTAAAGGCTGCAGAGATCGTAATATTTAACAATAATTCAACCACAAATTAAGCATAAATATTAAAATAATATTGTAAACATGACATATGTATAAAGACAAAGGCCATGGCTAGAGCTAATTAAATAATAAAGTTAATTAGCCATGATAAAGACGCATATGTATGCAGATAAATCCTGTTTTATTTCCACTACTTGTATCATTAAAACAACACAAAATTAATCATTATTTAATCGTAGGAAATGGTAATTATGGATTAGGAGCTAGCAATTAGCAAATGGTTAACTGTTATGATATCATGATGGACGACTTCATGTCATGGTTTAAGAGATGCTGTCTTTTTGTAACTTTTAAGTTGTTAATTCATTGATTAAAAGGATCGAATACGTAAATAAAGATCAAAGTGTCGCGTACTTGGTGACATTTGGACTTGTTAGAGTACTTATTCCAATTGATATTCTTTTCATTTGTATTATCGAATTGGATTGTCTGAGACAAAACACGATTAACATAACATTAAACACTCGTATGAGGTATATATATATATATGTACTACTACTATCCAAAAATCTTACACTGATCATACCATTAAATGTTATTTCTAGCTAGTTATAAGCTGGTGGTCTATATATAAATGATTATATTTATCTTTCTAATTTATAACTGGGAAAGAGATGAGAGACATATCAAGTAGACACTATAACATTTATTACTCATTTAATATTGTCCGAAATATATATACGGCTATCAATAAATGTTTTATGAACCAATATTAGACAAGAATCTGAATGCACTTTAATTCTTATAATTGAAACACCTATTAGATCAGAAGATGCTTGTTCAAATGATTAACTTATAGTTATTTTGGTTTTTTTTTAAATTGTATTTTTCGGGTCCTACGAGAAATAACATATAGATATCAATTCTGCTAGGGGTAGTCGAATTTGCGCACCCCTGCTAACCTGGCAGGGTAATTTAGTAAACTTGAAGAAAAAAAATAAAAGAAGCTTAGTTTGTTTTCGTAGATGAGATGAGATGAGTTGAGATTAACGTTAAAAAGTTGAATAAAGTATTGTTAGAATATATTTTTTAATATTATTTTATTTTAGAATTTGAAAAAGTTGAATTGTTTATTTCATTTTGTATTGAAAGTTGAAAAAATTGTAATGATTAGATGAGATGAGATGAGATGGATGTTTTCTGAAAATAAACGAGGCCTAATTAAGGAGATCCTCTCCAAAGAGTACAGTTTCATCGTTTCAGATGGATTTATGTATTAGGAATGGTGGACGAATGAAGAAAAATTTGGAGGTTGAGACTTAAAGAACTAGCAATGGCAAGTGAGAGTATCTCAAGTACTCTCACTACTATTTTTTACTTTATTATTACTTTTCACCTACTTTTCTACTATTCATTATTTTTCACCTACTTTTTACTACTATTCAATATTTTATTATTACTTTTTCATTACTTTTTTACTACTATTCACAAACATTCTCAACACTTTTAAGATATTTTCATCAAAGAGAAATCTGATTTTCTTGAGGAGAGAGTATCAACGAGCACAATATTCTCAACCCAGTAAGTCCGAGCATCAAAAGCCAATTCTTTTTATCATCTTCTTTTTTTTTTTTTTTTTTTTTTTTTTTTTTTTTTTTTTTTTATCAAAACCCAGATTGGAGCAAGATTTTGCCCATAATTATGTGTTTTAACTCAGATAGACAAAATGACCATCTTTTCCTACTTCAAGGAAAGTTCTTTTTTTTTTTCTCTCTATATAATAGAAAATGTTTTCTGCATAATTGAAGCACTTAGCTTTCTTTTTGTCTTTTTTCTTTTTTTCCGTTACCAAGAATAAAGATATAGAGAGAGCAATGAAGCTTCAAACGAGCGTGAAAGTCATCAATTTTGAGAAGGAAGAAGAATGAGAGTAATTGTTTGATGGTGTTTTAGAGTTTTTGAAAACAATGAGAGGCTTGAAGACTAGGGATTGCAAGGAGGTAGGGAAGAGTTTTTGTAACATCTTTCTCCATTTACTTTTCAGCCATAAAATTTAGAAATAGGAAGCGAACGAATTTAGATTGGACGTCTCCGAGAATTGTGGGTCTCGTCGATGAGAGAGAGAGATACTGAAGGAAATCGTTCGTAGGAGGGAGGAGAGCACTTTCGTTTGCAAGATGTCGGATGAACTGCGATTTTTAACTTGCAGAAGCTTGGAGGGGAATGAGACGAAGGAGAAGAGCTTTTGGGGGGAATGGGGAGGAAGGAATCTGCCAAAAGCAACTGCAGCGTTTTAGTTTTGGAAAATGATTTATCCAGAATATTTTGTACAACACATTATATAACTATGTGTTAAATGGGAAATATTTTTATAAAATATCTTATAAAAGTAACATAATTTTATAAAAATATCCCTTATTTAATACATTATTATACAAAATATTGTGAGTATATCGTTACTCTTTAGTTTTTTGTCTCCCACCTAAAGCACATTCCGTACGGTTTTATTAAATCCATTATTCCATGTCATCGGGTGCGGAGTGTGCGAATTTGACTACGAATAGAGTTGATTTTTCCAATAGATATATATATATATATATATATATATATATATATATATATATATAGGCCTGCTATGGTTACGCAACAAGAAGATTAATTAGTATATATAAGCTGGCTCCACGTCTAGGTCCAGCCACAATTCATGGTTGGGTTAATTATTCTTTTCCCATTAATTAGCCCCAGTTTAATTTAATCAGGCTTTGATCATCAATTGAAGTTTTCAACATGGACAAAGCATGATGACGGTGAAACCCCCATAATTTGTACCTGATCTCCATTAAATAAACAAACAAAAATCCACCGAGTACTTCATCTATCATGGCTTTCTATAACATATTCCAAACCCCAAAACCAATACACATGAGTACTTCCTGATCTCATTGATCCTTTTGCACCCTTAAATGCTCTCCAACTTGCTTCTTTTTTTTTTTTTTCTTCCCAAAATGATCCAACAAAGTTCAAAGAGAAAACTCCCACTGATCATTCTCTTAACCTTCCTGAATGCTTTCCTATTGTTCTTAGCTCCCAAAGCCCAAGCCAAGTGCAAAACTGGCTGCCACCTTGCGTTAGCCTCATACTATGTTTCGCAAGGTTCAAACCTCACCTATATTAGCGACCTCTTCCACCAAAAGATACCCGAGATCCTGATATACAATCCCAACATCACAAACGAGAATATCATCAATACTGGTAGCAGAGTTAACGTGCCCTTTTCATGTGACTGCTTGAACGGTGACTTCCTGGGCCACACCTTTACTTACATTTTCCAGCCTGATGATACCTATGATAAGATTGCTCGGTTTGCTTTTGCCAACCTCACCACCGTCGACTGGGTGCAGAGAGTGAACAATTACATACCAACTAGGGTTCCGGACAATGTTATAATTAATGTCACGGTCAATTGCTCGTGTGGCGATCGACGCGTTTCGAAGAAGTACGGGTTGTTCACCACGTACCCGCTCCGTCCCGATGAGAATTTTTCCCATGTGGCTGCCGAGTCCGGTGTGCCGGCCGAGTTGCTGCAGATGTACAACCCGGGCTCCAATTTTAGTGCTGGCACTGGCCTGGTCTTTGTGCCGGCTAGAGGTTAGTCGACGTAACTAGTTAAAATAATTTCATAGTCACCATATATATGGTACATAATTAGCAGGAAAAATTACGTATTTTTTTATTTTTGCACTGTTGGTCAGACATGGTAATCTTAGAGCACACATATTTATTATATATTGATATGATTGATGAAAATTACGTAATAATACATACGATCAAAACAAAAATAAAGTGATTAAATTGATTATTATTTTACGAAAGATGATGCATGCCAATCGTGACTGGGGCGTATGTAGTGGGAGCTGGTGCCAGTACTAGAGGTAGAAAAAAGGACAAATATCATTTGTTTTCTTGGCTGGCAATTTGGCATACATGAATAATCAGGCTGGCCTCGTCAACACGGTAATATAGTCTTAAACAAAAATAAATAAATAAAAATTAAAAAATGGAAAAAACCATTTGATTTTCAGCATATTCCATTAATTTAACAACTTTGATGTGGACATGCCCCTGTGTCTAGCTTAAAGTAATTATGATGGCAGGATATTATATAATCCATCCTTTTTTTAAAGATAATTATTGAGTGGAGAGGATATAGAGATAAAAACACATGATCATGAAGTCACACATCCAAGGATGTTTGCCACTTTACAAAGGAGCTATGGTTTTTTAAAGAAGTTAGTTCTTGATGTACTTTTCGAGGTGGGGACGTACGTTTAATTAGCTGCTGCTAATCATTTCCGAGGTTGCTTGTGGCATTTGAATCTCAATAAAAAATGATGGATTAAAAACCTACTAAACTATATAATGACATGTATATAGTAGTATGTAATGGACCCCTTCACGAATATAAGGAATTATCCAAGAACTAGAGAGAGAAAGAGATAGAAGAGAGATAGTGAGAAGTAGAGAGAGATAGAGAGACAGAGTTGATTCACACTGAATATCGAAGTTGGCCTCCTTCCCAACTTACTGTTGAGAAAATCAATACAGCGGAAGGGATAAAAGTTGTAATAAAAGAGTACACTCATGCACTCAATGATACCAAGAATTCAACGTAGTTTGACAACTGCCTACATCCACAGAAAAGAGCTTCACTAATCAATAGTGGAACACAAGAAAATATTACAGAGAAGAAGGATCACACTCCACTAGACTCAACTCTCTTCTTTTCTTTCAGAGCTCTCCGGGCTCTCTCTTTTCTCTTCTCTTCCTTGGGTGTAATTGAAGCTCTCGCATGGAGCTTCAATTTATAGGCGAGGATCGCATTACCGTATGAATGCATTTAATATGCATTCAATAGACTGTTGGGAGCAAGCAATTCTCCCCCTCCATGCCCATTTAACTAGATGCTATCCATCCCAGCTATATCTCTACATAGCTCAAGCTTCTCACTTGTAACCACCTTCGTCAGCATGTCCGCTGAATTCTCTTTCGTATGGATCTTCACAAGCTTCAATAGTTGTTATTCTATCGCTTCGTGTATCCAATGATAGCGGATATCAATATGCTTGGTGTGGGAGTGGTACATTGAATGCTTGCTCAAATCTAGAGCACTTTGACTATCACAATGTACCTTGTAGTCTTCTTGACTAACCCCTAGTTCTTGGAGAATACGCTTCATCCACAATATTTCTTTCCCAGCTTCCGCTGCGGCAATGTGCTCTGCCTCTGTTGTAGATAAAGCAACACACTTATATAATTTGGACTGCCAAGAGACAGCTCCTCCTGTAAAAGTGAAGAGAAATCCCGAAGTAGATTTCCTGCTATCCAGATCTCCTGCCATATCTGAATCTGTATAGCCTTCCAAAACTAGTTTAGCTCCCCTAAAACACAAGCACATATTCGATGTACCTTTTAGGTACCTGAGAATCCACTTGACTGCTTCTCAATGATCATTTCCTGGATTTGAAAGGAATCTGCTCACCATGCTTACAGCATGAGCAATATCTGGTCTGGTACAAACTATTACATACATCAGGCTTCCTACTGCTGAAGAGTATGGGACTGCTTCCATTTCTTCAATCTCTTTCTTTGAAGAAGGACACGAGTTCTTGCTCAACTTGAAGTGGTTAGCAAGTGGAGTATTGACTGGCTTAGCATCTCCCATGTTGAAACGTCTGATGACCCGTTCAACATATTTTTGTTGTGATAGCCACACCCTTTTGACTTTTCTATCACGAACAATCTTTATGCCCAAAATTTGCTGTGCTGGGCCTAAGTCCTTCATGTCAAAGGACTTGGATAGTTCCTTCTTTAGTTTGTTAATCTTGGACCTATCCTCACCAACGATTAACATATCATCAACATAAAGAAGGAGTATGACAAACTTGTCATCTTGGAACCTTCGAACATAGACACACTGATCTGCAACAAGTCTCTTGTAACCATGACTCATCATGAATGAGTCGAACTTCTTGTACCATTGCCTCGGCACTTGCTTGAGGTCATAGAGACTCTTCTTTAGCTTGCAGACTAAGTGATCTTTCCTTGGAGTTTCAAACCCTTCTAGTTGCTCCATATAGATTTCCTCCTCCAAATCTCCATGGAGAAAGGTTGTCTTTACATCCATCTGTTCGAGTTTCAAATTCAAGCTGGCTACCAATCCGAGTATGACTCGGATTGACATCATTTTCACCATCGGAGAAAATATCTCGTCAAAGTCGATTCCCTTCTGCTGGAATCCTTTGACAACCAATCTGGCCTTGTGCTTTATCAGCTTTCCTTGGCCATCTTTTTTCAGCTTGAACACTAATTTGCTTTTTAGGACTTTCTTTCCTTCAGGAAGTTTCACCAACTCATAGGTCTGATTTTTCTGCAAAGAACTCATCTCTTCTTGCATTGCCTGCACCCATAGGCTTCTATCAGCATGAGTTTGAACTTCCTGGAAGCTCTCCGGCACCCCCTCATCAGTAAGCAGAATATAGTCTGATTCCGGATATCTCCTCGACGGAATCAGTAGACGGTCTCTTGCCGATCTTCTTGGTTGAGCTTCATCAACCAAATGAGATTTATCACCATCTAACCCTTGTGGTGGTATACCAGCTGCTGGTGGAGAGGGTTCTTGCTCCCCCTGCTCGACACCCTGAACTTCTTCTTCTACTTCTGGATCTCGATCCTGCATATCCTCATTATCTGTGGCAAACTGTAATGGTGCAGGATTTGGAGTACAGGAACTAAGCTCTCTTGAGGAAGCTTCAGTTCCTATGTTCTGGTTTTCATGGAACACAACGTCCCTACTTCTGACAATTTTCTTTGTCACTGGATCCCATAACTTGTATCCGAATTCTTCATCTTCATATCCAACAAAGATACATAGAGTTGACTTGATATCGAGCTTCTGTCTCAGCTCCTTAGATACATGTGCAAAGGCTTTGCACCCAAACACTCTCAGGTGAGAGTAAGAGACATCTTTTCCAGACCAAACCTTCTCAGGAATTTCAAATTCCAGTGGTGCAGAAGGTGATCTGTTGATCAGGTAACAGGCAGCACGAACAGCTTTATCTGTTACCTCCCAATGACTCTTCTTCCATGGGACCACATACATCAGAGTGTACCAGACTCAACAACTCTGATCTTCTCTTCGTAGAGGAATTGAACGAGACTCTGCATTGTTTGCCGAACAAACAGTACTCACAAGGGTTTAACGCTATTCTTCACAAGCGTATCCAACCATTTCTCACCCATGTGTCCGAATCTCTTGTGCCACAGATGCGGTGAAGCCTCGTCTTCCGCTGCATTGAGGCTATCAAAACCAATCTTCACATGGGTTTTGTACAACGTACCACAAATGTGTCCTTAGGTGACAACCATGGCACCTTGTGACAGCTTCCAAGTGCCATTGCTGAAGTAGCTGTCATAGCCCTGTCGATCAAAGGCTGTTCCCGAAATCAGGTTAAGCCAAAGGTCAAGAATGTGTCGAACATCTTTCAACACCATGGTGCAACCAACGTTGCTTTTTATCTGCACTTCGCCAACTCCCACGATCTTCGAGGAACTGGCGTTCCCCATTCTTACCATACCAAAGTCTCCTGCTTTGTATGTAGTGAAAAATTTACTATAGGAAGTGGCATGGTATGATGCTGCTGTGTCTACCACCCACTCAATATCATGGCTTGCAACGTGCAGACACGTCTTGTCACTGGTGGAGAGTATTGTAACATCTCCTGAAAGAGTGACAAGGGTTTCACCATCTTCTTTCTTCAGCTTACTGCTTTGACCTTACTCCCTTAAAAATTTGCGGCAGTTTTTCCTCATGTGGCCTTCTTTGCCACAATGGTACACTTCATGTTACCCGTCTGCTGGTTCCTGCTATTGCTGGACCTTCCACGTGGTTGATACTTCCCTCTATTTCTGCCTCCACTTCTCCCTCTATCATCACCTCGAGGCCTTTCTCTACTCTTGGTGACAAGGACATGAGTTTGATTAATGCTTGTCTTTTTTCGTCTAGCCTCCTCATTAAATAGGGCATCCTTAACCATCGTCATGATAAGCTTGCCATCTGGAGTAGAGTTACTGAGGGAGACTACCAGCTTCTCCCAACTGTCTGGTAACGAATTGAGAAGTAGCAGAGCTTGTTCTTCATGGCCAAGATTCAGGTTGATGGATCCGAGCTGGTTAACTAGGTTTTGAAACTCGCTAGTATGCTCGGCAACAGAGGTGTCGCTCTTCAACTTCAAGTTAACAAGCCGTCTCATCAAGAGGGCTTTGTTTCGAGCAGTCTTAGCCTGATACATATCCTCCAACTTTTTCCAGAGGTTATATGCATCTGTCTCCTGAGCCACGTGGTGAAAAACACTATGGTTAATCCATTGCTTGATCTTACCGATAGTCTTCTTGTGCATCTTTTTCCATACTTAATCCGTAACTTCATCTGTCTTCTTCCCTTCATCTTTCAAGGGATCAGACAGATCTTTAGAGTTCAAGAGATCCTCCTTCCGAGGCCTCCAAAGATTGTAGTTTGAGGCAGTTAGCTTTATCATGGCGCCTGATGCTGAATCCTCCATGGATTTAGACTGATTCTAAATACAAAATGCAAGTACAGGATCTTTGAGGTGGAATATCGCAAAACAGACAGCACCGTTGTGGCCGGAAAGCTTGATTTTGTTGGAAACGATCTTGTTTTGTCAAAATCGGACTTAGATAGCACAAAGAA
Organism: Juglans microcarpa x Juglans regia; assembly: GCF_004785595.1. Lineage (NCBI taxonomy): Eukaryota > Viridiplantae > Streptophyta > Magnoliopsida > Fagales > Juglandaceae > Juglans > Juglans microcarpa x Juglans regia. Next base: position 7,294,215 of record NC_054603.1, on the reverse strand, counting down.
TGAGCAAAAGAACCAAAACAGGAACACTGTCGCGCGTGCAGCGCGTGGCGCGACTAACAGCGCGTAGGCGCATGTTCTTCATGCGCCGAAACCTCACTGGTGCGCGTGGAACGCGTAGGCGTGTGTATACCACGTGCCTTCTAGAGCCAGGGCGCGTGGACTTCATGCGCAAGACTCTCTCTATAGCGCGTGTGGCGTGTGCTGAGAGTGGGGATCATGCGCTTGGGCCTCTCCTGGGCGCATGTGGTGCGTGCCGAGAGTGGGCTCACTCTCCGATCTTTAGACAGCGCGTGGGGGAGCGTGCGGCATTCGTCCGGCCTCTGGTTTTCACCGCTTTTCTTGTCTCGATGAGACGAACACAGTGGTATGCTCAAATTTGAAAACTGAGCTACACACTAAAAATGAATTTTCTGTAAAAAAAATTCTTCCCAACAATTACTCTGATACCACTTGTTAGGGAAATCAACACAGCAGAAGGGATAAAAGCGGTAATAAAATAGTACACTCATGCACTCAGTGACACCAAGAATTTAACGTGGTTCGGCAACTGCCTACATCCACAGAAAAGAGCTTCACTAATCAATAGTGGAACACAAGAAAATATTACAGAGGTGGAGGATCACACTCCACTCGACTCAACTCTCTTCTTTTCTTTCAGAGCTCTCCGGGTTCTCTCTCTTTTCTCTTCTCTTCTTTGGGTATAATTGAAGCTCTCGCATGGAGCTTCAATTTATAAGCGAGGATCGCATTACTGTATGAATGCATTTAATATGCATTTAATATGCATTCAATAGACAGTTGAGCGCTGCGCGCTGGAGGTTGAGAAGCAAGCAGTCATTGTTGACTGCTTGCTTGGGGCAGGGACTTCAACACTTATCGCTACCTTTTATAGAAGAATGAATCAATCAGTTATGAAAACTACACAAACTTATAATAAGTTCAAACATTTGATGACTTAAACGACAGTCACAAAACGGCATCATTCTATTTATTTTCACTTACAACTAAACGACACAATTACAAATAGTTATATACAAAACAACTCCACTTAAACAAAATGTTGTGTCTTGATCTTTCTACTGTGCTTATTCAAAGACTTCAGTTCTTATTCATGCAAATTTCAGTTCAGACTTCAATTCTTATTCATGTTGACCTCGATTTATGATCTCGTCTATCTTCCATAATTCTCAACCAGTAACATAGTACTGCTAATGATTGTATGTATTTAGGTAATATAGGCAATATTGCATGCGTGTTCCACTTCTAGAAACCATCTCTTAAAAAAGTACGTAGTCAATGCATGTATTGCTCGAAAAAATCATTGGTTTCATGATGACATGTGATGGTGACATCTTTGCTACTATCTAATATATATATTGGAATAATGATATACACACAACATATTGCATAATAATATTATAAAATAAATATATTTTTGTAAAATAATGTTACTTTTATAATATGTTTTATAAAAATACCCCTAATTTAAAATATATATAATTGTGTAAAATATTATGAAAAATATTGTGTATAAAGCATTTTCCTATATACTATCTTAAACAAAACAATGGGTCGGGTTTGTTTTGTTTTGTTATCAAGTCGTGATATCTAGTCCTCTAATCATAGACAATGGAGAGGCTTAACTCTTATCTCGGCCTGTATTAATAAAGCATATTAAGTCCAGTAGCTACTTCCTACTTAATTAGAAGTCTCAAATCCTAGTTCTTTGATCAGATTGATGAGCCTGGTTTGGTTACACAGTTCAAACTATCTCATCTCATTTCATTTCATATAATTACTATAACTTTTTTAAATTTCTCCACAAAATATAATAAATAATTCAATTTTTTTAAATTTCAAAACAAAAATTATATTCTAACAATATTTTATTCAACTTTTAACTTTTATCTCATTTCATCTCATCTGTATAACCAAACAAGGCCAAACTTTTGTTTGAGATCTAAATGGTACTGTTGATTCTAGCTCTTCTGTCTCATATCCGAGTTTGATTTAGGCTCAATTTGGATATAGAGATACTTTCGTCTCATCCCATCTTATCTTAATATCCAAACACTACAAACAAAAACACTTTTAAATTTCAAGTCTTTAATTTTTTTCATCTAATCATTATTAATTATTACAAATTTTTCAAACTTTCAAACAGAGTATAAAAAAATAACGTTTTCAAATTCCAAAACAAAAAATTATATTAAAAATTATATTCTAACAATATTTTAATTTTATAATATTCTTATTCAACTTTTTCTTTCTCCTTCCCCAAAACTCCATAAAACATTTTAATTCATCTCATCTCAACTCAAATATCTCACTATTATTCACAAACCATCTTAACTCATCTCATGTCAACTCACTATTCAAACCAGACCTTAGTTTTTGCTAAAAATTTTACTCATCATCCATATATCACGCACATGTTTTTTTTTTTTTTTTTTTCCCTTAGTAGGTATATGGTGTGAAAATATTTTAATTTGAGGCTTATATGGGTGAATGGGCTAAGTATTGCACCCATTCGTTCAAGAAAAATGATAAACACATTTGATCAATTTTCATTTTTCACAACACTTTACACAACAATGTTTTAAGAGGAGAGGTATTTTTATAAATTTTCTTATGAAATTAACATCATTTTATAAAAATATTATTATTTTATAATATGTGTTGTGAAATTAATATATTGTGAAATGCATTGTATGGATATCATTATATATTCTTTGTGGAGACGAGCAGGCAAAGTTTGGGGTGGGAGTGGGGGTTAGAGCACTCTCATTGGATTAGCCAAAGTTAAAGGACATTTTTTATGAATGTAAGAGAAATTTGACTTTTGGCTATTCCATTCACATAAATCTCCAGATCGGAATAGCTATTTTTTCATTATATAACAGTAAAATAATATAAGATGAATTTGATTTTGGTTATTCACATCAAATCTACACATTAGATTATATAATGAATAACTAATAATTTAAAAAATATTTAATTTTTTTAATTATTAATTTATTTTATTTTATCATATTTTACCTATTACCTATTAATTAATAATCATATTTTTATTAAATTAATATATCACTAACTCAAATTAATATACCAATTGTGATAGAAAGAAAGGGAGAGAGAAATAATTAATAAAATATGTATTTGATATATATACAATAAACTTCAAATTTAGAAAAACTTTTAAAAGTCACTGTACTAGAATTTAGCTAATTCATTGTGAGCATATTTTGCTTTCTAATAACTAAATATTCAATGGATTTAACTTTTAGTTACTCCAATGAGAATGCTCTAAGTAGGTCAACTACTCGCGGGTATATATAGGGGTAATAATGAATTAAATAAATTAAACAATATTCTTAAAAACAACATTAACAATGGTATCTAGCTATACTAATTATGTATTGAATTTGGCCAAGAAGAAATGGTTTTGATCAAGGGAGTGTGCAGTTTACTTGAATTTGAAACTTAAATATACATTATTAATTGAGTGTAGCTTCACGGAGATTCATGTAGATGTTAGAATACGAATAATTGATTATATTCACCAATTTTTCTCATGACTTAATAGTTTTTTTGGATATTTTTTGGCATGTTTGATGATTTGACTTGGTATCAAAACAAAACTTCTAAATATTTTCACTCACAGGAAACATTCACTCAAATTTCAATCAAGTATTTTCGCCTGTTTAAAATCCACTTTCTTAACTTGTGTTTAGGTATTTTCGTTTGTATACTTTCTGGCGCTTGTTTTAATAAAACTTCTTATTACTTATTAACACGTGAAAAATCCACTTGTTTTGGAGAGTCTGATCTACATGTTAGGAGATTGTTATAATTAAGCTTTTAGGACCAAATTTTGGTGATTTTATAAGAAGAAACGACGACATTGCTTGGAATCATCAATTTTGAAGTTTATCCTTTCTTAATTTGCAGATCGAGACGGACAATATCCGTCACTTAAGACGTAAGTAATACAATCTTGACATGCTCTCGAATTGATCAGATGTTGCATATTATATCGTCCATTAATTATATATGCTTGAAACACGACTTAGTTCAAATTGACTAACAATTGCACCCCATTGTCCTGTGTCTTTTTTGCAGAACAGGTGCATGGTTGGGTCTTCTCTAAGAACTGCATGCTTAAAAATTATATTTCTTAATTTTTCTCCCTTTAATTGGTGTATGATTGAGGTCAAAAGTGATTCATGATGCCATGCCATTTTAAGCAGGTATTTCAGGAGGAGTCATTGCTGGGATATCCGTTGCAGGAGTTGCAGGGGCTTCAATTCTAGCTTTTTGTTTATATGCCGGGGTTTATAGAAGGAAGAAGGTCGTGGAGGCTTCATTTCTTCCTGCACCAACCCAAGTTCAACACATACATGGTAACCATTCTGTTTCGATATATTTACTTTAAGAGAGGCATCCAAAAGTAAAATGAATATGGAAAAGTCGTTCATTATAATGATGTGAGTTAACTATCATGAGTTGCAAAAAGTACTTTTGGAACATGCTTTTTGTTTGTCTGTCCTTCCATGCTTTGATATTCTTCCATCACATATATTTCATTTCTCAACTTATGAGAAGTTGTATATATACTTGTAATGAGAGGCTACTTTTTTGGCAGGAGTGTGTGCTTAGAAGTAGTTTGTGCCTTCCTTTGAGTCATTACTGCTATAGTTTAATACATTTAGATCTGGTTTGAATAGTAAAATTCTTTCAATTCATCTCATCATATCTCATCTCAATATCTAAACACCACAAACACAAACACTTTTCAATTTGAATTTTTTAACTTTTTTATCTAATCATTACAACTTTCTCAAACTTCTAAACAAAACATAAAAAAAAAAAAAAATCAACTTTTTCAAATACCAAAACAAAAATTATATTAAAAAATTATATTCTAATAATATTTTTATTCAACTTTTTCTCTCTACTTTTCCAAAACCTCATAAAACATATTAATTCAAATAATTTTACTACTATATATTCATAAACAATTTTACTATTATTCATAGATCATTTCATCTTATCTACCTATCAAAACAAGGCGGCCCTTAAGATGTATTTGGTTGTTGAAATTAACTCAACCAATCTCAAGCCAATCATTGATGAGATAACTACTTTTTCAACTTTCCATAAATAAAAAAAAAAAAAAAAAAAAACTCATTTCAACATATTTCATACATTTAAACACATATCTCAATTTATTTACATCAAACGCATCTCAATGTTACCCACAAAATACTATTATTCACAGATTGACTCAGATTATCTAAAATCACCTTAGCATCCAAATGCAGCCGCCTCCGTTTGGATGAGTATTTTAGAATATTTGATAATATCTGTGAATAGTAATGAGTTAATAAGATGTTTGAATAGATTTTGTGTAAGAGTATGAGTCCCATTGAAAAAGCGAATAGTGAGTTTGGACGTATAAAGTAAGTTGATATATGTTTAATTTTTTATATAAAGTTAAAAAAATAACGAGTTTCATCAATTGAGATGAAATAAGTTGCATGTGTTTAGGATGTGAGTATTCTCATCCAAAATGCAACCTTAAGGGCCTTTCATGTCCGGCTAACCAAAATTCTGAATTCCGTTTTGGTTGAAGTACTAAAACGGAATATTTTGGTATGGGTACGTTTTGGTATATAGTTTCGAGATAGTCGATATATAGAAAAATTATATATATATATATATATAGAAAAATTATATTCTAAAAATATAAATATTCTGAAAATATAAATATTTGAAAATATAAATAATATCAATACAAGTTTTAAAAATATAAATATTTGAAAAACTCAATAATATTTCTATGTAGTAATTAGTTCTCAATCACACTGCTAAAAAAATGATATAAAAAAAAAACTGCTAAAAAAATCAAATATCTTTATAAAAAAACACAGTGCATATACATTATCATGGGCCCCTTCTGGCAATTCGTTATTTCTGATTACCTTGAAAAGATCATCAGGTCTAATTGCCTCTCTCGCCCATTTACTTTACTTTACTTTAATTCAAGTGTTAACATTTTTTGAGTATTTATTTCTTTTCTATTGGATTTTAAGGGCTTTATTAACTTACTTGTAGGGAAAATGGTGCATATATATGTGATGAAAAGGGTTGAGGCTTTTACAAGTTTGCCATTTTTTTTAAGAATATTTTTCAAATTTCATTTAGCCCAATTTCGGACCGGAATACTTGTTCTAGCCAAAATACTGGAATTCGGTCGGAATGGACCAAAACGACCAGAATTTGAGCCAAAATGGAACAACCCATCACACATTGCCGATTATTGTTCGGGCATGAAAAATTCCGGCCATTCCGGTCGGAGCGAAACAGTTTTTAAAACCTTGCAGCTAACCCATCTCATACTAATTATAAGGTTCTAGGGAAAGGCAAATAAAAATTGCAAAAATGATAGTGTCATTTAGATAATGAGTTGAGATGAGTTGAGTTGAAATGAAAATTAAAAATTGAATATTATTATTGCTTTGGGAATTGAAAAAGTTGAATTCTTTATTATATTTTGTGTAAGAATTTGATAAAATTGTAATAATAAAATAAAATGAGATAAAACACTTTTACTATTCAAATATGGCCTAATATTGCAAACTCATGGTTCTGATCTCATGTTTCCGCATAGAAAAATTCCTCTCATCAATCTTTTACATGGTATCAAATGATTGGATGATAAGTAATTGATGATAAATAGTCTTTCATCATTTAATCCACATCAAATACATGCAAGGATGATGGCAAAAAAAAAAAAATTGATAAATAACACTTCTCTTGTGCATAATTCAAATGAGTGCGGCACTCTCCGCACACTTCAATGCAATTTTTATTTTTTTTTTAAACGCAGCACAGGGCTGCAGCACACCGTAGACTGCGATAAATATTTTTCCAATTCAAATTACAACTGTGGTAACTGATGTGTCACTATTCCTTGAAAAATAGGTTCTGGAAGTAGCTCGGACAAAAATTTAGAAACAGTAGCTCTTGTTGTTGGTGCTTCTGCTTCACCGGGACTTACAGGTATAACTGTGGACAAATCGGTGGAGTTCTCATATGAAGAGCTTGCAAAGTCTACAAATGACTTCAGCCTGGATAATAAGATTGGGCAAGGTGGTTTTGGATCGGTTTTCTATGCAGAACTAAGAGGAGAGGTTTGTTTTCCTGCTCTTTTTTTCTTTTTTTAAACCATTGAGTATGTAGGATGACCCCATTAGCTTGAAAGTAAGAGCAAAAGGTCAACAGGCATCTTCTGACGCCAAAGTAAATTTTCTTGGGATTTTTGGAATATCCATACCAAACTCAACCCTTCTGCGCAAGATTGAATGGCTCTTTCTAATTCCCACATCATGCAGAAAGCTGCAATTAAGAAGATGGATATGCAAGCATCAAACGAGTTTCTTGCTGAACTCCAGGTTTTAACACATGTTCATCACTTGAACCTGGTATTATTCTTTCACTCTAATTTGTAATCATTATTTTGATTCCTTTAGTAGAAATTAACGTCAAAACATTTAACATATGTTCCACAGTTGGACAAGGCCTTATACCGACTTGATTAGAGTAGATTGTACATTAGTAAATTCGTCAGAAAGTTGACCTTTGATCTTTTGTTGCTGGATTCAGTGCCTTGATCAATTGCTCCAATCATATAGCTGCTCATGTTTTATATTCAAAGTTAATGCACGACAAGCTATCTACTTTTTGTCTAGGAGAAAACTGGCTTCGACTTTGGCACAACTGATAACTATCAGAAAATTTTTGTCAAAGACAAATGCTGTCTTTGTGATAGATTATATTTTCTGCAGTTGTGATATATCTTAGATGACCGTCTATTTAAGCGGTTAACATATGAAATCACTTAAAATGTATCATTTCAGTTAGTATGGCCGAAGATAAATTTTAACAACATTAGCATTGTTTTTTTTCTCGTCAAACAAGCATTTTGGTCAAACATATATGTATTTCCTTTGTATGATTGCTTAGTTAATTTCAAGTTACTGTGAGCTTCTAAGTAGAAATTTCATGCAGGTTCGATTGATAGGATATTGTGTTGAAGGCTCCTTATTTCTAGTTTATGAGTACATTGAGAATGGCAACTTAAGTCAACATCTGCGTGGCTCAGGTGAGAATGATATATATTGCATCTTGCACACCTTAGGATTGTATCTAACATTACTCTTTTTATAAATTTTTGTTTGTCATGTTTGTATATTGTACTTTTGATTTTTCAGGGAGGGAACCATTGCCATGGTCAACTAGAGTTCAAATTGCATTGGATTCAGCCAGAGGACTTGAATATATACATGAGCATACTGTTCCAGTTTACATCCACCGTGATATTAAATCAGCAAATATATTAATAGACAAGAACTTCCGTGCAAAGGTTGTAATAATTATGCCTGTCTTCCTATTGTAGAATCTGAAATAACTTTCTGTAATATAATTTCTAGGGGCCATCAGATTGGGGAATTTTCCCTTGAATTAACCGCGGTGCACTTGTGGGAAACTCCTTGCCAAGGGCCTGTGCATCTCTGAGATTAGTTGGGACTCTGTTCTCAGATATCCGGTGCTAATTAAAAAAACTTTCTGTAATCTAACCTTTCATTTTGTGGGTACAGGTTGCAGATTTTGGGCTAACAAAACTCACTGAATATGGGAGTTCTTCTTTGCACACACATCTTGTGGTACATTTGGGTACATGCCTCCAGAGTAAGTTTTTCATTTATTTGATTAGTCTTTCTAAGCAGCACATGCGCATTTTAGGGCAATACAGAGGAGAGATACCTCATCGCATCTAATTTCAACTAATAATTTCACTACTTTTCACAAACCATCTCATCTCATCTCACTATCCAAATGGACCCTTAATATTACAAACTCGTGTTCTCTGTCTTACATATTCATCAATCTGTTATCTTTCTATTTCTACAGTTAGATGCTCCAACATTTCTTTTGCTTATTTTTTAGACTGGTAGCCTTTGATTGGCAAGTTTGGCTGCATGCATTATGTGTAAATGATTGGGAGCACAATATTTGGTATATGCCAGAAACAGTAAAGCTGATGACAGCATTTTGTTTGCAGATATGCTCAATATGGTGATGTTTCTCCCAAGATAGACGTATATGCTTTTGGAGTTGTGCTCTATGAACTAATATCTGCCAAACAAGCTATTGTCAGGACGAACGAATATGTTCCTGAAGTAACAGGACTTGTTGCCTTGGTTGTTTTTTACTCCCTCCCCCTTCCTTTCTAGTTGTGATATGCCTTAGAAAATCTTTCTTTCTTTTGAGAATTTACCCAAGTTGATAATGCAGTTTGAAGATGTTCTTAGCCGGCCAGATCCAAAAGAAGATCTTCATAAACTTGTGGATCCTAGGCTTGGTGATAATTATCCACTAGACTCTGTCAGTAAGGTGATCTATCTAATTCAGTAAATATATAAATTATGGACTGGTAATCTTTTGTACTCTTAAAATCCTTTGTGGCTGATTTTGTTGCAGATGGCACAGCTTGCCAAAGCTTGCACACAAGAAAATCCACAACTAAGACCAAGCATGAGATCTACTGTAGTTGCACTAATGACACTTTCATCTTCCACTGAGGACTGGGATATTGGTTCTTTCTATGAAAATCAAGCTCTGGTCCATCTAATGTCAGGAAGGTAGCTCGTGAAGAAGTCAGCAATGCCTTGAAAAATGACCTGATCATGAAGACAAAGAGACAAAGCTTAAATCTTTGTTTTCTGATGTCTATAGATCTGTAAATATCCATCACCAGAATTTCGGTAGGGGATATTAGAGAAAGGTGGGGATTGGTTTATGAAATTGTTTCAATTTCTCAAGATTTTTGCTGTGCTACCATTCATCCTTAGCCTTTTACCCTCGTGTATATATGTTTTTTCTCTGTATATTTATTAAGTGGAGACATAGAGATCGAGGGTTCCAAGTTCTTCCTTAGCTTTTTTCTTCTTACTGTTGAGGAATAATCTCACATTGTTTGTAGACAAAGTCTTGGACATATGTATAAGGAATGAATAAACCTCTATTGGAGAACCGGTTTTATGAGATGAGTTAGGCCCATAAATTTTTTCGCCTACTATCTGGATCCATGCATCTGATGATGGCATTGAGAAAATATTTTCAATCCCGTTTCATATGCTAGGAAATTTGAAGGCATCTTGTATAATATAATAGCACATGAGTACGAAAAACCCGAGAATTTTTTAATAATAGTAATGGAATAAATCAACCACTAATTTTTAAATCCATGAGCATCTCCAAGTCATTATTTTTACTAATTTAATATTTTTAGATTAAAAATGCGCGTTCATATTCTATGTCCAGAAGATACATGATAATTTAATTCGAGTTAGTTGAAGTTTCGCTATAGGTGCTTATTGTTTAGCTTTGCTTATTGTTTAGCTTTTCTCACCCTATAGTTGTTTGCTAAGATTTAAAATTTATAAGATATCGTCCTCTTGTATTTAAAAAAATATATATTTTGAAAAAAAGAAGCTAAAATTTAGAGAATATAATGTTTATTCTGTCAGCTGTGATTTGTGATGGAAATATTTGTAGGTATAGAATTAACATGCATCGTACATTTTTTTTAAATGTATATAAAAGAGTAATGTTATATATAATTATAGAGTATATAAATATCATATAGTCATTTTAAAAGTGGGTTGAGTGGGAGGAAATGAGGAGGAGATGTCGGTTGGGAGACACGCTCTGTCTTTTTTTCTTTTTTTTTTTAATATAAAATTTATAAAATGTGGCATGCCACATACAACGGAAAGGGAAAATGGTAGAAAGGAACAGTAACTGTAGCAGGACTTTTTTTAAGAGTAATACTACTCTTATCAATGGTTTCTACTGCTTCTTTTTTCCGTTACGATTTTTTTATTTTATTTTTTATTTAATGATTAAGTAAATACTTTTAATAATATTATGAATTTTTTTATTTTTTAAAAAATATTTAAATGTGTAAAAAAATGTATGTAAAAAATTATAAAAAAAAAATATATCTCCAAACCACTAGCGGTAGCTGTAGTGACACCTATTTTTTTTAAGTAAAAATATAAACATCAATCTATAGCAGCACACGTGTGCTGCGGCTTATAAAAAAAAAAAAAATTACGTGAATATGCCGCGGCTGTATCTTAACGTATAGAATGTCTCTTTTAAATGATTGCTAACGTTTACCTGATTACAGCTGTAATTATTATTTTTCTCTTTCAGTGCATCTCGTTTTCTCCCGAGAAAGTAACAATATTTTTGGCGTGCATTTAAAATAGATACGAAGTTGACATTTGACAAAAACCAGAACAATGTACGATATTACGTTTGGTGCAACGAGCCATCGCTCTTTACAAAGTCAATTCTCAATGGTGGTCCTCTCCCTCGGCATTGGCATTTTTTCAATTAATATTATTCTTTATTTTATTTTATTTTTATATCTAATTACCTTTGTCAGTATTTTATTTTATAATCTATAATTATTTTTCAACTTGTTTTATGATATTAAAAATAATATCAATTTTATATAGTTACTTTCTATTTGAAATAAAGTTGTAGAATAAATTATATTTTCAACATTGGTGTGTAGAGCACAACTAATAAAATATTTACATGATATAATTTGATTTGAAAAATAAATTCTAAAATTTAAATTTAAAAAATGAAATATTACCATTTAACTGATGTAAATTGTGTGTGCTTGAGAAAAATAACTCTTATAAAAAAGTTGTAGATTTATAATCCCATTTAAATAGAATAAAATGTGATTATATATATAGAAAAAGAAAAATTTTATACACTATACTGCCATATTTATTTCATCCCACTATATAAGAAGTGATATATTTATTACCATTAGATGATATTTTATTAGATGATTTTTTTATCATATAAATGTATCACATCTTATATAATATGATGAAAATAGAATGAGAGTGCGGTGTATAATATTATTCATAGAAGAATGAAACTATACCCAAGTCGTGATTTTTAATAAATTTTTTTATTAGGATAATGTTATTCGGATAATTTTTTTAATAAAATAGATGTATTGTACATATTTATTGATATTATATATATATATATATATATATGTTTTAATATAATGTGATTTGTCTTATGTTACACATATGACAATGTAACGATCAAATCATTAAGATAAAAGCAACTTGGCTACATCACCATGCCCAATTGGTAACAATGAAACAATTAAAACAAATCATCCACTTCATAATAAATTAAAGAGGAAAACACCACTTGCTTCATCCTCTGAAATTTTGTATACACATCATGCAATGAGCCGACAGATATCGATGTTTTTCAACTTATCCCCATTGCATATGTATCCTGGATAACCAATACATATGGAGACTAATCAAGCATCTGAGGAGAAGTTAGATATATTTTTTTAAAAAAATTATTTTATAAGCCGATATGAATTATGCACATCTAGTGAATACTTACATGATATAATTTGATTTAAACTAATAATTTTTAAAATTTAAATATTACAAATTAAATATTATCAATTAAGTGATATGTGTATAACGTGTTCTGACTTGATAATAGAATAATTCATTTTTCTAATTAAAGCTAATTATATGTAAACTCATTTTGTTTGGTTCCTAAATCTATCTCAACTCACCATTACAACTTTTTCAAATTCTAATATAAAATATAATAAATAATTCAACTTTTTTAAATTTTAAAATAATAATAATATTAAAAAATAATATTCTAATAATATTTTATCATCTCAACTCAACTCAGTTCAACATCCAAACGCAGCCTGAATATTTTTATCATCAGCCTAATAAAAGTCTCTTGTCTCTATTAATGATAAACTTGATTGATGAGGAAGCATGGCACGAAATATGCGGCAAAAATAGTCTTGGGGTAAAACTTGTTAAAGGATCATTGATGAATTTCTTATTAATCTTTAGAAAAATATTGTCAAAATTCAAATTAAATTCACAATTATTTCAAAGTTTAAGTGCATTGACAAAATTTATTTTTATGTGAGAAAAAAAACTAGATTTTATTTATGGGAAGATTAAGAAAAGCGGGGGAGCAACAAACATGTGAAGTGCCTTCTATTTAAATAATTAAACATGTTTAATGTTTCTCAAGAAATTTAAGCGAATAGGAATAAAGTGATGAAAAACTTCCTAAAATTTTAATTCCAACTATAGAAACTAAAGTAAGATAAAATAAAAAAAAGAAAGATAAATATATCAAGTAAATGCTACAATGCTTACATATGCATATATAAATTTTTACTATAATAGTAAATATAGAAATATTTAGTCTAAAAAGCAATCTCGTAAATGTGAACTTATTAAAAAAAGTGATTTTATGTAATACGTCAAATTATAAAAAAAAATTATTGTAAAACACATTTAATGTATTAGATTAAGGGCAATGCTACTCTGCTGTCCAGCATTTACCGCTGGGCGTGCCGCCTAGTCTTTTTTTTTTTTTCTTTTCACATTTTTTTAATACATTTTTATTTAAAAAAAATATATACCAATACACTTAAAATTATTTTTTTAATTACTAAGTAAAAAAAATAAGAAAAAAAATAAAAAATGATCAGCTGTCAAAACAAGTGGGCAAAAAAGCTTTTCTCTTAGATTAAATCATCTCAATTAGTGAATTTATTTTTATAAAACCGATTTGTGAATTGAGCATTTCTCTATTAAATAATAAATAAAAAAACATGGAATTGAAAGTCCAGCATAAAAACCTTAAGTTAGAAATAGTTGATAGGAATTGAAAGTTAAAATAAAAGAAATAAATGTTGATTCCTAATCTTGGAATTGACTAGGATTTGATAAGGTTGTTAAGCTTTGTTATGACCTGATGCCGCAGCAGGCCAGCAGCAGCGTTTAGCGCATCATAGAACCCGCGCGCCGGTCGCGTCGAACTGCGCCTACGCTGTCTGTCTGCACTTTTCCCACGCAACTAACGCAATCTCCACGCGGCCAAACCCTTAACCACTACAGATTTAACTTTTTTCCTCCTTTTTCTTCACTCGCCCTCCTCACCTCCCACCTTCTGCATATCTCATTGGCTCGTGTACTCCACACTCCAACAATCGCAATTGAGATAACGCCTCACCAACGCGGAAACCTATACAAAAAAGTAGCCGTTGTTGCCCACGTGGCGCGCCTTGCCGACTTCGTAGGGAATTGATATTATTATTAATTGAAATAGAGGGGGCCGGTTGGTGTCGTTGGCACTCTAAAATCAGATCTATGAATATCTGTCTCTGTCTCTGTCTCTCTTGGACGCTCGGAGGGTCAGAGGCAGAAAACACTGCGCTTTTTTAGATTTCATTTTCGTTTCCAAACGTTTGGATCTCTCTGTTTCATCGCTATCCGATTCCTTGGATTTGCATCAAATCCCACTGTCTGGACTGACTTCTCCTCTGTTTCGTTAAAATACAAAAGAGAGAGGCGCAGGAAAATCGTGGCGACATAGTTTTCCTCGGAAGGAAGGAGTGAAGGAACATAATGTTCTTGCTTTTATTGGGGTTTGCAACCAATCTAAGCACTCCCTAATTCCGTTTCAGATCACCATCTTTCTCTCTCTTTTTTTCTCTGGAAGAGGGTTCTCTAGTTTTGAATACGGAAGTATGGACTTCTTATATTTGCTTATAATGCGTTTGTTTTTTTTTTTCTTCGTTTGGTTTGGTTGTGATCCAGTATGCATTTGATTGTGGTGTTCTATGTTTTCTTTTTTCATTTTTATCTGAGCTTTGAATGGAAAGTTTTTTTTGAACACCGGTTTTCTAGTTTCTGGGGAAATTCTTTTCCAAATAACAGAAAGTTAGTCCATGTGATCATAACAAGAAGAATGTTTATTCATTTTTTCTCATCTTAGGTGAGTTAGAATATCTGTTTGATATCTTAAGCTTAATTACCTTTTGGTTGGGCTAATAGTGTCATAAGTGGAATTGAAATTTGAAGCCGGGATGTGAAAGGTGTGTTGGTTTTCCCGTTGGGGATTAATTTCATATGCATGTAGTTTTGGAAAAGTACAAATTTGCCATCTATATGTGAGAATTTGAAGCTGTCACCAGAAACTTGTGTTGTTGGATTGTTTTACTAGATTTTATGTGATGTTCCTAATTCAGATTTGAATATCATCGTTGTGTTGTCATCATTATTTTACCAGTATACATATTATCCACTGGCTTCCATTTTGTAAAATAGTCCTGGTGATAGTATGTATGCTTTGAATGGTATGTGGTTTAATTGGACATCCCGCTTGGATTTGATGTTTTATTTCTAAGATTTTTGAAGAACAATATAGTTTGTTATAATCTGCATAAAACTTGTTATATATGCCACACCCTCATTCATATATTCTTGCTCATTTCACAGGGAAATACGAGATATATAAATGGCTACACTTGGGGATATTGGACTTGCGGCAGCTATCAACATTCTCAGTGCATTCATTTTCTTTGTGGCATTTGCCATATTAAGGCTTCAACCTTTCAATGACAGAGTGTACTTTCCAAAGTGGTATCTGAAGGGTCTAAGAACCGAACCAACATCTTCTGGAGCTTTTGTACGCAAGTTTGTCAATTTGGACTATAGGTCATATATAAGGTTTTTGAATTGGATGCGAGATGCACTGAGAATGCCGGAACCTGAACTGGTTGAGCATGCAGGACTG
The DNA here is from genome assembly GCF_004785595.1 of Juglans microcarpa x Juglans regia. Taxonomy (NCBI): domain Eukaryota; kingdom Viridiplantae; phylum Streptophyta; class Magnoliopsida; order Fagales; family Juglandaceae; genus Juglans; species Juglans microcarpa x Juglans regia. Next base: position 7,278,468 of record NC_054603.1, on the reverse strand, counting down.
GATTCTGCTGTTTACTTGCGGATTTACTTGACAGGGTATGTAGCAATCCATGTTCAAATTGACTTAGAAGAATGCTTATTTCCTATTTTGATACTTAATTATATTGTGCTGATTATTTGTAATCATTCATGCAGACTTAAGATCTTTGTTCCAATAGCCTTCGTTGCATGGACTGTCCTCGTCCCAGTTAACTGGACGAATAGCACTTTAGAGCATGACAAGCTTCCTAATGTAACTTCTAGTGACATCGATAAGCTCTCTATCTCAAATGTTCCACTTAGATCACAAAGGTTTGAAACCCTCTTTCCTTGTTGACTTCCTTTGCCTTGTCTTTCCTACTTTTTATTGAACCATTCTTAACTTTTCTATTTTGGTTCAATATGAACTATTCTTAACTTTATCTAATTTTTTTTTTATTGTTCCTTGGTTATTCATTAAGTTTGCTTTCATTAAGTTAAACTATCAATGATTATGATAGTTTGCTATATCAACTTAGTTTGCTTTCAATTTTTTTTTTTTTTTTTTTTTGTTTTGTACAGAAAAAAGTTATATTTGCGTTACTATAAGTTGGAATCATCCAAAATCAGACTTAAAGCAATTTAGTGTCGGGCGTATTGTTCATGTTTTGTTCTGGATCACAGGTTTTGGGGTCATATAGTAATGGCATATGCCTTTACCTTTTGGGCGTGCTATGTGCTGCTAAAGGAGTATGAGAAAGTTGCCTCAATGCGTCTACAGTTTCTTGCATCAGAAAGACGCCGTCCAGATCAATTTACGGTGAGATGAAGTTTCTGTCTCACAAATTCATTCGTATTTTTAGTTTCTTAATTGTGAAAAGTATGATGAACTAATCTTAGCAGCATTTCACTTTTGATTCAACAAGAGCATCTGCTTGTCTTGTTTTTTTTTTTTCCCTCTTAAGAAGTGAAGAGTCAAAATTCTATTTTTTAGGTGATGCGGTATTTGTCACAAATCAATTATTTCATTTCTACGATCATGTTAATATTTTGTTATACGCTATCTGAAAACTATTAAATTTCTTAGGTGCTTGCTTTGTACCATTACCATATATTATAGTAACTTGTTTTTCTCTTTAGGGGTATTAAAAACGAATGCTTGACATGTCCTTTTTTTTGTTCTATATGAGTATTTTTTTTAAGTCAAACGTTTCAACGGTTTGTAATATTTGTAATGTTGAGTATAGGAATAGTGTAAAGTTTTATTCTTTCTCATGAATTTCAATTGTTTTCAGGTCCTTGTCAGAAACGTTCCACCTGACCCTGATGAATCTGTGAGCGAGCTTGTAGAGCACTTTTTTCTAGTCAACCATCCAGATCACTATCTTACTCATCAGGTTGGTTCTTGCTAAACAGAATAAATATTCCGAAAGTTTTCAGTCAAAAACTGATGATTTTCATAAACTCTGGTTTGCATTGAGCCCTGGACTCCTTGCCATCCTTAAAGCTCAATTGTTTTTTTTTTTTTTTTTTGAGCGGCAGGCTATATGAGGCCTTAAACAAGCTAATGAGTCTACTATTTTAGGGATATACGGTTCCTAAGCTAGACATAGACTATGCAGTCATCATTGTTTATTACTGTACACTTTCAGTTAACATATAGTAATCATGTCTTCACTCACTTAAAATGTATTGTCTGCTATATGTAGGTCGTATATAATGCAAACAAGCTCGCCAAATTGGTCAAGGAGAAGGAAAATTTGCAGAACTGGCTTGTTTACTACAAAAATAAATTTTCTAGGAATTCCTCGAGGCCCTCCATGAAGGTACTTTAATGCAATCTGCTTGGTCTTGTGGCCTCTTATCGATATTCAACTATGGTGTTTTTATTAATTCTAACTTGTGCATACATTCTCTCTTCCAGACTGGTTTTCTTGGCCTTTGGGGAAAAAGAGTAGATGCAATTGACCATCATGAGTCTGAAATTGAGAAACTTTCAAAAGAAGTAAGTACCATACTTTTGAAGGTATTAATAGGAGCATATGCTTTATTATTTCGTCACCTTTAATGTAAGGTAGAACGCTATTGCCAAGTTTTCTGTTAGCGTTTTAGTTTGAGGTTAAAAGTTGCTGCATTAGGTTATGCTGCTTTTGTTTTCTATGAAATTTGAGTACATTTCAAGGTCTAATATTATACAACCTATCGCTTCTCCTTTAGATAGCAGCAGAGAGGGAAAGAGTTTCAAAAGATTCAAATTCTATAATGCCTGCAGCATTTGTTTCCTTCAAAACTCGCTGGGCTGCTGCTGTTTGTGCCCAAACTCAACAATCCAGAAACCCAACTGTTTGGTTAACAGAGTGGGCTCCAGAGCCACGAGATGTGTATTGGGAAAACCTGGCAATTCCATATGTTTCCCTCACCGTGAGAAAGCTAATTATAGGTGTTGCATTCTTCTTCTTGACGTTCTTTTTCATGATCCCAATTGCATTTGTACAATCTCTTGCAAGTATTGAGGGAATCGAGAAAGCAGCACCATTCTTGAAGCCTCTTGTTGAAAAGTGAGCTTGCTCTTATCCTCGGGCCTCTTGAATTATAGTTAGTCTGGAATTGTACAAATTACTCACTGTTCTCTGATTTTTAATTCAGGGATTTCGTTAAGTCATTCATCCAAGGTTTTCTACCTGGGATTGTGTTGAAGATCTTCCTGATCTTTCTGCCTACAATATTGATGATCATGTCTAAATTTGAAGGCTTTGGATCTCTATCGTCTCTAGAGAGGAGATCGGCCTCTCGATATTATCTTTTCAACTTTGTAAATGTATTCCTCGGGAGCATCATTACTGGAAGTGCATTTGAACAACTAGATTCATTTATTCACCAATCAGCGACCGAGTATGTTATTCTTTCTTGTTTAGTGTGTAACACCTAGGTATATGAAGGGTGGTGAATGGGTCCTATATTGCCTAGGAGGGAGAAGTAATTGCTGTTTATAATGTTTTTCAGGAGCTCCAATTACAATCATGACTAGTCTTTTTATAATGTAGACCTTGTTGGGGTTTGGGCTTTCCCAGGATCATTACACGCTGTATCTATTTTTGGCCATAATATACTGTTGTGCTAGTACATGTGAATGCTGGTGTTATAGAGATTGGATATATGCTTCTAGATATTAATTGGTCATCCTAGCATTAGATACTCAGAGTGTTCACTTGAACAAGTATAAGCAACTTAGCAAAAGAAAGAACATTTATAAGCAAATTTTTTAACTGTATACTCTGAAATAGAAATTCTGTAGAACCATCGAGGCTGAAGATGATATCTGATAGTTATTGACTACATCATATGATAGAGTCCTTGGCAAGAACTTGGTTGGATTGAACATTGTATTAAATGGTATGGAGTGATGCCATTAGGCATGGATGAAGCAACACATATTGGAAGCACATGAATGGGAATTCTGTTGGGTATTATGATGCTTCTTCTTGTAGAGTGTATGAGCACAAGGCTTTCTATAGTTATTTTGCAGATGTGGCTTTGCTTTTGATGTCCCATGTATTGGAGTGTCTTCCGAAGTTCTTATGAATCAAAATTCTGGAAATCTTTAACTACACTTCTGATGTGATTATATGTTCTATCAAAACTATACGAGGCATTTCAAAACCATAATGTGATTTTTTTTTAATTCAAAATGTGATTCATCAATCAAGCTTAGGTTAGATAATTGATTCATACTTTCATCTTTTAGAGTTAGATTTCATAAAATTAAGTATATTTGTTTTCTTTGTTGCAGTATACCTGAAACAATTGGTGTGGCGATTCCAATGAAAGCAACTTTCTTCATTACTTATATTATGGTTGATGGATGGGCTGGTGTAGCTGGGGAAATTTTAATGTTGAAACCTCTTATTATTTACCACTTGAAGAATTCCTTCCTAGTGAAGACAGAAAAGGACAGGGAGGAGGCAATGGATCCAGGAAGTCTTGGTTTCAACACAGGAGAACCTCGCATACAATTTTATTTTCTACTGGGCTTTGTGTATGCTACAGTGACACCTGCTATACTTCCTTTCATAATCGTCTTCTTTGCCCTTGCCTTTGTTGTGTTCCGCCATCAGGTACAGAGTTGTATTTTTCACTATACAATTTTACGTATAAATGGAAATATAGGGTTTATGTTCACATGCTTGTTTTCACGGCAGTATCAATCTAATAATTTGATTGCAACTTTTATAGCTGTGAGCAAAGAAATGTATTAGGTCAAAATAAGCTTTATTAATGCAAAAATAGAAAAAAATTGTTTTACTTAGATATTTTAAATTGTTGAGAGTTTGAAAAAATTGCTAGGGGGAGGTGTACATTCAGTGCTCAGAGTTCATTAATTTTGTTCTATTCACAAGAATTCATCAAATCTTAATGTGTTCCTGTGTATGATCATAAAAAGTCAACTTAAGGGGGGAGTTCAGGCCTGCCAAACTGTAATGTGAACATCTAGTCCAAAGGTTTGATGGGCAGCAAAGACCTTACATTTCGATGGGGTAGTTAGGGATTTACTTTTCGAGTTCTTAAGATTGGTTGTCTAGTTGTAAGTATTTAGTATGAAGCCAAAAGAATGTGGATCACTAGTTGCATTTTGCAAGCTCTCTTCAAAAACTCATACCATGCCGATTAAAATTATTTTGATATTAGATTAACACGCTGAATTTCCTTAGGAGATTGTGTTCTTTGAGTTTTTGCAAATATTATGGTCATATCTTTATTAGTTAATGCTACTTATCTCATGTTCTGAAGTTTGAGACATCAGAAATTTCTAGATTCTTCAAATAGAACTCCTTCAATAACCAAGTCTAACCACGAATAGGGTATGAGAACTGGGTTTCTATAATTGTTTAAAGAGTAATGCTACATACAGTCGTGGAGTGCGTAAGCACTGCGCAATCGTTTTGAAAAAAAGTGGGGTCTACTATTAAAAAATTAGTTTTTTTCATGTGAGTCCCGTATTTACTCACTTTTTTCAAAGGGATTGCACGACGCTTATGCACTCCATGACTGCAAATTTCATTTCTCCTGTTTAAATAGATTAGCAATTTTAAGAATTTTTTTATGGTGGTAGTGGTTTTGATTTGTTGTTAAGCTGGGTAATAGATGAAATGATCATAGAGAAACCCCAATCAGTAGGAATGATGGCTTGGGTGAGTTTAGTTGAGTACCATAATAAAGATCTAAAAAAAATAGAAAGTACAGAAGAGAACAGTAGACTAAGCATAAGTTTAAGAGAAAAGGGGGTAAAAAATAGAAGTGGGAGGAGGATCAGAAGGAAGATGAAAGAAACAAATGACAAGAATTTGCTTCCTTACACCACTAGTTTTATGCTTTTGTAAAACACCAAGTGACTGTGTGATGCTCATGCCTTTTTCTGGCTCATATCTACTATGATGAATTTCTAAAATCTTTTATATTGTTTGTCTCTAAAGTCACTGGTGTCTCCCTTCGTTTTTACCGCCCCAAGATCTGATGTCCAACTCTACCTATAGAAAAAGTAGATAGGATTTCCAACTCTTTGAGAAAAATAAAATAGAAGAAAGAATGTGTATCTCACTATGCTAGTACAGCCTCATTAAACTAAAGTGAAGACTAAATTTCGCGACTTTTCAACATTTGCAATACTTTTACAATTTCTCAATATAATGCATGGCATTAATGGTGTGGTCTTGTTTATCGTAGTCAATATCTAACATATGCATTGCAGGGTAAGAGATAGATTTTCCTTAAACATAGTTTTTTGCTTCATGTGGATTTTTTTAGTTAGTTTCTTCTTGAGGACTTTATTTTGTTTGTCAGATCAGTCTACCCCAATATGTTTGCTTTCAGATGCATATTCCATTTTTTTAGCATTATTATATATTATGTGGTAAGCTATTTTTCGTTTCAGTTTTTTCTAAACACGTCTTTTGAAAGTACAGATCATAAATGTTTATAGCCAACAGTACGAGAGTGCAGCAGCATTTTGGCCTGATGTCCATGGCCGTATTGTAACTGCATTGGTGATTTCACAAGTGCTTCTATTGGGATTATTGAGCACAAAAGAGGCTGCCAAGTCAACTCCATTTCTCATTGCACTTCCAGTTCTGACCATATGGTTCTATAGGTTCTGCAAAGGCCGTTATGAATCGGCATTTGTTAAATTTCCATTACAGGTTTGTTGGAACTTGCTTTCTGTTGATTGGCATTAATTTTCTTTTACCGAAATAATCTTTTATATGATAGTTTGTCTATGTAAAACATATATCTGCATAGTATATGAGTATATGCCTGCGCATTAAGTGTAAAGAAGACATTGGTCTTCTTTCTTGAGCAAAGCTTTAAAATTGCTTAAACCTGCTTGCTGAAGCATTAAGGCAAAATACTCTTTTTGAAAGCTTCAAGGTCTGGTATTTAATATGTATTACTATTAGTAGGAATGGCTTCATTTTTCATGTCAGGAGTTTATTGTCTAGAACCATGTCAATCCCTAGGCTTATGACATTACAAGTTCAATCCAATATTTATCGGATACTAGTTCTAGCTTTTGATTACTTTTTGGAACTTAGGCTGGTTTTATTAACAGGAGGAAGTCAGAAAGAAATTGAACTTTGTAGTTGTCTAAATTTTAAGAGTTATGACTATGGAATAGGCTTGAACTTTCTCTATCTCTCTCATTTTGCGATTTAACTTAATTGTTATTCTTGTTTCATGCTGGGGATTTAGGAAGCAATGATGAAAGATACATTAGAACGCGCAAGGGAACCAAACCTGAACTTGAAAGCCTATCTTCAAAATTCATATATACATCCAGTTTTTAAAGCATGTGTAGAAGACGAGGTCAAGGAAGTGGATGATGATGAAAAATGGGAGACTGAGAGCGTGCTTGTGCCCACAAAACGCCACTCCCAAAGGAATACACCGGCACCCAGCGGAGTTAGTGGTTCCCGTTCATCTTCTTCCTCCTCTCTGCGTGAGGTTTCTGATTTCTGAAGAACATCCAACGCCCTCATTCTAGGCAGGAAACTTTGCTTCTTACCTTATGTTTCATCTTCACACAAGTATACCAAGGGAAGAAGACAGACATAGTGTGAACAGTGTATACCAACAGATAGACGGACAGAGAGTTACAGCAATCTTTAGGACATTCAGCAATCTTGGTTTTTTTGGCAGTCAGTTGACAGCTGCAAGCTGCGCATGTATTGATTTAGATTAGAGGGTGGCAAGTGTAAAATTTTGAGTGTATGAGTGCTTTTAAAAATTGGTGATATCTGTATGTATCAAAGAATTATTTGATAAAATTTCAATGTGAATACACGCATTGCTGCTTAACGTTTGATTGGACTAAGATACAATTCATGTGGGAAATGTGGCAAAAACCATCTAGCATAAATCAGTGTGAATCATCCAAAAAAGAGTATAGTTTCTGGCTATTTTGATCTTAAAACCTCTATATTCTCTCATCTTGATCCACGACCATTTCTTTTTAATAATTCGAGCAGTTACTTTCGTTTGGTTCCTAAACTTATCTCAACTCATCAGTATAACTTTTCAAATTTCAATACAAAATATAATAAATAATTCAATTTTTTCAAATCTCAAAATAATAATAAAATAATATTCTAATAATATTTTATCATCTCAACTCAATTTAACTCAATTCAGTTCAACATCCAAACACAGCAGAGCACTAACTATAATACTATTTCCGTTTCACTTTTGCTTGACCTTTGGCTTTGGATGTTTTTTTTTTTTTTTTTTTTGAAATCGTTGCTGTGGGTGATGCTTAAAGACCAAGGATTGTAAATTTGCATTCTTCTGCAATGATGTGTTTTGACGGAAGATTATATAAAAAATGAATAATGATAGATCTATAGAACTCTCTTTCAACTTATTTTACCTTAAATAGTTGGCCAAGTTTCAGAGAGTTAGATTGCCTTAATTGTCGAGTCTTTCTTCTTTTAGATTGCCTTAAAAGTTTGGAATCCGCACTTTTACAAAAGATTTAAATAGAATTTATCTATTTAAAACTTAAAATTAATATTCCTCTTTCTCATACTAATAGCACCACATGCAATGATGCATGTAGCATAGCAAAGTAGAAATCTTGAAAACGACAGCTTGATTACAAACAATGAAATAATTTGCTGCTACTCTACTCCTCTGCCTGCCCCTTGTTTAACTAACAAGTGTTTTTTATAAAATAAAAAATAATTTATAAAATCGATTTATTTATTTATAAAATGACATGATTATATTGGACAATCTCGGAATATCATGGACTATTTATTCATTCACTATTGAATATCTCAAATTATAAAAATTTGTAACATAGACCCTCATAACTATATATGATATGACTTTTATTTCTTTGTTTTTTCCTAAATGAAATGTGTATGAATAATGTTAGATATAATTTTAGAATATACAAATTTCGTATACTTTATTTAAAAAAGGATATGACTTTACTATTAAAAAATTATTTTTTCATGAGAATCTTATATTTACTCACTTGCATACCATAAAGTTGTAAATATTATTTTTTGAAAACTTATAATATTAGCAGTATAAAAAAAAAAATACTTAGTACTTAATTTTTTTTTCCATCAATATAGTTTTTCTATAAATATAATGGATGTTTTTCATAATAACTGATAATACAACTATAATTATAAATAGTAGATTTTGTTTTTCAAAAAAATCATAGATATCTTATATAGTACGCATAAAATAATGAAAAGTACTCCAACCGTCCAACGACATAAAACAATAAAAAAGAGCTGTGGGTTCTGATGCTGCGGAGGGAGTGCAAGAGCAACCGCTCCGGGCCTTTTGTGGAGGGACCCACTATTGAAAGCCGAACACGGGGCACTCGGACAGATGCAACCAGGTGGTGCGGCCCACAGATAACGAGCAATGCCAAGGGCCTAGATTGAAACGGCTGCCCACCTTGCCTTCGCGTTTGAGTTTGAAGTTGAATTTGATCCGCGACTTCGTCTTCACTTCCATTTCTCCCTGTTAATTATTCCCTCTTTCATTTCCAACTTCACGCGAAGACACCCTAGTAGTGTTCACATACAGGCAGAGACGACACAGTACCCCGAGATGCTTCTCTCTGTTCCACGCCTTCTATGTACACCTCTCTCTCTCTCTCTCTGTGTTCCAATTTTAATTTTCAGTCTTTTGATCTTCGTTTATTTTGTTGTAATTATTTTCTCTCTCCCTTCTGAATTGACAGGAAATCGCTGCAGGAGGAGCGATGACGAAGAAAGCCCCACCGCCAATAGTTGCGCGCCGTGTTATCTGGTTGAGCTGGAAGCTTGTCCTCTCCCTCTCCCTCGCTCTTTGCGCCCTTGCTCTCCTCAGACTCCACTCTCAGCCCGGCCTCTCTTCTCCCTCTCCATCTCTCCTCCGTCCTCGAGTTTCTCGCTATATCCTCGACCGCCCCTCCAAGATCGCCTTCCTTTTCCTCGCTCGTACTAACCTCCCTCTCGATTTTCTCTGGGATACTTTCTTCGAGGTTTATTTCTCCCTTTCTTTAATTTTTTTTTTCGCTTTTCCTTTCGACTAAAATTCTATTTGAATTTTCCTGTGCTTTCTCGCGGAAATTGTTTGGAATTCGAAGGGTTTACTATGTTTTGGCTTTGTGCGATTCGCAGAATGCTGACGTTGCCAACTTCTCGATCTATATTCACTCGGCGCCGGGGTTCGTGTTTGACGACTCAACGGCAAAGTCGCCTTTCTTTCGTGGTCGAGAATTGAAGAATAGCATTCAGGTGATTAGCATTGAAGCTAGAAAATTAGAAGAATAGCATTCAAGTTTGTTAATTTGTCTAATATAGCTTCTCTTCTTTAATAAACCTCGGATATGAGAAGAGGTTAAATTGACATGTATTAGGCTGCTTTATGTTTCCAATGACGCCGACAGCTTGGAAGTTCTGATGAGTAAGCTATGCGTACATATCCACCGGAAAACGAAATAGCAAAAAAAAAAAGGACTAAGCTTATACATACTGAGCTAGGATATTTTGGATTTACTGCTATTGAAAATAGTTTATTAAAATTTTTATTTCCTTTGTTTTCTCATACATTCCCGTAGATCAAATGAAGTGTTATTTTTTTTTTTATTTTTTCTACAGTTTGGTCATTCGATGTTGTTGACATGATTGTGAATTGTGTGGTCACATCATACAGGTGTTATGGGGAGAATCGAGTATGATTGAAGCGGAGAAGTTGTTGCTTAACGCAGCTCTTGAGGATCCAGCGAATCAAAGATTTATTCTACTCTCTGACAGGTTTACCAATACAAAAAATAAATTTACAAATGATTTACATGTACTTCCTATATTTTGAGGCTTCTCGATGTTTAAGAAATCTGCATGTGATGTAGAATAACTATTGTGCCTGCCTCGTTTTTAATGGAAATTATTTCGGTTTCTAATTGACAAGAATATGGATTTTTGCAGCATATTATATATCTGCATGCCTATTGACAGGATTGTTATCTCGAAGGAAATTGGTTTGCCAATAATATATAATCTAAATTTCTCTCTTTGTTGCAGTTGCGTTCCCCTGTACAACTTTGGCTTCATATACAACTATGTGATGGCTTCTCCAAGAAGTTTTGTGGACAGGTAGGTGGAGAGATTTATAATTCTTGAGGTGCTAAGCAGTAATTGTTTTAGGCCTTTTTTGGATTCAAAAACACTCTCAACTCATCTCATCTCATCTCAATTAATCATTACAACTTTTCTAAACTTCTAAACAAAATATAATAAACAATTCAACTTTTTCAAATCCCAAAACAAAAATAATATTAAACTATTATATTCTAATAATATTTTATTCAACTTTCATCTCATTTCATCTCAACTCAGCTCACTATTCAAACCTCCCCTAGATGATTCAATATCAGTGGAAAGTTTTCATTGCTATTATTTCATGCTTCTCGCTTGTTAATTGAGGAAATGTTTAAATTGTGACGTATGGTTAATTTTTCTTGTAGCTTTCTTGACATGAAAGAGGGCCGCTACAACCCGAAGATGTCACCTGTAATACCAAAGGAGAAATGGCGAAAAGGGTCCCAGGTTATTTTTTTCCGCTAAATTTGTGTGCCCCAAATTTCCTACCCCCATATTTTTCGTCTGTTCCCTTCTTTTTGGTGGTTAATTATAGAAGGGAGTATTGTTTTAAGTTTCCATTATTTGTTTTTGCATGTGTGCTGTAGTCTTTATAAGTGAGTGGAGAGGAGCTTCAAATTGACTAGTCTTTTTGGAGCTATAGTACAGACGTGGCTAGCACCCCTTTTTTATCAATACAAGTTGGTTTTGATTCAGGAGATTAAATTGTGTGAAATGTATACATGAGAAGTTGCTGTAAATACCCATCTTGCTTCATGAACCATGCCTTAACTTTTGGAACTACCGTCTGTTAAAAAAGAGTGGGTTCCACAGTAGGTTAAGACCTAATCTTCTTCTTTGGGAATCCAAGTAAACAGTCTGCAAAAACATTAGTTATTACATTTCATTAGCATTATCATCACTGTCATTGTCATCAAATAAATTATTTGTCCAAGGATCAGGACAGCATTTTTATTTTTACAATCTATGGTCTAAGTTGATTTTTGATTTTGAAATTTCAGTGGATTGCTTTAGTTCGAAGCCATGCAGAAGTCATTGTAGAGGACGAGGCTATTCTTTCAGTATTTAAGAAATTCTGCAAGGTAGGTAATTGAGTTTTATATCAAGTGTCACCATCAATCTGGTAATGGTTATTTGTAATTTTCTTCGTCAAAGCATTATTGCTTTGGATTGTACATCTGTACCATGATACTTCAATCACTTTTTGGAGAGAAGTTCTTTTATCTATTCTGGGGAAGGGAGATTTAATTACAGAGATGCCTATGCACTATTTATATGGAGCCTTCTTCTGATGTGGTACTGAAAACTTCAAACGTGTTTCTTTGTTGACTAGCAAAATTATATAGGTGTTTTTAACCAAACTATGTAGGTTTTGAAAGTTACCTATTGATAATTTAAAATATAAAATAGTGAAATGTGGCTCTACTATTTTGCAAGCATGGCGTGTTTTTATATGTATTCACGTGCTTATTTATAATAAGTTGCAAGCGGTGTCAGTTTCTTAACCCCTGATTTCTGTGCAGTTGGTCTAGCATGTAAGACCTCATCCACTATGGCATTTTTTTTTTTGGGGGGGGGGGGGGGGGGGGGGGGGAAATAACATTTGAACTGGAGCTCATTCTGTAATTGCTGTGTATTGAATGCTTCTGAGCTTGCCCCTTGGTAGTTTCTAGAAATAAAGTCTCATTCTTGAATATAGAAAGCAGTCCAAAGCTGAAATTTCACTTCTTTTAGACTTATTTAACTGCTTCTCATTTTGCAGCGACGCCCCCCTGTAGATGCCAGCAAGGGAAAGCTGAATATTGTAAGTCATCTTTGATCACTGACTTTACCTGCAATCCATTTATTTTATTTTGCAAGGTTTTTTCACCCTTTTCACCTAGAGTAATTGTGGAACAATTTGCTGGTTTCTTGTTTAAGTAAATCATCGAGGTATGCAATCAAATTTTGGGAAGGGTATTTTCTTCTTTATTATGAGAAATATGCTTGCAAAATCCATACATTTTCATAATTTGCTTGTTTATTTTTTTATTAGTACAATTTGCTGGTTGCTAGTTTAACTAAATAAACTTGAGTTAAGAAATAAAATATTGCGAAGACCATTATGTTCATCAATACAGGAAATACAGGAAATGCACTCTCAAATTCACATTGTTTCGACATATTATTTATTACAACTTCTATACTTGGAGCCTCTTGTATCTTGCTTTGCTTATCTATCAAGGGCAGTGAATATGCCCATAAGAAATAAAGTGATATACATATAAAATTCTTAAAAATAAAAAAATCGCAAATCTCATGTAGCTTTACATGGTTTATAGGGAGGGAGTTAGGCTTATCATTTAAATAAAAAGTTCTAGATGGTCCTGCAATGGTTCCCTTTGTCTTGTATTGGAGATATATATGTTTTCTTTTCAACTGAATGTCAATTTGTTCTGATTTTGGCCTAAATATGAATGCAGAATCTTCAGAAGCAACATAACTGTATTCCAGATGAACACTATGTGCAGACATTGCTTGCGGTATGCTATAGATTTCCTTTGTTTCTTTGTTAAATGTTTGAAGCATATTGTGGTTTTTTTTTTTCACTAGTGTTTTCATCATAATTTTAACTCTTCTAATCATCAATTTGAATTAATTTAGTATATTGACAGCTTCATTTATTGCTGTGCTCTAATTTGGTTGGCTCTCACTAGTATCATAAACTCCATCTGTTATCTCTATTATTTATTTGTTTTTGTTTGTTATGCTTCCTTGTTAGATGAGTGATCTTGAAGGTGAACTTGAACGAAGAACATTGACCTATACCCTATGGAATCAGTCTGCAACAAAAATGGAGAAGAAAGGCTGGCATCCGTTTACATTCAATTTTGCAAACGCTGGCCCTAAACAAATCAACGAAATAAAGGTGGTCATGACACCTCACTTCCCCTTATTTTTTATTTTATCTATTCAAAAGATGAATATAGAGATGGGCATGAGATGTGATTTTTCTCATCTAAAATCCGTCTACCTTCAGATTTATAATAAAGTACTATTTGTTTAGGTATCGGTCTTTTTGACTGTTTCACGGGGAAAAATTATGTGCGCTGAAAATGAAAACAGGTTTCTTGAAAAGAGATGGAAAGCTTGCAACTGAAAAATTGATGAAAATACACATGATCCATCAATACGTTTTTATCTTGGGGTCTTCAATTTACACTTGTACCTTTTACCCTTACAATATGTTGTTTAACTTTGTCTGTTTTGATCCAACAGGACATCAACCATGTGTACTATGAGACGGAGTTCCGGATAGAATGGTGCCGTAGTAATTCTATGCTTGTTCCCTGTTTTTTGTTTGCAAGGAAATTTTCCCAGGGAGCTGCCATGCGCCTCTTGAGTGATGGAGTGGTTGGTCACTCTGATGCTGCTGAACTGCTAGACTCACTCCCATGATTCATGGCTTTCTCACGGTTCTCTAACAATCAAGTGATACATTTAGAGATTTAATTTGGGCAGCAAGTTAATCATCAAACCCTAAAAAAGAGGCCAGCAAGTGGAATGCCCACTGAAAGTTTACAGATACTATACATGACACACAGGACATATTTTGATACTCTAGAGACCAAAAGAATGGTAGCTGCTGCTGATCAAGTTAGTTCCAGAGAAGACAAGTAGTAGGATCGAAGAAGTAGTCAAGGGTTTGAGGCCATCATGCGCCGATTCCCACCTGCAGTTTTAACTTGATTACATTATCTTACCACTTTTGATTCATTGCATTCTTTACAAGGATAGTAATTTGGAAAATGTGGAGGCAAGTGCAGGTACAGGCAAATTTGTTGCATGGGAACATGTGTGAATAATTTGTCCGACAAAAGGAACTGTGGAGGGTGCAAGAAGGGGGGGTCCTGTGCTTATGGGCTATGCAATTATGCATGATATATATATATATATATATATATATATATATATATCAGCACCATTAATATATAATTCCATGATTAGCCTGTGTTATAGTGGCAGTGCATATGTATTTTAAAAAATATAAAACAACTAATTAAATGTAATATCTATGATCTATAGCTAGTGAAAATAATTAGTGATTTAAATTAATATATATATATATATATATATATATATATATATAAAGTTGAGTTAATTTCAGACTAATAACTCAAGAAGAGATCTCGGAAACGAAAATTGGTGGAAAAAATCCTAGCACACCTCTCACTCTATCCCTTTTTTCTAGAGCAGGCCCCCCTCAAGAAACTAGACCAGAAGCTCCTCATCCCTCTTCCCTTTTCTCTTTAGTTTTTTCTTTTATATTTTCTGATTTTGTATGTTTTTCTTTCAAAATAGGGCGAAATTCCAATTTGTTGTTTTTTAGAGCCTGGCGACCACCACGAGCTCTACTGCAAGATTCCCAAGGAGCCAATCCTTCATACGGGTGAAGAATCAAGTCGAATGGAACGGCGCGTGAGCCACATGCATAGTCCAAAGTGCAAGTGTGGCATCCGCGTGCCACCGCAAGGGGATCTTTATCGCTGCCACGCGTTGCATTTTTGGAACCAGGGCTATTAGTTTCTTCAAACTCGACTGTCTACTTTATTTACAGGGTGGCGTGTGTCCCTCACGCACCACCACAGTTTCTGTGTTCACTTTTTTTTTTTTTTTTTTTTTTTACCTTTAAGGTTAAAAATGCTAATTTATAGCTTTCCAAACTGTATTTCGCTATTTTGTCATGTATCATTTACGTTTTCTATTATTTCTTTTATTTTAGGTTAATAATAAAAAAAGAAATAGTCTCTTGAACATTTTGTCTATAGAGTGAAAGTTCTCTCCTCCTCTGAAGGGTAGAGTTTGAAATCTTTGTTTTAAGCAGAGTGTGATCTCTTAGACGGTTTGTCTGTAGAAAATTCAATAAGTTAAGACAATACCAATCATAAAAGAATTTGTGTACTGATGGAGTCTCAACCATGAATAGTTGGCTTATAATCTGGGTTTTTTCCAGTATGTCTCAGTTAGAACTATGACTTTGCTTTTATGAATAAATGAAGCCTATTTCTCATAAAATAATAATAATAATAATAACTCAAGAAGAGAAGGAAATTAAGGTTCATAATTAATTAATACCACTGCAACCCATAATTATTAATAAATTGGAGTCATGACACATATTAATAAATTGGAGTACGAATCCATATTATTGGATGAGTTTTGTTAGGTACAAGCAAGTTTGCGTACCAATCTACGTATTAATGTTGTTATTTTCACATTCTAAATTTAAATTAGCACTGTTTTCAATAAAATTTATTTTTTGACCAATCATATTGAATGGATGTGCGTATTAATACGTGAAATCACTTACAATTAAATTTTTCCTTATTTATTAGATTCTATTATAGTTAACCCTGCACGCCCTTCTCTTTCGGTTAATTGCTATGTATGTTCACAGCATGAATCAATGAATTTATATATAATTCTGCTATAAAACAGATCATGTCATATTGTTGCTAGAATTAGCAGTAGTACTACTTGATCTTCCACATCAATCTAGCAACTGAAACAAATGCAAGTAATGATATCATTAAGGAACTCTTTTATGGGTCAAACTCAATGTACGTGTGCTCGGGGAAGGTCCAGATCGTTTCATGTTGGAGTACAACTTGGCAAGCAAACTAGCTAGTCAGCCCTGACCAATCTGCATTGTCCATCTGGTCATGTGATATTGACCTATCAGTACTGATTAGTCAGGAAAATTCTTGGGACTCTCGAGTCGTGTCTCAACTTCACATAAACAAAAAAAAAAAAAAAAAAAAAAAAATAGCCAAACCCGTCCCGCGGTCTAGGTGCTGTTTCATGTGTTGGTCAAAGTCAAAACGCAAATCAGAGAGGGCCGCGCGGGGTGAATGCATATCAATTACACGTTGCTATTTCAAAAGTTGAGTGCTTTTGTAACCGAGTACTGATCATTAAAGTGCTATTATTCATTTTCTTAATAAAAGATCTTTCATTCTCAAACGTGTTGGCTGAGGCCTTTGCCTTTTATCGATCTTGCCTTGTCAAATTGTCATGGAATATTTATATAAAAATATATATATTTATTAACCTGATTTAAACGATTTTTCTTGTAGGTTGAAATAGTCATGATATACATACATGCAACAGGTCGTTTCGTTAGTCTAATATTGAAGATCATGATGCATTTAAAATGAAGAGTAGTATTGTATCTATTCTACGATGGAGCACATTATACAACATCATTTCGTCTTTAGAAATATAAAAAAATTATTATTTAGAAATATAAAAACTACTCTTTTACAAATAACTTACACGTAATTTATCTTACCTAACATTAAACTTTTTTATATGGACAAATACGGGTAATGAGTAAATTATTTAGTACCATAGCAATAAGTGGAATGAGAATAAGATGAGGCCGCCAGTACTACATGGCATAACTCAGGATGTAAGTGCTGTCGAAAGCATGACAGACCGCAGAGAAGGTCAATCGATCCATGCTGCTGCAGCTCGTTGTATTTATTTAACGAAAATGATTTATGCATAATATTTTATATAATTATATTTTAAATAAAAGGTATTTTTATAGAATATCTTATAAAAATAATATTATTTTATAGAATACTTTTATCTTATAATATAATTATGAAATATATTGCGTATATATAGTTACTCTTTATTTAATCTTCTTTTTTGTTACTGAATAAAATCTCGATGATTTATGTGTCGTTTGAATTCGAAGATGAGTTGAGATGAGTTGTGAATAATAATGAGATAAGTTATGAATAATAATAAGATTTATGAGTTAAAGTTGATAAATAATAATAAATAGTAGTGAAATGAGTTGAGATGAATTGAAATGAATTGAGATGAATTGCGAATACAAACCTCTCCAGTCTGGTCTTCTCCCACAAAAGATTGTCAACGCGTGAGGCCGTAATTGCCTGTAAAAGGACAGACAGGAACTTCACCTGAACACAAGCAGCTACTACCTCGATCTATCCGATGTCTGCTTCCTTCCCCATTGTCACCTAATTTTTGGGTTCGGGTTCAATGTGTTATATGTATATATATTTTTCTTTCGAGGCCTAATTTACCTTCCTTTTCTTGAATCGTATTGTGTGTCATGTGGCCGTTGAATTAGACCACTCCACTCAAAGCGAACGGCATTATAATATATGCAACTGATTCTTCTTCAACCTGGCCAACACGTTAAACTGATCTTCGGTACTCCATGTATATATAAACACCCTCGATCTTCTACCTTAACCTCCATTCTTATTTTCCTTCAAAGCTTTCAAATTCTCATCTTTTTGTTCTTCATTATAATCTCATTCATTTGAATCATTCCGATTTCCCATTACTATTTAAAGTTTAAACCTCTCTCTCTCTCTCTCTCTCTCTCTCTCTCTCTCAAACAAACACACATACCCACAAAATTAATATGAAATCGCTTATAACATTCATAGAACTGCCGGCCATTCTTGTGATGGCTTTTACCATTACTTCTCTTTCCGCCACACAACCGGATTATGACCAAGGATCAGTACCAGCCAAGGAACGGCCAACTTCTCTCAGAGGGACCGGCCGCTTTCTGGCTGAGAAAAACCGGGTCACTTTGACATGCGACAAGTATCCTAAGGTTTGTCGTGAGAATAAGGGCAGCCCGGGGCCAGACTGCTGCAATAAGAGATGTGTAGATGTGATGAAAGACAGTCTCAACTGTGGCGAGTGTGGAAAGAAATGCAAGTATTCAGAGCTGTGCTGCAAAGGTAAGTGTGTGAATCCCATGTCCACCAAACAGCATTGCGGAAGCTGCGGCAACAACTGCGAGAAAGAGAGTTTATGTACGTACGGGATTTGCGGCTATGCCTATGCATGACAAAAATCAAGAAGTCGAAAGCTAGCCATCAGGATTATAAATTTGCTAGACTAGATAGTGTTCACTTGTTCATTAGTAGTTATATCATTTAATTAAAAAATTAAATTATTTTAAAAATCAAATTTTGATAAATACATCGTCAAATTAAACGTGTAAGACTACGAATAATAAAAGCAAGCAAGCCATCACCATTTGATGGGCTTTGCTGGTTATTGATTATTCTTTTCATTTGCTAATTAACTTGTGATTAGCGAAGTAGCTAGCTAGTGACCCTATATATTCATCAACATGTATTCTTGATCCGGTGTTGTGTATTGTTGTAATTTATAATAACTAATTATGCCTTTTTTTTTCCCCTTGAATTAATGCAATCACATGATCAATACTTGATCTTATAAGTTCAATAATTTTCTTTATTATCTTTAAGTGCAAGAAGGATGACAGTATATGAGCGAAAATCCGAAAATCCTAGCTACTCTGAATCCAGATTTCTTTTTTAATTTTTTAGTTGGAGTCGGAGGTGTCCCTGGACCGATTCTGATCCGATCCGACTCTAACTTTATGCTCTAATTTTGCTCTCCGACTCTGAATTCAACTCTAATATTGTATATATGTTATAAAAATATGTATTTATCTATATATTTATCATTTATACTAGAATAGTTATATAGTTATATACTAGAGCTTATATAATTAAATTCAATAATATACCAATATGAGATAATTATTATAAAATAATATACTTATACTATAATATAGATAGACTAATGATAGTTTAGTATATGTAAATATTGTAATATTACTACCATACATAATCAAATATAGAAATAAGTTAGACATTAGTATAATAATTTGTAATTAGACATTATGGTATAAGTCTTGTATAGAAATAAATTAGACACTAGTATAGGAATAATTAATAAGTCTAGTATAATAAGTTAATAACACATAATACCAAGTTACTAAATTATAGTAACATGTAATTAGACACTAAAAATAATATTTAATACTATAATATGATAACATGTAATTAAACAGTATGGTATATGTCTAGTATAAAAATAAGCTAGATATTAGTATATAAGTAAATTAGCAGTGAATGATTTAGGTTTAGTTTTTTAATTTTTTTGGAAAAATGATATTTGAAAGCCGACACAAAATTATTTTTTAAATAGACTAAATATGAAACTAAAAAAAGAAGAACCCCAAAGCTGAAAGTCCAAATCCGACTCTGCTCCGACAAGTCAAAGTCGGAGTCAGATCAGAGCCTACACAAGTTGGAGTCGGATTTAGGGGAATTCGACTCCGACCAAGTCGATGCTCACCCCTAACTACGTGTGTCATGTACTCGTTGAAAAAGCATACATCTCTGGGCTCCTAAATGAATCTTGATATATGAGTCATGTTGAGGAAATTGACGAAAAAATAGAAAAAAGCACGGACACACACGTAAGTTGCATTGTTAATTGTAAAGTATAATAAACAATAAAAAATCATGTGTGTCTGTTTCTCTTCTGAGAAATGTTTAGAGATAAAAGAGATTCCTACAAAATAAACCAATTACTGACATTGCTTAGCTTGGCGAGTTAGACTCAAATTCAATTTTTATTGTAAAAAAGATCTAACATATGATATGAAATCATTTGAGTTTGTGAGTTTATGTTTATAAGATCTTTTTGTGACTGTAGCACTTTTCTTCTTCTTTTTTTTCTCGTTTCCTTGTCACTTTTGATATGATACGTCCATGTTTGTGGCTATGTACTAGTAACAGATTAGAAATGATCATATAATAACAATATATAATATACTAATTAATTCTGCCTGTATAGAAATAGAGTCTCTCTAGAAAAAGTTCATCTTCCTCTCTGTTAAGCTATTCCATAAAGATAGGAGGATCCTCTCCATTTCTTTTCTGGCACTGCCTTGTTTATAGGATTTTCTCCTAGGTTTTTGATCGTTTTCTCTCCATCGGTTCGGTTTAGGTCCAATATATTTCTTTCCGGAGACCAATTGTCTATGCGCGCCCCATCACACAACTCCTTAGCCGCTGATCTACTGGTACAACGTGGAACTGTTGTGAAAATCTTAGAGCGTGATCCTCACACGTAGCTTGTCCCCCGTGTGACCACCATGCTTGTCGTATTGAAACGTATCTGACGGCTATACATGACATACCAGTAGTCTCATTACCTCAAGATCTATCAGATCTCACACACCCCATCTCACTATCACAGTCGCGTGGATTCCATGCCTGTCACAAGTGGGCGCAAAGCAATTCAGTGACTGTCAGTCCGGACTAGTTGACGTCGATTATCCTACTATGTTTCCACTTTTCCTAACTAAAGATATTGAGGTTGGGGATACCTGTCTCTTTTACGAAAATCTTAGGCCAACAAACTTCAGTGCACCACCAACAACCACTACCTCTAGCAGTGGCAACATAGTTCACACAATAAACTTGAAAAAAAAAACGTCATCTAGGAGTACGGTGCCCTCTTTGTAAGGAATGTGTGTGGATCAAACTTTTGGTACTAAAACTCGATCTATTTTTCACTTTTGCACTGTATTTGTTGTAATGGGATGTTTGTTGGACAACTCCACTCCCTCCTCATGTATCTTAAATTTACTTATGTTACTGAAATGCCTGCTTGATAAGAAAAAAATAAAAAAATAAAACTCCAAAAGATTGGTAGATAAAACTAACAAGAGAAATGATTTGTACAAGTTTCAAATAGACAAGTCTCGCACACATTTTTATAAAAAAGTGTAAAAAAACCATCTTTTTTTTTACTGGGATCTACTTTTTTTTACCAAAGGCCTGCGCATGACTGTCTATTTTAGGCTTGCACCTAGCATTACTCAACAAACATGCAATTCCAATCAAACGTTCATTATTATATTAATTAAATCATCCCATTTCCCCGCAAATTAAGGTCTTATCCGGCCACATACATAATATCTAGGAATTAAATACACAATTAATTCAGGCCTTGTAAATGGTTTATCATGTCAATGCATAGGCGGCCAAGTTCATTCAACCTAAGTTCGTGCATCCACGTTTGAGTGTAGTTCCAAATCTTACCAACTTAACCGAGAAATTAAATCAAAATCAACCCCATTATTATTATCGTGTGCACCACCTTCTTCACACCTATATATTTAATTCTATCTTTTCTCTCATGAAGTTCATGTTCCTGTCCTCACGCTCACAAAGCTAGCTAGCTAGCCAGCCATGGCCTCCCTATCCCCTCTCCTTGCAGTGATATTGCTTTCATCTTCTCTAACATACATTACTTATTCCTCCTCCACTTTGGAAGCGGCCGACGACACTACTCCACAACCATGGATATCTGCCTCCAGCAATCCGAAGCCCACCAACAACATTTTGAATGTAATAGACTCATGCTGGCGCACCAAATCAAATTGGGCTGCCGACCGCCGCGCTTTGGCTGATTGCACAGTCGGCTTTGGCAAAGATGCAATCGGAGGAAAACTTGGGGAAATATATGTCGTCACCACCCCGGATGACGACCCAATAAACCCTAAACCCGGCACACTTCGATACGGTGTTATCCAAGATGAGCCACTTTGGATCACTTTTGCCGAGGACATGGCGATTAAACTCGAGAACGAGCTTCTTGTGAACAGTTACAAGACCATAGACGGGAGAGGGGCTAAAGTGGATATTGCAAATGGACCATGCATCACGGTGCAAAACGTTAGCCATGTTATTATACATGGGATTAGCATTCATGACTGTAAGCCAGGGAAAGCTGGCCTTGTTAGGAGCAGTCCAACGCATGTTGGAGATCGTCAGGGCTCGGATGGAGATGCCATCTCTATCTTTGCATCTTCGCATGTCTGGATCGACCATTGCTTTCTTTCACGTTGCACGGACGGCCTCATTGATGTAATCCATGCTTCGACTGCTGTCACCATCTCCAACAACTACTTCTCCCAGCACGATAAAGTATGTACAAAGCCCTTTAATTTCCTTCATATATATACAAAGCACGTCGATCGGGAGACGTTTAATCATTATATTTTCTTCATTTTGACTGTAACTAATATTATTGACCAATAATATTTGAGCTCAATTACAGGTCATGCTGCTGGGACACAACGATAAATTTAGTGCAGATAGAACTATGAGAGTCACAGTAGTCTTTAACCGTTTTGGGGCTGGCCTTATTGAGAGGATGCCTAGGTGAGAGATCAGAGGCCATCAATTTCTTTCTAATTTAGAGATATTGTTCCAATGACATTAATATATATATATATATATATATATATGTATACACACATATGATTCTGATATGCTCTAGGTGAATTAATTGCAGGGTAAGGTTTGGATATGCCCATGTCGCCAACAACAAGTATGAAGAGTGGCTTATGTATGCTGTTGGAGGCAGTGCTGATCCGACCATCCTCAGCGAAGGAAACTACTTTATCGCTTCTAGCACTTCCTTTGCCAAACAGGTTATACAAAATGAGCAAGATCATGTTCATTTAGACATATATATATGTGATAACGAATCAGGAATTATTGAGAAGTACTAGATTTTTGTTGCTTATAAGTTGGCGGGTAAACACACGGCTTGATAAGGGTTAAGTCAGTCATAGGGAAAAAAAAACGTCAAAACATAAATATTTTTATGCTAAATGATGCAGAAGGTTTTCGCACCAACATGATAGGTATATATATTGATAGGCATGCTAGAAAATAGATCTTTCCAAACAAGATAGCTGTATATATATATATGAAAAAAGTATTAGTGTTTTAGCTTTTCTTATAACATGGGTCTCACAGTAAATGGTAATTAGTATTTACACGCAGACTTAATTAAGTAGCAAAACTCGAAATGGTATGTAAATTAGCTAATAATACAGCTATACTTGTTTGGAAAGATCTATTTTCTAGCATGCCTATCAATATATATACCAAGTATGTTGGTGCGAAAGAATTCTGCTACATACAATCACTTTTACGTATTCGACCAAATCAATTATTTTATATTAAAAAAAATGAGGCAGCTAATCACATTATTAGTGAGAAGAAATACGTAAAAATAAATACACATAGAATTTTTGTATTTTTTCATATATATTTTACTTGATGTGGAAGACTTTAATGTTAGCAGTAAGTCAAGCGTTGTCAATAAGTAGGCCGGCTTATAAATAGCTTTTCTCTAAATTTTCATATGGCCGTATGTGTTGTGCTTAATTCTAGGTCTTGAATATTATTGACAGGTTACCAAGAGAGAGGCAGGTGGTGCTTGGAAGAACTGGAAATGGAGGTCATCTAGAGATGTGTTTGTCAATGGTGCTTATTTTGTTCCATCTGGGTGGGGAAGTTGCTCTCCAGTTTACACTCGAACTCAATCATTTGACGTTGCTCATGGATTAATGGTCCCTGCCTTGACTTCTGATGCTGGTCCTCTGGAGTCCTGCGTTGTGGGTAAAGCTTGCTAATTATTTTGCTCAAGCTTTTATTACAACATTAATTTCCTTCTTTTCCTCCCTAAAGTGATTTTCACAACTAGATTCTTTTCCGGTCTCATTTGATATCATTTTGTTTTCAGTAATGCTATTCATCATCTCAATTTTTATCATCTTCTCATCATTTTATAATGTGACATTAGATGATTGGATATTATTTATTTTATATATTTAACTTGTGAACTTATCATCTAATATCATATCATAAGATGGTGAAAGAATGTTAAAAAAATTGACGATGAATAGATTTTTTTCTTTTTCATTTTCGGTTATGTTTTGTTATAAGCAAATATTATGAACTTGCGGAGGATGCAGAAGAAATAGGTGTTGATTGATTCGCTGCAAAAGCAAGGCCTCGTATAAATCGAATAGTTCATTAAATGATTTAAATTTAGACGAAAAATTATATTTTCAAAGCGGTAGATATAATTTAATTTGAAAAATAAATTTAAATTTAAAATTTATAAATTAAATTTTATTATTTAAATAATATAATGACGCAATCTACGCACCTCAATAAAAATAAAATAACTATAAGTTTAGAATTCGGACATCATTTTGTTTTAAAGTCAATGTCGAGAATAAACGTGCATCAGAATCCATCGAGAGAGAGAGAGAGTTTTGCCGACAGGAAGCAAGGTCGTCGACAGGTCCAAAGCAATTCTTCGACAAGGCCCGCATTGGGACCTCATGAAAAAAATAGATCCGCTTTACAATCAAGTGCAGAGTAAAAGCCCAAACCTGGTAAAGCAGGCCCAAATTGCAGTAGGCTGAGTGGCAACCCAACCATCTAGGTAAACCTTGTGGCAGTAGTGATCCTTCTTAAGTTCATTTCATATTTACATTGATCAAACATGGTTTAAGTTATTATATGCAGTCAGTTGTAGATTTTAACTTGTAACAGCCTAAAAATGACGTCTGCGTAACATCACTGATGTGGTAGACAGTCAAGCCAATCATTTTTACTTATTGATATGGGAATACCCCTACTCTACTCTGATACCATATAAACTTAAGACCTCTGTTATCATATTATATGAAATTACTACTTGTCTCAAAAGTTTAAATCAATAAGAATAAATAGATTTTATTATTTATTTTATGTCTTAACAATTTCATGATCTAAGCAAGTCCAAACTCAAACAAAATCAAAAGCCCATCACTAAGTCCAAATTAGCTAATACAAATCAAGAACATCTACTCCATTTTGATTCTGAAAGCTAGCGTGAATTATATTGGCGACAATCTGGTGATTAACTTTATACAAGATATATAAAAGAGTGGTCTAACAAGCATGTTTAGTTTAGCTACCATGCATGCAATTACGATTCCAGAGACTTAGGTCTCACTACAAGAAAAACGGATTTTTGTGGTCATTTAATTATGGCGAAAAGACCATTTGTGACCAAAACAGAGTCATTTTGGCTGTAAATAGTCATTTCGCTGGAATTAACTAGCCACAAATAAATAATTTTCTTATAGTGTCTCACATGTGACACAGTTTGTGTGAGGACAAAATTATTAAAGGGAGTTCAAAGATCTATAGAAGAATAATACTAGATACAGTCTTATGATATGCAAATTGTGTGCACTACTCAATTTAAAAAAATGAGATCTATTATTAAAAAATAATTTTTTCATAATTAAAAAATGATAACACTATATATAATATTGGAGTGTGCAATTCTTACGTACTCTTTTTGAAAAAGAATAAGATCACTATTAAAAAAATAATTTTTCCATATTAATCTTAGATTTACCCAATTTTTTCAAATTGAGAATGAGGAGACTGCACACCGAGCGAGAGTGGCCATCGAATGTGTATATTTTTTTTCAAACATTTTTTAAATCCCGCTAAACATTTTAAAAAGAATACAACAAACTTATTAAAAAACACTTTCTTAACTATTAAATAATAAAATAACAAATCGGTAGACACTGTTGATGACTAGTACCGTTGGTGGAAACAATATTTTTCTACAAAAAATGATTTTTTTATTATTTTTAAAAAATAATACAAAAATCATTTTTTCACGTGGACCAGTTTCCTCTTGATCCTACAAAAGTTTGAAATAACCTCCTGTTCAAAACATCTATAATCTCACTAATTAATCAAGAAAAGATCAGATTTTTTTTTTTCCTTCGCGCGGTCCCTTTTAACGTTCCTTGTCATTTTTTTCTTCTACTTTTTAACTTAACGCTCGACTTTTCTCCATTTTTTCATCTACTTTTTCTCTCTTTTTCAAGTCAACAAACTTTAAAGCCAAGGAAAATACTGAACCAATTTCTCGGTCAATTGAAGAGGTCGGAAACTAGCTAGCTATTATATAAATTAAGGTGTTTGGAAATAAAACGAAAAAGTATTAATGCCTCTGAACCAACATCGACGAACATTAAGATGCGTTTAGATATTGAAATGAGTTGAGTTAAATTGAGTTGAGTTGAATTGAGTTGAGATGATAAAATATTATTAAAATATTATTTTTTAATATTATTATTATTTTAGAATTTAAAAAAGTTGAATTGTTTATTATATTTTGTATTGAAATTTGAAAAAGTTGTAATGATGAGTTGAGATGAGTTGAGAGGAGTTGAAGATCCAAACTAAGCCAACAGTCGTGAAATTTCACATCAATTCCAAGAAAGGGTGTGAAAAAGTACTACATAAATATCTCCACGAGCATTTTATCTTATGCCTCGTTTGATTATGCAGTTAAAATAAGATGAAATAATAAATTTATTAATAATAGTGAGATAATTTATAAATATTAGTAAAATAGTTTGAATTAATATGATTTATGGAATTTTAGAAAATGAGAAAAAAAATCGAATAAAAATATTATAAAATTAAAATATTGTTATAATATATTTTTTATTTTAAGATTTGAAAAAGTTGAATTGTTTTTTATATTTTATTTGAAAATTTGGAAAAATTGTAATGATTAGATGAAAAATTTAAAAATTTAAAAATTTGAAATTGAAAAGTATTTGTGTTTGAATTGTATTTAGATATTGTTGAAATGAGATAGATTGAGACCACATGTGGAATCAAACGTGTCTTTTTTTAGTAGAACCTTCACATTAAAGTCCACCGCCATTGGCCTAATTTTTCCTTGAAGATTCTAACATAAACTTATGCATATGCATATATACCATCAATCCATATATTCAAAAGTCGAAATTTCAACTTTTCGGCTAATTGGCCCATGAAAACGATAATTAGTAATTAAGCTCCCACCAAGAAATTATCGAATTAACACCTAATTAATTTACAAGTTGCTGACTTTACATTATATATATTAATATATAGTCTAATGGCGTGAGGAGAGCCAACCCTAGCTGATGATCTAGCTATATATGAATTTGCAAATTCATATATAGCTAGCTAGCTAGACTTTTGATTTGATCAACAATCAAAGGCAAATTAACCTAATAATTATGTTTTGGATCCGCGATTAATTAAGAAAAATGATAAAAACATATTTAACTCTATTTTAAAAATTATTTTAAAATCTTATTGTAAATAGAAGACAGTTTTGTAAAACGGTCCAAATGGATTAGTTGCATGTAAGAGTATCGTTATTTTCTAAAAATCTCATTAATTTAAAGGGATTGTTGTAAAAAAGATGATTGAAAATAAATTAATACAAGAAATCAATCACATGACACAAAAATTTACGTGATTTGGTAACGTGCTTATGTCCACGGAGCTGTAGAGGATTTTATTCTTTCGAGGAATGAAAAAAATACACATTATGATGAAAGTAAACTGCTGAGAACAGTCATACCGTTCATAATTAAACATATATATAGGATTACACGACGTCCGGAAGCCCTAATTTCTCAATCATCGTGTTATTCGTTCGAACGAGTTTCGAGCAAACTCTACACCTGAGCTTCGTTCAAGCGACCTGTAGCGTGAATGTCGAGCGAACTTTTTGTTTGGCATTTCTCGGTTTAGGCCTATTGACCCAAGCCTGCGCTCCATGGCTCAAATCTCATTAAAACTCCACCAAAAAACCGTGATGAATCCTTGTATGGTTGGGTCATCAAATTGATCCACCACAAGAATAAATTAGGCTCTAAAAACCCAAAAAGACTTGTAACAAATTAGTTGTAAAAGAATTGTGTCATAATTATCAGTACTACACGTTAACTACGAGTGGATGAAGAGTAGGCGTGTTCTTGTATTCAATTATTTAGGTGGAAACTAGTTTCTTCTATTGATGAATTGTAAGTTTCAACATTTTCATCACTCGATGATCATAATCATCTCATTCATGCATGAACGTAACGAACGATTCCACGTCTTGGCTATATATATAATGGAAGAATGCATTAAGAGCTTAATCAATTAATTATTTAATTAATGAATACACGAAATCGTTGATCGTCATCTACAGCTAGCTAAAAGTCTCAGCCTTACAAATGTCAGTCGAAGGTGACTGATCACATGATCATGAACTACGAACGTACTGGTCCACAACGCTATATATTAAAAAAATATGGCCAAGATTGTCTTTGCAATTTGTCGCGGTCTCACAGGAAATTTTGAAATTTAAGGTCGAGAAATGCATCATGTGTTTGAACCGCGTAAATACACAAAAGGGAATTAACTATATATATATATATATATATATATATATATATATATGTATTTAGAGTTTTAGACATGAACAATCAAAAGTTGTTGAAAAACAAATATCAATATTCAAAGATTAATATCATGACAGCTTGTACGTCCAAATAAATATATATTCCAAATTAACTAGCTACTGCAGAAAAATCAGGTTAATTGTTTAGGATGAATTTACAGAATATTATTATTAATTAGTGTGAAAAGAAATATTATTGAAGATCTCTATTAATTAAATTACAGCTTGTGGGCGTGAGGAAACAGTCTCAATATTGCCGTCCTGGATCGATCGATGGATATATACACTTTGCGCATGCTTCTTGATGTTATTTTCTTTAACCCTAGATGTCGGCCAACCTAACCACGTACATAACAATTTTCTACACGCAGAAGTAAGCCACGTGGGTAATAGTCGTCCTAGCTAGCTCATGCATATATATTTGGTCAATGCTAATTAATCTCAGTGATCAACTCATGTCTTTTTCTTTTATGCTAATTTTCTTTTATTTCTGTACTTATGGTTTGAAAATTCCAGCAGCTAGCTAAGCTATTTCTAATTATAAATGGGAGGAGTGGGGTATTAATTAGTATTAACATTTGGATTTGCTTAATTATATATATATATATATAAGATTATATTAATTAACTTGTATATATATAGTATTATCATAAATCAGAGTGCACTACTTGTGATCCCACACCCGCCCACAATAAATAATAACAAAAACACGACCGACATTAACAAATTAGGAGAAACAGAAACATATAATTAATTATCTAGATCGAGATATATAAATGATGACATGCATCATGCATATTGAGACAATATGATATATATATATATATATATGTACTATGTTAGCTAGCAATTAGTAATCGAGATAATAATAAGTTCAAGTTTTTTAATGGAAAATGTACATTAATTTATATTTAGGTTAGTGTTTTGCTTCACATTAATAGTTGAATTAATGGCAGAAAAGACAAAACATGGGTGGTTCTAAATTAATTTCTAACTAATTAGTTAATATATATATATATATATATATATATTTATATAGATAGCTGGAATGGGAGATCACTGAAGAGGATAGTCATGACATTTGAGTGTGAATTTGAAGAAATTAATCGAACTTCATACTCTTATAAGGAATATCATCTACTGAAAATGGAAATGTAATGGGAAAACTATATTTACAGATAGATCATCAGTGTAGTTCGATCAGAACATATATACCCTCCACACGGCTGATTATATGGTAAATTTTTTTACGTACAATTAATCATGACATGGTAGGATTTGATTTATAAAATAATTTAAGTTCACATGCATACGTTTCATCGGCAATATGTGTCATCCACTCGTATGAATTAAGCATATTTATTTGGTTCAAATAAGTCAAATGGTTTTTGAATAAAAATACATCTTTTAATTTCTTTGACCAGAAAATTACAAAATTGTGAACTTGAGTTTGAATATTTGCTTAAAACATTGTGTGACGTTTGAATCTACCTTGGGACTAGCTAGCTAGGGTTTTATTGTTTCTTGGTTAATTATAGTCATATATAATTAATTAGTCTCATATGATGTTAAAGCAGCTAGCTATATAATTAATATATATATATATATATATATTATTTTCAAATAATTTCATTTTTGAATCGTAGACACTTTTCTCTGTTTAATACTATAATTTTTAATTTCTTTTATCAAATCATGTATAGATTTACATAATAAAAAAATAGTTAAAGGATAAATTAGTAATTAGTAATTATCGATATTAATTTCCGTTGCTTTAGAATTATGTAGCGTTCATTATTTATAGTTCCACGACATGGTTATTGGTTAATTACCATTTTTTTGAGAGATTTGAAAAAGAAAAAGAAACATAACATGTAATTATTTGTAACACCACTAGCTAGGTAATAACCTAGTTATTGTTAAGTGTGATGGCCGTAATGTTATAATAGTAACGTCGTTACTTATAACACTATCAATGTGACAAACAAGTTATGGTTTAATTTTTGAACTAGTAATGCTAGATACAGTCATATATGAATTGTGTAAGCGTTACATACTTCTTTTAAAAAAGAGTGGGACCCATCATAAAAAAATTATTTTTTTATGCAAGTCCCATATTAATTCACTTTTTTTTTTCAAAAAGAGTTTTGCGCATTTATGATTGCAAATATCATTTCTTTTTTTGAGTTCTAAGTTTTTTATGAGTACTAATGCATATCTATCACATCAATGATCTTACGTGGATGTTACGCTGGTGGTGTTACAAGTAGTATTAGTACTTAGATTATAATAGATCAGTCACCATTAGATGTATAAATAGATCTAAGTAAATGATTATACAAATATGGTCTTCTACACTAACTATTAAATAATTATCACATTAGCTTCTCAAAGAGGTTGATAAACATTAATGTAAAAAAATTAAGAGGTACGTAACAGATTACATGAGTACCCCCAAATTAGCCCAAGGCAGGTGGTTGACCACCCTCAAAGTAGGGAATCTTTATTAGTCTTGGAGACTCATTGTGTACGTCCATTGGTCTTTGGTCATATGTCTATACATAGAAACCCCATCGATCGGGGTACTTCTTCCATGGAAATATACAATTGTAGAGTGGTTGGGCGGCCGGCCATACCTAAAAAGTAGTGACCGGCCACCCAAGGCAGTGATTAAGGTGGTGGACCAACCATATTCTAAGTACTACAATATATCACTACAAGAAAAACGAGTATGTATGACAGATTATTTACGACGAGAATGACTATTTATGACGAAAATAGATTCATTTTAACAAGAAATAGTCATTTTTATAAAAATAGCTGGTCACAAATAAACAGTTTTCTTTTAATGAATATCTAATGGTCACCATTATGTATACTTTTTTCATTTTCATACTTTTTATAGAAATTTTTTTATCATTTAATTAAGACATTATAAGTTGCATCCCAAGACATCATTAATGTATAATTTTGTGAGAAATTGACAGTGACATCATGTCTTTATTATTTATACCGGATCCGGCCATATATTTAAAAAAAAAAATTGTTTATTTTTATTGAAAATTGAAGCAATTTCCCTCAAGCACGTCGGGTAGGTGGAAGTATTCATGATGCACGTAGGTGCCCTTCGATTTGTTTCAAACCCAACTACCATATATATTGTATGAATGAAGCTGCTAGCTAGCTAGCTAGCGTTGGGGAGAAAGTGCATAGAAAATTAAAGGGTAATTAGAGATAGCTTTTTGACTATATATATAATTATTATATCCGGGAATTAGGACATAAACTCTTCTGGGGCACGTACGTAGAAGAAACTCAAAAAAAGTCGCTGAATTTATATCCGTACGTAGTGTATACACCACACGTTATATAGATAGCCGCTGTTTGAAGCAAATTAATTATGAACAAAACACAACTTTTCCTACCATTTTGAATGGACGGACGGTCTATATATGCAGTGAGAGACCACTTGTTTCGTACTTCTAATTTACTTCGGGCGCCGTTTGTTTGAAAAGAAACCATTCATGATGTTGAAGTTTTAGTCATGTTTTCCTTTTGCAAGGAATACTACATTTTTCTTGCCATCATCATGTATTAATAGAGGTTTTATGCTAATTTGCATTTAAATTAGTTCTTTGTACTTTCAAACTATTAAAATTTTCTTTAATTTTAACTATTAATATGGATGAAAAATATACAAGTGACGACGTGGCACAATCATAATGCATGGGTGGATCTAAAAATATAGAGGGTCATGTCATTTTTAAGGTTTGTTTTTTTTTTTTTTTTTAATTTGAAATTGTGATGTGTTAGTTTTGATAATTTGGAATCAAAATGCATGAATCCGTGAATTTGATAAGAATCTAATCTGAAATTAATAAAGGTATGTGATTTAATCCACGAGTCGACACAATTAGACATGATAAATAAATATGTCAATTGCAGACCATGATTCGTTAAACATATCAAATGCAAGACCCCTAATCCGTATAATAATCTTTTTGTTGAATATGTGCAAAGAATTAATTTGCATTATGTTAATAAACTATAGTTATGATTAATATGAATTATGAAATTAATTTTTTCATAATATAATTGTGAATGTGTATATATATTTCATAAATTATATATTTATACTTATAAGATATATTTTTCATAAGTAATTAATGGTTAAAAAATATGAAAATTTGTTAATTAAGTTATCTAAATATTTGGATCGGCACAATCCATTTATATAAAATGAGTTGAATTGAACAGATAGTAATTAGTATTCAAGTTAATTCAATGTGATTTAATTATTAAATAGGTTACATGAATTAATGTGTTGGCATTAGTTAAATGACTTCTGTTAGGTTTGAGAACTTTGACCCATATAATTAAACAACTTGTTGTTTGAATTGACCAACACACTTGAACCCTATCCACGAACAAATCGCCGCCCCTAAATGTGGATCTAATACTTGTTTGAGTTGATTTGTGTGTTTTGTTTAGATCCAACGTGTTAGATGCAACAATTCCATAGTAATTACGATTGAGATCCCCTCAAGTTCACAAACGCTAGCGCCTCAACTCCTAGTGGCGGGATCAATTAAGGAGGTGGCTAGCTAGGTCTGGTGGATAGGGGTTTTGTCTTGCAGCGGCCGGGGGCGGGGGATCTAGGCCGGCCAAGGTTTGTGTGAAGTTGTTATATATATATATATATATATATATATATATATATATATATGTTTGTGTGCGCGCACGCGCAGTAGTGACCATGGGGGTTGGGGCCAATCTCCTACAACTTGCTCATAGCCTTCACCACAAGCTAGAGTTTTGGGATGTGGATTCAACTCGACAAGCAATATTATCATCAAATCTTAGCTCTGATATATATAATATAATGTTTGTACTGATGATCATGATTTACGTACATGATTAATTTATCTGATGATCTACACAGAATATTCATGCATGAATCTCCCCTTGCTACTTCATACTTTCAAATGATCTAATTTACGTAAGATTGGCTACACATGAGAAAATAAGCCTTTTGGTTATAAATCTGCCATGGCGTTGAAAGTGCATCCTGTCTTCGATCCCTATTAATGAACAGGCCGGCCAATTGGTCGGTCAAAGTTTTGATGTTGAAGTTTCCTTGAGATTAAAACTACTACGCCGCCTATAAGTAAATAAATAAATAAATAAAACTACTGGGCCGGGTTGGTTATATAGTCAAGGAATATTAATAAGATCAATGCGCGCATGGACGCCAGCTTTTTATTTTTATTTTTATTAATAGGTTGGGGTATACCATTAATTAGCTTTAATTTCTTGCCAAAGATTGTCAAAAGAAGTACAGAGAATATTAAAGCAAAAAGTATGTCACAAGATGTTGAAATTTGGGTACGTACTACTTCAACTACTGCAATATAGGAAACAAGAAAATTAAGGGTATGTTCGTACGTAGTAGATTAATTCTTCCAAGATCTAAGATTTGAATCTTTTTTTAGTGGAAATAATTTCATTTAGAGGTTATTGGAATGAGATATTTTTTTCTTGAATTATTCGAGATGCACTTGCGGAAAACTTATTAGGAATGACTTATGCATGTCCAAGATTAGTCGCTGTTCTTGAATATCAATATAACAATCAAAAACTTCATATGCTACTTTTTAATATTAAGGGTATGTGGTTTTTTAGGTTCGAACCTTATTTAAATTAATATCAATATAAGTCAGGATCTCCTTAGTCCTTTCCTAAAGAATTATTGTAAACTTGAATTCAAATGCTGAGTTTTAATATTAAGGGTTTTTTTTTTATGGTTTCATTATATGGACTGAAATATGTAATTTCTTGCTCTAAGGTCTAAAATTGGAATAACAACTTAGAAGATTCAAATCCGTTTTATTAATACGTGATATTTTGATCAAAGTCAATGAGAATTTTTTATTTAAGGGGAAGTCTATAATAAAACTTTAAAATAAGGTTCAAGTAATTGTATCAATCAGTGCAGAGTAATTAAGTTTATGACATTTGGAAAACAATTCTGGAGGAGAAATTTATTGAACCAACCAAATTAAATTTGAATATATTGGACACAAATTCAAAAGCTAAATACACAATAAATAAATAAATAAAAATATAGTTGGGTTACCTATGACCTATACTCCAGGTACTAGTTACACCAGTCAGAACCATATTTTTTAAGAAGAAAAAAATAAAAATAAAAATAATCTAATCTAAGCAAGGGACTCGGTCCCACATTTGGAGGTGTAAAGAGTCAAGAGGGTGGGCACAGATCTGAAACGTGGTGTCTAATGTCATGCTACGTGGGCGCAGGCCCCACCGCTCTAAGACTGGTCTTCACTCTCTCTCTCTCTATCGCACACAATCAAAAGAGAAAGAGCCGGGCCGTCAAATCCGTTGACTTGGCTTGCCCCCCTTTCCAGTTTCCCCCCCCCCCCCTCTCTCTCTCTCTCTCTCTCTGTGTTTAATTATTTTATATATTTATTTATTCCTCACGTGGAAGATGCCGCACAATCCGGTCAAGTTCATGACTCTTTTCATCACGAAACCGGAAAACTGCCCCCGACCCATTAACAGTTCTTTCCGGGTTCGGTTGGGCTCCGATCCGAATCCCATGTTTTTCTTTTTTCCAGATTGGAAATTATTGACATTTTAGATGCTAACCTTATCAAACATCATTTATAGCACTTTTTAGTATTTTTTTGGTAAATTTACGATGTTATTTCTCAAATAAAAATTTATATCAATAAGTGTTATTGGAAATAATATTATTTTTTTTAACAAAATATAATGAATATCATCTTCTTTTTTTTTTTTTTTTAAAAAAAAGTACTGTTATTTTAAAGTTTTTATAGTACTCACGGCTTATAATTTGAAAGATAAATTTTAAATTTTAAACCTTACAAATTAATTATTATACAAAATAGAATAATTCTTTACAAAATATTTTACTTAATTGTATTAATTTAAAATACTTTGCTGGATTTTCAAATTTACTCAAATATTCTAACTTTCCAAAAACTTGTATTTATTGAATATAATTTTATGTGGCACCAAATTAAAATAATTTTGTCTTAATTACTATTAGTTCTGAAAGATCAAATTAGGATTCTAATGAGAGTTTACTTGGACTTTTTGACCGGAATATAATTTCTGAAAGGAAGTGAAACAAAACTCAAAGCTCGGAGCTGAGTTCATGGGTAGTACCATATAATATAGAGCATTGTTCTTCATAAGCTCTATATATCATATACCATATTTTTTTTATTTTTTATTTTTATTATTCTTAAAAAAATTGAATTATTTTACTTATTATTCATATACCACACATTTAATAAGATAAAAAAATTAAAAAATTAAAAAAAATATAATGTGTAGTATATGAGATTTATTTATAGAATTTTCCTATAACATATGGGGTGACCAAATGGGCATGCAAAACCCATTGGAAGTACCCAGAAATTCATCAGCTTTTTTCAAGCGGGCCCCGCAGCCACTTGGCAACCTGACGCACCGTCTGACGTATAATTTATTATGATCAAGTCCTGATCAGATTCTCAACGCACAGCACAAGAAGGAGAAAAAAGAAAGGGGAAAATCCAAATCCAAATCCATTTTGGTCTACGTCGCAAACCCTTTTTATAGCCGACCCCATTGCACCGGTTAAAGACTTCACAGAACTTCACCTCCTCTGCATTTCTTTCTCTCTATCCTGCTCTATTTCTATCTCTCCTCTCTCTCTGTCTGCAACTTTTTTCCTGCTTTTATGGACAAAGGATGGGGTCTCGCCCTTGACTCTGATTCCCTCGGCAGCTTTCTCCTCGACAAGAACAACAGAGCCCAAGAAAGGATGTTTCCGGCCGGTATTCATTTTCCGGTGTCTCTTGACCGTAGGGACGAACATGCCTCTCCAGCGCCGTCCGATGAGAACCGGGTCGTCGTCGGCGAGGTTGACTTCTTTGCTAATAAGAGTGGGTTAGCTGGTCATGATCATAATGATCGTGAAGTTGATGATTCCAAAACTGTTGTCAAGAAAGAGAATTCTCACGGTGAAGCTGCTCCTTGCAGGCCTGATTTGGATGTTAACGTAAGCTAGCTATAAATCTCTCCGATTGAATTATGTTGGTTTTCGCTTCTTTCTTTGAACATAATCAACTTAATAATGCTAGCTAGATATTTGTTATTGATGCTGAATAGTACTGTTTCTTGTTTTGATTTTGTTTTTTGTTTTTCCAAATATAGACTAAGTTGCACCTTCTTACTGCCAACACTGGAAGTGATCAATCAACAGTGGATGATGGGGTTTCATCGGACGCTGAAGATAGGCGAGCCAAGGCTGAGGTAAGAAAATAATTATCATCATTTACGATTAATCATTCGAGGTGATCGAGAAGACGTACCCGTCCCATATTTATTTATTTATTTATTTATTTTGTTTTGGTGCTTTCTTACTTTGAATGATTTCCCATTAAAAAGATTTCATGACATATTTCAGCTGGCTCAGCTGCAAACGGAGCTGCAAAGTATGAATTCAGAAAACCAAAAATTGAGAGACATGCTTAGTCGAGTGAGCAACAATTACAGTGTCCTACAGATGCATCTTGTCGGGTTGATGAAACAGCAACAGAATCATGGAACCGATAGCACAAACGATCATGAGGTAATTATTAATAATCTTTACATATTAACCTAAACAGCGCTTTCTATCATAAAATTGTAAGAGATTCAAATGATTGAGGTTTTATTGCATTTTGGTATATGGTCAGGTTGTTGATGGTAAATCTGAAGAGAAAAAACCCGAAGATGGAGGAGCAGTGGTGCCAAGACAGTTTATGGATCTAGGCCCTGGTACCATAGCCGAGACAAACGAGGTATCTCAATCTTCGTCGGAAGATAGAACAATTTCGGCATCGCCTAGGAACATGAACAGTACTGGTAAAGATGAGATTGTTTCATTTGATAAGGGCCGCGATGGCAAAAGTCTTGGTAGGGATCAAGAGAGCCCGGAGTCCGAGACACAAGGTTGGGTTCCAAATAAGGTTTCCAAATTGAATACCTCCACGCCTGTTGACCAACCCACTGCTGAAGCCACCATGCGGAAAGCCCGTGTCTCAGTTCGTGCCCGGTCAGAAGCTCCGATGGTACGCTAATTTATTACCGAACTTGTTGAAATTAAGTTTGCCGAAAGTGTCTTCCTTTTGTGTGAATATTAACGTAATTGGAACAAACACAGATCAGCGATGGCTGCCAATGGAGAAAATATGGACAAAAGATGGCAAAAGGAAACCCATGTCCCCGGGCATATTACCGGTGCACTATGGCTGTTGGCTGTCCTGTCCGCAAACAGGTATGTCTTATTCTTTTTTTTTTTTTTTTTCGGTACTTGAGATCCATTGCTGGAATTTAGATTCTAGTCCAGAGGTTAATTAATACGAATTATTGGAACGAATCTGATCCAGGTTCAACGTTGTGCTGAAGACCGATCGATCTTGATAACTACTTACGAAGGAAACCATAATCATCCTCTTCCACCAGCTGCAATGGCCATGGCATCAACCACAACAGCAGCTGCTACGATGTTGCTGTCGGGATCCATGTCAAGCGCAGATGGCCTAATGAACCCTAATTTGCTAGCCAGAGCTATTCTCCCTGGCTCATCAAGTATGGCAACAATCTCAGCTTCCGCACCGTTCCCGACCGTGACGCTGGACCTGACGCACTCCCCTAGTCCGTTGCAGTTTCAAAGAAACCCTTCCCAATTCCCGGTCCACTTCCAAGGCCAGCACCAGACCTTTGGGTCAGTGCCAACCCCACCACTGACTCAGGTTCTAGGTCAAGCACTCTATAACCAATCGAAATTCGCTGGTCTTCAGCTGTCCCAGGAAATGGGAGCCTCCCATATAGCCCACCAAATAGCCGCAGCGGCCCAACCCCCGTTGCACCAAGCTCAGCCTCCTTCATTGGCCGACACGGTGAGCGCTGCCACAGCCGCTATTACTGCCGATCCAAACTTCACCGCAGCTCTTGCAGCGGCCATCTCATCCATCATTAATGGCGGAGCTCATCCAAGCACAGCCACCGCCAGCAACAACAACAACAACGACAGTGCTAACATGACAACAAGCAACAGCAACAGCCACAAAATGAGCAGTTTTCATGGGAATTAAAATTATTCTCTGATAATTTCCTTCGTTCTAATTAATTGTTTTTTTTTTCTTGTCAAGTTTTTCTTTTTTTTGGGGATGAGAAAGTGATTACATGTTCATATTTTTTGTCCTTGTTGGGGATGATCAGGAGGGCTAGAACACAAGTTCTTTATTTCTAATTGTTTCATTCCTAATAATTTGATTCAACTTTCTCGGTACATAGTATACACAGGTAAAAAAAAAAAAAAAAAAAAGCTCGTTCTTACATAATTAATTTTGACTTTTTACAATCTCTTTCTATTTATATCGTACTTTATCCGGCCTGAACCTACATTGGAATTAAACGATAAAGACAAATTAAAGACATCATTAAGAAAGAAATGATAATATCACGGTTTCGTGCGTGGTTTATTCGAAAAATATATTGTCTAGTCAAGAAATTCGGCCGTCACTGTTTGACACGTAAACGAGGTGCAAAAAATCGACCGACCTCATGAATCGTACGACGTACGATAGAATTGAAGGACCAACGAGAGGACTTCCAGGCAACTACGCTAGCTATGTGATCATGAAAATGCATGTTTGGTGTCTGAGGTCAACTTCTTACAACTAAAGAATTAATTCTATAAATATATAATCCTAAGAAAAGTTTTGGGGTTTGTGAATGTGAGCTGTTGTTTTTCAATTGAACAACTGGGATACGTTTTTTGACTTTCCGTGCACCCTTTGAATATTTACATGATCACGTTAGCTAGCTAGCTATTAGGCCATCGATCCACATGATTTCAATCATTCACGTACCTATGTGATTAGAATATTAAAACCGAGCGTGCAGGAGCTATGGCCATCTCATGATCATGATTTGTCCAACATGCCGTACGTACCTCATCCAGTCGTACCGTACAATTAAGGATGTTTTACTCTTTCAACTACTAGTACTACTACTGATCCAATATCGATATAACATGAGGCCAGTGGGGAAACAATTAATGGAAATTAAAGGTAAAGCTATATATATAGGGAAATTATAATTATCGATATGGATACTTGATCCTTTTGATCTCATGTCATCTCACGTACGTGCATGTGGAAAGGTGAAGGAATTATTGCGGGAATTCTCTTCCGCGTAGAAATTTCTGGTCCATATAATCGTGTGTGTGTGTGTGTCTGTGTCATCATGAATCAAAGCAATTTCGGGGGCCATTTCATGTGAGATTGCAGTGAGACCGTACCCCGGCGATTTAAATTCCATGTTGAATTTATACGATTTTGAAGAGACAGATCATCGATCCATCGTGTGTGCATGTATATCGTCGAAATTTCGGGGTCATGCGATCATCACATCACGAGCATGTGATATTTATTGCAGTGAGATAATATATTGCTGGCGGTGCCTAATTCCCACGTTGATCAAATTGTTGTTTCTGGAAGATGCAGATCATATCATATGACCATGCATGGCATATATGCAACACCGCCGATCGACCCAATTGGTGTAGCATGTGACAAATAATACTGTAGGCCAGAAATTAGGTATTGAAAGTAAAATAACGACAACAATAATAATAACAAAAATTGCATTAGATGTTAGCCTTTGTAAAATAGATAAGCGGATGGATGATCAGGATACCTAGAATTAATTCATGTTGGAGTTTTTAAGACTACTAGTACTTAAGCCTTGAGGCCCGCGGCTCATGCATGCATGGTTAGCTAGGGTACTATAAATTTGAAGAGAGATAGACAGCTAGAGATCGAGTATATATAACAAAGTTATGAGTTTTCTCTTTGGGGGCACATATATATATATATAGCTAGTTAATTAACATGAATTGATGTACGTGTAATTAAATCATCAAATTCACATACCAAGGACATGATGCTTTGAGTTCTTTGTAAGCAAACACGAACCATTGTAAAAAAGAAAAAAAATAGTAGTCATATTCACATACTTAAATCTGAGTCTAAGGCTTGTTTAGATATTTAGAATATTTCAAAATATCTATGAATAGTAGTGAAATAATTTAAGGTAAGATATTTTATTGGGTTTTGGGAAAGAAGAAGGAAAAAGTTGAGTAAAAATATTATAAAATTAAAAAATTGTTTCAATATTATTTTTATTTTGAAATTTGAAAAAATTGCATTTTTTATGTGTTTTATATGGGAGTTTGCGAAAGTTGTAATAGTTAGATAATGATTAGATAAAAATATTGAAAATTTGAAATTAAAAATATTTTGTATTTGAATAATATTTGGAAATGAAATATTTGAGAATATCTGAAAATACTTTAAAATACTTGTGTTCCCAACTTCCCAAACACACCTTTTCGGTTTTTATCCTTTTTTCCCCTTTTAAACTAGGCACCCCAGTTAGTTGCATTGTTAGAAGAGAAATGATATTTGCAGTTCTAGGGTATGCAAGTCTTACGTATCATATTTGAAAAAAGTGGTTAAATCTAGGACCCACATGAAAAAAATATGTTTTAGTGGTGGATCTCCTTTTTTTTCAAAAGGAGTGCGCGGAGCTTGCACGTCCTAAAACTGTATCTAAAATTTCTTTTAAAAAGAAATGATTTTTTTTTTCAAGTGAGTCCCAGATTTACCCACTCTTTTCAGAGAGAGTGCGTAGAGCTTGCACATCTTAGGACTATATCTAACATTATTCTTAAAAAATAATTTTTCATTTGGGTACAAGATTTACTCACTT
Source organism: Juglans microcarpa x Juglans regia (assembly GCF_004785595.1). Classification (NCBI taxonomy): domain Eukaryota; kingdom Viridiplantae; phylum Streptophyta; class Magnoliopsida; order Fagales; family Juglandaceae; genus Juglans; species Juglans microcarpa x Juglans regia. The sequence continues at coordinate 7,236,956 of NC_054603.1, read as the reverse complement.
TTTTTAAAAAAAAATGAGTGTATGAGACTTCATACACACTTTAAGACTGTAAATATTATTTTTCTTATTGTTATTAAAATGCTTTATATCACATATCAACCTTAATTTACTTTTTGTTTAAAACCCAATTGTTCTGAATTCATTTATAAGCCACCAGCCAAGCCATGTCTTATTTTCTTTTTTTCATCACTTGGGCCGATGTATATTGGTCCTTAGATATATTAATAGAGTGTCGATCCTATAATATTAATTTGTTGTTATTATTTATTTAGATCTCACTGGTGGCATTAAATTCATAACACATATTGTATAATTTATGGAATGGATAAAATATATCCTACCCAAAGTAAATCTACTAGGTCCAGTCCAAAGAAGAATTCTCACCACTAGAAGACAAATGAAGAGATGTGAATGTGGGATAAAGAGGGGACAAGAGAAATGAAGGTTTTAGAAGAAAGGGGCGAGAAGATAAAATGAGAAAGTGGAGAGAAGAGAGAATGTCAGACACACAAGAGAAATGCGGCCAATCCTCACCACTCCCTAGGGACATGCAAAAAGAGAGGACAGATAAAAGGAAATGGGCCGACGATTTCAAGGGGACTTCGATTTGTTCTTCAACCTCTAGAAAAGGACTCCAGCAAGAAGAGATTCTCTGGCAAATATATTTGAGATTTCCATTGTACAGTGAGGAATGAGAGGCTATAAGAGACTGTAAAACAAGCTTATCATTATTGTCGATATTCCCTCCCAAAAAATCTCGTGGACGTAGGCTTAATGTCAAACCACGTAAATATGTATGTCTCCCTCTTTTTTACATTCTCAGAACTTCTTTTCCATTCACTATCATGGACGTACGCAAAGCCACACCAGAACACGCCAGGGGTTCCAGACAACACCGATCAAGGCCTAGATCATCATAGGGGGCAGAGAATGGCTCTTTCTCCCCTTCTTGACTGTTATGTTATTTTTGGCATTAATAGTTGATATTGTTTGTAAGATCTGATTTTCTTTCTACACTAGAAGTCTGAGAATGACGATTTTTCGGCGTGCTAAAATCACTGAACCAGTAGATGAATTTCAAAGAAGTGTTCTCAACCTTTTGGCTTTTATTTTTATGAAAAACACTATTGCAATTAATAGGCGAGTAAATTTTCCCGAGCCTAGTTGGTTAAGCGCATTGCAATTAAATGATTTTTATGCACCTAGTGTGTAAGGCCGAGAGTCCAAACTCCTCGGCCACTTGAGCTGTAAGCACTCTACATACTTTAAAATGCACAGTAAATATAGTAAATAAATATGTATACAAACACAGCGGGTAGGTATTGTGTACTTAAGTGCACGGTGCACAACGGGTGCAAATCACTGTGCACCCGAGAGCCTAACGGTAGTTTGCCGCAAGGTCCAATGACCTGCTGACGGCCACCACATGGATCGCCACAGGTTTCTGCACGACGTCTGGTGGCCCCCACCTGCTGGGCCATACCCAATGTTTGGGTCATGCACAGTAGCGTGCATGCAGAAGTGCCATGGTAGGGGAGCTGCGCCGGCGGTCACCATACAACTCGCCGACACTGTCTATCTCGTCGGAGACAGCCCACGACCTCCTACCCACGACCGGGACCTCACCACATGGCCACATGCATGAGATTGCGTGTGGCCGATATGTCCTCGACCCAGTCACACCATGGCATAACAAAGGTGCTGACGGCCACCATGTGGACTGCTGGCATGTTCTATCCCCTCCTGAACGCCACCAGCACTCCCCGACAGTGGCCTTCGGCCATGTATCCCGTGCACGCAGCAAGCTCACGACAGACCACTGTGAGCCTCTTGATCTCGTTGGCGGTCACCACTTGGATCACCGACATCCTCTGCTATCTAAGAAGTGGTCCTCGACCACCACGATTGACCTTGATGGCCCCTCAGCCATGCACCCAGTGCACAAAACGTGCACCGGACTCCTTGGCCAGCTCACGGCAACTGCCATGAGTCGCAAACGCTTGCCAGTGGCCACCATGAGGGCCACCAGCAACTTCTAAAGATACAATGGTGATCCCTGACCACCACGGCTTACCTAGCTAGTCGTGCATGAAATGTGCACTGGACTCTTCAGCCAGCTCCACGGCCGAGGTCTCTGCTCAGCCTGTAACTTCCACGACCATGGTCTCCTTTGCTAGCCACTCATCGCCTAGCCACTCCACAACCATGGACGCGCCAACCAATACTATCATGACCATTGATATGCTTCAATACACTATCATGACCATTGGCTTCCCGCCCAAGTCCAATAATCCTCGCCATGCATCCACACCCCCACCAGAACACATCGGTAAACATAGCTCGCCCTGTGGACTACCGCTCCTTAGGCAGAGTCCCCAGCCAGCTAAGCTCCCCTCGGCCATGCACTCATCTCGACCTCTGCATGAGCATAATGGACCTAATGCAATATGTTGCACCAATGCCGTGCACGACCACCATCGGACCTAGTTGCTTGACTTGATGCGAGCCACCTCCAAGGCATGTTGCATGGCCAATGCAACGTGCTTGCCTTGCAATGTGCTCCACCGACCTCATTTGCTCTGCTGCCACTTGCACGACCCCGATCACCTTGCGTGTCACATGCACGCACCCCAGCCACCTTGCATGTCACATGCATACCTTGGATAGCCACCGTCTCAGCCAGGTGCAATCGAGTAACCGACACTAGATATGAGACACCATGCTCGGCCAACCCAACATAGTATCCCCACTGATCGAACTCATGCATGATGATGCCCGCCATCTCTTCAAACATAGTGCTCTACAGTGCCACAGTGTGTCTCTCTCAGTTAACAAAAAGAAGAAGAAAAAGGAATAAAAGAAAGATAGGAAGATAAATGGAGGTTAAGGAAGAAGAGAAGAAGCAATCAAAGACAATTTTAGCGGAGCAAAACTTGCACGCAACGACTAAAATGCATCGATTTTTCTATTTTTTAAATTTATGTGAATTCGAGTTTTACTAAAAAAATTGATTCTTGTAGTGCAAAACACTGGCCGCCCAGCCCCACTCGGGCACCGCTCGGACATCCAAGTTTGTCTCCAGCAAAATTGATTTCTCGAAATTAACATGCACGCAAGCACCCCGGATTTTTGTCACAGCCGAAACATGGCGGCTCATAGGCAACACCAACGAGCTTTGAACTTTCTTTATGATCCAACGGGACAATTCTAGTACATAAATCTCGTGCTTGGGGCTAGAAATTATTTATGCTAACCGGTTTGGCTTCTGTAGCTTGGTTACCTGCCACAACTGTCCACATCGACTCCCACACCCCCAATGACGAGAAGACTAGGGGAGCCAAGCACCGTTATGCCTTATCCATTCCTTCAGTTTACGAGGTTGACGAGAAGATTAGGGGAGCCAAGTACCTCGTCTCCACGGGTTTGCCTCGTCCCTTCCCTTAGTCTACGAGGGCGACAAGAAGACCACTGGAGCCAAGCATCGTGTCTCCAAGGGCTTATATCATCGCTTCGCCCAGTTTAAGAGGGCGACGAAAAGACCAGGGGAGCCAGGCAAGCCCGTATGTCTCATCCCTTCCCTCAGCCTAAAGATGACGAGAAGACCAGGAGAGCCAAGTACCGTGTCTCCATAGGCTTGCCTTATCCCTTCCCCCAGTTTACGAGGACAATGAGAAGACCAAAAGAGCCAAACTTGTGTCTCCACTGGCTTGCCTCTTCCCTTCCCTTCGTCTACGGGGTTGATGAGAAAATCAGGGGAGCTAAGAACCGTGTCTCCACGGGCTTGTCTCATCTATTCCCTCAGTCTACGAGGTCGACGAGAGAACCAAGGGAGCCGAGCACCATGTATCCATGGGCTTGCCAGTCTCCGAGGGCGGACAAGAAGAACCACGTGATGACATCTCCACCAGTGAACGTCGTGTGTACGCACTCGTGCGATAACTGCTGCTAGCGGGACTCCTTCGGGAACGAGCCTTCAGAGTTAACGAGCCTCCGAACTCCACAATTGCTTTGCGCAGGATACATTCGGGAACGAATCGACGAGCTTGGCAACCGCTTAAGGTGGATCTAGAGGGTAGACAGGCTTCCTAACCACTTTGTGTGGGTTACCACATACAAACTCCAACACTGTCAATAAAATGGAAACGTTAATAGCGGCTCGAATTGGAAGGAAAAAACCTCACCAACACCATTGAAAACAAAAACGTCGGATGAATATACGCTTTTCAGCAACGTCAGGCGAACCCAGTCTTACGAAGTGCTCGATCTCCATCACGCCAAAGAGGCGGGTTCAGTCTTTCTGTTGCCTTGTTGGCCACCATTTTCATAACAATTTAACAGGTGGAAAAGGTCAGGGACCGCCAAGCATCCCAGGCGCTCAAGTAGGCGGGCAAGTCACTTGATTGCCCGACCACCCTTGTGCGCATCTTATGCGGTCGAGTATACCTCCCGCCACACCGAGTTCTGCGCATGCTATTTTTGCAGTCGAGTTCATCTCTCAAAATGTCCGAGATCTACGCTCGCATCTTGCGCAGTTGAGTACACTTCCCGCCTAAGTCCACACCCTGAAATTTTTATCGCTTAACGCAAGTGAAACGGATAACCAAGTACCCACTCCCAGGATTTATTTATTTACGAACCTCGATGGATCATTTCAACTGCATATTTTATATTGAAAGATTCTCAAGGTCATTTTTGGATCAAATAATCCTCGTGGACAATTAAAAAAGATAAAATATACTGGCTCAAAGTAAGCCTACTAGGCCTAATCTAAAGGGAGAGGTCCCACCAAAAAAAAAAAGGAAGAGAGATTAAAACATATGTGTGTGTGTATATATATATATATGTATACTGATATACATGTGTACGTGTGTATATAACGAGAACTTTAAAAAACACAAAAAATGTATTAGAAAATATATAAAAATCATAAACCAAAACACCTAAAGGCTATAATTAAGGTTATGCTGGAGGGGTATAAATGAGTCAAGTTCAAGCAAATGGTGGTGGTCAAACCTTGGTTTAATTTGTATTCGAACACAAATTTCGTTTGATCTTTTTATGGAGTTGAATTTTATGTTCATGAACAATCTATTTAATATTCGAGAGCGTTCGAACATGTTCACGGGACGTATGCTTCGTTTAGAGGAAAAAAAAAAAAAATTAGAACTTTATTTATAAATCAAGACAAATAAACTTTGACCTTTTATTAATATCTTTATAAATTTTATATATAAGTATATCGATGATTATATTTAGAATAATGCTAGATACATCATCGGCTTTGTAAGTGTCGTCTAGTACTCTTTTTTAAAAAAAGTGGTGGAGCCTACTATTAAAAAATTAACATTTTCATATGAGTGTCATATTTACTTTTTTTTTTTTTTTTTTTTAAATAAGTGCTCGGTATTTACGCACTCTATAATTGCATATATAATTTCTCTTATATTTATAAGGATTCACGTAACATATTTAATAGTAGAATACGATTTCCTCTAATATTTTTTTAAATATTCTCAATATTCTCATTATAAACTATAGAAATAATACTATAAAGAATAACAAAAATAAAGTTATACGAGTAGTGGAACACGAGTTGTATAGATCATTGTTTTGTGGTACTTTTTAACAACTTATTTAATAAGGGATCAATATATAGAGCGAAACTAGATATATATAGTTTAATTAATCTGATTTCAAACGACTTGTCAAGTTGTATTATTTATTTACGAGCATAGTTCTGCAGTCAGACTAGCTACTACTATTTGCACCTTTCAAGGTTGAATATCGTACGTAAGCTTTCTTGCACTGGAGGAGATCGAACCCTTCAGCTGGAGCCTGCGCGCAGGACCTACCAATTAAGCTATTGGGAGTTTGCTTCTGCGCAACAACTTCGTCTCATTTTGCCTAACCGGCCATATGATTGTTCATCATCAAAACCAACCCTACCATGAATGATTTATCAATATGGGTTTCTTGTCTTTGAGGTTTAGCTATGGTGGGACTGCCCTGATGATCATGTGGTGGTAGTAGCAGCAGCAGCTAGTGGGTTATCCAATATTAATTCTTTTTGAAACATGTAGATCATCATTCATTCAGTACATGAGCATGAGCAGAAGCGGCATTCATTCATTAACAATATTAATTAATATGTAATTAGTAGCACACACCCAAAGTACAAACTTTTTTTTTATATACAAAGGTGTACGTTTTCTATCCAAATTTTCGATTTGAAATACTGGATTATATGTCATCAAGTCATCAGGTTCTTGACCGCTTAAATTACTTTCTTGGCCATCATATTTCACTATTTCGAATAATTTTATTTGTAAATTGATATAGGGAATAAATTTCTTATTTTCTTATCTATTTATAAATAGAATTTTTTTTTTACAAAATTTTCAAATACTCACAAATAATATATATCCCGTAATCTTTTAATTACTTTGTTTTTTATTTTTTGATTTGATTGGATTTTTGTTGGGTATCAAATCCTCGGTATCTTTTAATTTTTATTAATTTAATTTGTCTAAAAAAAAGAAAAATTGTCCAATGCATGTTTGGACTAGACTCTGCTCGTCATGCTGGCAAAGAGGGTGGGGAAGTGTCGCGTGCAAAGCTTACGAAACTGCATGCTTCGTTGCCACGTGAGCCTTCCATTCCAGCGCCAACACTCTATCCCGCGTCGTTTTTCCCGCCCAAGTCCCAACGCTAGCTCATCCTCAGCTCACGCTTCTCCATCAACTTCATTTTATCCACGATCGACAGCCTTAACACGCAAGTGCAGATTTGGTAACTATAAACATGTAAGCACAGGATTATGCTTTTCTCGATCTATTGCTCAAACGCCCAAATCCACGGTTAGGATTCCATCTCTATTAAAAGCTCTAACGGTCGGCATCCTTCTATACGATGCAGAAAAAAGCCTCAGGGTGATGGGACTATAGGAGACCCACCGGCTCTCTCCCTGGATTTAAATTCTCTCTTCGTCTTTCTCTGTTCCTCAACTTCCCTCTCCTCTGCTTCTGCTATTCTGTGAGTAGGTTTCTTCCTTTTATCTGTTATTGTCTCTTTTTTGTCCCTTAATTGTGTTCTTTATTTTTGGGGATTTGTGATTGCCGGTTGTTTGATTTAGGTTTCTTGCGTGAAAATCGACGTTTTCGGTTTTTGATTTAGTGTTGATCGATGTGTTCATTTTGTGTTTGCAGAATTTGCATTTAGTTTTGCCATTTGTGGTTGAAGGTGGTTGTTCTTGTAGCTGTAGCGCTTATTTGTGACGCTTTTCCTTATCTGCCTGGTTGGTTGGTGGGATAATGGCGGAAAATCAAGTTAAACGAAGATTTGAGTTTTATTTTACGTTGTTGCTTGAGCGGTATCATATGCAAACGCCGTTGTTTCATGAAAACTTTTTGAATTAACCTATATTTCGGGCTTTTTTGATTTTATTATGTCCTTTTTCTTTTTTAATATGTGTTGATGACTTTCGCCCCTACGCATTAAATAAACAGGCATTATGCTTGATCTGTCCCCATGTCCGTTTGTTTGGCTGCTCAGAATATTGCTGGAATCATAGAAATGTAGTTTAGAATGAATTTGTAGTATCTCTTTTCTATTCTCGTTCCAAGAATCCAAAACTGACCTGTGACAAAGCTAAAATGTTAGCATGTGAGGCTAAAATGTTAGCATGTGAAGCTAAAATATGTTGCTGATCATTAACTATGGCAGTATCAGGTTAAATGCCTCATCTCATTGTCTACTACCATTTATTAGCAACCAAACACTTTTTATATATATTTTTTCTTTCTTAACCACCCAATCATCGTCAAAGGTTTTTAACCCTCATGTTTATGCGTGCGTGTGTGCACAGCTTGTCAAGGGTTTTCCTGAACTTGAGTGTTTTTGACTGTGAACCAATAGGTGAGCATGGGAACTAACATGAAAGCAGTCCTGTTGTCTCTGTTCCTCCTGACCTTGTTGTTTTCTCTGGTCACCTCTGCTTCCAACAATGGATTTGTTAGAATTGGGCTGAAAAAAATGAAATTGGACAAAAACAATCGGCTTGCTTCACAGCTGGAGTCCAAGGACGCAATATCTTTGAAAGCTTCTATTAGAAAGTATCGTTTCCCTAATAATCTCGGTGACTCTGAGGACACAGACATTGTTGTGTTAAAGAACTACTTGGATGCTCAGTACTACGGTGAAATTGGCATTGGTACTCCCCCTCAAAATTTCACTGTAATTTTTGACACTGGCAGCGCTAATCTGTGGGTGCCATCAGCTAAGTGCTATTTATCGGTGAGCTTCTATTTCTATTTTGGCGGTGAATGATTGTCAAATATAACGTTTTGTCTGTATCGAAATTTTTATTCACGTTTTTGCATAATTGGGTGCAGGTGGCTTGTTTTTTTCATGCTAAGTACAAGTCAAGCGAATCGAGTACCTACAGGAAGAATGGTTAGTTGTTGCGTCTGCACCTTAGACTCACTCATTTTGGGTTAAAATAATTTGAGCTCTGTACAAATTAAGTTAATTTATTCTATTTTTTACCATAACTCCATGGAAGGGTGATGTGAAGGTTGATATTACATCGAGGTTGGTCCAGTGGAGTCTAGTGAGGTTTCTTTCTCTCTCCTTTTTTTTTGGTGGGGGGGGGGGGGGGGGGGGGGGGGGGGGGGGGGGGGGGGGGGGGGGGGGGGGGGGGCGCACTTATTGCACGAGTTATTGATTAAAAAATTAATTTATGAATTGTACAAGTTACGTTATTTTATTTACATATTTATTGAGTTCCATGGGAGGGTGATGTGAAGGTTGACATACATCGAGGTTGGTCCACTGATGTCTAGTGAGGTTTTTTTTTTTTGTGACCGTATAAGGTAGTACCAACATTATTTTGTCAGATATTTTAGTACTATAAGCGGTGCTTTTTTTCTTGCTGGGATGGAGAACCGTGACCTTGATGAGCATTAATTTAATATAAAACACGCGGAGCAGTATTTCTGCGATCTTAGTTGCAATGTCCACTTCATGATACACAGTTCCAACGTGTGTATTGGGAAAATTTTAAATGTGGAAGTTGCAATCTTGTTTCCCTGTCTGATGTACCTGGTATTGTCTATATTGCAGGGACATCTGCTGCTATCCAATATGGTACTGGTGCAATATCTGGTTTCTTTAGCTGTGACAATGTCAAAGTTGGGGACCAAGTTGTAATGAATCAGGTCCCTTGAGCATGTTTCCCTCTGCATGAATTTGTATGATAGTAGTTTGATAGACTGTACTTGTACTAAATGCTTTTGGTCCCCTTCAGGATTTTATTGAGGCAACCAGAGAGCCTAGTCTCACATTTTTAATGGGAAAATTTGATGGTATACTAGGACTCGGATTTCAAGAGATTGCCGTTGGAAATGCTGTTCCTGTGTGGTATATATGCCCATTTTTAGTTTGTTTGGTTTTCTGCTGAAAACTTTTTCTGAATATTGCCTGTATGATGAGGCACATGCCTGCCTTACAGGGACAACATGATTGAACAAGGTCTTGTCCAAGAACCGGTATTTTCATTCTGGCTCAACCGTAATGCAGAGGAAGAAGAAGGGGGTGAAATCGTCTTTGGTGGGGTAGATCCAAATCATTACAAGGGCAAGCACACATATGTTCCTGTGAAACAGAAAGGTTATTGGCAGGTAGGTTGTCCAAAAGCTTTTATCTTATGAAATGTTCAAAATTTTCCTTTTCCCCTTAATAATCTTCTCCTTTTGATCACTAACATTTCCTTTTGATAGTTTGACATGGGAGATGTTCTAATAGATGATAAACCAACCGGTATGTTCATTCATGATACCCAGTACAGTTCTTAATGAGGAAGAGAAGAGTATATTTAGAAACCAAGGAAAAACTTAAATACCACATGATTGCATCTGTTGATTTTGTGGGTCTAACTTTATAATACTGCCATGCAGGATATTGTGCTGGAGGTTGTTCTGCCATTGCAGATTCTGGCACTTCCCTACTGGCAGGTCCAACGGTATGCATCTTCATAATGCTTAAAGCAACTTTGATTTAGCGTTTATCCACCTCATGTATGTTGTATAGTTATTGATTTTCTGCTCTTCAAAGTCATTTTCAGGCTGAACTTTGGTTGGGGCTAAAGTTGAAAGCTCCACCTTCTTCTTCCTTTTTATAATCCGTTTTGGTGTGGGATGGTAATACCTTTTAAATTCAAGATGGAACGAAATTGAAATGAAAAATAAGAAACAACTGAGACATTCCATAAATATGTTCTTGTACATGCATTCTTTCACCAACCTGCTATTGTAACAACCATCAAAAGTGAGCTACGATTGATATATACAGCATCATGCTTGTGATATGCTTCAGTAAGCTATGATTAATACATTGTTTCGCCAACCAGTATTAATGAAACGTCTATTACGTGCCTGTCATTTAAAACATCAATTTTGCTGTCCTAAAGGCTTCTATTATTATACATGCTTCTACTTCAAATATATGGTGGTTTTTCTTGCAGACTGTGATTACCATGATAAATCATGCAATTGGAGCCTCTGGAGTTGTTAGTCAGCAATGCAAGGCAATTGTCGAGCAGTATGGACAAACCATTATTGATTTGCTTTTAGCCGAGGTAAATACTTGCGTTTTATTGTGATCTGATTTATGTTTCCCTATCAAATAAAATTTATGTACCTTTTTGCAGAATATTCCTGTTATTCCACTATTAAATTGATTTCCAGCCTTCATATTTCTATATAACAGGCAAACCCAAAGAAGATCTGCTCCCAGATTGGCTTGTGCTCCTTTGATGGTTCCCGTGGTGTTAGGTCAAACCAATATTCTTATAATCTTTTGGCTTTTCAACATTCTCTGCAATGCTTTTATAATTATCTTGATTGATAATTTTAATTCCATTACCTGTTACCTGCTGCATCAAGCACTTTTGATGGTACCCATGTTGGTTGTCGCTAGGTTGAGCACAAAAGATTTTCTTTTCACATAGCTCTTGTGTTTTTGTCACTCTCTTGCGATGCTTATGGTTATTCCTGGTTTCTTTTTTTCATTTTGTTTGGGGTAAAACTCGTACACATTTTGATTTATTTATTTATAATACTTACCTAGACATGGTTGTTAGATGATGAACCTGTTGGTTTGTGAATGTCTTTGCACAGTATGGGCATTGAGACTGTAGTGGATGAGAGCAGCGGCAAAGTTTCTAGTGGAATTCGTGATGCCATGTGCCCTGCTTGTGAGATGGCTGTTGCTTGGATGCAAAACCAGATAAAGCAGAATCAAACACAAGATCGAATATTGGACTATGTAAATGAGGTGAATTACGCCTATTCTACTGCATTCAATATATCATGAGGACATTGCTGCTCATGCTTGCTTGACACACGTCTGATGCTTCCACAGCTTTGTGATCGGATGCCAAGCCCAATGGGAGAATCTGCTGTGGACTGTGGACATATTTCTTCCATGCCTGGTGTTTCCTTCACAATTGGCGGAAAGATTTTCAAACTTGCTCCTGAGGAGGTAAGATATCATCCCAACCTATCCTGAACTTGCAATTTAGTTGGATTCTGAATTGGTTTTGTAATTAGGTTGTGTAGGTCGGGTAGTGTTTTCCATTCATATGGTTTGATAAAGATGAATCTCAACAATAATACGAGGCATTCTACTCGATAGCATAGTTGTTATTGTTCTTCTACTTTTCAGTCTTGCATCTGTGACCTTGATATTATGTTTCTAGCATAGAATAGGCTTTATTGACTTTTGAAACAAGGTTTCAATTGGCTCATCCCATCATTGCCAAGATAATTTGTTTGCCCTAAAAGAATGCTGCATTTGAGTAACTAGCTTTCAACCACACGTTTGTCATGAGGACTTGTCCAAAGCGATGTCATTTTGTTATTGATATACCATCTCGTAAAAATATAGTATTAATTTTTCTTAGACTCGCATCTTTGGTCATATTTGAGCGGTTTAAGCGAATAATTTGATTGGCAAACACACTAACTAATTCTAAGAGTTCAAAAACTTTAAAAATGGTCACTAATTGCTTAGTTTTTTTTACCTATTAGCAGTTCTATTTATGTTATTTAAGGCAACAGAAGCAAAAATCAGGCAAGCAAGAGGCAAACAAATAGTTGTATATGTTATTTAGATTGAATCACTGTCATGTTTCTGTTTATATTTTGCTTTGTATTAATTGTCCCGATAAGATGCCAATTGATACCAGGCATTTTTTTTTCCTAAGCAACTGCAATCATGCATTTTGTAGCATTCAAATTCAGATTGGATTTGACCCATACACTTCATCCTGTGTTGGGAAATGTAGCAGTAGAAAACATTTCATGAATATATGAGTACTAGAATGTCATCGTTCTGATATCAACTTTTGTGGATGGTGTCTTCACTTTTCAGTATATACTCAAGGTGGGCGAGGGTCCTGCTGCTCAGTGCATCAGCGGCTTTATTGCTTTGGATGTGCCTCCTCCTCGTGGACCTCTCTGGTATATTTCCATTTATGTCCAACTCCACTTTTTTCCCTTTTAAATCTATTGTCAACATTCCATACTCGAGCATCTGTTCATGCCTCATGGTGATACTTCTGGTTTGATGATTCTCACTATAAAGGGCAATTGTGCAATGCAGGATCCTGGGCGATGTCTTCATGGGTCGCTACCATACCGTCTTTGATTCCGGCAAGCTGAGAGTTGGATTTGCAGAGGCAGCATAAAGAAGCTACTCCATTCCATCATCTTTTTCTATTCCTGTTCAATTTGTACCTTCATAAACTTTACAAAGTGAAAAATGGTGGAAGTTAAGCTGCTTGTGTATATTTGTTCCGTGTATTTGAATATTTTACTAATATGTGTAATGAAAATAAGAAAAAAAAATGTGCAAAATGAGGGCTATGGAGTTTCTTCTGTTATTTTGCTGGTCCGGACTAATTCAAAATGCCCCTCAGATAGCTTCCCCGTGCTTGTGTAGAATATTGCTACCAAGTTTTGGTTTCTTGCCTCACAGCAGTAAGTTGCCTCTCATCTTACGCTGGAACAGAGAGACCCCATTTCATTCAAGCCTGGGTAGGTCGAAGGTTAACGATCACGCTTTTCATGCTAAGATTTTGTGTAGCGCACACAAACTAGGTTTACAATCCTCTTGGAAATGTCTATTAGCAGATCAATGGTGTGTAGGCGATGGAAAGTTCTCACTTATGTCTGCGGAAGTGAGTGAATAAATTGTAGTAACCTATACGGAAGCGCACAATTTCTAAGGAATAAAAGGTAGCTTTGGGCTACAGCTTGACATTTTGGTCCCAACATCAGCGGGTAATTAATTTTGGCTCTTCAAATGTGCATGCTTTTAGTCATATGGTGGCAAGTCTGAGTTCATGAAGTGAGTAGTTGGTGGTTAAACTGTGTTTAATTGATAGATGTCATGTCGATGTATTCAGTGCTTGGGAATGGGGACTCAATCGGATCAAAGCTCTTAACAACCACGATGAATCAAGCGCTAAAAGGAGCTTGCTCCTCCTCTTCAGATGGCACATAGATGATGTGTTAGGGGACTCTCTGGTGAGAAGAGGAAGACGGCACAAAGAAGCTAGAGGAAGGAACTAAGGAGTTAGGGTTATGTCGGGATGAAGTGAGGTCTTGAAATGGTTAAGACATGGGAACTCAGAACGCACCGTTTAAAGATGAAGCACACTGTTTAATCAACTGGGAATGAAAGCTACTAGTCGTTCAGCTCAGTTCAATAATAAAACTGCTTGTCGTTTGATCTTTTATTATTTCCTTTGTTTGTCATTTGCTTTCCGTTACAACTGCATTTTGTTATTTTGCTTTACACGTGTTGCATTGCCATTAAATTAGTTTGTTATGGCTGCAACCCTTTTATGTACGTCCAGAGCACCAAAAAGAATCATCTGGAAAATATTAATGACTTGTCATCTTTGGAGGTTAAGGGATCCCTCGAAGCACCCTATTGGCATTCTGAGATTTCAGTGCCATTTTATCAAACACTTCGTCTACCAGTTATTTCTTCTTCATCTACACAGCATCACTATCTTCCATTTCTATCTTTACATTCTATCACAAACAGAACCCTTACAATTGGTATCTAGAGCCTACGATTCTAATGGCAGAAAACACACGCACAAACAAGCAGCAAACCCAAGAAATACTACACAGCCATGACCAGAGTATACATGAATTAAAGCAGTAGATGACGCAAATGAATGACATGCTTAGAACTATAATGGGTACGCAGACTCAACTACAAGCTCAGTTGGCTCAGAGGGAGCCACCACCAGAAGGCGATACGGATTTTTAGAAGATCCTTACAGCGCGGCATCAAGCTCGAGTTTCTGCATTTTGAAGGTATAGATCCGGCAGGGTGGATTTTCAAGGCTTCTCGTTACTTCGAGTATCACCAAACAGCTCCTGCTCACCGTCTCCTCATGGCCTCTTACCACATGAATGGTGAAGCTCTAGTGTGGTATCAAGATGCTGTTGATACAGGATAATTTCAGTGTTGCCAGACATTTACTGAAGCTCTCCAACTGAGGTTTGGCCCTACAGCTTATGATGACCCCATGGAGGCCATCACAAGACTGAAACAAACAGCTTCCCTTACAGCTTATAAGAGTCAGTTTGAAGCTCTCTCGAATAGATTGAAAGGCTTACCTGATTATCATAAGTTAAGTTGCTTTCTCAGTGGCCTCAAAGATGAAATCCGGCTCCCTCTTCGCATGTTCAACCCTGTCAACTTGAATGCAGCATATGGCCTCGCACGGATTTAGGAAGAGTACTTGGTTAGTTCTGGCAAACCACTCAAAACATGGGGAGATAAAAGCAGTTCATCTACTTTCTATGGGGGACAAGGGAGTTCTACAACTAGCAACTTCAACAAATATACTAAACCAGCAGCACAACCAACCAAAGTTCATTCGACGCACATGGATGAAAAGAGGCGCAAGGGACTATGTTTCCACTATGGTGATAAGTGGAACCCAACACATGTTTGTAAGTCTCCTAAAATCTACTTTATGCATGCTGTAAATGACAATCTTGATGAAGATGTTTTCTATGATTCAACTGAAGTAGTTAATAACATGCCTAACCAGCAGCCTGATTTTAAGCTTGAGATATCACTAAATGCCCTTACTGGTACCCCATGTCCCAAGACTATGAGATTGCAGGCTAAAATTGGTTCCACCATGGTAGTGCTCTTGGTAGATTTAGGAAGCACACATAACTTTCTGGATCCATCGATTATTTCAAAAAATTCCTTTACTATAGACAAAACTGGTCAGATAACCGTTAAGGTGGCAAATGGTGAAATGTTAACACAGTCAGGGTTTCTGTAGTAAGGTGCTGATATCTGTGCAAGGGAATTGTTTCAGGCCTTCATTCTATGTCTTACCCTTAGCTGGTTGTGATGCTGTCTTGGGCATTCAATGGTTGAGGGAGTTCGGTCCTATTACTTGGGATTTTTCATGTTTAACCATGTAGTTTTTATAGGAAGGGATAAGAGTTGAATTGAAGGGGGTCCAACCCAGAGCATCTACCCTTACTAATGAGGGTGATAAATCTTTAGCCATTGCCTTCCACAAAGGGAGAGGCCTTCTCCTACAATTGATGATTGTTGAAAGGGAAGAACCTACACAATGTTGCTGCCCAGAAATTACTCACTTGCTGGAGCAGTTTCACAGAATATTCCAGGAGCCTGTTGGCCTACCCCCGAGTAGGTCTCATGACCATAAAATTGTGCTGAAGGATGGCACTAATCCCATCTCCACTAGACCCTACAGATACCCTCATTATCAGAAGGCCGAAATAGAAAAGATTGTCACTGAACTTCTCACAACTGGGGTTATTAGACCCAGCAGCAGTCCTTTCTCTTCTCCAGTTCTCTTAGTTAGAAAACATGATGGTAGTTGGCGTATGTGTGTGGATTACAGGGCACTAAACCAAGAGATTGTAAAGGACAAGTTCCCAATCCCAGTAATTGATGAACTACTTGATGAACTGCATGGATCCCTAATTTTTTCTAAGCTCGACCTCCGGTCAGGCTATCATCAAATAAGAGTTGTTCCTGAAGATGTTCATAAGACAACATTTCGTACACATGAGGGCCACTATGAATTTTTGGTAATGCCTTTCGGGCTTACCAATGCACCCTCCACCTTCCAAGGTCTGATGAATACAGTTTTTAGACCTTTTTTGCAAAGGTTTGTACTCGTATTCTTCGATGACATACTGGTTTACAGCAGCTGTATGGAGGAACGCATTGATCACCTAAGGCAGGAGTTAAACACACTTGCTAGTCACTGTTTATACGCGAAGCGAGCTAAATGCCTATTTGGGGTTCCTGAGGTGGAGTACTTGGGTCACATAGTAACTGGTGCTGGAGTTAAAGCTGATCCCAAAAAGATAGCTGCTATATTGGAGTGGCCAGTGCCTAAAAATATAAAATCCTTAAGGGGTTTCCTTGGCTTAACTGGTTATTATCGTAAATTCATTAAGGACTATGGTTTAATTGCAGCTCTCCTCACTCACCTTTTAAAAAAGAATTCATTCTCTTGGGATGAAAAGGCTGCTACGGCTTTTAAGGAGCTCAAAACTGCAGTTACATCACCTCCAGTGTTAAGGCTGCCTGATTTCTCTCAACCCTTCACTTTGGAGTATGATGCAAGTGGAGGGGGTGTAGGTGCTATCCTCATGCAGCAGGGACAACCCATAGCCTTTTTGAGCAAGGCTTTGAAGGGTAGGGACTTGGAATTGTCAACTTATGACAATGAGCTTTTGGCTCTTGTCATAGCTGTTCATAAATGGAGGCCTTTACATGTTGGGTCAGCTGTTCAAAGTTAAAATAGACCAACAGGCCCTAAAGTTCCTACTGGAGCAGAAAGTGGGCACGATTGCCCAACAGAAGTGGATCACTAAACTACTGGGCTATGATTTCAGCATTGAATACAAAAAAGGGAAAGACAACAAAGTGGCTGATGCCTTGTCTAGGAAGCATGAGGCTGACATAGTCACATAGGGGTCTTTGGCTGTTATTTCTTTCCCTACTGCTACCTGGATTGAGGAATTGAAGGCTACATATGAAACCTCTCGGGAGTTACAAGGACTATTGGCCAAGTTCAATTCTAACCAAGAAGTACCTAAGGGTTTTGCACTACAGCATGGATTAATATTAAAAAATGGGCGTATTGTGGTAGATTAGCAATTTGCTTTCAAGACCAAGGTGTTGAAATTTATACATGATGATCCTCAAGCTGGACATTCAGGGTTTCTTAGAACTTATAAAAGGGCAAAGATAGATTTTTGGTGGAGAGGCATGAAAAACGATATCAAACAGGCAGTAAGAGAGTGTGACATCTATCAAGCCAACAAAACAGAAACTGTGTTGTATCCAGGCCTACTGCAACCACTTCCTATTCCTGACCAGGCTTGGGAGGCTATTTCACTCGACTTTATAGAAGGTTTGCCTAAATCTAAAGGGGTGAATGTTATTCTGGTGGTAGTCGATAGATTGACCAAATATGGCCATTTTATACCCCTGACTCACCCTTACACAGCTACTGGGGTGGCCTTAAAGTTTTTCCAAGAGATCTTTAGACTTCATGGTCTTCCCAAGACCATAGTTTCAGATCGTGACCCTATTTTCCTCAGCTGCTTTTGGAAGACCTTATTTGAGCTTCGGTCCACATTACACTACAATTCGACTTATCACCCGGAGACAGATGGCCAAACTGAAGCCCTCAACAAAACACTGGAAGGATATCTTAGAAGCTATGCAGGGTCTAAACCAAACTGTTGGGCTCAATGGTTGTCAATGGCAGAGTTTTGGTATAATACTTCATATCATAATTCTACAAAGACTTCACCTTTCGAAGCCATCTATGGGTACTGTCCTCCTAAACTCCTCTCCTATATTCCCCGAACTTCCCTCAATTACTTAGTAGACAGTTTGCTACAAACCCGAGAACAACTGAAAGCAATACTTAAACACAATCTTGAGGAATCACAGGCAAGAATGAAGATGTATGCGGATAAACAAAGAACAAAGAGACATTTCGCTGAAGGAGACTGGGTTTACCTCAGATTGCAACCCTATCGATAGAAATTAGTGGCCACTCGAAGAAACCTCAAACTGTCGCCAAGATTTTATGGACCCTTTCGCATTAGCCAAAAAATTGGAAGTGTGGCATACAAGCTTGATCTCCCTCTCGGGTCCAAGATTCACCCAGTTTTTCACGTCTCTTGTTTGAAACGTAAACTAGGTGAACACATCGATCCCTTGCCACGGCTGCCACCAGTCGATGGAGAGGGTGAAATCTTACCCGAACCAGAGGCTATTGTAGACTGAAGGATGAAGAAGCTGGGTCATCGAGCTATCACCGAAGTTCTCATCAAGTGGATGGGTACGGGAGACGAAAACAATACGTGGGAGTCCCTATGGAGGCTGCACAACCTTTACCCACACCTTGTGGGCAAGGTGCTTTAAGGGGTGGGGATTGTTAGGGGACTCTCTGGTGAGAAGAGGAAGATGGCACAGAGAAGCTAGAGGAAGGAACTAAGGACTTAGGGTTATGTCGGGATGAAGTGAGGTCTTGAAATGGTTAAGACATGGGAACTCAGAACGCACCGTTTAAAGATGAAGCGCAACGTTTAATCAACTGGGAATGAAATCTACCAGTCGTTCGGCTCAGTTCAATAATAAAACTGCTTGTCGTTTGATCTTTTATTATTTCCTTTGTTTTTCATTTGCTTTCCGTTACAACTGCATTTTGTTATTTTGCTTTACACGTGTTGCATTGCCATTAGATTAGTTCTGGCTGCAACCCTTTTATGTACGTCCAGAGCACCAGAAAGAATCATCTGGAAAATATCAAGGACTTGTCATCTTTGGAGGTTAAGGGATCCCTCGAAGCACCCTATTGGCATTCTGAGATTTTAGTGCCATTTCAAACAATTCATCTACCAGTTATTTTTTCTTCATCTACACAGCATCACTATCTTCCATTTATATCTTTATATTCTATCACAAACAGAACCCTTACATGATGCTAGAAATGAAGACCACTGGGTAGATAATCACTTCCCACTGTCATCTAACTAAATTGCATTCAGTCTAATGAAAACATCCCTAATTAATTAACCAGCATAAAAATGGCCCACTTTTATCTTGTCGAGCGTACGTAGTTTGCTAGCTTTAGCGGCTACATTTGTGGGCTAACCTAATACTTAAAATGTGTTTTTTGCCAAAGAATAAAAAATAGCACCCTAGTTTGTTATTGAAGAAATAGAAAAATAATGGAGGACTTTTTTTTTTTCTCGAAAAATAATATAGGCCTTATTCCAAGTGTCCGGATATGTAGTGGTTTCCACACTCGAAGCTGACTCAGTTTTCAAGTGTACTTGGTGTCTCACACTCGAGCATTAGCTCACATATATAAACATTCACCCTCCTATATGTGAAATGCATGTCATCTTATCACCCGAAAGCCACTCACTTCTAATTTTATAGTCCTAATATTGGGGTCACAAATTGATGCTTCCATCGTTACCAGCCAAGAATCAGCTCATAGTCATGACCACTCCATTAATGATATTGTTGCCAAGCCCTCCCAACCATCCATATCGACCAGGCTGCATGTAGGCTACTACATGATAAGCCTCTCTCTTGGCGCCTAAGCTTTACAATGGAAGATGTTAAGTGACTCTGCAAGTGACCCTCAACAAGCACCCCTGCATGTATTCCACTTGATGCCTTCAACAGTTTTTCTTTTACTATGGTGTCTCACGCTTCTAGCTCTCCTAACTCTCACTCCACTATACATTCTGAGATGCTTCTTTCACTTTTCCATGATGAAGGCAGAGTTCTTGCACCACATAAGAGTGAACTACTTTTATGCTCCTTGGATTTCATGGCTTCTCATGCTTCAGTCATTGCCACTAATCAGTCCAGAGAATGCTACCTACCAAGTTCTTTGGTTTGTTTTCTCAGTTCCTGTCGTCGTGCTCGACGCAAAGATATATAGACAGTGTCTCACGACTGAGAAGCGGTTTCTGTCAAAGATGGCAAATCCAACAAGCCAGATCTTGGTGTTCGGAAACTTGGTACGTGGGTGCCCAAACAGCCACACAGATGGGATGGAAAGAGAGTGCGATTTTCATGTTCTCATTAGGCATGGCACATTATTTCTTCTTGTTCTTTGCCACACCAAGCATGGCAAGTTTAGCTTGGAGCTCCATTTCAGGAGCTTTTGATACCCCATCAAAGTTGCTCTTCTTTCTCTCTCTATTCCTCTTCATGTCTTTGGTAAGTTCGATCTTTTTTCATAAATTAGCATTGAAAAATACTATCTATCATCCTTTCAATCATTATAATTTCATCATTCTTGGATATGACTTAAAATCACTGGCAGATACAGGAACTGACCTCTCATTTGTTCGTGTACAGGCTTGCAGGCCAGGCCTTTTCAAGAAATCCCTGAGGAGACCGTTCAACGTTGCATGGTGGGCTTATTCATTCTCGCTGACTTTTCTTGCTCTAGCCTTTGTGGAGTACGCAAAAGAGGTGAAATGTCGCATAGCACTAGGACTAATGCTTGTCTTATTAACTCTCTCTGTTCTGGTCTTCTTGGGCTTGACGCTATTAGACAGTACATATAAAGCCCAATCTTCAGCTCTAAAAGCCCAAGTTCAAGATACCAAAGCCCATGATCAAGCTGCCACCAGCCTTCACCTTACAACAACTGGAAGTCGTCTAGATAAATTGCATAAGAATAAAAAGGGATGTCTATAATTTCATTTGTATTACTTACTTGTTTTTATTTTCATTCTTTGTAAATATATTTAGAATAATTAGTTGGATTCTATTTTTAGGTGTAGAACCTTCTTTTAGGTTGTTACAGAAAATTGTGTATATGAGGACCTGTTGTACACTCATTTTCGTAGAGCAATAACAGAGTACTGAACTTTCAGCCCTTGCCATGCACACTGCTCTCTGCACATCAATGCTTTATTCCTGCTTTTCAATTCCTTACATGGTATCAGTTCCCTGAGAGCAAACCTCAATGGACCACTCACCTGAACACTCCTCTGATACTCTCTCCCACCAGTCTAATTCTCCCTCAGTTCACTCAAACCCAATCCCAAACATCTTTCGTGCCAATAATATGGGTCTTTTTTTTGAACCTCAATGACCCCAGCAGCCCCTTTCACCTTGACAACGGTGATAACCCAACCGTCATTCTCGTCACTGACTTGCTCACCACCGACAACTACACCATCTAGTCGCGCGCCATGCGTCATGCCTTGCGTGCCAAAAATAAGGTGGGTTTCATCAACAGTGATATCCCACGACCCCATGAACCCGATGACCCCTTGCTTGAACTTTGGAAGCGCTGCAACGACATGGTCGTTTCTTGGATCCAAAATTCAATCAGCTCTTCAATTAAATCAAGTGTTGTGTTTGTTGATGATGCACGAAATATATGACTTGACCTCCAGGATCGCTTCTCTCAAGAGAACGGGCCACGCATCTTTCAACTCAAGAAAACTCTTGCTAGTCTCCTCGAAGAACAAGAAATTGTAAGTGTTTACTATGGTAAGCTCAAAACATTGTGGGATGAGCTTCCATTTATGATCCTATTCCTGTTTGCAATTGTGGAACCATGTCTACTCTTTTAGATTGTTATCAACGTGACTGTGTTTTTCAATTCTTAATGGGTTTGCATGACTGTTATTCTAATGTGCGTGATCAAATCATGCTTTTAGACCACATACCTCCTGTTACTAAGGTTTTTTCACTAATACAACAACAAGAATGACAACACTAGCTTACTCACCATGCTCCATCACCTGGCTCAATGGCCCTAGCCATTAAGAAGCTTTTTTTTCCACAAAAATTCTCATCCCAACCACGGCCTAACCAAAAGAGAGAAAGACCATTTTGCACTCACTGCAAAATTACAGGCTATACACTTGATACTTGCTTTCAAGCTGTTAATGTCGAACCCCCTCTGTGTTCTCATTGCCATTTGTGTGGACATACATTAGACAAATGCTACAAATTGCATGGCTACCCACCGGGCCATAAAATTTTCAACAAACCCACTAATAATGCAGTTTTTGCCACCCAATCCTCCATATCCAACTTCTCCCAACATGAGGAAACCAGTGATGACAAAGTGGGTTTAACTAAGGCACAATTTCAGCAACTAATGACCTTGCTTCAGCCCAAGGAGTCTCCCATTGCTGCTCAGCATTTGGCTAACCAGATTCAGTCCAAGTTACCTTCTCATTCCAACATCTCTGGTATATCTCTTTCCTTATCCAAATACACACACAATACACTGACATCCAACACTTTTTCTTGGATAATAGACACGGGTGCAATAGACCACATGGTCTGCTTCCCCTCATTACTCACTTCTGCCACACTTGTTTCCCAATCTATCAAATTACCAAATGGCACTGAAGCTCCTATCTCACACATTGGAAATGTTCAGCTCACAGGATCCATTTGCCTCACTGAGGTTTTATGCATCCCTTCATTCACTTTTAATCTTCTCTTAGCTAAGAAACTTGCCACTTCTCTCACTTGCTGCCTCATTTTTTTTTCTGATCTTTGTTTTATTCAGCACCTTCTCACTTGGACAACGATTTGGAAGAGTGAAGTGAGGGATGGCCTCTACCACTTGCTACTAAATGAAGTCTCTCCTTCAAGTCTAGTCACCACACTTTCATAGCTTTCCAACACTGTCTTTACTGTTTCAACATCTGTTTTGAATAATATAAATGTCCCTGGCCTTTGGCATTGTTGCCTAGGCCATCTATCTTCCCATTGTCTTAGTTTGATTGTTGATCCTATTGTAAAGAACAATACCTCTTCTATCAATAGTAAACCTTGTTACATTTGTCCAAAGGCT
Organism: Juglans microcarpa x Juglans regia; assembly: GCF_004785595.1. Lineage (NCBI taxonomy): Eukaryota > Viridiplantae > Streptophyta > Magnoliopsida > Fagales > Juglandaceae > Juglans > Juglans microcarpa x Juglans regia. The sequence continues at coordinate 7,213,999 of NC_054603.1, read as the reverse complement.
AAAATGCATCGTCTTCCTTTCCAACTAGCCAACATAAAACATCTCATTCTTATGAAATAATACATTGCGATTTATAGGCCTTTGTTCAAAAATTGCATATGATGGATCCAAATATTTTTTAACTATAGTGGATGATTATACTCGATGCACATGGCTTTACCTTCTTCAAAATAAGTCTGAAACTAGAAAATGCATTGAGACTTTCTACAATCTTGTTAAAACTCAATTTAATCTTAAAATTAAAGTTTTAAGAAGTGACAATGGGGGTGAATTTCAAATGACTAAAATTTTAATAACAAGGGAATCGTTCACCAGAAAAGTTGTGTTACCACTCCTAACAAAATGAGATTGTAGAAAGAAAATATCAACACTTGTTAAATGTGGCTCGTGCTTTGAAATTTCAAGTTGGTCTTCCACTTGAATATTGGACTGATTGTGTTTTAACAGCCACTTATTTGATAAATAGAACACCTAACCCACTTCTTCAAGACAAAACACCATATGAGCTTTTATTTAACTCTCCACCAACTTATGCTCATATGAAAATTTTTGAATCCCTATGTTTTGCTTCTACCATTTCCCATGGTAGGAAAAAGTTTGATCCTCGTGATCACATATGTATTTTTCTTGGGTATCCATTTAGTATTAAAAGCTACAAACTTCTTGATCTTGAAACCAAAACTACTTTTATTTCTAGGGATGTTGTGTTTCACCATCTTCCCTTTCCATTCAATGCCTTCACTCACTTCTATCACCACTAACCCTTCACATTTGGTTTTTACCAAGCCCTTACCTGACATTCTCGATTTTCCAGCTTCACTTGACCCTACACCACATGCAGATCACAATGTTTCTGACCCCACACCACATCCAGATCATGATCTCCCTTCCTCATCCATTTCACAACTTCATCTTCCTACCCTCCTCTTCGTAGGTCAACTAGACAAAGGAGAGCACCTCAGTACTTGCAAGACTTTCACTGTAAACAAGCCTCCCTCCATGACCCAGCTCAATCACTGTCCAATTCATCCACAGACAAAACTAGCACATCTCATCCTTTAACTCAATATCTCTCTTATCAGAAATTTAGTTATTCTTTTAGTGCTTTTTCAACCTCCATTTCTACTGTTTCTGAACCAGCCACTTACAAACAAGCACTAAAATACGCTGGCTGGTGCCAGGTTATGGAAACTTAATTAAATGCCTTAGAAAAAAACCACACTTGGATTCTCACTGATTTACCTCTTGGGAAACAAACCATTGATTGCAAGTACGTATACAAAACTAAATTCAACTTTGATGGATCAATTGAGAGGCTAAAAGCCAAACTTGTTGCCAAAAGTTTTACGCAACAAGAAGGCATAGATTACATAGAAACTTTCTCTCCCGTTGCCAAATTAGTCACTATCTGGGTCATACTTTCTATGGTAGCAATCCGAGGCTGGTCCTTACATCAATTTGATGTAAATAATTCCTTTCAGCATGGTGATTTAGACGAGGAGATTTACATGAGAAAACCCCCAGGTTACACTAAAGGTAAACCTCAACAAGTGTGCAAACTAGTTAAGAGCCTTTATGGCCTTAAACAGGCTTCGAGGCAATGTCATTCAAAGTTCTCTTATTCTCTTATTGCTTTTGGGTTCAAGCAATCTAGAGCTAACTATAATCTCTTCACTAAAGCATATGGTACCTCTTTTACTGCATTATTAGTGTATGTTGACGACATTATTGTTGCTAGAAATTGTACACATTCTATTGCTTATCTCAAAAACTTTATGCACACTAAGTTTAAGATAAAAGATCTTGGTTACTTGCATTACTTTCTCGGTTTAGAGGTTGCATGATCCTCTAAAGGAATACATTTGTGTCAACGAAAGGAAGCATTGGACATACTTTCAGATTTGGGTTCTCTTGGATGTAAGCCACTCAAATTGCCTCTTGAACAAAACTTTAAGTTGAGTAAAGATTCTGGGCAGCCTTTTTTAGATCCAAGTCTATATCGAAGACTTGTTGGACGTTTTTTGTATCTAACGATCACAAGACTTGATATAAGCTTCACTATCCAGAAATAGTTTCTTGTAGCTATATATCTTGTACTCTGTTCTATGGAATAATATACAGAAAAATTACATTTGACATGATATCAGAGCATGTTCTTGGGTTCCCTGGTTCTTGATTAGGCAGGGGTCCAAATTGCTCAGCATCCATGGCTGACTCCACCGAAACTATCCTTGACAATCTGACATAAAAAATAACGAAGGTCTTGACAAGGGCCTAGACCTCTTCATCACCTATCACTGATTCACCGATGGTTCCAATAAGCATCAAGTTGGATGGTTCCAACTATGGATTATGGTCCCAGGTTGTTGAGATGTACATCTCAGGAAATAACAAACTGGGATATATAAATGGAGACTACCTCCCACCACCAGAAACCGACCCATCATTCCTTAAGTGGTGCTAAGAATGCCATGGTGAAAGGATGGTTGATAAACTCAATGGACTATTCCTTGGTCGTGAACTTTATTCGCAACCCAACGATTAAGCAGGTTTGGGACTCTACTGCCACAACATACTTTGATGGAACTGACACCTCGCAGGTATATGATCTCAGATGTCATGTATCTCGGATGAAACAAGCAGGCAGATCTATAGAAAAATACTATAACAATCTACAGGATTTGTGGTGAGAGATCGATTTTCGTCATCCAAATCCAATGGAATGTGCAACCGACATACAAAGCTGCAACTCAATTCTACAGGAGGAGCGTGTGTACATTTTCTCGACGGACTAGATGATCGACTGGATAATGTTCGGAGCAATGTCCTACAATTGAAACCTTTCCCTTCAGTTGAGCAGGCATATGCTCACATTTGAAGGGAAGATATCCGACAATCTGTGATGGCATCGAGAATGGAGGCAGTGGCTAGTGGTGCTGTTATGGCCATCAAAGGCATGAAATTTGGTCAGTCACACGCTTTGGTGAAGTCTGGATCATTCTCATGATCCAAGGGTCACTCTGATAGGAATAAGTGCTCTCACTGTGGGAGTACAAAACATACCCAGGACACCTGCTTCAAACTGCATGGCTACCCAGACTGCTGGCATGAATTACAAGCCCGAAAGAAACGAGATGCTCCTGTGATTGAAGACGTCACGGGTCGAGCAGCGGTGGCTATTGCTGAATCTCAATGGTCCCTTATTCTTGTGGCAGAGCTTCCCACTTCAGTCCCAAATCAAGGTAACTATGGTCAAGTTTTTTGTAGCTCTACTTCTGAGTATGATGGTGCCTGGATTATTGACTCCGGAGCGACGGACCATATGACATTTGATCCAAATGACTTCTCCAACACAACTCAACCGAGAAGGACTTGCATTGCCAATACCAATGGGGCAACTTATCCAGTCACAAGGGTTGGAATCGTGTCCCTATCTCTCTCTCTATCTTTATCTCACACACTTCTTGTTCCATTTCTTTCAAATAAGTTGATGTATGTGAGTCAAGTTATTGAAGAGCTTAATTGTGTCGTACTGATATACTCTACTTTTTGTCTTCTTCAGGATGTTCTCAACAAGGAGATTACTGGGCGTGGTACTAAAGGGGACTGTATTACTTGGATGACTTCAGCCTGGGCAGAGGAAATCACACACACCATCAAACCAGTAGCAAAGAAAGGCAGATTTGGCTATGGCATAGGCGCTTGGGGCATCCATCATTTGGATATCTATGACATTCATTCCTAAATTTATTTTCATGTTTGCAGAATGTAGACTTTAAATGTGATACATGTATCATGGCTAAAAGCCAAGGAGTTTCTTATCTAGTTAGCTTGAATAAAACTACTACGATGTTTGCCTTGATTCACTTCGATGTGTGGGGACCATCCCCGATAACTACTTCCTCTGGTTACTGTTGGTTTGTAATTTTTGTAGATGATTGCACTCGAATGACGTGGCTCTACCAGCTGAAAACCAAAGACGAGGTTTTCATTGTTTTTCAAGCCTTTCATGCCATGATTTAGACTCAATTCTCCTCCAAGATAAAAATTATTCATTCTGATAATGGTGGCGCATTCATCAACCAAAGATTTCAAGCCTATTTCCAACAACATGGTCTCCTCCATGAGACATCATGCTCTCAGAGCCCCCAACAAAATGGTGTCGCCGAGAGGAAAAATCAGCACATTCTAGAAACATCTCGTGCTTTACTTATTGGAGCAAAGGTTTTGAGTTGCCATTGGGGGGATGATGTTGCTACTGCCGTGTACTTAATCAACCGTATGCCATGTAAAATTCTACACTTCAAAAAACCCCTTACAGATCCTCTCTACTCATATATCCCTACCTACCATATTGATGCTTCCTCAAAAAATTTTCGGGTGTGTTGCCTTTGTCCATCTCCACAAGAATCAACGTACCAAATTGGATCCATGTGCAGTTAGGTGCTTATTTTTGGGATATGGTTTACATAAAAAAGGCTTCCGGTGCTATGATCCCACTGCCAACCGAACCTATATCACCATGGACGTTACTTTCCTTGAGTCAAAGAATTTTTATTCTTAACTAGTACCCAATTCTTCCCTTTAGGGGGCGACTCAAGTGGAAGAGCCGAATTGGCTGATGGCTCTGAATTGTCCTGCAGATGAGCATGGAATTGAAAATAGAGAGGTCGAACCGCAAGATGATTCACCAGAAAATGAACATGCAAAATTGAGAATTGAAGAACTTGAAAATGAAGAGGCTAGAAATGGAGAACCGGAAAATACAGAGTCCCCCCACTCCTCAGTACCCGAAGACCCTTCTCCTCCTGAGAATGTCCCTGAGGCAAGTACTCCTACTGCACCTTTACATGCTAATGTTCTAGATTCGTCTACTGGTTATGTGTTGCCTTTCAGACACAACCGTGGGAAACCGCCAAACAAATACTCTTTAGATGAGGAAGAAAGAAAGTCCAAGAACCCAATTGCAAATTATGTGTCTACTCAAAATCTGTCTGAGCCTTTCAAGACTTTCACTCAAACACTATCCTCCTGCCATATTCCCGGTAGTGTTGAGAAGGCATTATCCGATCCAAAGTGGGCTCAAGCAATACAAGAAGAACTATAAGCCTTAAAGAAAAATAACACCTGCAAGTTGGTCCCATTACCAGAAGGAAAGAAGACAATGGGATGCAAATGGGTGTTCTTTATAAAATACAAGGCTGATGGATCAATTGACCGATACAAGACGAGACTCGTGGCGAAGGGGTTTACTCAAATGTATGGAGTAGACTATTTAGAAACCTTCTCACCAGTAACCAAACTGAATACTGTTAGAGTCTTATTATCTCTTGTAGCAAATTTGGACTAGCCACTACACCAACTCGACGTGAAGAACACTTTCCTTCACGGTGACCTTGACGAGGAGATGTACATAGACATTCCGCCAGGATATACAAGATCCGCTAAGACAAAAATTGTTTGTAAATTGGAGAAGGCATTGTATGGACTAAAACAGTCACCGCGAGTGTGGGTTGGCCGATTTAGTTCAGCTATGAGGAAGTATAGCTATCACCATAGTAATTTTGACCATACTCTCTTCCTGAAACTCCAACAAGGCAAGCTGACAACATTAATCGTCTATATGGATGACATGATAATTATGGGGGATGATGCCAAGGAGATCTCGAGGCTACAATAACAATTGTCTACTGAGTTTAAAATGAAGAACTTGGGAGGGCTTAAGTACTTTCTAGGAATAAAGGTGGCAAGATCTGAAAGGGGCATATTTCTCTCTCAACGGAAATATGTACTAGACTTATTAACGGAAGTGGGATTACTAGAGTGCAAACCCGTGGATACGCGGATTGTGCAGAACCATAGGCTTGGGGAATATTCGGACCAAGTGCAAGTTGATAAGGTGAGGTATCAAAGACTAGTGGGGAAGCTCATTTACTTATCTTACACTCGCCCGGACATTGCTTACGCCGTAAGTGTAGTAAGCCAATTTATGCATAGCCTTAGTGAAGACCATATGGATGCCGTAATTCGAATCCTCTGCTATCTAAAGTCATCACCAAGAAGAGGATTAATGTTTCTCCAAGAATGACCATCTGAATATTGAAGGGTACACGGATGCGGACTGGGCAGGGAATATCTTGGATAGAAAGTCTACCTCAAGCTACTTTACATTCCTGGGAGGAAACTTAGTTACATGGAGGAGTAAAAAGCAGAAGGTAGTGGCATTGTCCAACGTTGAAGCTGAGTTCCGAGGCATGGCAAAAAGATTGTGTGAACTCCTTTTTAGAAGCTTGCTAACAGAGGTCGGTTTTCCTCTTGGTTCTGCAATGAATTTATTCTGTGATAATAAGGCTGCAATCGACATATCCCACAACCCAATTCAACACGATCGCACCAAGCATGTCGAGGTGGATCAACATCTTATCAAACAGAACCTGGAAGAGAAGATTATTCAGTTTTCTTTCGTTAAGTTTGAAGATCAGTTGGCTGACATGCTTACCAAGGCAGTTTCCAGTAGAAGTTTCAATGACTCACTTGACAAGTTAAGCGTTAGAGATATCTACACACCAACTTGAGGGGGAGTGTTGGCGTGAGTCATGTAATTAGCCAGCTATAGAAATATGAGATATAGGAATCCCTTCAATCAAGGGTCAAACATCATTATAGCCGTAGATACCATATAGACAAAGAATAACTTCCAAAAATAGTTTCTTGTATCTATATATCTTGTACTCTGTTCTATGGAATAATATACAGAAAAATCACGTTTGACAAAAACAGCTCCTGGTCAGGGAATATTGCTGCCCTCCACATCTTAGTTACAACTTAGAGCCTATTGTGATTCAGATTGGGTCTCGCGCCCCAACACATGCAGATCCGTCACAGGTTATTGTATTTTTCTTGGACACTCTCTTGTTTCTTGGAAAATAAAGAAACAAACAGTGGTCTCTCGCTCCTCAGCTGAAGCTGAGTATCGTTCCATGGCATCCACCTGTTCTGAACTTACTTGGATCAGATTTTTACTAACTGATTTGCAGGTCTCACATCCACAAAGTGCCTTGCTTTATTGTTACAATCAAGCAGCTTTACATATCGTCGCTAGTCCCGTATTTCACGAAAAAATAAAACACAGAGTTGAATTGTCACCTCATTTGAGACAAGATTCAAGAAGGCAGTATCATCACCTCTTATGTACTCTCACAAGCTCAATTGGCAGACATCTTCACAAAAGTATTGCCTATCCATGTCCTTCTGCACTTGTCTAAGATGGAAGTAATTAATCTCTACTCTCCATCTTACGAGATTGTACATTAGTGCTTTATTCCTACTTTTCAACTGCTTAGAGTCGCTGCTCACTTCACTCAATAGCAATACACTTTTCGGTGAAAAGGACCCCATTTTGGATTTCGCTATTGAACTGAGGACTGCAACTAGGCCAAGTGTTGCAGTCAACAGTACAAAGACCTCAAATTAAAGCCGCAGATTGCAGACACTGATTATAACTATTAGGTACAAAGAATATTCTTGTCTAATAGCAAGTGATTACACGTCTCATGTTCTTCTCCGATCAAAACCTATTGAAAGAAGAGTACTGCCACTATCAAAAATTGCAGATTGTAATAGAAATACGTATAATTAATTATCGAATACTCTTTAGTAGTTCAAATGTTGCAGAAAGAAACTTGCATGCAAGCTTTTCGAGGAAATGAGGAAAAAAGAAAAAGAAAAAAAAGAGTAAAATCAGGATGTTAAATCCACATTTGACCGGAAAACAGAGAAATATAATATTATAATCAGGGCTTGGGCACGTCATGGCGAACAAAGGCAATATGTGTGGCTTCGATTCATTAATTTAAATTTTAATAAAATTACGAGGTACCCTTTTTTATAAAAATAAAAAGCAATCAATTGGAACTATTAGAAATTACGAGGTCTCATTTTTTATCCTTAGAAAGATTAACGATGTGATTTGATTGATACATAGCATTTTTAGCCAACTAGAGAGATGTAAGTAGTACATGATCTACCGTTAATTTTATACCGATAAATTAAATTAACGGGGTATCAATTAATTGTGAATTTGTTAAAGTTTATAAAAGTTAAAAATTGTAAATTGTAAAAACGTAAGAATTCATGAATTAATGCTCAATAAAAAGGAAGAATTGCCGATATTTGTTATGAAAATGATAATTTCTTACTAAATTGAGTTATTTTTATCGTAAATAACTTATCATAATTCATTATTATTTATAGTGTCTTCTCTGACAAGAGCCTTTTTTAAAGAAAAAAAATCTCTTAGATGTCCCTAGACTCTACTTATTTATAATCGAGGGCTTTAACTTTCTAATATTATTGATCTCATTTCTTGGAGTAGTACTCCATGTTAAACAAACATATCTAAAACATTAGCTAGAATGGCGCCAAGGAAGATTCCTGATCCCCACATACTGATATTAGGGGAACCCTTTTACCCCCTGTATGAATCCTTTCTCTTTTCTTCAAAATCGTTGGGGCCAGGCACCAATCTTCTTTTGGATTTGTCCATAAGACTATTCATCCGGGCTAGTCCAGAACCTAGATAACCATATTTCGGTTACAGTTTTCAAAATCCACATTTCAAAACCCGGATTTATTTGATCTAAGCCGGGTATGAAACCTGGGTTCTAGGTTTATTAAAAAAAAAAAAAACTTCAACCTTAAGTTAAAAAAAAATATTGATTTTTTTTGTTTTACATGCATTTAGTTAAAAAAGGTAATTAGTTGTTTTTAACTTTATTTATTTTTTAAATAAAATTTAATTTTCTATTTTAATATATTTTTATTATTATAGACAATGTTCAATGCATTAGTATTATGGTTTTCAACATGACCTCTTAAAAAACCTTCAATAAAATATAGACTTTTATATAAAAGAAATTATGCTTTTCAACAAAAATTATTCTTGAAAAAATTGAAATAAAATATAGGCTTTTAGACAAGATTTTCAACATTTATTTTTTCATGAAAAGAAAAATTAATAACATATAAGATTTTGTGAAAAAAAAAAAATCCGAGTACAATCAGAAACTCAATTCCGTCCAGGCTCCAGTCCGGGTTGATCCGGGTTCCGAATTGAATTTTAAATCCGAGTTCCGGCTCAGGTATACCTGGATACCTAGAACGAAACCTAAGTGAACAGTCCTACTTGTCCATAGTTGTGAACCATCTCATAGATGGGAGGGATGCTCTACCCTCGTTGCTCGTGGCCACCATATGAAAGGAGAAAGGATCGTTCTCCACCTAGCTAGCAAGGATGGCTCACAATCATCTTGGAAAGGGGAGGGATCCCTTCCCCTGTGAAATGATTGTGCTCTTGTTGATACAAATATAAAAGATTAAATTTGTCATTTTCTTTTATCTTAATTTTTTAGAACAATTAATGATTTCACAGTGTCAGAGCAAAGATTATAGTTCGAGTCCTGACTCTATACTTCACTTCACTTAATTAAATATTGCATATGTTGTGATTACTTAATTTGTCAGTTTTTATTATCTTAAATTTTTGGAACAAGTGATAAGTTTACACCAGATTCATAAAGGGTTGATGCAACCACCCATGAACTTCCTTTCATATTTTAGTTATAGTTTTTAAATTTTTTTTTTTGTTTCAGACCTATTTGATTTAAACTTTTTAGCTGATATGAATTATAAAAAACCTAACCATTCAATTAATTAAAAACGTGACAAAAGTCAACTTTTTTAACTTGATAACATTTTATCACTGGGGCGCCAAACCTCATGGAACTACAAAGATAACCCGGCCAGCACGTTAAGCTATAGTTTTTTATGACACATCTTTAAGTTTGATTTTTCTGCTTCCTGTTATACTATTGCTCGATATGATCGATATCCCCAGTATGTCGTATATTTGATGATTAGAACAATATTGTGATTTTAGTAGGTATGGCAATTTGTGTTCGTGAGTTATGTTCGTATTGTCTCAAGTCATAAGTATTAAACTATATGAGTCAATCCGAACAGAACCCGTTTAATTAAATGGCTCAAATCTTAAAATTTAACATGATCCATATAAATAACGGGTGATCCGATCAAGCTCTCTTAACCTATTAATTAGTAATTAACTTTTATTGAATTAACTTGAACATGACCCATTTAACTGCTTCAACTCATTTAACCCATTTCATATAAATGGGTTGAGTTGATCCGTATATTTATTTTTTAACCCAAATAATATAATTTTATATATAATATAATAATATTTTTATATAAGGATAACTATATAAATCATTCACAATTACAACTGAATTTATGATAAAATATTTTATTATCAATATCCAAACAAATAACATATAAGAAAATCAATATTTTCATAAAATGAAATTACATATTAAGACATATAAATCTAAATATTTATAAAATATGAAAATAGAATTTATTCATGTTATACATGTTAGAGTTTCGCGGGTTGACCCACAATTGACCCGTTTATTAATTGTGTCTTATCGGTTCAATTCATTTTGATCACCTATCAAATCCAAATATGCTTATTTCCTATTGTGTTCGTGTCAAATTCCCGGTAATCAATACATTGCCACAACTAGAATTTAGCTATAGTATTGGAGGAAAATTCTTCTCATCAGTCGGTTTTCCCATTTTACACCCCCACACCAGAGCACTAGCATTGGTTTCTTTATATATATCTTCAAAGTCACATATTTTGAAGATTGATTTTGCATATCAAGAAAAACTCTCACATTGGATTATGCATCTTTGAACTACATAATAATAAAATATTTTTATTTTTTATTTTTTCTTAACATTATTATTTTTATATATTTTACAATTAGCATCATGTGCTCAAAAATATCAATTACATATATCTAAATATTACCGATTTCATATATCAAAATGACCAATTTTATCAATAAATATTAATATGTATTAAAAAACACTTTGTATCATCAACTTAATACAAATTTCATATATTAAAATCATCTTAATACAAATTTTATAAAGTTGATTTTAATGGGTAGGAGAGAGAAAAAACAGTAAAATAATGTTTGGAGAGTGAATAGTATTTCTTATTCATAACTATGCAAAATTTTAAAGATGTATAATTTAATATAGACCAATTGAGAGATATATTATGTAAATATGAAGATGGATATGAAGATGCATAAACCGGTAATGCTCTAAAGCGTCATGGGCCGGATTCACTACCAGAAGACGAAGGAAAAAAAAAAAAAGACCAGCTCCCGAACACTCCTCTCCTCCCCTCCCCTTTTCTCCCCTTTTACAAGAAAGTGTGCTAGGATTGTGAAGGAGCATAGGGCTAGGTTCTACATCATGAGGCGCTGCATCACCATGCTCATCTGTTGGAGAGACTACAGCGATTCCTAAAAGAGCTAAGGGAAAGATAGAGGGTTAGAAGAATAAAGTTCTCTCTTTTTTTCTTTGTCTTTCTACGAGATTGTTCTTGGGTTTGGACAAAACCCCCAGTTTAGGCTTTTCTTGGCGTCCAAGGAGGAAGAGATCAAAGTCGTATACTCGTGCATATTTTTTTCCCCTTATTTAATGATTTTTTTGTTAGATTTTTTTGAGCTCTGAATCTCCTTTACTATAGACGGTTTCTTGATGTTGCTGTTGCATTCTTCGTGTTATACGCCTGAAAATAGATCGAGGTTGAAATTGAAAGAGAGAGAATGATTCGAATGAAAGCTCAAAACGAGCGTTTCTATAAGGAGAAAAGAAAAAAAAAGTCCATGGGGTGTACAGTTACTGATCTATAGCAAATCTCAATATAGAAAGAGTAGTACCAATGGTTGAGTCGTACGTACGTGTGAAAAAGCCATAATGCTTTGGACTTGGGAGATATTGACCTGCTATCTAACTATATATATATATATATATATATACACACACACACACACACACACATACAGATATATACATGCATCCAAATTGCATGGCACGCAACAAAATAAAAGAAAGAAACCAAGCTGGTTTGTAGTACTTATGAAAATTGTTATTTGTATTAGGTTAATGCAGGTTTTACCACGTCGCATGAAAGACCAAACACGAGGTAGGAAAATTTATGGAAAGGGAATCGGTCAGGTTGGTCAGCCAATAGGCTGAGTCCAGTCACCTAGTCAGTCAATCTGTATTTAATTAATTTTTATTTTTTTCTATTTTTTTGCTGTATGAAATGACCCCTTCTTTACGTACATGAGCTATCGTTTTGGAGAGCATAAATAGGACTAGAGAGCCTCTATACACCAGCATTCTCAACCTGCTTCGAAAAACCTGAGAGAAAACCCTGTTCAATCCCATGGCTTCCTTAAAGGCTTCAACTTTGCTATTACCTTCATTTTCTTCTTCTTCTTCTTCGTCTTCATATTGTTGTTCCATGAAACTTAATGATGCTATTAACGCCCCAAAGCTTCCAAAAGTTCGTTTCTCGGTTCCCAAAATAGCAATGAGAAAGCTGGTTGACGAAATGAACAGAAGGGTCGACGAGTTCACAAACAGGGTCCCAATAGAAAACATCAACCTCACTTCCACACCGACTGCCAATGATATTGTTGAATCAAGCAACTCCACCTCTTTTGCCGCCACCCAACTCCATGCCATCTTAGAGGCCGTGGCTGACAGAGTGGAAATGCACACCAACGTTGGACAGCAGCGTGATAACTGGAACACCCTTCTTCTGAACTCCATCAACATGATAACCCTTGCTGCTGCAGCCATGGTGGGTGCTGCAGCGATTGGTGGCTCCGGAATGCCCCTTTTGGCTCTGAAATTGTCGGCCACTCTCTTGTATGCTGCAGCCGCGGGGATGTTGCTTGTGATGAACAAGATTCAGCCTTCACAACTTGCAGAGGAGCAACGCAATGCTACAAGATTGTTCAAGCAGCTCCGGAGCCAAATCCAAACTATGCTCGCTCTTGGGACTCCAACTCAAGAAGATGTGGAGGACGTGATGGAAAGGGTTTTGGCCCTTGACAAAGCCTACCCACTTCCAATGCTAGGAGCAACGCTTGACAAATTCCCCGCAAAGTTTGAGCCAGCTACTTGGTGGCCTTCCCATCAACTGATCATCCAAATGGAAAATGAATCACATGAAGGAAAACAGCTAGAGACAAATGGATGGAGTGAGGAACTTGAAGCAGAAATGCGAGAGATCATGGAGGTGGTGAAGAGAAAGGACAGTGAAGACTATGAAAGGCTAGGAAACCTGGTGTTGAAGATCAACAAGATCTTGGCCGTATCAGGTCCATTACTCACAGGCATTGCGGCTGTCGGCTCGGCTTGCGTTGGTAATGTGGCATGGGCTGCAGTAGTAGCCTTGAGTGCTGGGGCGTTAGCTACCACTGTCAATACTTTCCAACATGGTGGGCAAGTTGGGATGGTGTTTGAGATGTATAGAAACGCCGGTGGCTTTCTCCGGCTATTGAAAGAAACAATCGAAGAGGCACTTGAGGAAAAAGACTTGGAGAGAAGAGAAAACGGAGAGTTGTTTGAAACGAAGGTGACTCTGCAACTGGGAAGAAGCGTGTCACAGCTCAGAGATCTTGCAAGAAAGTCAGCTTCTTGCCGTATAGATGGAACTGCCATGGATGAATTCGCTAGCAAGCTCTTTTAGTTAGGATTCCATGCATAATATTAGCATATATATTACTTTAACATGATGGTATTAAAGTTCTTAAGTTTCACTCGTGCTTAGACAATATTAAAACCAATTTTCTTAGTTTCCTGCGTATAAAATATATTCTTGAATTCATCAACCCTTTACAAGTAGTTGTTGAATAGTCAAGTTGCAGGCAAAACTAACATGACATCGACGATCGAACGCGGTTGATCATTCGGAGAGTTCTTCATGATCAATTGAACAAAGAAATTTATATATCGATTAGGTGAATATGGCGCTAAGATTGGACGACCGTGTTAAGACTTTTTTTTAGGTGTTGTCTTGTCTTGAAATTAATGGCTGGAATTGGCCCTGGAATTCGAAAGTCAGCTCAATTGAAAACTCAGTACGACTGTCGTGATCGTCGTATATATACTCTCTTTTCAATGAAAATGATCCTCGACTTGCATGGGTCAACACCCAAGCAATAACCACTATACGTGAACGTAATACCATTTCACAGAGACTTGAAAATAGCAAAATTTAATGTGTTCTATCATTGTCTAAAAATCTAAACAATATATATAAGCTGGACTCACATATCAAATCAAGAAAATATTTTAATTGAAATATTACGACGATTAGTTTCTTGCCGTTTAAAATGACACAAATGAGGACAAAATCTTGTCATGACAATTTCCGTTTAAATGCGTCTGATTTTTCCTGAATATAGTTTTAGGCCGTATTGGGTGCATGGTTAATTAAAAGACAAGGGTCCTAAAAAAACTAAAAAAAAATTATTCTTATCAGTAATTATTTACTATCTTATACTTCACACTCTATGAAAAACATATCCACACTTTGAAAAAAAAAAGTTGTAGGTATGAGGTGTGGAAGTAAATAGTGACTAATGAGTAGAATTTCTCAAAAACTAAAGAAAAATTATATTCATAAGCCTCACATACCACACGCCACTTTTTTTGTTATTTTTTTAATTTTTTTCTCTTACCAATTGTGTGGTATATGGATGATGAATAGAAGAATTCAATTATTTTAAGAAGAATAAAATCAAAAAAAAAATTAAAAATAAAGAAATAAAAGAAAATATAGTGTGTGGAGTTTATGAATAGCAAAGCTCAAACTAAATATATGACTTCTCTTTACAACTCAAATACTCGAGATATAAATCTTCTTATTAAATCCAAAATAGGAAAACAATTAGGTCTGATTTAGTTTAACAAATATTTGAAATCATGTCATCTCATTTTAATATTCAAACACCATTTAAACGCATATTTTTCAATTTCAAATTTTTAATTTTTTCTTATAATCATTAGAACTTTCCAAAACTTTCAAACAAAATACAAAAAATAATTTAACTTTTTCAAATCTCAAAACAAAAATTATATTAAAAGATTATATTTTAACACTATTTTAACTTTATAATTTTTTTTATTCAATTTTTTTTCTCTCCTTTTTTGAAACTCCATAAAAATCTTATCTCAAACTATTTTAATATTATTTACAAATTATCTTACTACTATTTATAGATTTCTCATCTCATTTCATCTATATCACGATTGTAGTCACCTTAATAAGTGTAAAAATTAATATTTATGGCGGTACCGGCCAATACAAGCCGTATCGTCCAACTTGGACTCAATCCAATGAAAGAAGCCTAAAGAGTCGACCCAAATTAAGTTGCTTTAAACCAGTTCGAATGCTATATCTTCTTATCTCTCATTAAGATTGTTTTAAACCTTTATGACATAATTCTTGTTGGAAGAGCCCATGTCTTCGGTAATTAAAGGGTTCACTATGTATGCTCTGCGAATCATTCTAGCAAGTATGGACTTCATAATGAAAGGAACAAAACATAATATTACATTCCACCTCGTACTTCGTGCCGATGGTAATTGGAAGATGGAATAATCGACAAGAAGTCAAGTTTATAAAAAAGATGTCGAAAAGGAACGGATCAGAAAATTCTGAAGTTGACATACCAGAGTTGAATTAGGATGGCTTGTAGTATTTTGTTGGTACAAATGGCATTTTTGTGACAACCCCATCATAGGACTTTCCTCGAATTACAATCTTAACTTTGGTGCCTGCCTTGTGTGACCCAGATATCACATACCCCATTGCTATATTCTTCTTAAGGCAGGGGCTAAATCCTCCACTGGTGACTTCCCCAATGCCCTTTCCTTTATCATCCTGAATCTCACTGTGGCTTCTGGGAGGTGGCCCTGAAGAGAAAACCCCAACACGCCTGACTGATGGACCCTCTTCAAGTTGCTTAAGTATCACCTCGGCACCTAGAAAACCACCTTCAGCTCTTCTTCTCTTCCCTATGGCCCATGTGAGTCCTGCCTCAACAGGAGTTACATGTTGTTCCATATCGTTACCATATAAACAGAGCCCAGCTTCAAGTCGGAGGACTGTCTCTAGCTCCCAGACCGGTCAACCTTACCTTCCCTTCAGATTTCTCCAAGATTGCTTTGGCAAGATCCACTGCATGCTCTGAAGGAACAGAGATTTCAAAACCATCTTCACCAGTATACCTGAAAATCTCCGAGAAGAGGAAAGGCTAATCAACTATCAATCAGTATTTCTTTTTTTTTCCTTTATAATTATTTGGTGGGGGGGGGGGGGGGGGGGGGGGGGGATAGAAGCGTTGGATATGCGCCCGTGTTATTGATAAGCTTGGATTCGTTTTTTTTATCAGTTTTTTGTTGTGTAATAAGACAGAAAACGTCATAATAAATCCACTTTCATGAATATAAGTTCCTTGAAAGTTTGGATTTAACACTGCTTTGTTGTAATGTCAAACGAATGGGGACAGGAAAAGTTAGTCATACTTCCCTCCTGAGAGGCCTACAGCTTTGTATTCCTTTGGGATTGCAAGATCTGATTGTAGAGAGTGATTCTCTAATGATGGTTCAAGCCATTCAAGGAAAGAAAGAATCAGTAGCAATGCTGAGTAATCTCACCAAAGGCATCCAGGAGCTGATGAAGAGGTTTCCAAAATGTCAAATTCAACATGTGGGAAGGTTGGGCAATAATGCAGCCCATAAGCTTGCAAGAAATGCATGGAATGTTGAGGATATTAATGTATGGTGGGAATCTTACCCAGATTTTCTTTCTCAAATCATTTGGACTGATATTCATTTGTAATTGATCATTATCAATGAATTATGTTACTTTTGATATATAAAAAAAAAAAAAAAATGATATGAGACTGAACTATCACCGGCTAAAAATTCAGAAAGGACTTGGCATTTAGACTCTCACCGTGAAAGGTGAAATACTCCTAATTTTGGACTTGAGAAAAAGAAATAAATGAGAAAAAGAAATAAAAAGGAAACATACCCTGTCCTAGTTAGAAAGCAGTGCACTCCATTGATATCCAACATATGGAACTCCCCAAAGTATACCTTGCTCAAGTCTTCTTTTGTCAGGTGCTGAAGAACTGGGCCAGCCAATGGACCCTGCACCAGAAAAACCAAGGAAAACTATTTGTAAATTATGCATGTCATTTAACGGTATATTAAACTAGCTAAAGAAGCATTATCTTTTCGTCATAGTGCAAGTGTTAGCACCTTGCTTTCTAACAATCATGGCAATGTGGTTTGAATGACTTTCACAGAAATATAATCCAAGTTTTAATTGAACATCTAGTCTATTATCTCTGAGTTAGTGTAATTAAAAAACTTTCTTGCAAATATTTATATTTTGATATGGTTCAGAAGGAACATAAAGAGGAAGATAAAAGGAAGGAACAAAGGTAAAACACATGTATTGAAGGAACGGAGCATAAAGTAAGAACAAGCCAAGAGCTCAACCTGCGTAGCCTAAAGAACTACAGTGTATACAAAAAAAAAAAAAAAAAAAACAAGAACAAGTCTGCATTTTCCTGGGACCTATATAAAAAGCATTAAAATTTCAGCAGGTGACATGCATATTCCAAGGTAAGAAAATAATCAATCCGAGGAAAAACTAAGACAAGGAGGGAAAACATGGAAAGGGAAATCTAGGATTGACCTGGAGAGCTAGAAGTGACCTCTCATCATGGATGTGCCATGAGACATCCCCACCTTTGGCCTTGAATGCCTTCATATGCTCCTCAATGTGAGCCAGATCCTTATCCCTACACCCTGCATTGACGACCAGGTAAATGTGATCATCCTTCACCTTGGTTATCACTGAATCATCAATTGCTCCTCCCTTCTCATTTGTAAAGACAGTTAGCGTCCCGGTTCCAGGGGCAAGAGCAGCAACATCAGCAATGACAAGCTTTTCAAGGAAAGGTATGCAATCCTTTCCCTTGAGGCTCAGCCCACACATATGGGAGACATCAAAAAGGCTACCATTCTGCCTACAATTCAGAGTAGAATCCATGATTGAGTCCTTGTATTGAATGGGCATGCTCCACCCAGCAAAGGGCACCATCTTCCCGCCATTAACAACATGGAAGTCATGAAGAACTGTCTTTTTTAGCTCTGCTTCTGCAGAAAGGTATCGACGAGCAACAGTCTTCTTATCAGCCTGAGCAAGATGACGTGTTAATGATTGCCCAAGTTGCCACAAACCCCCTCCTCTCATCTTCTTAGCAGAGAATATCTGATGAATAAGAGGAAGTTTTAGACACAGATAGACATCAGAAGTGTCTCTAATAAAATGACAATGGCTTCTAAACAGAAACCAAACACTCACATAGATCTCCAAATCACACACAGAAACTCAACCTATCATCTCGAATCTAGATCTGAATAGTGTTTCTCCACAACCTTATTTCAGGAAGCAATCAATCACATAGATCTCCAAATCACACACAAAGAAAAAAGGTACAAACCCAGATGACACTGAATTTCAAAGAAAGAACGAAAGAGAAACACTGGGAAAGCACTTACAGAGATGGGTTCTCTTCGTCGTCCTCTGTTATCTCAAGAATAACCAAATCTAAATAAAAAGACTGTCTTTTATACATAAGTGTCTATTTATCTTATATATTTGTGGGTGTGTCAGTGCGTTAATAAGATGTGGGAAAATATTGGGAGGGTTGGTGGGTAAATCGAGTCGCATAGCGAGTGGAGGAAAGGGTCTCTCTTTCAGACGGAGACAGCCAACGAAACCCGATCGTTAGCGAGTGGTCGTAGCGCTACCAAACGACCTACCTCATCATGATCATCCCTCTCTCTCTCGCTCTCTCTCTCTCTCTCCCTTCTGATTATATCCGATCTGAGGTTGTCTTCTTTTTTGTTTTAAATAATTATTTCGAGTGTTTTCATCAGGAAATAATCCATTAAGGGTAACTTTGGTTATTAAATTACTATTAACTCATTTCAATTCATCATTATAATTTTTTTAAATTTTAATATAAAATATAATAAACAATTCAACTTTTCTAAGTTTTAAAATAATAATAATATTAAAAAATAATATTCTAATAATATTTTATCATCTCAACTCAATTCAACTCACTTCAATATCTAAACACACTCTAAAAGTTAATTTATAAAGCTCAGCTATACATCAGCCACACTCTCCATACACTTTACATGATTTTTTTTTTTAACTCAACACATTAGATGTGCTACGACTACAGCCAACAGTAGACTTATGTAAATAATTTTTCTAATTTATAATATACAAGATTACTAGGAGGTCAAAGTTATGTAAATTTGCACACTTGGAATCCAAGTTCGAAGTATTCTCAAATATTTTATAAATAATAATAAAAAAATAATGATAATTGAATAATAATGACAAGTAGGTAAAAAATAATAATAAATAATAGTGAGAATACTTCGTATTCTCAATATCCAAGCTAAAATCGCTTACAGAAGAACTACTTAAGTTAATTGAGATATTGCTTAAAATGTTGAAGGGCTATGCCGATGGCAGCTTGATATTTGCTATCATTATGTGAGATCGTGGTTGGTGGCTTTGTTTGGCAACCAAAATATGGCTGATGAATAGCCTTTCAAACTAAAAAAAAAAATTATATTTGTAAGTATTGGGATTAACGGGCTATTAAAAGGTTAAGTTAAAGTGAAATAGTAGAAGCAAATTAAAAGAAAAAATTAACAATCATACACAGAATAATTCGGCTTAATATAAGTCTACGTCTACTGGCAGAGTTGATCTCAATGAATTCACTATTAACAAAGGTGTAGGACAAGAAATTAATCACAAAATCATTAATCCCAAAGCCACAATACACCTAATAGACTGATCTCGGGATTCTCTCTCTCTCTCTCTCTCTCTCTCTCTCTAAGTATATAGCTACTCAAATTGTAAAAATCATAAAATACAAGGAGAACAACATGTATTTATACTTAAACGGTACAGAGCCCTAGAATACGAACATTCGCTTGAGCGAACATTAGGACTGCCCTCGCTCGAGCTGAGTGTTGAGCGAACTCTCGGATTGGCATCCCGCTCGAACTGACTGTCGAGAAACTGATAAGCGAACTCACTATCTGAAGCTTCAATCGAGCGGCATAGATACAGCTGGAGCGAATAATCTGTGGAGAGTTTTTTCAATAGGAATCAAGCTACCTCTTAACAAATCTCCACCTTGGCTTGTATTCCATCAAGCCTAAACAAAATCCATTAAACAAATAGATGACTCCCTCCACCAAATCTCCTAAGGGAATCACAGACCCCAAACACCAATTAAGTCCAAACAGAATTTGAACTTATATACTGGAACTAGCTTTTTCAACATATATGTTGAATTTCTATCACACCCTCTATAACAACCTCCATAAGAAAATTATACCTGACATCAATGTCCTTGGTTCTCCTATGATATATTTGATTTTTGGTCAAATGTATTGTACTCTGGCTGTCACAAAATACTGAAATTCTACCTTGTTGTAGTCCCAAATCACTGATCAGACATTTTAGCCAAATGGCTTTATTCACAGCCTCTGCTACTGCCATATATTCTACTTCTGTAATTGATAAAGTAACAATGGATTGTAAAGTTGCTTTCCAACTAAAAGTAAAACCACACAAAGTGAAAACATATCCTATCAATGATCTTCGTTTGTCTAAGTCATCAGCATAATCAAAATTAACATAACCAACAACCCTGGAATTGAAGTCAATTTCTCTATCAAAGATTAAGCCAAAATTCAAAGTCCCTTTCAAATACTGAGTATCCATTTCACAGTCTGTCAATTAACCTTACCTGGATTAGCCATGTACATGCTAACAATGCTCACTGCCTGTGAAATGTCTGAACGAGTACAAACCATTGCATACATAAAACTGCCCACTTCATTGGAATATGGAACACTAGAGCTATGTATTGTTCCTCCTTGTCTGTCTGATGAGATATTGATGCTGAAAGTTTAAAATGTGCAGCAAGTGGTGTACTTACTGGTTTGGAATTAGACATTCCAAATCTCTCAAGAACTTTCTCAATGTACTTTCCCTAGGACAAACACAACTTTCTAGCTTTCCTATCTCTGTGGAACTCCATCTCCAAAATATTTTTTGCAGCACCTAAATCTTCATTTCAAACTCATTACTGAGTTGGGTTTTCAACATGCTAACATCATACATGCCTTTAGCAGCAATAAACATATAAACAACATAAAGTAGCAAATAAATGAAAGACCCATCAAACAACTGCCTGTTATAAATACAATTATCATAGGTACTGCTCAAATAACTATGATCAATTATAAAAGAATCAAAACGCTTATACCATTTCCTCGGAAACTACTTCAAACTATACAATGATTTCTTCAATTTGCACACATGATCTTCTTTACCTTTAACAATGAACCCCTTTGATTGATGCATGTAAATGGTTTCTTCAAGCTCACCATGTAGAAATGTTGTTTTAATATCAAGTTTCTGTTAGGGGTGGGTAAAACCTTCGGTGACTCTGACTCCGGCGGACATCAGCTTCGATTTCGACTCCGTCAGAGTCGGAAAAGTCAGAGTTGGAGGGTAAAAATAGTCGGAGTCGGAGTTTGGAGTTGAACAAGACTCCGGACTGCCGACTTCAACTCCAATAGATATACTTAATATATTTAATATTACAAAATAAATGAAAACTACTCCATTGGCCTAATGGTTGTTGACCTTTTTATTAAACTCTATTACTGAAGTTTGAGCCCCCATCCCCACTTCCCACGAGAACAATTTTTTTTTATTTTAGGCTTTTTAATTAAAACAGCATCGTACCAGCGTACCCCAGGTCCCCAACCCAAGGGCCAAACTTTTTTCACTCATCCCCAATTTCCCCAGACCCCACAAGAACAATTCTCTTTCTCACTTCTTCATCTGGTCTTATGTTGTTCTTCACTTCTTCTTCAAATTGGTGCTGTTGTGTGTTACAGTCTGACGAGGAGCACCACTTCGAGTCCAAGGCTAGGCCTTGCAAGGTTTTATTTTTTCTAACATTTTGATCCTCTCTCTCTCTCTCTCTCTCTCCCTCTCCTTTAATCCATACATTTTCTTTTTCTTTTTCCTTTTATAACATGCGATACATTTTCTATTTCTGCCTAAGATTGTTTTTGCATGTTTTTGTTTGATTTTTAAATATGTAAGTAAAGTACAAACACTGAATCCTATGAGCTGCTCCGAGTTGGGCTCCGAGCTTTGTGCTCCAAGCTCTAACCTCCGATCGGAGTCAGAGTCAGAGTGACAATTTTTCTCTGAGGTCAGAAACGGCTACTCCAACTCCGTCGAATATGGAGCTCAGTTCTAGTTTATGTAACTCTAGATCATACAATGCCACCATAGCAAGAAACACTCTGATTGAATTTTGTTTTACAACTGGAGAGAAAACTTCATTGAATTTCACACCTTCTTTCTTAGTATAGTCATTTGCAATTAAGTGTGCCTTGTACCTTGCATCTGCAACACCCTGGATTCCTTCTTTTCTCTTGAAGACCCATTTACAACCAACAATCTTTGTCTTCTTCAACAACTTAACCAAATACCAAGTTTGGTTCTTGTGAAAAGACTCAATCTCTTCCGT
Source organism: Juglans microcarpa x Juglans regia (assembly GCF_004785595.1). Classification (NCBI taxonomy): domain Eukaryota; kingdom Viridiplantae; phylum Streptophyta; class Magnoliopsida; order Fagales; family Juglandaceae; genus Juglans; species Juglans microcarpa x Juglans regia. Next base: position 7,191,368 of record NC_054603.1, on the reverse strand, counting down.
TATCATTGCGCACCATTGTACAAACTCCTTACTCTTGACAGTTTCTGAATAATTGGAAGGCTCTTAACCAACAATGTTCTTTGTTGTAGTAAGTGCATACATCACTATGTTTGTATGAGCATATCTCTGAGATAGCTTAATCTGCCTCTTTTGTCTACCAGTAGATATATTGTAGTCTTGCTCATTATGTGTGCCACTTTTAGAATCAGAATCATGCTCATCGGCAATAGCATGATCTTAAGTGTCGGCTGGCACCTCTTGTGAAACCTCAATTTGCAACTCCACCTTTTTGCCATTACTCTGCTCTTCACTTGTAGACACAGTAAACTCCTTTCTAAGATTAAGTATGGATTGTTCATCAAATACAACATCCCTGCTAATTACAAACTTGGGTGATTTAGGATCAGTATACCATAACCTGAATCATTTCACCCCACTGGCATATCCAATGAATATGCCCTTATTTGCCCTTGGCTCAAGTTTTCATTCATTAACATAAAAATATGCAGGGTAACAAAAAATTTTCAAGTTTGAATAATCAATAAAAGTACCAGACCGTACCTCATTTGGAGTTTTTAAACCAATAGTTGTGGTTGGAGAGCGGTTAACTAAATAGCAAGTTGTATTGATTGCTTCAACTTAGAAATCTTTAGACAAGTCGGTATTCGAAATCTTACTGCAAGCTCTCTCTAAGAGAATCTTATTCATCTGTTCAACTACTCCATTTTTCTGTGGAGTGTGTCTAACTGTGCGGAGCCTTACAATACATTCATCTTTGCAGAATTCATCAAACTCATCTCCACTAAATTTCATACCATTGTTAGTTCAAAGCCGCTTTACTTTCTTGCTTGTCTAATTTTCAATTAAAGTATTCCATTGTTTAAAGTTAGCAAATACATCGCTCTTTTATTTTAGAAAGTAAACCCAAACCTTTCTTGAGTAATCATCAATAAAAGTAAATAAATACTGAGCTCCACCTTTCAATGGAACAGAAGATGTATTTTAATTATGTGAACCCCTATAGAAAATTGAACCCTACATTGTTTTCCAAATACACAATGTTCACATAATTCAAGTTTTTCTATTTTTTTTATCACACAACAAGCCTTGTTTACTCAGAATAGACATCCTCTTTTCACTCATATGACCCAAACACATGTGCCACAAAATGGATAATGTCAGAGTTTGGATCATCTGAATTAGACACTGCAGTTGCACCTATCATTGTACTGCCTTGAAGAAAATAAAGAACATCTGTCTAATAGCTCCACATTCACCGGTGTACCGGAAACCTAGAGAATCAAGAGTGTCTAATGAAATAAGATTTTTCTTCAAATTCAGGATATGTCAGATGTTAGACAATGTTCTGACAATCCCATCAAACATTTTAATCTTAATTGAACCAATCTCAATAATTTTACAAGCTATATCATTCCCCATCAAAACAGAACCACCGTTGACTGGCTCATAAGAAGTGAATCAATCCCTCTTAGGACACATATGAAAAGTATAAGTTGATTCCATGACTCACTTGTCACCAAACCGACTATTAGAGCCGTTTATTGCTAAGAAAATATCTGAACTGTTAGACTTTTCATCAGCAACGTTAACGACATTAGACAAACTAGTGCCTTCCTCTTTCCTTTTCAGTTTGAGACACTTATTCTTGTAATGACCAAATTTATGACAATAATGACATTTAACGTTTTTCTTGTTAAACTTTGATTGTGAACTGCCCTTGGATTTATCCATGTTCTTCTCTAAACCCCTCTCACTGGATCTACCCCTATAAGGGGAATCCTTAACAAACAAACCACTTGCTTTATTTTCCGTGCCCTTCAAACTCAATTTAATTCTCAATTCTTTAGAATTCAAAATAAATTTGATATCTGCCAAAGAAATAGTATATCTACAATACAACATTGAATTTAAAAAATTATCAAACAATATAGGCAACAAATACAAAACAATTAAGGCTTGATCCTCATCTTCAAGTTTAATGTCAATATTCCTCAAATCCATAATAATCTTATTAAATTCATCTAAGTGTTTAGAAATATGAGTACCTTCCTTCATTTTGAGCATGTATAATTGTTGTTGCAGATACAAATGGTTTGTGAATGATTTCTTCATATACAAGCTCTCAAGTTTAGTCCAAAAACCAGCAGCGGTCTCCTCATCAGCAATCTTTAGGTAAATATCTAATGCGTTCGCCGACTGGAGAAGTCATCTTTGTCGGACACATTCCCATCCAATACCTTTGACAAACCTTGTTGTCGCAACAAAGCCTTCATCTTGATGCACCATAAATTGAAACTATTCTGACTTTCGAATTTCTCCACTTCAAACTTTGCCATAGCTATCCCTCAAAATCTCGCATAGAGTCTCGCACTCCAATACCAATTTGTTGGAATTAACTGGTTATCAAAGACTAAGTTAAAGTGAACTAGTAAAAGCAAGTCAAAAGAAAAAATCAACAATCACACGTAGAACGCCAAGATTTAAGTGGTTCACCTCAATGTGAGTCTACGTCCACTGGCGAGGTCGGTCTCATTGAATTCACTATTAACAAAAGTGGAGTATAATCACAAAATCCTCAAACCCAAAGCTCCAAAACACCCAATAGACTTTTAGGATTCTCACAAAAGGATCTCACCTCTCTATGTAAGAATACGATTGCTCAAATTGTAAAAGTCAAAAAATACAAGGAAAACAACATGTATTTATATTGAAACGGAACGAAACCCTGAAATACAAACATTCGTTCAAGTGAACATTAGGGCTAGCGCTCGCCCAAGCTGAGTGTTGAGCGAACTCTCGGGTTTGCATCCCGCTCGAGCTGACTGTCGATCGGGTGTCGAGCGAACTCATAGGTTGTGTCCAGCTCGAGCTGATTGTCGAGCAATTGATGAACGAACTCACTGTCTGAAGTTTCACTTGAGCGGTAGAGACACCGCTCGAGCAAATAATCTGTGGAGACACTTTTTCAACATAAATCAAGCCACCTCTCAATACTGTTTTTAGATAATATACCCTTCACACAAAATTTAATTTATAAAAAAAAAAAAATTGTATCCAACAAAATAAATTTTGTATTCCTGCCCCGATTTATAGGGCAAAGGACTCATAAAGTGTGGCAAATGCATTGTACACCAAAAAACATCTAGGGTTTGAAATTTTCTAATATGTTAAATAACAAAGGATGGGGCAATAAATGTGGCATAGACAATCTATAAGTCTCGTTTGGATGTTGAGCTGAGCTGAGCTGAGTTCTTTATGAATAGTAATGAGTTGAAATGGTGGAGTAAGTTTTGTGGGGGCCACTTAAGATGAGTTTAGATGTAGTTTTGTGGGGGCCACTTAAGATGAGTATAGATGTGTTTGAATATTAAAATGAGTTTAAATGTATTTATAGGAAGTTAAAAAAGGTTGTCGATCCCGCATGTAAAAAAATGTTGAGTTGAAAAAGGTTGTGAGTTCCACGTGTAAAGAGATTTTGAGTTGAGATGAGTTTAGTGATTTGAAAGTTGGGTGTTTAGATGCTATACTCAGGTTAAAATTAGATTGAACTCCAAGTTCCAAACGGGGCCTTAATTACTTAGGATAACTTGACTAAGTTTAAGGAAATATTTCGTTTGTCTCGTGAAAATAAAGAGTAAGATTGCGTTTAGGTAGTGAGGTGATTTCAGATATTTTGTGAATAGTAGTAAAAAAGTAATGATAGAATATTGAATAGAAGTGAATAATAATGAAAAGTAATAATAAAATAATGAATACTCTAGCCAAACTAGCCCTAAGTCGAATTTAGGAAGATTATTACTACAACCACGAAAGAATTTTATAAAAGTAAATTGATAAACTGACATGGTCTTAGAATCTTATGTGATACGCTAAATTTACTTTATAATTAAAGTAACTTTACAATATGATGTATCATATCAAGCCACATCAATTTGTGAAATTACTTTTTGCAAAATTCTTTTTTAGCCAAAACATATTTCATTCAAGAATATTGTTATGAAATAGAGATAATATAAATATATATATATATATATGTATATCGCAGATATATTATATTTTAGAAGGTCTAAAATAGGATTTTTCTTAAAATCATAACCCCTAATTTCAATTTAAATAATTCACATATAACCTCACTTTTAAAATACGATAAATATTGAGTTGGTACAATACGATAAATAATGATGCCGGAGGATGGGGGATGTTGGGCCTGATCCATATGGACACTCACATGGGTTCATCACATATGGTCCTTACTTTCGGCCGAGTCTGATGGATCCGGGATCTAGTCCATAGGAAAGCTCGTCGGCTTAACAACTAAGAGCATTGGCAATGGTCTAACTATTGTCAAGTCTAAATTTTAGCTAGAAGTTTAAGTTTTGACTATAGTTTTAATTTTTGGCTAGGTAAATTCACATTGGACTAGTCATCCTAAAATCAAAATAATAATATAATATTATATATTTTAATAATATTTTACAATTTTTTTTTTATATTTTGTAAATACACTTCATATATTAATTAATAATTTACATTTTACTTAAAATTATTGTTTCCTAACTATTTGTTTCCTCAACCTAATATTAACATTTCATATTAATATTAACCGAGGTATTTAACCACATCCATTAGAATACTATAATATTAATATACAAACAGATGCATGGCTGAACCACCCATATTAGAGAGAGAGAAGTGATGAAATAATAAAATATTACTTTCCATTGTGAACAGTAGCTAACTATGTTTGGAGAGGACTTAAGATTTACTGTATCTCAAGTCTTAAGTTTTGGACCATTGGCTAGTTCAATGTGGAGGTTTTTTCTCACATCTAGCTAAAGTTTAGACTTGTATTAACATTTGACTAGTCCATTACCCATGCTCTAACAAGGAAACAAATTGTAGGCAGGCTGCCAGAGGGCAAAGAATCCCCGGAGCCATTGGACAAATCGCTGGTTTGGCTTAAGTATATATGCCACAACTCAACCATTTTTCTACTGCTTATTTGATCTCTCGCTTTATCTCAGTCTTTCTCTTTGGTAGTCGAAGGTTCTTGACTGCTTTGCTTCGGTGTCTTTTTACTTTCCAAATGATAATCTAAATTCTAACAAGGCAAGTCATATTTGCCTTCCGTGTTCTCTATTTTTATATACTTATTTATCTTAGTTTGTCGGGTTTTCTTTATCTCGTAAGATGCAACCCGGTTGTTATTTCAATATTGGTGAACCGGGCAAGTAGAAGATCTTCTGGTATTTCAGTATCATATTCCTGAATTAAGTAAAGAGACTCCGAAAGGAGTTGAATGCCATACTTGGACCACATAGCAATTTCCCTATAATGGGAATCGTTAACCTTTGGAATCTGTTTGATATTATCAATATATTGATCTCGTTTTGGTATTTGATTAATGTTTACGCTTCTCTTTCACCTTATGGTTTGTTCTCTGTGCTTCAGTTTATTTTTCGAGGGTGATAATTATCATGGTCCAACCATGCTGATGTCGTATGCTCCGCGGGCTATGACAATTCACTTAGCATCTTCATGCAAGATTACCCATGTCAATTCCTCGGTTAATAGTACTTCAATCTTTCCCAGCCTACTATGGAATCCGTGTAGTGATGCACTTCATAATTCCTCATTTTCTTTGAAAGGCCGTGATCAACTTAAGACCCATCATGTATCGCACCATGTAGCATCAAAGAGATGGCTGGTAGGCTGGCTGAACTGATTTCTTTTCCCCCCTGTAAGTTCTGTGGTCTTATTTACACGCTTGATACGTTTAGCATTGAATAATGAATTGTAGTGTCGGTTGCACAATTCAATTTCAGAGGATGATGATGATGAGTACCGATCATCACGCCACATAGCAATCAGTCTGTTTAAGCGATACAAGATGACTGTTGGCAGCGGAGGAGGTGACAACTTAAAAGTATATTTATTGTATTTCTCTGTTATTTATTACAATAGTCTATTGTCTTGTTCGGAATAAAGCGTTTAGTTAATTGTACCAGGAGTTTATCCATGCTGGGGTGAATGCCTATGCACTGGGCTGTACTGATGAAGGATTAAGAAAAGAACTTAATGATATGAAGGAATCTAGTGTTGAAATAGAAGCAATGCAAAATTATGGTGGAACGACTAGCTTGAAATCTAAAATTATCTCAGAAGAGGTAAGTAAGTCACTTCTACATGGTTCAGCCTGAATTATTTGTCATTGTGTGACTCATGAGCTTAATTACTTTTACAGTTTGCATTATCTTCCGATGATTATGGTTGTGAACTTTGTAGTAGCTTTTAGTCAGTCTTATTTGAAAGCAAATAGGTTCATCTCTGTAGAATGTGGACAATAGAAGCAGTTGTCATTTACAAACTTGATCATGAGTTTGTATGCTAGATGCAAACTACCTCTGTATTTGGTATGATTTTTGGTGGTCACTACATCTGCCCAAATGGTTTGAGAATTATAATCTCATTTTTTTTTTCTCTAATTCACAATACAGGTTGATGAGTGCATTCTGTGGTTGAGTATCATATTCATCACCATCTTGTGTACACCGCAGCCCACTATTGTTAGATGGTCAGCTACACCCTCAATGTCAGATGAAGTGAGGCTTCAGTGGAAAGGCTTTTGTGCTATTATAGCAAATGCATACTTTTTGAGGGGAATGGCGTGGTGAGGTGCTTTTAGCATATTAAGTTTTTATTTTAGTTGCAAGAGTATTTTCAAGTGTGTTTGTATAGTGATATGAAGGCAGTCAGATTCCGGCAATGGATGAAGCCTGCCATCTTTGTCAATGAAACTCGAGTTACCATTCTTCTCAAATATGAAAATACTATTTACCTACTCGTTACTTGAATGTTTTTATTACATTTGCACTTAAACCTGCCTCTTTGATATTTTTTTCACTTGTGTATATTGTAACTCTGCCAACTTCCCAACAACCTGACTCATTGATTAATATATCTCATTTGTTCATGCTGTGAAAATACGTGTTTAATTCCTCCTGGAGATTTAAAACTTGCTTTCAAGCAGCGTTGACCTATGTTCAAATGTCAAGCACTCAAATCTCCGCACACCTTTTAGCTAATTATTTCATATGATTAATGAAGGCTTCCAGTAAAGACTCTTCAACTAGAGCAAATGGCAGTAGAGGGACAAGCTGAGGAACCCTCAATTGTTGCTAGCAGAATGAGATTAGTGTTTAGCACACTTGAGGTTAGCTTTCTATTCACAATTTTCCAATGAACAGATGGAAAAGATCAATAATGCCATTTAAGTCTACTGTCTTTGAGGAGAAATATCAAGACATAAATGGTTCTGTATGTCACTAATCTATCTCCTGGTTTTGTTCATAACATTAGAAGTTGCTTTCTGGAGGATTACGGACCTTATCTTCATTTCAATCTCCCTCAAATTTCTATTTTGTACTTCAAAATCAATTATGCTGTTTGTTATTGACTACATCAAATGTGAAGTTGATGAATTGATTGGTTTGTGCAGGTGGTGAGTCCCCAGTGGCCTAGAATATAGTTAAACAGTATTGTCATTTTTCCTAGAACTCATGTCGTGCTTCTGTTTCCAATTGAAGTTGTAAATTTGTCAATCATAATTTTCTGAAAATTTCGATTTGTAAGACGGTGTGTACTTGATTTGTAAGAGAAATTTCAAATTCAAATCTCTAATATTAAATTAAATCATGTCATGTCAACGGTGTGAAGAGCGTGTTCTCTACATCGTCTTATAAGTAGATGCAGAACTACTCTAATTTTCATTCCAAAGACCAGGTGTAGCACTCCTTTCTGCAAGTATATAAGTTCCCCATACGTATAATATTTCGTACAAGCTTGTATTTACTGCAGGGCTACCGAAAATGATACATGTACTGCTGATTTTCTTATGACCGAATGAATCTCTCTCTCTCTCTCTCTCTCTCTCTCTCTCTCTCTAGTTCTCATTTATTTACGAGCAGAAACACATCATCCTGTGTCTGCACGTGTGCACCAGTGGTGTGTTAAACCTGCAAGTGGGAAATTGCAATACCCATTGCTTTTGCATTGATGCCTGCATCTAAAATGGTAGGTTTAACATACAAAATATATATGATTGATGTCGATCGAAGTCTGTCACATCAGTTAGCATAAAAGTGTATTTTTTTTTTTTATTATTATTATTTATAAAAGTGTATTTTTTTTTTTAATTATTTGTTAGATTTCTGTGCTTGTGCTTGTGCTTGTGCTTGAACCTATGCTTACATTTGACAGATCCCCCAGAGTCGTATATATCACCATGAATTGTTCACTTCTATTCATTTAGTAGATCTTAGCGCCAAGTTTAGATGACTCCAATTCCCGAGTTCATGCATGCTTCTCTCCATTTAAAAATGGAATTGGGAAACGATTGGCGACGAAACAAACTACTCTCATGACCGATTAATAATAGCAGTGATCATCACAAGTTCATTGTCATGGTTTTGGCAAACATCTCGGTAGTTTTTGGACTTGATGTAAGAACCCCAAAGCTGAGTTTATAGAATTTCAATGGAAGAAATAATTAGTAACATTTATTTTGAAACAGGACATAGAGGTGATCGGCCTTATAATTTTGTATTTTAAATTACCACAAAGCATAGGTTCTTTTGAAGCATTTTGGATAAGCATCCCATGTTAAGGATTTTCTAGGGATCACCATTACCGTTGTCATTGGTATCATCACCTCCACCACCTCCTCCAATGCCAAACCCAAATCCAATGCCCATTCCGAATCCTATGCCCATCCCATTAGTGCCACCGTAGCCTTTGCCAGCACCTTGTCCTGTGCCTGCCCCTTTGCCACCACTATCGCTATTAGAACCAACAGTTGCACCCCAGCCAACACCAAAGCCACCACCCTCACCATGTCCATGTCCCTCTCCTTCACCACCCCCCCCACCCCCGCCACCACCACCTCCTCCAATTCCGCCAACACCTACACCAAAACCAAAACCAAAACCACTACCATGTCCAGACCCTCCACCAAAACTACTACTATCGTTGCTGCCACCACCGCCGCCACCACCTCCTCCTCCTCCAGCGCCTCCTATCCCGATTCCTGCACCCGAGCCATATCCATTACCATGACTTGATCCTTCACCCCTAGCACCACCTCCACCACCACCACCTCCTCCTCCTCCTCCTCCAAAGCCTCCTATCCCTACCCCTGCACCGGAGCCATATCCATTGCCATGACCTAATCCTTCACCCCCACCCCCACCCCCACCACCTCCACCTCCACCTCCACCTCCTCCAGAACGTCCACTCCCTTCATCGTTACCACCACTAGAACCAGCACCTGCACCAGATCCACCTCCATGTCCTAAACTTCCTCCAAGGCCTCCACCTTCTCCACCACCGCCACCACCTCCACCGCCACCACCTCCTCCTCCTCCCCCAACACCACCACTACCATCTATATCACCACCAACTCCATAACCTTCACCGTGACCTGACCCACTTCCTTTAGCACCACTACCACCATCACCTGCATGGCCTCCACCATTACCAGACCCTCCTCCTCCTCCTCCTCTACGCCCCACGCCAAAACTTCTAGCACCCCTTCCAAAACTCTTACATCTCCTCCAACTTCCAAAAGAACAATCATCAATAGTGCCACCATTATCATATCTCCACCCACGAGGACCACCAAAGTTGCTTTCTTCAGCATACCCTCCATGGCCAGCATTAACATTCAAAGTGAAAGCAATACTCACAAAAATAAATGCTACATAGAGATCAAATTTAGAGTTTGCACCCATGGCCATGGCTCGCTCTTTGGACAACCAAAGCTTAGTGCAACCCAAACCTACTACGTGCTTCCACTCCTTGTCTCTGATATCCGCTCTTTATATAGTGTCGTGTTATATAATGCATCGATGCAAGTAGAAAAAAAAAAAAGGTCAAGATAATCATGTCTTGTGTGGTCAACTATGGCAATAATGTAATGACGACACTTCTAACATTATTATAATCTACCAGCTAGAGAAGGTGGAGTAGGTGACAAACATATTCCTAGAGAAAGAGATCAGAACCATTATGCTGCAAAAATCCTGGCCAACGTTAACAATTAATATACATCGAGAGATCAATCCACGTTGTTTCATAATTCATAATCTATATGGAGTCCAACTTGCCTATATATGGAACATCACCCAACTTAATTAATAACGGCTGTGCTAATTACCCTGATCATGTATCCGGTCTCTTTTCGTCATTTTAGCACTTTTAATGATCTATATATCATATACACCTCGTATAAGAAGAAAACAAGGAGAATAATTTACTTTGTCAATATTTGTAATATTGTGACGTCGTTAATTAAAACTAATAAATGTGTTACTTAAACGGTTAAACCATCTTGAAAAATAACATTACAAGAAAAACAGATTTTTGTGATCAATTTATTGCAATCAAAAGATTATTCGAAACTAATTTTAGTTGCAAATAGTCATTTCGCTGGAATTAACTGGTCACAAAAACTCGTTTTTCTTGTAGTGTAAGTTTCGATACACCCTTATATATATATATATATATTTATATATATATATATATATATAGATTTGTTAATGTTTTAACTGTTGGATTTTAAATAACTAGGGATCAAATTACAAAAAGTGTGCTGCATGGTGGTTTAGGGAGGGCAAACTGAAAACTTTAATCGGCAGTTTAGTAATCATATTACAAGTAAGATAGTTCGAGATGATAAAGTGTATGTTTTCTTTTTTAAAAGAAAAGGTAATGCGATTAGTCATGATCACTGATTCTATAAAAGTGTGACAAAAAATCCGGTATAAAAACTAAGTGTTGTGGACGTGTTTCACCTCCGCCACCTCACGATCACCTGCAACCAAAGATTAGATGGTTTCGGAGTTCGATGGGAAGCCTCCGATACTTAAATCAGTAACAATATGAAAATAATAATCTACAAGAATTCGATCCCTAGCTTTTATGTACCTAGGTTCTCCTCTTATATAGAGTTTCTGAACTATTATGTTGCTTAAGTGATAATAAATATATCTATTATTTAAATTCAAACTTGGGAATGAAGGTTCTTGCTCTAATAGATTGATACTATAACTGTCCTTCCTTTATGGCCGCTAGGTGGTTATTTAGTCGGTAATGGGAAGTGGGCTGGGCCCTTCTCGGATTTAATGGGCTCATTCGGTATTGGAACTCAAATCATGAATAGGTGAAGGCCTAGGCCCACGCTGTATCGGCAAGAGGAATATCTTCTCCACTAAGTAAGATAGTAATTAATCATGTCTATGTGAACAATAGTACTCGAGTTCAAACTTATCATTAAGCTATATTTATATTCAGATTAGTTTCAGTTATTTTTCAAATGAGTTCAATCTTATATAATGACGATCGAGAAGCTTGATAATTACTTCATTATTCTCTTATAAGAAACTCCATTATTGAAATGGTATACATTTTTATAAATTGGTATTAATAATGAGATCATATTTAATTGATCTCAAACTAGTGCGGTGTACGGATCGAATAGCGAATTAATAGATATATAGAGAATAAAAAGCTGAATAATGCACCACAAAACTTTAACAAGATACGTACATTAATTTCTAGTGTTTTGAAGATTTTTTTTTTCCTCTTTTCTAATGATCTTATCTTTGTCCCATAAACGTATTAACGCACCCAAACAGCTAGCATTAGGCAATATATATCCCAAATACTAACTACTCCCACTTTAGCAACTCCTACTATGGACTTGTCTCCTATGCTTACAATCAAGATGCATGCTGCATGCATGTAACGTCATATATATATATATATATATATATATATATATATATATATGACTTTCTGTTTGAGGAGTTTTGCTAACACATAAGTTAGCGTGTTAATACGCCATTTATAGTGAGATCCTTTATAACTTAAAAAAATTTAAAATACGTATCAATCACTTTTTAGCATAGCTGATATATATATATGATCATAAGCTTCTACATCAGCAATATGTTGAGTGTGTACAAAATACAAAATAAAACTTCTAAATATATTCTCTCTTTGATTTAACCTTTAGAAAGCTCTAGCATCGTTATATTTTCCGAAACCCTAGCTAACTGCTCCCACCAAAAAGCTGAGAGCTTTTTAATTAATTTCAAAGATTCTGCGGGATAAGGCTCCTATTGTAAATGCATATATGCATGTTATGGAATTCGGGCATTCACTCCTGGGATTAATAATGAATTAAAGAAATGATATTTGTAATCATAAAATACGCAAGCGTCGTATATTTTTTTTAAGAAAAATAAGTAAATATAAAATTTACATGAAAAAATTAATTTTTAATAATACACCTTATTTTTTTTTAAAATAAGTGTACGACAGTATTTACATAATTTATGCATGACTGTATATTACTCGAATGGATATCATGAGTACAGAAAAATGGGACACTCGATCCGGCCCCTAGCATAGCTGTAGTTAGATTTTTATTAATTTCTTGAATATCTATTATTAAATTTGAAAGTGAAAAAATCAAATATTAATGTGATAGAAAACCATACTATTGAATTTCAAAACAATTATTGGAATTAATTAGAGACATTTACTTGTATAATATTATGAGTTCTAAAGGATTTTCATCTCATCATGAGTATAATATAGTACTTACATATATTTGGTTCTTAACCAAAAAGTTAAAATAAGACTCTCTTAGCATTTTCATGTGTAAATATATATATATATATTTATATATATATATATAATCTACTCAATGGATTGAAGTTTTAGATTTTTTTTTATTTGAGTTTTTTTTTTTTTTTTTTTTTTGCAAATTAACTTTACAAATCCTTTTTTTTAAAAAATTACTATTTTATTTTATATATCACTCAATATTCCGTATTAAAATCAATATAGAATATCAGATAGTACTATCAATGTAGAATAAAATCAATGTATATATTATATTTCCAAGCAGTAGTAGTACTTACCAATTCGGATAAGGATTTGTATATATCACCTCACACATGCGATTGAGTACTCTAATTAATGAAAGTATATTATTATAAGCACGGATTCTTTATTTAGTAATGTGAACAAATTAGTGCGACGTACGTAGTCATGAAGCTAGCTCGATGATCGGGCCAATCAAGACAGACGTACGTACAAAAGAAATTTCTAGTACTAATTTACAAAGAAGTTTGTAGTGTGGCTTTTTTTTTTTTTTTTTTAATATATAAATATCCAGACGCTAAATTGAACCTCACTTGGGGCGGAGAAAAACATTTACACAAAACAAACTATCCAAAAACAAAATATATCTTCCCCAATCAAAAAACAATTACCTATTTGCAACGAACATAGGCCGTGCCATTTTGTACAAACTATACAACCCTCTAGTCAATCTTGATAAGTCAAGACAATTAGTAAACCTACTCCCCCCCCCCCCCCCCCCCCCCCCCCCCCCCCCCCCCCCCCCCCCCCCCCCCCCCCCCCCCCCCCCCCCCCTCCCGGTCCTAACTTTGGCTAAAGAGTTTGCTACTTGGTTGCCTTCCCTATACAAGTGTTTAATAGAGAAATCAAAATCTACCAACATCAACATCAATTTCTCCCAGAAATCTCAAAGATACCAAACTGTACATTTTTTTCCTAAAATCCAAGAAACCACTACTGAGTCGCACTCAATATCTATGGACAAATGTCCCAACTGATGGCATATTTTTATACCTTCCAAAACAGCCCGGAGCCCCACTTCGTTATTAGAACAAGAGCCAAAGCGTTTAGGAAAACCAAAATCCAACTTACCCCCAGAATCCTGCAACACACATCCACCCCCAACTGGACCCGGGTTCCCAAAGCTACTCCCATTGAGATTTAATTTTAGGCGACCAAAATCAGGCTTCAGCCACCGCACCTCTTTAACCTTCATCTATTGTTTCTCTACCAACGGCACGTTTAGAGTCCTCAAAATGCTCTCATCACCTACCGAAAGTTTATTGGCCCTGCACATCCTACTAGCCACCTGTTGAGCCCAGAATTTTATAGAGCTCCAAACTTCCATTAGGTTCTCACCTTTCCCTTCCATCCTTGCCGTGCACCTCCAACTCCATAGGCGTCATACCACTATACAAGGGACTAATCCCATTAGCAGCCCCACTTGAGACTGTCGAGAGGCCCTATTCAGCCACATTTGAACCCGTTCCTTCCAACTTTGCTGATCAAAAAATCGCACTCCCATCTTAGCTGAGATCTTCCTCCACACAACCATATCAAAATCCCCTTTTCCAAGAACATGCTCCAGATTTTCTTCTTGACATCTCTCACAGCAATTACAGCAAGATACCATGGGAATACCCAATCGACGGATTTGAGCATCCACATTTAGACAATTAAAGACAACCTTCCACATGTACAAAGATTTTTTTTTTGGCAAGAAAATATTCCACACCCATTTAGCCCAATCAAAAGGTGTCATCTTCACTCTAAGTACCTCCCATGCTGATTTAGTAGAGAAGCACCCACTCTTTTCAGGCAATCATAGTAAAATATCCTTTTTGTTAGACAAAGCACCAACTTCTTCCATGACCTATAGCGCCTTTTGACCCCTAATCAACTGTTGAAGTCGTTGAACATCCCAGATTTCATTCACAACTAAATTCCGTATAGTAATACTGGTATCTAGAATCTCAGGTATCCCTTCAAACAGCGGCCCAGGCCCATGAAATTGTCATACCACAATGAGATTTTCCCTTCCCAAACCTTCCATTTAAAGTTACCCAGCACATTTGTCATCACCTCCAAGATTTTTTTCCAAAACAAAAACCCCGAACCACTGGAAACAGTGAGCACAATAGAACCATGTTTTTCATATTTGGCCAGAAAAAACTTCCCCCAAAGAGAGTTTTGAGTCAACAAATTTTACCCAAATTTCATAAATAAGGATCTTTGAACTTCCTTTAGGTCCCTCACTCCTATGCCTCCATCTTCCACCGGAGCACATAATTTTTTCCAAGCCCTCCACTTTCTCTTACTGTTAGCCTCTTGTTCACCCCAGAAGAAAGTAGCAAACAAGGCATTCAATTTTTTAAACACAACTTTAGGGACAGGAAGAACTTGCAGCAAGTGCATAGGCATACTTGAAAGAACATGCCGGATGAGGATTAAACGACCTCATTGTGACAATAAACGACTCTTCCAACCCGCCAATTTCATTCGTATTTTTTCCAGCAAAAAGTCAAAATGACTCACCTTTTGCCTTCAATCGACTATCGGCACACCCAGGTAAGTAAACGAGAAGTGCCCTTCCACAAAACTAGTCTCTAACAGTAATTCTTGCTTCTGGCATAAACTCAATTGCTTTGAAAAGAAGATCGCCGACTTCTCATGGTTCACCCGTTGGCCAGTCCATCTTTCATAATCCTTCAAGGCACTCATTAAACATCGAATAGAGCTTTTGCTTGCATTTGCAAAAACTATCACATCGTCTGCATACAATAAGTGTGAAACTTAATTGGGGAGCACCAACCGGATGAGAAAACTGTAAAATACCATGTTTATACATCCTTTAATTAACGAAAACCACCACATCATCTGCGTAAACTCAATTACAAAGCAGTTTCTAGTTATATGCATGTACAGAAACATCAATCATGCGAAAAAGGAAACAATATAATTAATTAATTGATAGTTGGGGACAATATTTAACGTTAATCTTTATATAAGATACGTATATATATATATATATATATATATATATCCATATAATAAGCTGATACGTTCTTTAAAATTATGAAAATAAAATAGAAGCCGCCATAGATTTAATCATTACAAATGATGCGTACGTGCTGCATGGTAGTGTTGTAAGAAAACAATCTGATCATGTGTTGGAAAAGAGAGGAATAATATGCATCTGGCTGGGAGAAAAGTAAATATTGATAGGAAAAAATTATAAGAAAACTACTTATTTGTGGTTGGTTATTTTTTACAAAAATAATTATTTCTTGTCAAAATGAGTTTGTTTTTACCATAAATAGTCATTATCCTTACAAATAATTCATCACAAATACTCGTTTTTTTTGTAATATATATAAGGTACGTATCATGATATATATATATATATATATATATATATATATACACACACAAGTACATTGCAATTTGATTTTAAATGCAAGAAATAATTTTTTAAAGAAAAACCCAAGTAATTTATAATTATTCAAATATATATAGTCTAATAATTTGATTAATTGATTGAACGACCACCAACTATTATATATATGTTGCACTACTTTAATTGATGAGATAATTTCCAGTCCTTTCCTCCCATGCATGCATGCATCGATCGAGCGGCGGCTTTCAATTAGTTTCAACTACCCAGCCCACCCATACTCGTGACGACTCATCAATCAAGTTGGCCAAACATGCAATATCATGTCATATGACAGATTTGAGAATTTTGGTTCTTCAAACTTTTATTGTGGGGTGGTTAATTTGGTACGTCTTCATGATGAATATCTGTCCCCGCGGGGAATATGTTATATATAAAGACATTCCATTCATTGTTAATTTCCGATATTACCATGCATATATACATATATATATATATATATATATATTATATGAGAAAACATTCCCGCAAGCATAACCTTTCTTCCCTAAAAAATGGCATCCAATGAAAATATGCCACGTGGACACTCCATTTTCAAACCTTGTAGCCGCATTGCAGAGAAACTCTCTCTTTTCCATCTCCCTCCCCTCCCCCCCCCCCCCCCCCCCCCCCCCTCTCTTTCTCAGGAACCACTCCCTCCCTCGAGCACTAGCCCCACCCACTTCTGAAAGTCCTATTGAGCCCGAGCCTCACCACTCCCTCCCTCCTATTGAGCCCTAGCCCCACCCCTGCCTCCCTCCCGTCTCTCTTTGTACTCTTTCTCTCCCACAGGCGAACCCATTCCATTGTTCCTAGCTTCCCAAAAAAACTTGCAATTTGATCTATACCCCCTAGAAGACGAACGTATAACTGGAGAGAAAATGGCCACTCGGACTGGTAATGGCTTTTAATTTTCATTGTCCCTCAAAAAATCATGTCTGATGATTCTCCAACGCTTCAGAAGATAACTTTAAATAAAACAATCCTTTGATCATCCTAGCAGACAAAACTAAATAAAACAACCAAATAACGGAACAATGCTCTATTTGGTCACTGAGAAAATGGTGGGAAATAAAAGGAGAGAAAGAAAACCCAATATTCTAAAGTTTTTAATTTTCATCACGTAAAGCTCCAACTCCAGCTTTTAATGGTCGATAATTCTTGGTGGTTGGAAATACAAATTTATGAAGAAAAGATGGTGGGAAGATGAAAATGAGACAAAGAGAGAGAGAAGGGTTTCGCAAAAGGAAAAAAAATTGAAAAAGAAAGAGAGAAGCTTTGTTCCAACGAAAGAGAAGGGGAGATTTAGCTCTCCTTTTTGTTACCGAGTTGTGTTTCCTCTGTCTTCTTATCATGGCTGAGGAGACGAATGTGAGGAGCGGCGGAGTGATTTCACTGAAGTGAATATATTCTCTATTTTTCTAACATATTTAATTTTGTTATCTCCTGTAATATGGTTCATGGAATTTAAATGTAAATTATTAACGTGTTCAATTTTTATTTGTTGCCGTTCAATGACTGAGAACGGCATAACTGTCCAAAAGAGGGCCTGATATTATATATCTGCGTTACATCATTAATATATATATATATATATTGATTAATCCAACATGGTCTAAATTAATGGCCGCGTTGATCGACTATGCATGGTCATCGTGACCATATATTATATGTATATGATTCGCATTTATGCATGACATGATCTATCCAATAATATTGCTAGCTGTTTGTCTCTCATTCTTAACCTTTTATGTACTGATGGTATAATTCAGGCAATATTATTGAACGGCCTTAATTGGTATATATATATATATATATATATGACGTGACCTTTAATTTGGAGGCACTGAATCACTGATCAGCGATATATATAGCTAGCCAACGATATATTTAAGTACTTCTTCAGAGATTTATGATGTGTGTTTGTGTGTGTTGTGTGTGTATATATATATATATATATATATATATATATATATATATATATATGCATGTGCATGCTAAGAATAATATCATATCCCACCTACTTTAGATTAAATCAGAATTATCATTCCAAAAGTTGACAATTTAGGCATCAAAAAACCAACTTCAGTAGCTTACTACTCATGATGCGTACGTACCTATGTCTCACAACAGGAACATAGCTAGCTAGCAAGCTAATTGTCTCTATTAAGTTTTGTTATATACAATCACTTTTATATATTCCTTACATACTCCACCAATATAATTGACCAAAAAATTTATTTTATATTAAAAAAAGTGACGCAACCAATTACATTAGTAGAGTGTGTAAAGAGTATGCATGCAAAAATAATTGTACATTGAGTTTTTATTGCCTTAATTCCTATCATAATTCCATGTTAATTTCCAATGCAAATTAGAAGTAAGCTTTATTTAACTGGCTTAATTGGATTATAAATTTCACTTATATTATATTATATAACTCAGAATATATCATGGGATACAAGCTTAATTTGAATCAAACAATGCCTTATTAGACATTAATTATTATTGTTCATCAATTCATGAAGATCAGCAAATTAAATTACAGGGGAAATAAGAGAATTTCACTTATTTCCTCATTATTAATATTCCTCACTAGAATCAGATGATGAAATAGGCCGTGACTAGCTAGCTTGTACATAAACAAGCTTTAGCATCCTTACAACTTGACATGATGATCAGTACCAGCAGCATTAATAATAATGGTGGGAGGATATATAGGTTTTGAACTCTTAAGGCAATCCTCCCCCAATTCCACCACCAGCTCCTCCACCATATCCACCACCAGGTAGAGCACCAACTAAGTCGCTACTGCCGCCGCCGCCGCCACCGCCAAATCCTCCACCACCTCCACCTCCTAGCCCTCCAGCTCCAGACCCAAAACCACCTCCAGCTCCACCTCCAAAACCTGATCCACCACCTATTCCGCCACTGCCACCACCACCACCAAACCCTCCACCTCCACCTCCACCCAAGCCAGAACCCCCACCAAACCCTCCACCAGCTCCGCCACCTAGCCCACCACCATAACTAGGGGAGCTGTGGAAGAATGATTTCTCCTCATTAAATGCATCATTTTGACTCATAAGATGCCTAGCATGAGTACTGGTGCAAATAAGTACTACACCGAGAAGCACCACCAAAAGAAGCTTAGAAGCCTCCATTACTGAGATATATACTACGTACGTTCGTACCAAAGATATATGATGACAAACGAGGTTTGGAAGGGGAGAATATATAGGAATTTGGGAACTGATCAAAGTGAGGAAAGATGACGGTTGTGAAGGTCTTAAATTTGCACATACCCATGTCATCTATAATCCGTGCTTCCACAGCAAATGGAGCCAGCTGCGGCCACTAGTGAAAAAGCTGAGACCCATAATTCCATGTTGATGAGCAATTACCTGGATTTGCTCATATTCGATCTTTGGCTTCTTTTCAGAAACCAAATTAAGAAATGACCGCTAGCTGGCTGCTGCGCGCATGCCTCCTGCCCAAAAAAGATGAGATTTTAAGAAAAAAATGGTAACCACGTGACATGAATGATGCGCGCAGTTCCTTAATTATTAGAGCAGGAATGTGTTGGCCATGATTAGAGAGACACAGAGATCATAATCCTTAACAAATGGGGAATTGATCAGCTGGCCGTGATGATATGCAATGGCCTCATCATCATCAAGTATATCATGACTTTTAACTATATATTGTTCTCCTCCCAACCAATTACCAACCATGTCTGTTGACCGTATCATGCGTATAAAAACCGACATCATCAGTACTTGATCATTCAATATATAAATATTATATATATATATATAATTAACGTCATCATGCAGTTAATTCCTAAAACATTAATTTTACTCTCGATCTGGTGGTTATTAATATTCATGATGTATAAACGGATCACATGAAAGGATCGATCTTGGAAATTAATGGCTCCTGATCACTTTTCTTAGACAAGTACGAAATTTAGTGTTCATGAGGTACCATTTTCGGTCGACCGATCCTGATCTCGTGAATCAAAAGCTAGCTTTTAGGTGGATCCGAACGAGATCACATGATGATCATAACGTTTGTACATGTGTCACATGTACTTATATTTTGAAATTAGAAAATTACCTTTGTAAAGAGACCTTCAAAATTGGATTACACCTATTCACCTCCCTCTAGGTGTAGTGATTGGTAGAACCACTGCTTTTTCAGTGGTTCTGCTTGAGCGCCACGTCGAGCGAACCTCTCTGGATGGGTTCTGCTCGAGCGCTACGTCGAGCGCACATCGAGCAAGCCTCTCTGGAAGGTTCCACTCGAGCGCCAATTGAGCCGTGTTGAGCACACTTCAATCCTTTTCATATTACACCACTTCAACACTTGTTACAACACAATATTACATAGGTTTTCACAAGAAAATGTCAATAAACTAATTTTTCTCTCAACAACCTCCTATCTAGTTAATTTTTAGGATGTATTAACGCACCTATATATATAGTATATGTATTGCACTTAATTTAATTAGTTTTATCCCTGGCGCTTAGTTTGTAGCATCATCATCATCATCATCATAATAATAATAATAATATATAATGCTATTAGCAATTTTGCACGTATAATACTTCGCATTTTGAAACTGAAAAACGCAGTTGCATGCATGTGGAATCTATATATATATGGTCCAATATTAACAAAGATGGTATTAATATAGAAAGAGAAATACTTTAGTCACAAATAGGTTATACAAAAATAATTCTACAAACTAACGTGTCTTCATATAGTTTGTCAGATTGTAAAATTACTTTTATTATAAAATAGATATAATAGATCACATAAAATCACGTTAATTTTTAAAATTACTTTTATATAATCTCTTTATGATTATAACAATCCTCGTATGAAAAACACTACATGCCTGTACAATATTTTATGTGCAAAGTACGTTAAGCTTTTCTATTTCTAATTACAACGGGCCCGGCCTTTAGTCTTAGTCCTTACACTCAAAAGTTCAAAACCTCACAAGGAGGTTATAAATTACATGCATGGGAACAACTTTCACATGCCCCTGGGCCAACAGGCCGGCCATCATTAGCACATGATGATGATCAGTGCCAGATCAACTAGCTAGCTCGCCTTACCCAATTACAATTAAGCTTCATGTTCAACTTATGATCATGCATGGTATCTAAATTCTAGGATTATCAAAGAAGGTCGAGCCAATTTTTAAGGTCCCAAAACCGTCTATATATATATATATATCGTTTATGTGCTTATTTAATTTCAAGCAAGGGTGAGCTCAAGAGAAACATCATTGACATGATCTGCACTTTTGTGCAGCTTCAACAATGACCTGGACCCTATTGAGTTCATTGATAAAGACATTTTATAATCATCCACTCGGTCTATATTCTCTGCGGGTGTTTCTCTTGTTCGATCATTGCTCTGGCAACCGGCAGCAGTACCTTGTAAGAGTACTCTTTTTTGCTCATTTGTCCCCTGCATGAAAACGTAAAAAATATGGTAATAGTTAGTCTCATCATGTATGACACGGACACGGACACGGACACGTTTGTTTTTGTGTCTGTCATAATTGTGTTGTGAGAGAGAGAGAGAGAGTACTCTAGTGGCGCAGCTCTCGAGAAGATCTTTGAAGATGATGTAAGAATTTGGTTTCTGCTCCCATGCTTTGCTTGTTATTTCTTGGGATATTGGTGATGGCTCGGTCATTTTCCTTCCAATCCGCATGATCTCTTGATTCCCCACCCTGCAAAAAAAGAAGCCAAAAACTGAATTTCGTATTGATGCCCAAGGTTATATACCACTAGAATCTCCCACTCTTAGCTGATTCTTTTTACTCATTCTAAGAAGACGTGTGGGGGTCATGTAAAAGTACTCCTAGCTCCAAGTCACCCTAGTACAGTATCTTATTCATGTCATCATGATGATTGTGAAGAAAAAGAAGAAATGCTCTCAACTTGGGATCCAATTGATAATCTACTAGCCAACTTGCTTCGACTAGTAGTACTGGCGAAGCATATTAATTTTCCCCATGTTTAATTAGTTTGGTGTCTTTTTTCGGTGTCTTCATGCATCTTCTAGTTATTTTCGAAAGGGATGTTCTATACACCTTCCACTTTTTCTCATACGGCACACGAAAGGTGATCTGGCATTTTTTTTTTATTTTTTATTTTTTATGTTAAACGCTCGTTTAATTAAACCTAAAATTATACCCTTTCGAATTTATTTTCCCCCACACCCACGTTCTTCCGCCATTCTTCTTCCCCCGCCAGCAGCCTCTTCTTCCTCCGACAGCGGCCATTTCATGTTTGCCACCATCTGGGACTGCCGACGAGAACCTAGCCACGAAAATGAAATTGAACTGATCAATATCGCACCTTCTTAATTGGGATTTGGTTAGTCATGACGTGCAGTTTTCCCTCCTTATAGGTGCTTATTAGAAACAAAAATGAAATTGAACTGAACAATATCTCACCTTCAAGTGTTTCAGCTTCTAGTGTTTCACGAATATTAATAGCTCCAACCAAATGAAATGAAAAATGAAGTTCCTAGTGTTTCAGCTCCAACCAAATATTAATAGCAGATATGAGATTACGAAGAAGATTTTAGGAGGAAAAGCTAATTTATAATGGTCACCATAACACTCAACATCCAGTATATGAGAGGCGTTATAAACACTTTACCACAAATATGTGTCTTTGCGGAGAAATGGTTCACGAATATGTCTAAGAACAGCAAAGAACTCCATGATAAAATAAGGAAAAGAGGACACCTTATCAAAGAAAGTGGTCATTTTGTCAAAAGAACTCCATCAACAGCAAAGAACAAATGGAAACAACTTTACGTAGGTGTAGGAGTACAGACAATGGAAAAAGCATCAACTATGGCTCTTTGTCCAGACAATGTCCTAGGTGTAGGAGAAAAATTACCCAAATCGCCTTTGTGAAGAACTTCGGCAGGAAGCGCTCTCTCTCTCTCTCTCTCTCTCGGTCGAGATCCGCCTCTTTTCTGGGGGTCAAACTCAGTCTGTCATGGGTTTGGGGGTCGAGCTCCGTCCTACATCTGGCTCGAGGGGTCGAGTTTTCGTCGTGGTAGTGGTAGTCAAGAGAGGGAATGGTTTGAGAGAGGGAATGGTTTTCTAGAGAGAGGTTGTGAATCTCAAAGGGAGAGGCTTGAGAGAGGAAATGGTTTTTGGGGAGGGAGAAGCTTGATTTCTGGTCGAGAGAGGGAAATATGTTTTCGGGGAGGGAGAGTTGAGATGGACCGGAGGAAGAAAAGTGGACCCGGTTTGCCAAAAATTCGTGTGCCGTGTGATCATAGACCGGCCTATGAGTAGATTTTTCCTTTTCGAAATAAATGATCTTTTAAGCTCTCTCTCTCTTCAAGCATTTGTATGCTAATTTAGTTCTTGTTTCCGTCCTATGCTGTGAGTTCAATCATTAGTTAATCAGTTCATGATATAGAGTAAGAAATAATTAAGAAAATAAAGACAAACCATTGGGCTGGCATGCTTGTATTATTGGGAGTAAGATCTTCATTGCAATGATCAGTCCCAGTACTGTTCCTGCGCTGGAATGAGTTGTTATCCATCATTAATACGGCCGCGTACTTTTCACTCTGTTGGAAATATCTCTGTTTCAAGCATAAGAAGTTATAATTTGAATGTAGAATGCCCTGTGCCTTATCATTCTTCTTTGCTGCCGTAGCTGCTTCTGCAACAACAACAACCGCGCACGCACGTACTTCAAAGATCGCGGTAACCATGCATATGGATCGATGTGCCTATCTATGTGTATATCAATTATATGTTTTTGATCAACTGATCCTGTACTGTGAAATCTAGATGTTGAAGTTCTTGTGAAGGATATATATATATATATATATATAAAATCATGTAAAACCAGAAACTAAGAATTATAAGATACTATATATGAACATGATGATGATGATGCCAACTTAATGATATCCAAAAGTCAAATATAAGTGCATAATTATGTGAGAAGGAGAAGCATGCTCATGCTCTTGTTGCACCCAGGATCTTAAACAACAACATAAAATAAAAAATAAAAAAAGCCCACACCCACACAAGACACGCCAAGATTTTTGACATGGCCGGCTTGAGAAAAATAAAGAGCAGAGTTCGCACACCCCTATGGTTTTTTGTGCACAATTCAATATCCTTAATTCTGAAAGCACACTATACAGGAGGGCTAGAGATTGAAAATAATCTTATCAGATTAAGAACGTTACAACGTCTTGACGTTAGCATGCACAAACACTACCAGAGAAAACCCCATTTTCGTCTAAAAAAAAAAAAAAAAATCACCTCTAAATTGTCTCAAATAAATTTCATCCCAAATATGAATTTTTAGAGACGAAATTTAATTCGTCCCTAATAAATTTGTCTCTAAAATTAAATTTATCGCAGTGAAAGCAATATTTTTTTAGGAAATGAGAAAACTAATTATTTCTCGGATGGACAGAGAAACGTACATCCATCAGTTAAATTAATCATCATCACAGATGGTTAATTCTCCATCAATTGTTGTATATGATCTTGCCGAGATAATAAATCATAGAGGGCTAATATACGGGAAAAAAAGATGTGAAGAGCCAAAAACTCCTCGATCATGATGGGAAATGGGATTTACCCAACTGATCTTTATTGTTCATCAATGAAGCTTAATGGTAAAGAAAATAATGTGTTACTCATGTATTAAGAAAACTCATAAATACATGTGTTTTCTACAATATTGGGGGCATGCACGCATGAGTGAGTAAGCGCGCGATTTACATGATCATCATGTATATATTAATACCTTGTATCATCTGCTCATGCTTCATACTCCTATACATCTGTCAAATAGCCAACCTAATTGTTAGAAGATTATCAAAAATATTAACATGAACACATACATTTCTAGCTAGCTGATGATCTAAACGGAGGGTTTGATATCAAAACCTGAAGATGGCTCTTTACGTGAGATATGGTAAGGCCCTTCACATTCATTAGTTGTAAAACCATCTTTGGAGTAGCTCCTAAATAATTGAAGAAGAAAATAATAAGCGTATCATGATTATTTTAATTGTACGTTAAGAGTAAAGCATGACATTATTTTCTTTTCTTTTTTTCCTTTTTTCTAATAAGAGGATTAATTAAGGTGAGAGAGGGTCGAAATTATATATATACACAAAACATGGCTTACTGTCTTCTCCTCCAAGCCGTTGAATGGCATGCACGAAGCAGTGATGAAGATCAGGCGTCCACCGAAGCCGAGGCATTTTCGATCGAACATAAGGCCTAACTGCAGGGGACTTCAAGCCTCTCTCTGGAAGCTTGTCGTCCATTCGTGGCCTAGAAACCCTCATATGAGATGGCTGTGAGGGGCAATCTTCATTGTCCAAAGAAGATGATGGAGACCGTTTAAGAGAGCTGATATTCATATATGGCTTCTTCTTGAGAGCTGAGAGAGAGAGAGAGAGAGAGAGAGAGAGAGAGAGAGGATTGGTGATCTGGGATGCAACGAGCTAGAAGAGAATAAATATTAGTGACTCTGTTACATAGTTTTGGTCTTATGTGCAGCTTTTCCTTAGCTCAGTCTGATCAGAGGGTCAGTTTAGTCCTTTGGAGTTTCGATTGGAGAAGAGAAAAAAATTGGACACGCAATTTCAGGCTAGGTTTTGGGTTCAAAAATGTCTTCATGATTGGGTGAAAGTGAAAGGCCAGTGAAACTGAAAAAGCAGTTCAGTTTCAGCTAAAAAAAAATCTTGATGATACCATTTTTTCAAGACATTCTAATGTTCAATTTGGTCTTTTCTTAGACATTCTTTGACCTTAAAATCAGAAAAAAATAATAATTATTTAGCTGGCCGACTAGTATCCAGCAAAAACATAAATTAAGAAATATAAAAAGGAAAATATTGGAAAGAATCCGTGAGCTCTACGCGGTATTAACCTACATGATAAACATGATCAGTAGTACTACTCCAGCAGGCGAACTAGCTTTTTCTCGTTGATTAATTAAGCAAAATTAATTTTATATACGGTATTTTTACGAATTTTTTATATATTTTATTAATATGATTGATTACGTTATTTTTTAATATAAAATAATTATTTTGATCAATTATATTAATAGAATTAAAAAATATTATTAAAAAATATTATATGCATCGATCAACACTCTTAATAAAGTACTGGATTAGTCATGTATTTGCGTGCCTAGCTATTAACTCCACTTTTGGTACAAATAAAAGGATAAAAAAAAAAAAAAAAAAAAAGATCGATGAGATGAAAGATCGTTCATGATCTAAAGATTATCATTCATACATGAGACAAGAATTTTTATAAATCCATGCCATGATATTAACCACATGCATGCATTATTTTTGTGATATCTGCATGCGAAAGAATGGTCAAAAGATTAGGTTTTCGTAATCATTTACTCAAATACATTTACCTAATATATGTACATGATGAACAGTACGTAGGACTTAAATTAGTAGTAACCACGTTTACAATATTGTATACGTGCCTAGCAGCTAACAAGTGAAAGCTTCCTCTAGTCATACGTGGGATCAATGAATGTTTTAAGTTCAAATTCTCAGAATTGACCAAAATCATGAATAAACTTGCAAACGTTACAAGAAAAGAATTAAATTAAAGATAGCATGCATTCACCCGAAAGGAGACAAAAAGTCAGACGTTAAAAGCATTGAAATGACATAAGCAATGAATGTCTTGAAGGAAATATACCAAATTAGACCCCTATAAATTCAAAGCTCTCCAGCTGATTCCACGGAACAAAAGCACCTCCAAGTCTAGATCATAGACTTTCTACTCAAAACATATACGTTCACATTAATCTCATCGACCACATGAAGATCACCACTCGATCAGTCGACAACACGAGTTGCCACGTAGACATGCTTCGCATGTCGGGCTTCCTTCTCACGGGGACACGTCAGCATTCGAAGCGTCACGGGGATCTGCCATTGGTGGCCGTGTACATACGTAGTTATAAGCACATATGTTATATCTGGTTGCACGCAATCGAAGTTAGTGATCTGGAGAAAGCCAAACTTGCATGTCGGGGCGTGGCCTTCCATGGCCATATTGCATCCTTTGCTGACAGAAGTAGAAGAGAGAGAGAGGGGGGGCGGTTTCGAATTGGGGGAATATTCTCTAGAAGGAATGCCAGAAGCATGGGCAAGTGTTCTGTGATATCGTAAGCTAGGGCTAATAATATACACTTGAACAGATTTCATTTATTCATGTGACGGATAAAATCGTCACAAAAAATAAGAAAATTATCACAAAAATTTTTTTGTGACGGTTTGAAACAATCACCAAAAAGGTGTTATAGAAAATATTTATGACGGTTTATTGTATGACCGTCACTAAAAGTTTTTTTTATGATGGTTGGAAGTCTGACGTGAGATACAACGTTCGAACGTGAAGAAATTTTGTGAAAATCGAATTCTATCACAGAAAGTACGTTCAAACATATCAAATAATATTCGGACATTTGCCTAATCAATTAGCATTCGAATGATAAATATTTAACGTTTGATATTTTTTATTCGAACGTTTGATTTTTACATTCAAACATTTGTGATGTGGCATTTGAATTTTACATTCGCACGTTATTGGGTAATTGTTCGAACGTCAAAGATTAAACGTTCGGATGGTTAATAAATACATTTGAACATTAAGAAATATTCGTTTGATCGTAACAAAATAAGTTCGAACGTTTGTGGAGTATATATGTTCAAACATGTATATCGCACGTCTGTGTAATTATATTTGAACATTAATTCGAATGCAAAGCTATGTTCGAACGTTCTTTATTTACATTCGAACGTACTGATCAGAACTAATAATTTCATAAAATTAAAAAGCATAAAAATTGTATCATATTACACCACAAATAGTATCATCTTATGAAAATGTTTTAGAGAGTTACAAAATTAGACAACAAAAGTTTTGAACAATGATAGGGTTTATTTCTTCTTCTTTCATCCCCCATCGCGATCCTACTGCAATGACATAACACGTTTCATCTAGACCAGCATCTCCCTCTCATAACACGTTTCATCTAGACCAGCATCTCCCTCTATACTTGTTCTTTAACATCAATGCGTATTCTTTCCTCCTGGTCTTTTTGTCGCTCATGCAAACGCATCTCTAGATTGGACTGTAGCGATAAGAAAGCCACCAACTCCTGCTGTCTCAACTTCATCCACTCAATTTCCTAGCGTGCGGCGTCCAAATCCTTGGTAAAATTATTAATTTCTGAAGTCAAGGTCGTGAAGGATGAACCATCCCAAACCTCTTACCAAACCAAACTTGGTCCCGAGGACCTATGTAAATATGTTCATGTCACTAGAAGAAGATTCTTAAGAGGCTAACTGCATCTCAATTATTTTTTCCTACAATTAGGAAGAAAGCACATAATAAGTAACATATTCAAAGAAATAGTAAGAAAAAATAATATCCATTCAAATGTTAGCAGAATTTATTCACACAAAACGACCTCACTTACATAATTATCTTTAGCAATATGATCAATCTGCTCGCTATGCACATCAATGTGAGTAGCAACATAGACATGAATGAGGGAGAAATTTTCAAGATCATCACTTTTCTAACAAACCCATAATAGTAATTTTAAAAAATATGTTAGTATTTAAATAAAGAATATAATAAAAATGATTGAATTTTAATAAGTAATTACCGGCAAGGCATTGAAACGACCTTGAACCGGCGCGATGGTGGATTGTCAAAGACGTTCTATTTTGTGCATTGATACAACTTAAGTGCTGCATGAGAAATTGACAATGTTAAATATAACCTATGAAACCAATATAGATATAAATAAGTTATAGGAAAAAATCTAGAATACCTGATAATTTAGATTTGTGAAAAGATCACAACACTTTCTTCAATCGTCTAACTTCATATTTTGAAAGTGAACGTGTATTAATACACAATATTCACATATCATAATTTAATTTATAAGATTTTAAATTTTATGTTTCAAATCAAATTATACTACCTGAATGGTATATGAGTAAAGATTTTCAAATAAAAGAAATGATAATTGTAGTCGTAATTGTACAAGCAACGTTTAATCACTTTGAAAAAAATGAATAAATACTGGATCCACATGAAAAAAAAAATTTAATTTTTTAATAGTGGACTCCACTCTTTTTTAAAATGACTGTACGGAACTTGCGCACTCCATGACTGTATGTAGCATTACTCTTCAAATAAATAAATTATTCATGTATATATATACATATGATGAGAAATTGTAGAACCACCGACAATTTATACTGAATTATTTATTTATTTATTTTTACTTAATAGTTAATTTTAATGAGTTTGTATTTTTTTTTTAATTTTTAAAAATGTTTAAAATGCTTAAAAAATATTTGAAAAAAAAAATGCACTATCGAATAGTGTATTTTTTTTATTGGTAATTTTCTGTGTAATTTTCTACCGATCGGTAGGAAAATTGGTAGATGGGTCGGTGGCCGACAGCATGTATGATATATCACACTTTTCATGATACAATGTAGAAAATATATATGAAATTCCACCAGCAATGTTAAAGAGAAACATAAATCTGAAATGATTTTGGTAACAAAAACGAGACGTCGAAAATGGCCTTGGTGATCTATACCTATGATATTAGTAGTGATAACAATACAGATTTTCAAGGGATGACGATGGTATTAGCTTTTTTTTTATTGGCATCTAATGTTCGAGAACATTGACTAATTTTGGGAGTGTACAGGCTATTGGTAAGGATCAATTTTCTGCAAATGCACGTCAGATAATTCATCAGATAATTTCATTAGGAATTGTTTATACTCAAAAAGATTCAAATCTTAGATCTGGAGAGAGCATACCACCAAAACTAAACTACTTAATTTGGTTTTAAAATTTCAAATGAACAAACATATACAAAAGGATATATTGATGCATTTTCTAGTTTCAGCAGTATGATTAAATGACTCTTTAATTACTTTCACGCTATTATTGTTGATAGTAGTGTGCTTGAGATGTTCGTTCACGACTTGCTTAATAATAAAAAAGATGGCAGGAAATAAAGAAGATCAATAGTTACGTAGTTCAACACCAAGACCGACATCCACAGGTCTAGGATGTAAATTCACTACAAATGGAGTTTGATTGAATATCTCCATCCTCGCTAATCAAGCTCTCTTCAATGGTTACCATGGAGTTTCCTCTAAGAAAAATGATCTTGGGGTTATCTTATTGATAAATGGTCAATTATACAGTATTAATACTCTTAAATATCTTAGATTAAAAGAGATTTATGTGTTAAAATAAGAGTATTAATTAGATAATATGAATTAACTTTATTTGACAAATAAAATAATATTTTACATCTAATTAAAAAGAGATGAAATATGTTGTAGGGTTGATTTTTTTTTAGTGGGCTGGCAGGGGCTATTGACTGCACTGGGAGAGAGAGAGTTGAAGGCCATGAAGGGCCATAGACTTGCAACAAATATTTATATTTGAGAACAGGCTTAAGGTTTTAATAAAAGTTAAAAGTTAAATAAAATATTATTAAAATATTTTTAATATTTTAATATTTAAAAAAAATTAAACTATTTATTATAATTTATATATAAATTTAAAAAAATTATAATGATACGATGAGATTAGATTAGAAGTTACGGAATAACTCTTAATCCAAACCGGTCGTTTACACTGTAGCTCATTTTACCCTAACAGTATAAATACAATTATTTTTTTACTAAGTGGTGGGCCCCGTGGTATTATTTCTTACTAATGCAGATCACACCTTCAATGTGCATCGTGCAATCTCCTTTGTTTAACGTTTTTCTGCGGTAGAATTTTTGGGTATTTAATATCAAAGAATATTAAACATTGGAGATCATCTTGAAACCAAATATCAAAGAATATAACTGAATAAATAACTAAATCTTCACTTGAAACATATAAATCTAATTTATAATTTATTTTTTGGCACACTTTTCCCAAAAAATATTTATATTTGGAATCCTTTCATGATTTATGAAGTGCATTTTTAAAGAACACAAAGGGATCTATCAAAGCTTTGGGGCAGTAACGGAGGCAGCCTTTTTTTTTTTTTTTTTGTGTTTTAATCATGGTCATACTGAATAGATTCAACCAGATATTATTCTTCCCAACAACAAGGTTCTGAATCCAAATAATAATGGTGTTCACTGTTCAGAAGAGCGGTGGAGACACCGAGTAAATTCTACAAAAAAATTCAGAGCTCAAGTTGAGCTCTTGCATTGATTTACCGCAAAGAACAGTCTACTTCTCCCACCAAGAATCATGTCATCACGATCCTCTCCAGACAGACAGTAGTTTATGTCTAGTTGACTCGAAGAGGTCGTGTGCGGCGACCTCTTGCCCGACCACAAAGAAGAGCATTCTTTGGGATTGGATTTTCATCTCTCCAAGAGTTTGAAGGGGAGAAGACCCGGAGATAGAACTGCTGACCCAAGTACTGCCTAGCCCAGTTCTCGGATCTTATGTTCCACATTCCCACGTTGTCCAAAGCCATGTATATTGCAGTCCATGCTCTAGGATACACCTGCATTCAAAAATCATGCACATCCACACGACAGTAAATGAGTACTATGAAATTTCCCTCAAAAGTACAAACTTTTGTTATACCTGAATGGTGTAACGGGCAACAGTGTCTCTCAAATTGTAGCGTGTTCTACTTGCAGGTGTCCATTGCCCTCCATCCATCCTGATCATCCAACAAATTGCCAATATATTGACATACTTTGGCAAGTATATAATTACTACTGAGAGAAAGAGATGCTTACCCCATGACAAAGAAAGAATAGCCATCAATATGCCATGACTGCACAGTGTCTTCCCAATTTTGGAACACAATCTCAACATATTCTCGGAAATTAGCACCCATAACAGAGGTCTGGAGGTAGGCATTTCCCCCGGTGGGAAAACTAGAAATGGTTCCAACACTAAAAACTCCAGGGATCTTGAAGTAGTCAGCAAGTTTTAGTGGGGTGTCTGCCGGGACAAATGAGACGCTATTTACTGCATATCTCTGCTTGCCATTAATATAAGGAGCAGAGTTCGCAAGCATGATTGTGCGGCTAGTTTTGATCATTCCATAGTGATAAGAGCCTTGGGGATTGGGTCTCGGCCCACTTGCAGTCAGGTTCCAACTGAGCAGAAACAATTAACATACGTATATATGTCAAATAATCAAACACTAGCATCAAAATATGCACGGCAGGCAATATTCTGCTGCAACATTTTTTATAGAAAGAATGTTATGGGAGGAAATGAAGCTTGGTTATAGGAGCTGAGCCTTTTCTGGCAACAGGGGATTGATAGGAAATATGGTAGTTCGGCAAGAGGATGGTGTGGTATATGGTCCCTAATATGTTTGGAGTTGACTGACGTATGTCCAGACTATTGATGGAGCTTTTGGCATGTTAGAAAAATAAGCTTGGACAGAATGATCGTAATGTTAATTTGTAGCGTGGTTCCTTCTTATTAATTGTAGTACATTTGGAAAAAACAGAAATCCAGAAGTTTTTCAGGACTGCAAGAAGACGATTTTGGCTTTACAAGTCATTGAAAATGAAGCCAGAAAAGTTAGCTTCTGAAAGAAATTAAGTATTATACACACGCACATACCGAATAGATCTGGCTTGGCTAACGGATGAAGCAATCTGAGTGGTAGGCCCAATTGGGACAGGACCAGAAACTCCCTTGCTTGAATAGCTGTAGTGAAGAATGGCTGTTGTTGTCAATACCCGAGTGGTGAAGCGTGAAGAAACTACAATGTAGTAATCCTGGACAGGCTGATCAGCTGTGACAAGGACAGAATATGACTGCCCAAGATGAATATCAAGGGAAGTGTAGGTATTTTGGAGCGTGTGAGACCCTTCTACCTCTACCAGCTTCATACTGTGCCCCTGAATTCTGAAATTGATCGAAGTTGTAAGCCCCACATTTGATATCCTGAACCTATACGTCTTACCTGAAAAAAAATGTGTATAGCAATGGGGACAAGGGCAATAGTCACGATAAGTTTCAATGGTTAAGAGAATTTGCAGCCAGAGAGACACAGAAAAGTACATTAATAGATAGATACCTTGATCAACAGTAAATGTGTAACCATTCCAGCCACGACCATTGATGAGAAGCCCATCAGGGAATGGAAGGTTGCGACCGCTGTCCAAGAGTCGTCTCAGTACCTATAAACCAAAGGGATACCACCATAAATACTAAGGCTTACAAGATATGTAAAACAAGAAAGTGGGATAACATCAAGGTTCTGTTCTCTTTCCCCTGAACATGCCCATGTTGAGATACTTACATAGTGGTTTGTCTTGAACCAGTCCCCAGCCAGTAGGGTGAAGTCCCCAGCAGGAGAAGGGAAAGGAACAGGAATCCCCGGGCGGCTCCAAATTCTGAAGCCACCGAAGCCCCCAGCAGCTTTTTGAAATCCAAATGATGGGAAGTAGAAATAGCTACCAATCTGGTCCTTCACTTGGAGAATATAAGTGAAATTCTTTCCTGGTCGGATTGGACAGTTAGTGCCATACACTCCATCTTGCCATGAGTTCCTCCTCTGCTGTATGCCGTTCCTGTTTTTAAACGATAACACAAAGTAGACAAACTCAATATCAGTTGCTCAGCAACCATATCAGCGGTCACAAATGTGCACACAATCAACTGCTGAAAAGAAATGGCTCATATGCCATCTTGGCTGAGATCTTCAATGCAAGTTTACCAAAATAAAGTGGCCTTGAGAAATTATTCGAGCGGATAATTATCCTGCTTAAAGGTGAGGGGAACTTTTTACACATTACCATATACAACAAATCCATGAGTCAGAAGATAAGCGTGTCATGGTTTCCTTACAAGTTTAAATTCGTTTAATCACTTTCAGCGTGGAGGCTACCACACCTCTGCAACCGGAAAGACTATGAAGCTTTCCCAGAAGCAAAAAATTGACACATCTAACTGATAAAGATGTCTCTTTTTTTTTTGTTTTTTTTTTTCCTTTTTCCTTTGTTAGGTAACTAAGAAACATGTCCCTTCTAATCCGTAAATATTCTCATTAAATAATAGATCTGGGCTATCTGACTGCGAGTAATAAAGGAGCTTAATTAATGATGCTAAACCATCCATATCATAATGCACCCATGACACTCCGGAATAACCCATTTAGTAAATCGGCCAAGATTGAAGACCAGATGTTGACCTGATCTTAGAAGGGTTATGAATCAACTCTAGTTTATCCATTTTACTCTGAAACATAAGCACCAAACCATTGTAATTAATAAAGTAACGCAAAGTAGATGTCGGCATGCACAGACCTTGCATGTGGAAATAGAAATTAGTCATATGATGCCAGCTGCTAAAAGGGCAATTTTTTAATATCATAGATTTTAAATAGCCAATCGATGAGAGAGTCCTGAGAGGAGAGGTGTGTTGACTCAGAACATAAGATCCAACCATTTGAAAAGGTATATGTTAGATGTGACTTAACAAGACCCAGCCCGACAAAAGAGACTGTAAAGGCAAAACATACTTTTCTTAGATTCATTCTTGTACAAAAAACACTCTCCAAAGGAGCCCCAAAAGTTCCCCAAATTTACTTTCACTAGAGTGTATGTTGGCGAGAGATTATCCAGTATTTTAAGAAAGAAGGATACGACTCTAAACTGCTATTAGTGGAAGCTTAGCTCCTTACTGGGTTACTGATAAAATAATACGCTTAAAAATTTTGCTCTCCGTTTTCATTTTCTTGCATTTTCCCAGATCTAAAGAACATAAAGTAATGCTAACGGAAATTCGACGCATTTTACCATGAGATGAGGAATGGCTCCCTCAGGTAGTTGAACACATTGATGA
The DNA here is from genome assembly GCF_004785595.1 of Juglans microcarpa x Juglans regia. Taxonomy (NCBI): domain Eukaryota; kingdom Viridiplantae; phylum Streptophyta; class Magnoliopsida; order Fagales; family Juglandaceae; genus Juglans; species Juglans microcarpa x Juglans regia. The sequence goes on along the minus strand of NC_054603.1, from coordinate 7,156,260 downwards.
CCAAGTTATCATTCGTAACAGCGTCGATCTGAGGTCCTGGGAATTGCCCATTTATCAATATTCCCTGCAACATTTCTCTCTATCACCACGCAACCCAAAAATACCGAGAGAGAGAGAGAGAGAGAGAGAGAGAGAGCACCTTTCCTTGCTTCCAAACAAGAAAAGAAAAGCATTTTGCAAAGAGCAGCCAAGCAAAGAAACAGAGTTGCAAAGGCAGAGCAAGTAAAATGAACAAGTTCAAGCACCTGTTGCTTAACTCCAAGAGGGTAGATATCACCGTAGGTGACTTTCCACGTGAGGAATCTATACGGGTCTTCACCATTAACGCCATGAACAGAAACAAGAACCAAAGCAGTGAGAAAACGAAGGACCCTGCATTCCCTCATTGTTCTTGTTTCTGTTTCTAATCAGATGGAGCTTTCTGGGTCTCCCAGTACTCAGTGACTCACTCCAAATCAGACTAGAACTCTCTCTCTCTGTATATATCTAGCACTTTCTCAACTTTTTGTTTGGTTGTGCTCTCCTTGAGCAGAGCTCAGTTTTGTAGTTTTTTTTTTTTTTTTTTTTATAAGCAAAAGAGCAGAGCAAGATGGGCTTGTGAGCTGTCAGATCTAACTCCTTTCACGTGCAGGCTGTAGGGTTGTCCTCGGAGGCGAGTGAGATTAATGCAGAGATTCTCCCCCCCATCCTATCCTTTCTTCCCACTTGCTGCTATCAGTAAAATTCGGTGGACATTTATAGTCCTATTGCTACCTAAAAAAATAAATATATAGTTTTATTCATTGATTAATTAAGGACTTTCGATTATACGACTCTAATCTAGTCCTAGACTCGCAGCCACAAGTCCATAAGGTCAAAGTTCTCAAAAATAAATAATAAATAAATAAAAAGGAGGATGAGGTCATAACGTTAATTTTGTTCCTTTTCCACATTTCCATCACCTTTAGGAATGTGTTTTTTAAATGGTTAAACGTGCATTCGATTTTTCTTTAACTACTTAGTTTGTATTTATTTGAAACATTAAAAATGATTTGATTTGTAATGAACAGGTTTTATTTTGTTAGACATAAGAATATTTATACATTATATACTATTTATATCTTGGAAAATGAAAGAAAAAATAAAACTAATATCAACTTTTTATGTTTTGTTATTTATATTGAGTTTTTAAACATTTTGTATTGAATAATCATACACTTTATTGATACTGAAAAATTGCACAACAGACCACAGAGAGAGAAAGATTCATTCCCTACCCATTGAGTCAACTAAGCCTCAATCGGTGTTGTTTGGAGTCCCTAGTAATGTTTTGGTGCAGTTGTATGATGGTGATGTGTACGTCCATGGTGGTGAATGGAAAATAAGTGCAAAGAAAGTAAAAAGAGATAGACACCAAAATTTACGTGGTTTGGTAATTGGCCTACATCCATAAGGTTTGGAGAAAAGAGTTTCTATTATAATATATTTATTTACAATCTCATGGTCCCTTATATCCCTTTGTACAAAAAAGGTTGGAGCTCTTCCTGTTGGAGATGTTATCTTCTTCGAGAGGTTTGCTGAAGAAGATGATGATCTAATCCCACCCCAGTTGAAGTTATTTGGGCATCCCCTTTTATATGATCATCTTCTTATAACTGTTGGTGGTTGCGTGTCCGACCCTTCACTGTATATGCTAGCCTGCCATGAGGTGCTGGTCTCCCTTGCGTGTGTCAGCTTCCCTACTCTTCCTACTTTCCCTTTGACCCCTCTGACACTTATATGCTCTCATGTCCCTCATTGTCTCTTTCTTATTTGTCTTTTTATCTTTAGTGGTGGGCTAGGCCCAACTATGAGTTATGGTATTTTGTCCCTCCACACACTTCATGAGAAAAAAAAAAATATATATATATATATATATATATATATAGAAATATCATATTCTCTAGAATTCTAGCACCCTTAGTCATTTCCAAACATGAGTATAGTCACACTCTTCGCATTACTTTTTTGGATCCGTCTAAGTCCTAACTATGTCTATGTTCCTTCCTTCAATATTTCCTTTTTATCTTCTTCTCTTCCTTATGAACTTGTGTCATGCTAGAGAGCAGATATGTATTATTTTAAGGAAAATGATAATAAGATTATTAAATATGCTCACTCGTATATTTTTATTTTTTTAATGATTAATGATGTTTAAAAAATATTTAACAAAAAAAATAAATAAATAAATAAAAACTCATTTGTACTAGTATGCACATTCGAGACGTTTTAGTGACTCGCTATTTGTACTATTCACATAGCATAAAACATGCGTAAGTTTCTCCGATGCAAGCTGAGAGGGCCCTTTCTTTGTCCGATTAATTTGTCTGTAAACCAAAGATGCATGTGAATTACAGGCATGGGGAAAAGGACTTCCTCTTTTTGTCCATAATGAGCAATGTTACATGAATTTGTATATATATCATTACGAAAAGATACAAGTTTTGTCTTAACTAACAACCTATTTAGTATGGTGCAGTTGTCCAATAGCGGGGATAGCTCAGTTGGGAGAGCGTCAGACTGAAGATCTGAAGGTCGCGTGTTCGATCCACGCTCACCGCATTTTGCGTCTTTTGCGTAGAATTTTCCTTTTTCTTTGTACTCCCGTTGTATGTTCCTGTGTCTCTGCAACCCAAAGCCACTGCTTCTGTCACTTCTTCATATTGCGGCGGTTCTTCCGTTCGGTAGGTAGCTCGATTGTGCCAAAATATATATCTGAGAATCTCTTTGTTTTTTTTTTTTTTTTTTTTTTTTTTGGTTTCCAATCAAATCTATCTTCGTTTTGTTCAACCCTTGGCCATTTCGTTTGAACAGTGAACAGAAGCGAGTGTTTCCCAGAGTTCAAGCCTGGTCACCCAAGTTATCTTTTGATGTGTTTTCTCTTGATCAAAGATCACAACTTTCAAACTACGACAGTTGCAGCTGAGGATGAGAAAGCAGACTTTGGGTTTCAGTGGTAAAACAGTGTCGCTATAGTATGTTCGAAGCAGTGCAGGAACAATCGTTATAAATCACTTGGCCTAACCTTTGAAGCAAACCCAAGCTACATACAAAGAGGAGCCAAGCATCACAGGAATGACAGACAGAATCTGCACATGACATTGCATAAAACAAAACAATACTGTTATGGGGGAAACCGCTTTGTTTCACAGCCTGAATCTCCATCTCCAGACGAAATTTCTTAGCTAAATTGGACTCATTTTCATGGGCATATTGTCACACGTCTGCAATAGAGATAGGAAGGACCAAAGTCATAGTAGGCTTGGGTTAAGTAATAAAATTTTATTAGTTGAGTTTATTTGCATGAGTCTTGTTGGGTCGGGACATAGCCCATTTATTGTTGGTTATATTTTAATTATGGCTTTATGTTACAGTTGGAGTAAGTGGCCTGTGGCCCAAGAGAGAAGTGATATATGTAGTAGAATGAGAAACTTGTGAGGATATCCAGAATCATTAATGAAAATATTTTCTTATTCTCTTTTCTCTATTTTTCTTGGTGGCTAGGTCGACCTCGAATTTGTCTTATTTTCTTGCATTTTCTCTTATATTTTCTAGTCATCCAAACACTACTAATCAAGTGTGTTGCACATATAACCTGGCCAAATAATCCCATGCCCTCCCTCCCTCCTTCGCAGACACAAAACGTTTCTCAAGGGAATGATCAATATACATTTTGATAATCGGCAATGCTGTATTACTGGTGCATTCATTGACTCCATTGCTTTAGCAATTTGGAGTAATTTTTATCTTCAAGCTCAAAATTATTTATGTATGACCATAATAGATAGTTGTTTCCATCCCATTTTAGCCAACCAGCATCATCCAAGTCTTAAAAGAACCCTTAAAAAAATCTAAAAACAATTAAAAAAAAAACCCCACCCTAGGCAGGGAAGGGTGGTGGAGGGTGGAGGGAGGAAATTCACCCCGGGCAGCCCAAGGTGGCTATAGCCTACCCTCCACACCAGCCTCCTCCATTAAGCATTTGAAATAATGGAGGTTAGGCCATTGATCCCTCTTCCTGACATTAATGAACAAGAAACATCGAGTACAATATGTCCATATTGCTTTGGTGGCTCCATAACTCGTATGCTACAAAGCATTGGTGCAAAAGGGGCTGCAAAACAAAAAACAGTGAGAGAAAAGTTTGCTTCAATGTGCGTTATAAATATCGATTTCCTTAAGACAATATTATCCTCACCAATAATGGTATATACATGAGTTACAAGCGAATTCGCCTCCAAGATAAAATAAAGTTCATAACAAGTCTATTTGTCTAATTGCGTTATGCACATACAAAATTAGATCCCGAATACTCTTAGATTTTACTATTCAACCAAGAAATTAAAAATTTGTTCTCTACAAAATGAACAGATCCTAATGATAAGTTTTGAATAAATGAAAAGCTTTTGGGAGAGAGAGAGTTTCGAAATTGCCTTCTTGAACTCTGTCATTTTATAATTCGTAGGTCAATGAGTCTATTTATATAGGGTCAAAGGATGTGAATGAAAAGCCATAACTTTTCATTTTTTCTGAAATCTGATCTGAACAGGTATATTTATTCTGGCTGTTACCAAGTGACATTAGTCCAACGGTCATATTGCGTCTCTCCATCCGGCTTGCCCAAGTTCAACTCCCAACCAGTGCGCCTTTTGCATTTTATTTGCAGCACCTGTGTGCCAGACGGCTTGGGCCGCACGCCCAGATGCATGGGCTGACTGTGTCCCAGCCTGTTTTCCACAATAGACTTTAAAAAGTTACCTTATTGTATTTCGAACATCTACCCACATGATCACTTCAAGTTTTCTATAACACCGAGCCATGTATCTAATTTGACTTGTGATGCAGACCCAAAATTTTATAACCATAAGCAATAGTTGAAATTGCTTATAAACTTTCTTTAATTTTTCTCTTTTCAAAATAATTCACAACTTCGAAAAATAAGTTCAAACATATTATTAATAATAAATATAATATATATTATTTTGAAAATATTTCCAACACAAAGTGGGGTCCATAACAATTCAAAAAAATAAGAAAAAGAAAAGCAAGGGGATCATGAACAGATTTATTCCAAATTAAAAAGAACAAATTACAAATTTAGTTTGGTTTTCTGACTCACAATGGAGTCATTAAAGGAATATACAACAAAATATTGAAAGCTATGTATAAAAGAACACCCCTTGTTCGCCAGCTGCAGAAGGGGACGAATCTTAGACTGTCTGCTGCACCACTTACTTGTGTCGAGTCCACCACCTGTCTTTTCTTGTTGGTTACCTTCTTACTGTACACAGATTTGATAAGAACACAATGCAGCTTCCGTCAAAATAATGGCAAGTTTAACAGAAAATTGATACCAAAAATTTACATTTTGTACTTTTTATATTCATGGGAGAAGAGAGAAGAGCCATGAAATTATTATTAACTTGTGATGAAAAGAGGATGATGAACTAAAACAATCAGTACTATTTCTCACCTTCCTGGAAATATACAGCTCCCGTGACCTGCAAATAAATTCCCACAAAAGAAAAGAAAAGAAAAGAAAAGATTATATTCATATATAAATTACAAAATCAATCAGGAGAAAATGTACAAATGTGTGGAGCGTCACTGGAGCCCATTTGGCCTAAGCAATCTCTAGTAGATAGATACGAGTCAATAATGCATGCTCATGGAATGGAATCCTGTCTGCAGTGATACATATGGTAAGAAAGCACTCATTCAGACTGCGACTATTGGCCAGGACAACATTTCCGGAATCTTTTGGATTGCCACTGTGCCAGGGTCCGGAGAGAAAATCGTTGTTCACGGTTTCAATTAGGAAATGCAATTATCAAGGCCTTTTTTCCCACATTCCAATCACATAAGGAGACAACCGTGCCTCTGGCAGGTGGGTGCCACATATCACTCGCTCTCGAGTTATCGGAGTGATTGATGACTTTTGACCACTGAGTCTCCGTGATTGAAGCCGTGGAGTTTGTGTTTTCTGTTTTACTCCATTGGAATGGAGTTGGCCAATAAAGCAACCAAAACTATTACTCCAATAAAGCAATCAAAACTACAAGTTTTGTTTTTTTAAGGTTTTTACTAAACTAGACAATGAGACAATTAGCCACAAATGACACCTAGGTGACAGCAGAACGAGTCGAATTGCAGCAGGAAATCACAGATTATAGAAAGAAGAACAGTGGCTGGCTTATTACATTGAATCCAAAGACTATCTCAAACACCCAAGTTGTATGAAATCCATATATGATTAAAAACTTACTTGGGTCAGTGGTGGTGATCATGGCCACACCCTTGAAGTCGCAAGAACCAGCAGACTTCCCTTCCATCTGATAATAGCTATCAAACGCATAAGAAGCGTGACCCTTTACAGTGTTAGGCTGGTAGCAATCCTCCCCTGGCTGAATCTCCGAGCAATTCGCCCGCCCCGGTCCACACGCCCAATCCAACGCCACCTGCAACGTCTTCGGCTCCATTCCATCCATTGCCACACAGTACGTCTGGTTCGTCGTGTCGTTGGCCAGAAAAGACCCACTTCCCGAAACGTGAAGCAAGTACACCGGGGTGGAATTCGCATAAAACAACCCCCAATTCGCCTCCGAAACTGGCGGGGACCTCAGGTCTTCATTGAACAACTCGTATATATACACACTGGAAGTGATCTCCGGGTGCAAAGGGGTTCCTTTACGGTCAAGAATATGCCTGATCAGGTTCGAATTATATGTATCAGCATTCTCAACTGTGGCATAAGGCTCTTTAGAATCACCCTTTGAAGGCCAACCGCTCTCGGTGACGAGGACCTGAACGTCAGTGACATTGAGGTTCTTCATTGAGAAATAGGCCGCGTCAATCATGGCATCCAGCACGTTGGTATAGCGAAGCAGAGTATTTGGGTCAACCATTTCTTTAGCGGGTGTCAAGGGTTTAAACAGAGAATTGTCCAGTGGAACCACACCTTTGTTCTGCATAAACACATAGTAAGGATAAAGGTTCATCATCAAAGGGGACCCAGTTCTTGAAAGGAACTGAAGCAGAGGAAGGATAGCAGAGCTCAAGCTCTGGTTAAAAAAAGCTTGCGAAGGTGGGAAAGGATCAAGAACTATCGAGGCGGCATGTGGGCTCGAAATCTTGATCTTGGTGTGAAGGTTTGCCGCGACTAAAGCGCTGTAGAGGGACTCTATGGCAGGAAGAAGGAGAGGAACTGAGGAGGACACGGTGGTCAAGACCTCGTCGCCGACAGCAATGGCGGAGATGAGGGTATCTGGAAAGAAACTGACGACATTTCGGCCGACCCAGGCGGCGGCGGTGGCATTGGAGGAGCCAATGGCGAGGAGCTGATTGTTGGGGACGCTGATGACAACGCGGATGTTGGTGTGAGCCAGAGCCTTGAGGAGGTCAGGGTAGGCATCGTATAGGCGGACGTGGCTGATCTTTTGGAGTTGGAGGAAGGATACAATGGCTGAAGGTGACAGTAGATTTGAAACATCAGTACCAATGTTCACACCCACAAACGGTTCGGTGCCTGTGCCTTGTGCCTTCTGCTGCTGCTTTATTCGTTGGAATCCTACTGGTTTAGCTGCAACACAGAACGTAAAGAACTGAAGATAAATGTACAAAATTGGTGGTTCTTCTTTATTTTTCAGTTGTGTTTATTTACCTTGGGAGACTGGGGAAAGTATTGTCAAGATGGAGAAGATGGTGAGGAGGGTGATCTTAGAGGCTGCCATTATGGAAGAGGAGCTTCAGCTTTACTTCCTCACCCACTGCTGCTGGTTCAGCTATAGATCCTTGCATTATCTTCCAAAGACTTCTTTCTTTCTCTGTGTCTTGGATTCTTTTGTTTGACTGTGGTTTTATTTGGCGTCTAGAGAGAGGTCTGAAGTCTGACAGATCCCGAGAGATCTACAGTGTGAAGGAAGGAAAGTGAAGCCATTACTCAAAGGAGGCAGTGCATGTTTGTGGTCTCTCAACTTTTTGGTTTCCCTAAAGATGTCTGAGAGTGTTAAGACGACACATTTCTTTGATTGAATTCCTAGGAATAACTTCATGAACTGTGGCCGAAAGTTAGCAACATGTGGCACAGGAGCTGAGCAGCGCAGCACCATTTTTCAAACCCTACGAAGGCATTCCAAATTTTAAGGTTTGAAGGATAGAAATTGATGTATAAAGTAGATTTCACGAATTTATTCAACATCTATTCAGATAACATTAATTATTTAATAAATATAGTAAAACTTACTTTATATATCAATCTCTTTCACTCTAAATTTTAAAATTCGGACATAAACTATAAAGAATCTAAATCCGCATAGACCTTTGACTTTCAAAGTTGAAATTGGTATATATTTTATTTGTAGAAGAAATTTTATACATCCGTTACTATTCACTTTCACATCTCACACTTATAATTTTTTTTTATAAGGTGTGGATGTTTTTCATAGAGTATACGGTGTGAGGTAGTAAATAGTGACTCGTACATAGAATTTTTCTATAATATAAAATAGATCATACAATGTAAACAAGGTAAAAGATGTATTTTCTATGCCAACTTAGAAACATTTTTTAAAATAATAAATAAATAAATAATTATAACCTCCCTCAATTCATTTCATCATGACCATTGTACCGCTTTTTAGTTCATGAGTGGGCATGAATAAGTAGAGTTACCCACCCAACGGTCACCACCATTTTGACAAAGAGCAATTTAGAGGGCAGAAAAAACTCAACTATACTTTAATTTTGCACAAGAAAAAAAAAAAAAAAAAGTATGGGTTAGTGCTAACCACACGGAATTATGATTACTAGTAGGGCAACACATGAAAAGTATAGGTTAATTCATGACACTACTACATTTATATAATTTTGCTGAAGTGGGCCTTTGATGTTTTTTCTTTTTCACTTCTTTTTTGCACCAATATTAGTAAGTACGAGTGCCAAAACTCCAGGGTTGCGAGGAATAATGCAATAGTATTAGTAGATTATGGTCGTAAAAATAAATTTATAAATTGACGTAATTTTATATAATATATAAAATTATTTTATAATTTATTTTTATAAAATTACTTTTTTGTACCTAAAATATTCCTCAATAGTATAACTGTACCAAAACTGAGACAGACATGAAGCATCAAGAGGTGTACTAAAATTAGGATTTATGGAGACACTGCCAGCCAGCCAGCCAGTATACAAAATCCAGAGTAGCTGAGGTAACATAACCTGTAGCCGGTCACGAGCATAAATATAAATAGGGCTAAATGTAAATGTGGGTCAGTTCTCAGTACTCCCTACAGGCAGTACTCATGTCAAGTAAGAAAGGTTGTGTTTTTTTTCTTTAGCTGAAGGAGGCTGAGCATGATAGGCAATAAATTAAAGGACCCCTTGATTGGAAGAATATTTTGAGCATAATTGTACACACAACCAGCTATCTTAATTAATAAATAGAAATATTTTATTTTTAGTTATAAATAAATTTTCTAAAAATAAATCTTTAAACTGATCTGATATATAAAAACTATTTAAATTTATAAATTTACTTTTGTGTGATATCTTTGTGGCGGTAGAATTTCACATTAATAAATTAACATGTCATATTGACTCATTGCCAATGAGATCTTTTGAAATCAATTTCGCTAATACAAAGTTCAGAACTTATTGAGTTTAAGGCAGGTGGCTACTAAGAATGGAGCCTCTGATATGCTGCTCAACCACCCCAAAAGCCACCAGGTTGCTCAACTGCACTGCCACTGCAATTGCAACCCCAAAATACGAATGCTTGTTTATAAGTTTTGCTACATACAGTTACTTTTGTGTATTTCATGTACACTCTACTGATTTGATTAGTTAAAATAGTTATTTTATATTAAAAAAATGACGCAGTCAATCACATTAGTATAATGCGCAATGAGTATGTCAAAGTGACTGAACGTAGAGTTTTTATTTATCTCTTTTCCTTGGCAAGTAGAATAAGGATTTATCGGGACCAGTTATTACAATATCAAGTTGGAAGATCTTGGAAATGAAATTTTTCTGTATTGATAGAAAAAATTGTTTCAGACAATTACAAATACAACTTTTTATAAATCAAGAAAGATAACTAAAGGTTAACTAACCTAACTAGCTCATAGTTGAGTTAGTATGATGACGTATGCAAAGTATGTAAATTGTGCTATTATATAAAGGGATTACAATCTTAATAAAGCCCTTCAAGATGATGGAGTGTATATGTTTAAAACACCCATCTTGGACATCAAAGAATGAAAAAGACCAAATAAAAGTAGCTTAGCCAAGAGATCAGCAACTTGATTTTCAGACGCAACATGTAAAGTACAAATAATGCGATCTTGAACCTTACCTCAGATAAGATGACAATCTAACTCAAAATATTTCGTTCTCTTGTGAAAATATGGAATCAACAGCAATATGAAGGGATGTTTGATTGTCGCAAAAAAGTAAAGTAGCTTTATCATGATCAACAGACAAGTCTCAAATCAAATAAAGAATCCAAGTAAGTTCACATATAGCTAAAGCCATGGATCTATATTCGGCTTCAACAGATGATCTGGATACAACATGTTATTTCTTTAATTTCCAATAAATCAAAAAGTCACCAAGAAATACAGATTAACCTAAAATCAGGGCAACTGGCCCAATCCGACTCTACAAATGCCTTAAGATGTATAGAAGATAAAGTTGGAAAAAAGATGTCTTCACTAGGCTTGGTTTGGATAGTGAGAATATCTTAGAAGTGTTGAGAATATTTGTGAATAGTAGTAAAAAAGTAATGAAAAATTAATAATAAAATATTAAAAAATAGATGAAAAGTAATGAATAGTTAAAAAGTAGGTAAAAAGTAATAATAAAGTAAAGAATAGTAATGAGAGTACTTCAAGTACTCTCACTTGCCAAACACACCCTAAGAGAACCTTCAATGTATCATAAAATTGGAAAAAGTTTCAGGTCGGATGGGTGCCAAACGTGTATTCACACCGGCCAATAAGAATATGCAACGTAGGCATTCTATGGGAAAGTGATATGAAGTGAAATGCACTAGATCCCTCTCCCTTTCCCTCTCCCTCCTGAATCTGAGTTCATTTCAAGTTCTTAGCCAAACACAAAATCACCTCTCTCATTCTCTCTCCCTCTTCCTCTCCCTCTCCCTCCCGAATCTGGGGCGCCAACACAAAATCACCTCTCTCGACAGGACCCATCGACACGATGAAACTCATCTGCGTGACAGAGCCAGCCTTCTCAAGCCCCATCAGCACTTCACTCCACCACGCCGAAAGTCCCAAAAAATAATCTTCAGGTTGAAAGGTAAATAAAATTTGTGTTCCTTCAATAATCTTGCCTAATGAAGCCAGCCTTCTTTCGTGTTTGTTTTCTACCCCTTTGTAATTGTTTTTTTATTTTTTATTTTGTGCTTATTGCTGTCACACCGCCGATTTCTTTCTTCTATCATTTCTCAATAATGTAGACGACATCGCCGTCAAATCTCGTCCATCATCTTCGGTTGCAATGGATTGCTTCCTCCTCCAACTGTTCATATGATCTGCTCGTACATAGCCATCTTTAGGCAGCTAAAAGTTTCAGTATTTTGTATTGTTTTTTAAAAGGAATTTAAAATGAAAGGTTGTTTACAGAGAATTTGAATAAAGCTTTTATGAAGGGCGTTTTATTTTAAATTATGTGAAATTTTCTTAGTTTAATTATTATTATTTTTTGAATCTATGCAAAAGTTTTTCAGGAAATGAGTTTTTCAGTCTTTGAAAATGGTGTTAAATACTAAAATAGTTTTTTGATATTCTTTTATTTTTAGTTTCTAATTTTAATTTTTTAAAGACTATGCTTATGGTGTTGGGTCTTATCTGGATACTGCATCAATGTTCGTAAAACCAGTGACCTTGCTTACACTATGTTCAATCAAAGTGGAAGAAAGATCTTGTATGCATCTTTAAGGTGAATTAATGCTCCTTTTAACTATGGCGCGTCAATCCAACTGACCAGCACCTTATATTTCCTCCAGAGCAATTTTTCATATTCTTGTGCTTACTTGTTTGGTTGCTGACCAACATAACTTGCTGCATGGATTTTATCTCAGGGCTCTCTCTTTCCTTTATTAATGTTTTGTCCTTTATTGTATATAATGCTGCATTTTATAATGTTGACTAGCTTCTAAAATTATATGATGAACTGCTTTCTATTTTGTTGAGTTTAAGTGTAGTAGAATTGTCAATTTAGAAAATTTGGTTGTTTGTTTGGAATTTACTCTTGGAGCAGTCAAAATCTGCAATAGATAGTTTGCATACAAAAAAAAAAAAAAAAAAAAAGTGTTGAGTCTGCTTCAATCTAGTGGTCTCGATTTTTTAAAAATTTTGTGGTTGTGTTGATTGGCCATGTTTTCTAAATGTGATGCTCCAGCACTGTTTTGAAATTGTTCTTTTATTTCTGATCTGACATAATTTCATTTTTTTAATGTTTGATTGTAATGTTTGGATATATAAAGGTTGAGTGAATGATGAGTACATCAAGAGATCATATTGAGACTTTAAACAGTGACAATTCTAGTACCGATGAAGTTGAGATGATTTTAAAGGATGGTCAGGTTGAACAAAACAAGAACATGCCCAAAGAACGCCATACAATGTCATCTTCATATGTGGAGCTGTGAGTGGGACTAGAGTTTGATGATGTAGATGATGCACTAAGTTACAATAAAGCCTTCTCCAGACGAACTAGATTTAGCATTCGAACAAATCATACTCGATTGTTAGGCATAGACAAATCATTAATTAGTGTAGAGTATATGTGTTCGAGAATGTTTGATTTGATCACTTCTTGTCACTCCTTTGTGAAATTGTTCTTGGTTTGTAGAAATATGCAATTCACACAAATGTCAGAAAATGAAGAGTATGGAGCATCTTGGAATTTTCAGTTTTCACAAGAAGATTAATTACCGAGCAGCTGATTTTTTGTATCTATTATACAAGTTTTGTAGGCATCATACTTTTGATTTTCTTGTTTTCAATAGAAAAACTTACCTTAAAATATGTATATGGAGTAAATTGAAACAGAAATCTGATTTGTGCTTTCATTTCATCCTTTCAAAACTCCTGCTTGTACATCTGTTTCTTCATATCTAGATTTTTGCAAATTTTGGGGTTCATTCAGTTTGTAGAGCTTATAAATAGGCTTCTAGATTGTTGTAATCTGGATTGTTGTAATTATTTCTAGGCCGGTGCTAGTTTCCACCCTTTTTACCAGCTAGATGTTTTAGTTTTTTCATCGATAGGGTCTAAAATCACATGATGCCGTGCAGGATGAATATAATAATATTGAGTTTACGTGTGACTCGAAATATATATACATTAATGTGCTAGATCATGACTTCCTTAGAGAGAAACCAACAAAGAACCAAGACAAAACATCATAGTAAAGTGAAAAAATTCGTGAGGCCAATTTGCATGTGAAACCTCGTCTCCATTCATCATATAATATTCAAATAGTCTTCTACAAAAACTGATCTAAAAAATAAACACAACTTGTTCCGATAGGTCAAGTACATCTTAATGTAGCATTAAATGATTTTACAGAGCATGAATGCTCATAAAATTTACAACTAAGCAATAGCACAATAAATACAATGGTCGTCCAATACTTTTTGGGTTGCCCGACGTCCGCATTTTGGAGGAAATGCCGCAATAACATAGCGGTTTTTATCTCGAGATCACTTCATCTCTTGCCCTCAAAGACCGTAAGCTAAATATGGTGTCTCCACTACTTTCCATATTGCTGCAAAAAAAAAAAAAAAAAAAAAAAATGAAACACTGCATCAAAGATTGCAAAATGAAATAGCTAAAACAACAAGTACCAAAACGGCAATAATAATATTTCACATTTTGCAGTCCTAATGAGTAATCTGGATATATGCTTATCTCATGACATCATGTTGTAATCTGGATTATTGCCAGAAATTATACTTCTACAACTCTCAAACAATCACAAATTTTATATGAAATAGTTAATCAATTAGTAACTCCATGATTTGTTTGTATGCTATTTTATTAATTTGGCATTAACATCAGACTTCAAACCAGGCAAGCCTTGCTCGAAACATTCCTAGAGCAAGCCTTGGAGAAATATAATCAGGCCACAAAAAAAATTAAAATTAGAAACTAAAAATAAAAGAATATCAAAAAACTATTTTAGTATTTAACAACATTTTCAAAGACCTTTCATTTTAAATTCCTTTTATAAAACTTTTATAAAATACTGAAACTTTTAGCTGCCTAAAGATGGCTATATACGAGCCGATCATATGAACAGTTGGAGGAGGAAGCAATCCATTGCAACTGAAAACGATGGACGAGATTCAACGGCAATGTCATCTAAATCGTTGAGAAATGGTAAAAGAAAGAAATCAACGGTGTAGCAACAATAAGCACAAAAAAAAAAAAAAAAAGCAATTACAAAGGAGTAGAAAACAAACACGAAAGAATGCTGGCTTCATTAGGCAAGATTATTGAAGGAACACAAATTTTATTTACCTTTCAGCCTGCAGATTATTTTTTTGGGGCTTTCGGCATGGTGGAGTGGAGCACAAATTGGTTACGTCGCGCAGATGGGTTCCGTCGAGAGAGGTGATTTTGTGTTTAGCATCCCAGATTCGGGAGGGTGAGGGAGAGAGTGAGAGAAGGAGAGAGGCAATTTTGTATTTGACTGAGAAATGAACTCAGATTCAGAGGGAGAGGGAGAGGGAGAGGGAGAGAGATGAAGAGAAGTAATTCTTCTTACTATAAAATAAGATATAGTGTATTTCACTTCACTTTACTCTTCCATGGAATGCCTACATGACATATTTGCCGGTAAGAAACTCTAGGGTTGCGAGGAATAATGCAATAGTATTAGTAGATTATGGTCGTAAAAATAAATTTATAAATTGACGTAATTTTATATAATATATAAAATTATTTTATAATTTATTTTTATAAAATTACATTTTTGTACCTAAAATATTCCTTAATAGTATAACTGTACCAAAACTGAGACAGACATGAAGCATCAAGAGGTGTACTAAAATTAGGACGTATGGAGACACTGCCAGCCAGCCAGCCAGTATACAAAATCCAGAGTAGCTGAGGTAACATAACCTGCAGCCGGTCACGAGCATAAATATAAATAGGGCTAAATGTAAATGTGGGTCAGTTCTCAGTACTCCCTACAGGCAGTACTCATGTCAAGTAAGAAAGGTTTGTGTTTTTTTCTTTAGCTAAAGGAGGCTGAGCATGATAGGCAATAAATTAAAGGACCCCTTGATTGGAAGAATATTTTGAGCATAATTGTACACACAACCATCTATCTTAATTAATAAATAGAAATATTTTATTTTTAGTTATAAATAAATTTTATAAAAATAAATCTACCTTAATTAATAAAACTATTTAAATTTATAAATTTACGTTTGTGTGATATCTTTGTGGTGGTAGAATTTCACATTAATAAATTAACATGTCATATTGACTCATTGCCAATGAGATCTTTTGTAATCAATTTTGCTAATACAAAGTTCAGAACTTATTGAGTTTAAGGCAGGTGGCTACTAAGAATGGAGCCTCTGATATGCTGCTCAACCACCCCAACAGCTATGGGTATAATCGGTCTGGTTTGGTCCGGTTTTGGACAAAACTTAGGACTGAACTGGTATATACCGATTTTACATTTTTCAAAACCGATTACGCACCGGTTACCCTCCTAAACTTGTACTTCCGGTTTTACCGGTTTCACGTCCCGTTTTCCGGTTCGGTTTTTTGATTTTTTTAAAATGTAAGTTTGACAGTTTGTCATTTGTCAGTGCATGCAAATTACTATATGATTCTTAATTGATTTTGGTAGTTTTGAGCCACATTTAAATATGTTTCAGTTCTCGTTACCTATTCAAACTTAGAGATGATTTTGTTTATATAGATAGTGATTATGATGAAAATTGTTATAATGTTGTTCAATCAATACAATAATTTCCTGGGCACTATTGAATAATCAGGAAGTGACCATGTACCATGTTTGAAATATTTGTGAATTAGATGCCATTTAATTGTAATTTACTACATATTGACAATATATATATAAACCAGATGCAATATCCCAGATGCAATTATCTCATTTTCTTAAAGTTATAAACTCAATCATAAAACCCTAATAATACAAACTCAATCACAAAACCCTAATAACACAGACACAATCACAAACACAATTACAAAAATCCTAAATTTCGGATTCAAAAACCCTAATAAAACAAATACCATCTACGGTTCTACCATATTTCAAAGTAATTTAAAAAACACAAAAATAAATTACTGTGGGTCCGTGAGGATTCGAAGAGAGGGTGAGGTGAGGCCGAGGGTCTGTGCATGGTAGGCTGCGGTTTTGTGTCTAAGTTATGTGCAATGGCCGGTGAGGGGACAGAGAGACAAAGACGAAAGAGTGAGGCAGAGAAACGAGAGAGTGAGGTAGAGAGTCTAAGAGACGGGCGTCGTCTGCAGAGAGAAAGTCGACGAAGTCACGGAGGTGTTGGAGGGGCTGGAGGGAAGGGGGGATGCGAAGGAGGGAGTGCTAGGGTTTTCGCCTTTCGGGGGAGTGGGGGGAAGTGAAAGTGAAAACTGAAAACTGAAAACTGAGGGGGGGAGGGGGTGAAGTGACGAAAACTCATTGAAATGGTGCCGTTTAGATTGAAATTGGACCCAAATGGCACTATTTCAACAGACGGTTTATATAAAAAAAAAAAAAAAAAATCAAGCTACGTGAAACGATGCCGTTTCACACAACTCAGTTTCAAAATTCTCCCCCCTGGACTTAAACGGCGCCGTTTAGGTCCTGTTTTATACTAAACGGCGCCGTTTTGTATTTGGCAGATGAGGTATAGTGTTATTCTTTTATCTTTTTGGCACATAATTTAATTAAAAAAATTATTTAAATTACTAAAATTAAAATTAAATAAACTATTCAATGTGGATTATTTAATTAAGTGATTAAAAAAGTAATTAATTATATTTATATTTATGATGTTAATTGCTAATTTGTTACTAACTTAGAGTTAGAATATGTCAATGTATTAATATTATGAATCTATCTTAATTGTCAATATATTAAGCTTTTTAGTTTTCACATTTTGTATATGATTACATTTAGTTAATTACATTAATATTTGTAATTGCTTTATACTAAATAAATATAGACTATAACAACATTAATACTGACATCCATATTATATATAGTAGACTTATAGTGAACTTAATACTATTAGTCTATTATACATATATTATGCTATAACTCTAATATATTATAATGATATTAGTATTAGTTGTAGTGATTTAGTATAACTATATTAGTATAAGTATAACTATAGTCTATATTAGACTATTAGTATTAGTTATATATTAGTATAGCTATATATTAGTATTAGTTATAAACTTATAGTGATTTAGTATAACTATATTAATATATGTATAGTTATTCTATATTAGTATTAGTTATAAACTTATAGTGATTTAGTATAGCTATATAATATATTAGACTATATAATAGTATTAATATTATACTATTAGTAATTTAGTATAGTTATATATTAGTATTAGTTATAAACTTATATATTAGTATAACTATATAATATATTAGACTATATATAATATTATTTTATATATATTTTTATGTTTAAAGTACATGATCAATTAAATTTTTATCTTTAAGATTAAACTTTTATTTTATAAATTATATAACATTATCTTATATATAATTATATTAATATATATACAACTTTCACATATAATTATATATTATATATAAAAAATATTTTGTATAATATTAATTTTGTATAAAATTTATATATAAATTATTAATTTATATATATATATTTCTCCAACCGGTTCGGGAAAGCGTAAAACCGGAACCGGACCGGTTCCGGCCGGTTTCCCTAATACATGAACCGGTCCCAGATCGGACCGGTTCAAAACCGGAAAAACCGATCCAGTCCTTTCGGTATAAATTTACACCCCTACCAACAGCCACCAGGTTGATCAATTGCACTGCCACTGCAATTGCAACCCCAAAATATGAATGCTTGTTTACAAGTTTTTCTACATACAATCACTTTTCATATTTCATGTGCACTCTACTGATTTGATTGGCCAAAACAACTATTTTATATTAAAAAAATAACGCAGTCAATCACATTAGCGGAGTGCGCAATGAATATGCTAAAGTGACTCTAAATAGAGTTTTTATTTATCTATTTCCCTTTGCAAGTAGAATAAGGATTTATCAGGACCTGTTATTACAAAATAAAGTTGGAAGATCTTGGAAATGAAATTTTTTTGTATTGATTGAAAAAATTATTTATTTTCTGTATTGATTGTAAAAATTATTTCAGACAATTACAAACACAGCTTTTTATAAATCAAGAAAGCTAACTAAAGGTTAACTAACCTAACTAGCTCATAGTTGAGTTAGTATGATGACGTATGCAAAGTATGTAAATTGTGCTATTATATAAAGGGATTACAATCTTAATAAAGCCCCTTCAAGATGATGGAGTGTATATGTTTAAAACATCCATCTTGGACATCAAAGAATGAAAAAGACCAAATACAAGTAGTTTAGCCAAGAGATCAGCAACTTGATTTTCAAATGCGACATGCAAAGTACAAATAATGCCTTTCTTGAACTTTACCTCAGATAAGATGACAATCTAACTCAGAATATTTTGTTCTCTTGTGAAATATGGGGTTAGCAGCAATATGAAAGGATGCTTGATTGTCACAAAAAAGTAGCTTTATCATGATCAACAGACAAGTCTCAAATCAAATAAAGAATCCAAGAAAGTTCACATATAGCTAAAGCCATGGATCTATATTCGGCTCGAGCAGATGATTTGGATACAACATGTTGTTTCTTCAATTTCCAAGAAATCAAAAAGTTACCAAGAAATATAGATTAACCTAAAATCAGGGCAACTGGCCCAATCCGACTCTGCAAATGCCTAAGATGTATAGAAGATAAAGTTAGAAAAAAAATGTCTTGACTAAGAGAACCTTTGATGTATCGTAAAATTCTATGAGCAACTTGAAGGTCAGGAGCACTGAGGGGAATCCAAAAACTGACTAAGATGATGTATTGAGAAACTAATGTCAGATATGGTGTGTTAAATATAGCAATCTGCCGATCAACCTTCTATAAGAAGGATCCTCAAGTAAAATATCATCAGACTTGCAAAGCACGAGATGAGAATTCAGAGGAGTAGACATTGGTTTAAAATCGAGAAAGCCAGTATTAGAAAGAATTTCTAAGGCATATTTTATCTAGCTAATATAAATTCCTTTCTTGGATGGAACTCTCTCATTCCCAAAAAATATTTGAGCTCCCTAAATCTTAACTTTAAATGGTGCACGAATTTTATTGCTTTGCAATGACTGGGTACTCAGGTGTTCTCAAAATCCCTCACTACTATTCATTATTTTATTATTATTTTTCATCTATTTTTTACTACTATTCAATATTCTATCATTAGTTTTTCATTAATTTTTTACTATTATTCACAGAATATCTTAGAATATCTCACTATCCCAACATTTTATCATTAATTTTTTATTAATTTTTCACTACTATTCACAAAATATCTTAGAACATCTCACTATTCCAACGCAACCTGAATCTAACATATTACAAAAATGTTAAGTAGCAATTTTCCTTATTTATTCATTAGGAGTCCAAAAAATGTTAAAACATAATGTATACTGTATCACAAAGTGAGGATATGAGCCCAACCCTTATATATATATATATATATATATATATATATATATATATATATATATGGTAGTTCGTGCTAGACATCCGCCTTTGAAGGCAGTACTCATTCCTTTTAAAGGAACAAAAGTCAAGGAATCTGATCTTGGTTTGGAATAGTTTGATCTTTTTCGTAGAAACGACAGGTTCACCTGCTCCTGGATATCCATTAATCCAGGTATCTACTTCACCAGCAACATCCCAACGAGGAAAAGCCACCAGCTCATCCTCAAAGAAATCCTCAAAGTCTAAAAAGAATAATGACATTCTAGATAGACTTGATAAAAAGAATTTAATAAAATTACTTGAAAAACAACTGTCAAAGTCTCTGAGCAATGATTCTAAAGAAAACAAGAATTCAGAAGCATCATTAGAAACTTCATACAGCAATGTGTTTAGTCACGATTCAGAAGATACCTCAAGGTTAACTGATAATTGACTACTACTTGAGTTCAAAGAAGATTAACCCTAGTCTCTTTTGATATTTGTCGCCTTATGCCGAAAGCAGCAGCCCACAGAGACAGCTGAAGACATAAAGACGACTACTATACTATTTTGTCATCTTATGCTGAAAACAGCAGCCCACAGAGACAGCTGGAAGACATAATGATGATACTTGTGTCTGTGCTTAAACAGTTCCCACTGTTCACTCACGGATTTACTTTTACTGTTTTACTTTAATAATTATAAACAAGAACTCCTTGTGTTATAAAAGGAGAACCTCACTTCATGCTTAGGTAGAACTCACCCCCGAGAATCAGAACTCCAACCTATTCTCCTAATCTTGAGTTTCGTAATTTGTAAGTGCAAATCTGCACTACCTTATTTTCTGTATTTAAGCTTTGTAATTTTAATAAAAGCTTATATGTTCATTTCGAATAATTTTGTTCATGCATACATGCATTTGGCTGGTTCAACCGCCTAAATTTATTTATGCTGCATAATTTATTTATTGCACATTCATTCTAATCACACTGCTCTTTCTTTCCTTCTCTTCTTCTTCAGTCTTTCTCCATTCCGCTTGTTTTTTGTATCAAAGTCATTCTGGTATCTACTTGTTCGTAATTGCTTTTATTTCATTTTGTCTATTTTGTTGTTCTACAACCCCCACCCTGAGTTCTTACTTTGGTTGGTCCACTGCCTTGTTGTCTGTCTAATACCCTAGGTAAGTCCCGTTTGCCAGAGAGCGTTGAGGGCAGTTTGAGTTGTCGGGTCGGATAAGGTATAGTGTTCGCATGCCCCTGAAGTGCGAAGATCGGTGTTGTCTAATGACAAAATAAATAGAATGGATAGATCCAATTCAACAATTAGTTCCAGATCGACTATGCCACCAGACATAGTTAATGAAGAAGACTGCTCTTTTGAAGAGACAGTACCACATATGCTGGAATCTTGGAAGATTCCAAAACTTAATGTTAATTCCATTTATCGAACCTCTTGGGTTTAAAATACTTTCAAAGCTGCTTTTAATGTTCAAACTGTCGAACAAACTTATGCTCTTTCAAAATCTCAAGTCACTTCTGCTTATTATTCTACCAAAGAAGGTGAAACTTCTGCTGGTAAACCCATAGAAGAAGAAGCTGATAAAGAAGAAAAAAACTCATCTTTATCACCGACAGCTTCAGATATGGTTACTCCTATTCATCATAATTTAACTGTTCTAAATAAACCATTTGAGTTTGATTTAGTTGTTCTCTTTGAAGAATATAAACTTTCAAAAAATCGTGATAAGCGAAAAGCCTATCATGCGAAATATTCTGATAAAGAAAAACTTCGCGTCAAGCGAAAATGGAAATAAGAAATGAATAAGCAACAAAAGCATATTCTTTTCTTCGATTTCGTTGAAAATCATTATGTTTCTAACAATACTTTAAATGTTGTTAAAACTGATTTTGTCAATGAAGAATGAAAGATGGTAGTTCATGCTAGCCATCCGTCTTTGGAGACAGTACTCATTCCTTTTAAAGGAACAGAAGTCACTGTTTCACCTTTCAAAATCCCCGAATCTGTTTCTAGAGATCCAGAGAAGGACAAGATTTTAAAAGAAACAAAAAATGTTATTTTTCAAAATAACTTTGTAAATCTTGCTCTTCATACGATCGGACAACAGCTAGATCGGATTGAAGAAAATGTTGAAAAACCTAATTTTACTTCAACTCCCATTTTTAATGAAAATCCTTTGGTTCTCTCCAAAGTCAGCCAAAGAAAATTTTTTCAAATTTCTTAAAAACCTTTGATTATCTTACCATAAAGTCAAGCCAAAATTTACTTTAAAACCATTCAGGCCAGTACTATTGATAAGATTGATCAAATGATTGCTGATCTTAAAAAAAAAAAAAAAACCTTCCACCAATGCTCTCACAAGCAATGAAGTAGAAGGAGTTCTTGTAGAAACCACATATGAGTCTTCTAACGACCATTCTTATGAGGAAAAGGATATTGATTTACTAGAAAAGAATTTTCAAGATCTTAATTTCAAACCTGAAATCGCCAGATTTTCTTCAAAAGGATCCAAACCAATGATTCTAACGAAGAACTGGTATTCCAGGCCTATCCCTCCTGATTTACAATTTGAAGAAAAAGTTTTTCAAAACCAATCTTCTTACTCTGCCGACAAGGTTTACGAATAGAATATTGATGGATTCTCAGAACAAGAAATCATCAATACTATAAGTAAAATGTCACTTGTCACAAATGCTTATATTAACAATAATATCAGTCAACCTGATATTGTTATGATTTTAACACAAGAATTTTCCAGTGTTTTGCGCAACTGGTGGGACAAACATCTCACTAGTGATGCTAAGGAAACCATTCAGAACGCTGTCAAACGTAATGATGAAGGGTTACCTATTTTTTATGAGACTATTGGGATGGCACATCCTGATGGTATTAATAATTTGATTTATACCATTTTAAAACATTTTATTGGAACACCATCTGATAGAACTAGTCGCGTCAGCGATTAGTTAAACAATCTAAGATGTCATCAGATGTCAGATTATAGATGATACCAAGATGTTTTTATCTCTAGAGTAATGCTTCGTGATGATAGTCAGAAGCCTTACTGGAAAGAAAAATTCATTGATGGTCTACCTCGTTTGTTTGCTTACAAAGTGAAGGATGAACTTACTAATATATCTGGATCTCTGGTTTCAAATCCTGTTACATCTTAGTATTTCCTCCCAAAATGAAAATTTGAGTATTTGCGTAAGCCTTTTGTATCCTATCTGTTTCATGTAGAACCAAACCGGTCTGTATATACAGATGCATTCAAAATTGCTTCCACCTATTTTCCTCCCAATTTTCACTAAATACCTGAAGATTCCTCTAAGAATCTCCAGTTTTATTCCAGTATCCTAATATTAACCAATTCCATTGTTATAAAACTCATTTATAAAAAAATGATTCCACAAAACTAATTTACCATAGTGCCTATATCCTCCGAGTCATCACAGAGGAAGAATGGGGAACAAATCCTTGTACTCCAAAACGACTCTCAGATACAGCTACTTCTTTTAATTACCATGATTATATTACTGTCTGGAATCGTTTCATTTTTTTCCAGGTACCTGATATGAGGGTTCTACATGAAACAGATAGGATACAAAAGGCTTACGCAAATACTCAGATTTTCCTTTTGGGAGGAAATACTGAGATGTAACAGGATTTGAAACCTTTGATGCAATTGCCTTGTCATATGGATCAAAGGGCGTAGAAACCGTTGACGCAAAGGTCGCAGGTTGAATAATTTTACCAAGAGGTGTGAACCTATTGGCAATGTCTAAAGCAGTTGACATAGGGGTGTGTGCCGGCTCATTTTTAATTAGCTTGAGGCTAGGAATTGTGGGAGGGATATTGGTCTGCTTTTCTTTATCTTTTTTCTTACTCATGGTTGGGTGTCTGCAAGAATTCACGGGTAAGAAAATCAGGGATAGAATTGTTGGTGCCTTTAATAAATTCAATATCAAAATAAAAAACACTTAAAATAACTTGTCATCGTGCAAAAATATATTTTGATGCAATGTTTTGAACATCAAATTTAGCACTCATGCAATCAATTCTTAATAGGAATTTCTTATTAAGTAAATCAAATTAAAATTTAGAAATACATAGTACTATAGATAAAATTTCTTTTTTAATAGTACTATATTTTTCTTGTGCAGGATTTCAGACTCTAGAATAGAAGCGAACAATTTATTCAGAAGAGCTTGGTGAAACAGATTGTTTCAGAATGCCACCATAACCTATGTCAGAGGCATCTGTTTCAACAATTTTAAATAAATCAGAAGTAGAGATACCAAAGCACAAAAGAATCTTAATATGTGCCTTAATTTTCTTTATTAGATTAGTATGTATTTCTGTCCAAAGAAGAGGTTTGGAAATGAGTCGTTTGAACAAGGAACGACATTGTTTCCTTATATCCTTGTAGAAATCAACAACATAGTTGAGAGATCCTAAGGATCTCTGTAATTATTTTTTATTAATTATGACATCAAGAAATTTATCAACAAATTCACTGGATATAATATATATATATCTATATATATATTCCTTGGTTAGACGAGAAAATCCGATGTCAGGAATTGTTCGATACCATCGGGAGCCCTACTGCATTCCACTGAAGCACAAGATGAACAATAAACTTCCAAAATTGCATATTACAAGCTACTCTTACACCAATAACAACAACAACAAAATGAAAAAGGAAAACGGATACCAACAATATACAAAGACACTACTCTCTTAAATTTTAATACTACTGGCACGTAATGAGTACCAATTTTGCTGTGGTGGAAAAAGCAAAACTTGAAAAATGAACTTGAAAAAGTCTTGGATCGACTTTTTTAACACATTCCCATCACCGAAGAGCGTTGACAAAAGCCATCAAGGATTCAACATCCCTCTTCTCGGAAGGATACTTTATTGGCCGACAAGAGCCTTTGGGGAAGCAAAGTATTGTGGGGAAGCTGCCTAGTTGCAGTTCTCGCTGGGCATACTCCTTATGCTCCCCGTCTGCCCTGAACTTTCCCACCTTAACACCCGTCCCTGCTAATTTCTCAGCCAACTCAACGTATGAGGCTTCCATTGCCTGTTCACAATCCACACAAAATCCGATGATCAGAATAATTCAGAAAACGTAGGAAACAGCAAATTCAGAAATTTCTGTGAAATTATTTACCTGGCAGAAGGGGCACCATGGTGCATAGAGCACAACAATCCATGGTTCTTTCCGTTTCTCCAATCTTGCCAAATTCTCTATCCCATTTCTGCTCAAGTTAACCAGATTCTGGCTGTTGAAAATGTCAGGAACCGTGGCAGTTCCCTTTGCATGGGCTGCTCCATTTTCAATACCATTTAGTTGAGCTCTGTTTTCTTCCTTGATATTTCCTTTGTGGAGGCCACACTCCTTAGCCTTGGCATCCTCCCACCACCATCTTCCCTCCCTCTCATGCTGCCCTGGTAAGACAGGCCTTGTGCATGGCTCACAACCAATTGAGATGTATCCTTGTGAGTGCAATGAATTCACAGGCACATTCATGGTATGGAGAAAGTTCCATATGTCTTGACCCTGAACGTTTGCCACTGGATTCCACTTTACCAAGCTCCCAATCTCGCCATCCATCCCCTCAAACACTGGGTCCACTTGGACAATTGGAATCTCAGACCTAGTACCTGGAGATTGATCTTTTCGTTGGCCTGTGATCCAGGCACGAAGCCCCTTAAGGGCCCTCCTCAGGGGCCTTACCTTCCTCACGCGGCAACACTCCTGGTGCCCATCCTCATAAAAAGAAAACAAACCCTTGTTCCTTACTAATGCCTGCACTTCGACAGCGTCAGGAAACATGTATTCAATGCGGATGCCATAATGCTTCTCCACTTGGTCAAAGAATTGGTAAGTTTCTGGGTTTAGCCTCCCAGTGTCCAGGCTGAAGACTCTATACGGTCTACCCGTTAGGTGTGCATACTCAATCAGAGCAACATCTTCAGCACCACTGAAAAAAAATAGACTTGTTATTAAGCAGGCCTCAATGGGCAAAAGGTCAAATCCACAAATCTACCCAGAGAATGGTCTTATAAATACAAGGATTAGATATAGGTCTAAAACCTGAGACGCAACCTACGAACAAAATCAAGCCACAAGATTGGAGAGAATCCTAGTAGAATTACAGATTTCAATATGGCCGCAACAAGCAACTTTCACGAGCCCCTTAATCAATTTCATTATGATTACTTTCTGTTTATTTATTCCCCATAAAACCGCTTCATCACCATTTGAATCAGCGAGAATTTGTGGTAAGATTACATGGTGCGTGCTAGAATTTATGAAATTCCGTGATCACAGGGTTCTAGAAACTCTAGTTAGTATTTTGAATAAAAAATGTATGTTTACCACATCAGTATGCAAGTTTGCGAATTGTTATGGTATATATTCTTAGAAAACAATGAGTATTTGTCAACATAGTGGCACGTTTTAAATTTCCCCCTCAACCTCTGGTATTAAATCACACAGTATACTCAATTATCCCCTCCACACAAAACGGACATTCGTTACAATAATTTCGCATATTCAGCAATACATTCACATTCAGCTGGATATTGTAATCGAATAATCCATTGTAAACCACTAACAAAAAAGTAGTTAATTTGAATTGAATAGTAACAATTAGAGAAAGAGAAAGCTACCTGAAAGCAATTGCAATGTCGTTGCCGAACTTCTCAAGGGCCTTGTCGATAATCTCTAGAGGGGAAGCATTTTCAAGCTCTTTAGCTAATCGCTCATAGTCCTCCACCTCTACCTTCTCCACCACTTCTGCACGATTCAAATACAAAACCGAAACAATGAGTTTCTGTACAAACCACCATTATGATTACTTAAATCATCAATTGATAGCCGCTGACGCACAAACTTACCAGAGGCAGCAATCGTTGCCGCAAGAGGGACAATCGAGTCATTTCGTTTAGGTTCGGCGTTGACCGGCTTGACCGAGCACCGTCTTTGGGAGAAGTTCACGGCTCGGGATAGAGCATGAGTGCGATCCCGATCCACTAGCCGGAACGAACCGATTTGTGGAGCTGAAAATCCAAACACCAAAATAAAAAACGATATTTCAGTTACAGATCATGCGAAATCCAAATGCAACGTAACCGAACAAAATCTAACGGCCTTGGAGATTCAGGAAAATAAAACGAAATGAAATTGAATTATAGTAAAATCACCTTTAAGCTCAGAAGAAGAAGAGGAAAATGGGAAGCTAGAACCAGAAACCGCGGTGGATGCAGAAGAAGAAGAAGAGGCAAAAGCGAGCGCCATCTCTGAATTCTCTCTCTATCTCTCTGTTTTTGACCTGTTCTCGTCGGCCGTCGAAATTCAGGATTAAATAAGAACCTGAGAAGAGAGCGGCCTTTCTAGGTTCATTGAACCTAGACGGAAATCCGTACTGCGGCAGCCTCTGTCCACGTGCTTACGTGGCGGATTTTCATTGGGTTGTGCCCAATCGCGTCGCTAAGCGATTTCGTCACGTCGCGAGCCCAGTTTGACCCCTGACCCTTGGTTAAGAATCGGGTCACACGTCTCTCTCTCTCTCTCTCTCTCTCTAATCTCAATTAACGTGGTCAAGTTCAACTTCCGAGATTCTTCTGGCTGCTTTCCTCCGTCGCGCATAATTAACTCATTTGCTAATGACCTGATTACATGGAAAATGCTGGACCCTACACGTGGTTTTTGTTCAAGTCCAAATCTTCCAGACTTGAAGTCCACAGGTTGGATCCTCTTTATTAGCCTCCCATTTTTATATGGCTCACAAAGGAGATGGAAGTACGCGATTTTGGAAGGACATGAGAGGATCAAGAATTTCGTATTAAGCCCTTTGATTATATATTCATCATTAGAACTGTATATCATGCTAAAATAATATGTTTTATAATGAAATTGAGATGATACGTTGTAAAATTAAAGAGAAATAACGGGATAATTGAAATGTTGTAACATGTGTAACAACTTTTTTGAGAGCTTAATATCATCATTTATTTTAAGTAGGCTTGCAACCCAAGCTCAAAACATCTAGTATGCGTCTGACTTGATTACTCCCATTTAAGGTGCTAACCCAACCCAACTCGACTCGTCAAAACAAATGCAAGTTGAACCTGTATGACTAACTGATCTTGAAATATAAAAAAATAAAAAAATAAAGAATAAAAATACTCCCCTCTAATTTCTACTTCATCGGTAGAGGGATCTTTACCCAATTCGTCTTCATTGAGATCAAACATCATGAAGATCCATTTGCCATGAAAATACTCCCAATAGAAGAGGCCCTAGCAACTCAATATTTTGGCTCGGCTCTTCCAAAGTATTCTCATCTCTCATTAGCATGCCACAAAGTAAAACTAGTAGCCACTTTTGTGATTTTGACCTCAACGAGACGAATTGGATATTGATTTGGAGAATGTGCCTGAAGAGAACGATGAGTAGAAACAGAAGCAAAGCCCACTTCAAGACCTTTGACTACACCCACCCAACTCTCTCGATATTCCTTCGAAGAAAATTCTCAAAGGAAAAAAAATCTCAGTCCCAAACCTAGATCTGAAAGATCCTTTCAGAGTCTAGCTTCATTTTTTCTTGATGGTGAGAATCGTTGGCAAGATTTATTCTCCGACTATGAAGTCCCAATCCTTTTTTTTTTCTCTCACTATCGTTGGCAGATTAGGTTCTTTTTCGGTGATCGGTTTCGACCGATAGATGATGAAATGAACCCGTTACAGATTTTGACCCGTTGAACCCGATTTTAGTCCCGTGGGCTGATGTCGGGCTTTTTGGTTTGAACGGGCCAAGCCTTTTATGCACAGGCCTAATTTTAAGCATTTTACATGTTATAAATGATCTTCAAGATTTCATTTTATATGTATGGAATGATAAGTAATATAAAGATGTGATACATCAATTAAGATGATGCATTGATAAATTTGAGATGATGTAATAATTCTAATAAATATGTATGCATTTACAGCATGATGATAATTGTTGGATTTATAAGAATGATTAAATTAACAAGTGAAATTAAAGGTTGAAACACCTTAGTATTAGCAGTAAATTAAAGAGCAAGTCTACATATGTTGTATCTATATTTCTTTTCTTTTAGATTTTTAAAATTCAAACACTAATTTTAGGAGTTGTGATATGATGCATAAGCATAGCTAGATTCATGTTATTCTAGAAAAAAAAATTTTTTTGAAAGAGAGGGAAAGAGATAAAGTTTGCATTTTTTTTTTTTAAAAAAAAAGAGATAAAGTTTAATATTTGGACAATGTTAAGGTCGCCCATAGGGTTGTAAATGAATTAATCTATTCGATAGCCCGTTCGGTACTCGCTCGATTAAATTCGAATCAAACTTGACTCGTGAAAAAAAAGCTCGTTCGTGAAAGCAGATACTTGCTCGATTTGTAAATAACACATACTCGATAAAACTTGACTCGACTCGGCTAAGACTTGTTATGGCCTGCTCGTTTATATTCGAGTCAACTCGTTAGCTCAACTCAATTAAAACTCATTCATATATTGATAAATATATACATACACCTATGTATATATACATATATATGTATTAGCTAATAATATAAGTATACCACTTTTATAATTAAATATATAATATGTTATCTAATTATTTATGTCTATACAGTGAATATACTTCATAAGTATATTTTATAATTTGTATAATAATTAGTCAATAAAATTTAATAATTTCATATACTAGTATGTGGGAACCATATATGAAATAGATATATGCTATCTAAGTGTATGTATTAATAATATATGTATGTATATAATATATTGTTATTTTGGATAAATATAAACTAGTTAGATATTAATTATTTATAAATTTTTTAAAATTTTATAATTCAATAGAGGCTCTACTTGTTAGTTGTATAAATTCAATATTAGATTATTTATTTATTTATTTTATTAATTACTAAATTTTATTAAAAAAATAAACAATTCGAGCTCGAGCTCAGCTCGACTCGAACTCGTTTGTGGGATAAGATCGAGGTCGAGTTAAGAGTTTAGCTTATCAAGTCGAGCTCGAACAAAGAATAAAGAAAAATCTCGAGCTTGGGCTCAAGCTCGAGATCGAGTATTTTGAGTCGAGTCAAGTTCGGCAAGTCAAAGATAGACTCGGCTCGGCTCGATTGCAGCCCTAGTCACCCAGCTTGTAGGGCGTGCTTTTGGGGCTAGTTTGGGTCATTGAGAGAATACTTTACTATTATTTATTATTTATTATTTTATTATTATTTTTCATTTATTTTTTATTACTATACACTATTATTCAATATTCTATTATTATTTTTTTTTTATTTTTTTATTACTATTTACAGAATATATGAGATCATCCCACTATCTAAACAAACCTATGTATTTGGAACTTTTTTTTCATTTTCTTTTAAATCTTTTTTTAACATATTTAATCATTAAAAAAAAGTACACAACTTCATTAATAATAGTCATTTTCTTCCCCATTAAAAAATAAATAAAAAAACAGAGCGATCAAATTTAAGAATACAAGTTGGGCGGCTGACTATATTTTCCTTGATATTTTATATCCGAACATGATCACTCATCATAATCATTAGATTATTATAAAAATAAAAATAAAAAGCTGTGAGAGAGAACACCCATGGGATCTTTCGAATCATACATGATATTCAAAAGAACTTTACACGGCTTATTTAATTCAAAAGAACATCATAAACCCTTTTTTTTCTTTTCTCTATTTCTTCATTTATTAGCTACTTTCTTTGTTCAATAACTATAATTTATTTCCCAATAAACAACATATATTATGCATTCATTTCATTCATATTGTTGATGTGATATTATTTACCAGTTTTTAGATTTTTTATTTTAAAAAATAAATATTGATTTAATAGAGAATATTACAAAAACATAATAATACAATACAAGTATTCTTGAGTACAAATATGCTTAATCATTAAAATTTATATTACATAAATATTTTAAAAATAATTGAAATTTGAAAGTATTATTTTTAGCGCTTTATCCAAATTGAACAATCATATTTAAGGAAATTATAAAGAAATTACAATATTTAATTGTGATGTTTGAAATATTGTAACCATAATGATATATAATATAATTTACACTTTTTTTTATTGGATAATAAAATTTAGATTAATGTCGACACCAATCATTTGAGTTTTTAATGTGGAAGTGGTGAATCTTCACCTCATAATCTCATGATGGTGGTGGTGGTGACCCGCATATTATTTTATTCTTTAATTACTGGTCCCTAGTATTTTGTCTGAAAACGGTGTCGTGGTCGTCCCCGTCAAAATCACACCATTTCTTGAGAGAAAGAGAGAGAGAGAGAAAGAGAACCCATCTTTCACATAAAATAAATTTAAATTGAACAAGAAAACCGTATATGTACGTAAAGAAATTTATGGGCATTTTTTTTTGGCCATTTGTTGCTATTTTTTATTTATTTGATTTTTAGAAAGTAGGAAATTCAGCAATCAAGGCGAAGATGATTTTTTTATTGTAGATAGTGATGGATGAATATTATTTAAAATAAATAAAATAAAATAAAATAATTATATAAAATAATTTAGGCCATTAACATTTGTGGCTGGTAGTCTTTTTGTTTACTCCAAAAGTGACAAATATAATAAGACCAAGTTGAGAAGGTGAGGTGATCCTTCGTATTTGGACCCTTTAGAACCTTTTTGGATCACGCGTCTGCGAAGAGTTAAATTAGATTTTTAGTTTTTGTATAATATCCCCCGAATTTCTCAAAATTTATATTAAAATCTTTCTAACAACTCTGGATATTTTTTTTTCTTTTTTTTTTTTTAAAGAAAATTATCATCATTTATTCATCAAAAAAATTTACATTCATGACTAGATATATTCTGAGACGTTTCCATATCAAACATGACATCATAAACCAAAATAATGCATTTGGAGCTCTACCAGAATACTATTTCATTTTATGACTGGTTTGGTCTTCACTATTATTGATACTATCTACAGACAAACGTTCAAAAGACAACACTCTCTGCCTAAACAGAGACTTAATCTCTGTAGATAAACGTCTGAGATACGAACTCTTTTTTTTATTTTAATTAACAATAAGAAAATAAAAAAGGAAAGTAGTAAAATAGATACGAAAAATGACAAATTACAGTTTGGACTAATTATGGTAGATTCGATATCTGTGACGTCCCACGAAGGTAACACACTTGTCTCTTTTCAGTCACAAATGTCAAGTCTAAAAGGTCCGGTGGTGGTGAGTCCGGTAATCTGGCGCGTGTCAAGAAGAGCTACTAAAAGGGGTGGCGTGTGAGGACCACACGCAGATGTGGACGGTGTGTGAGAATCACGCGTGATGATTTTCGCAAAACTACCACTTTCCTTAAAACAATTTTTGACCAGTGAATCTATTTGTGTTGCGCGTATCTCTCAGCAGTTATCGAAAAGTTATAGATTTGTCTTTTTCAGTCTTGAATAAAGAAAAATAAAATTAAACAAAAGAAATCTTGATAAACAAGATCAGTGAATAGAGAAAGGAAAGAATGAAATGGAGGATTGGAGGAAGTGGGGCGGAGGTTAGTGCCTTCAGTGGGAATCTTGACAGGCCGAAATTGATGCAAGTAGTTTTTGGGCCCCTACTATACAGAACGATTCAACCTTTGATATGGGGTCGGAAATAAAAGGGTTGCAGTGGGAGAAAGGACCACGATCGTGTTAAACGCTACGTCTACATGCAACTGCGACCTATGCTGGTATATGTTGCCTCTCCACATAGTAGTAATGTAAATGAAAAATAACCTTTCCTTTTGTACAATCAATATAGACATGTCTGAGAGATTGACATGTTTTTGCTCAACTTTTCTTATATGTTAGGGTAGTAAAAGTATTTGTTTGAAAATGTTTGTGAACAGTAATAAAAAAGTAATAATAGAATATTGAATATTAGTAAAAAGTAATAAATAGTAATAAAAAATAGATAAAAATTAATAATAAAATAATAAATAATAATGAAGTATTCTGAGAGTACCTCAATATCCAAACTCGCGACAGTTCTAAGAATCTTGCCTGTTAAGAGAATTTTTATCAAAACTTGAGAGGCTTAATTGAGAGAAAGACTGACAGATAAAGTGGCTTCAACAATATTTATTATTTCTAACTTAAAAGTTTTAAAATTCGAACAAGAATTTAAAAATATATTAACACATTGATTCCATTCAACAAAAATACATTATTTTCTGGTTTTTTATTTATTTTGTTTTTAGAAAGTATATGCTTGATATGTCAAAGGTTTGAGTACATATGTTCTCACAAAATAAATTTTTGAACTTATACATCTCTCTACTTTATGCAATCCACTTTGTATATACTAACCCTATGAGTCATCTTGACAAAATTTATTTACAAAGTACTGTGATGAACTTATATGTATGCACATTATAATTAAGTTTTATATTTATTATTGAGATGCTTATCCTACCAAATACAAATAGTTGATCTATATAGAAAAAGTCAGTGTTAGATCACTGCGAAAAAGACAAATACCATACACAGATCTATCCCTTAAGTCCTTATAGAAATAATCATGACTCAAATCATTGTGAAAAAAGATGAGTAACAAAAATGGACATAAAAAAAAAAAAGGTTGTGCAAACTATTGTTTGGAGGAGATACTCATGTATCTAGGCTCTAGCATAAAGTTTTACTTTTGAGGTGAGTGACAGTCTCTTGGGAGCATATATAAGAAGAAAATACTTATGAATAATATTATAAAAAATATATTGAAAAAAAAAAGAAATAAAGAGTTACTTTTCTATATAAGTTTGCTTACTCATACACTCACATGAACTTTAACATTGATGATCTTATGAGATGTGAACATTCATGGTGATTATTGCAAATAAGAGGGCGTACTCTATTGATTTTTATTTTTATTTTTTGTGAGCGACACTATGTTTTGAACTAAGATGCATGTAGGTATGTTACTTGCCCCATTACTTATATATATAAAAATAAAATTTTTTGTTAATTTTTTTTATTATTTATTTATTTTGGTTTATATAAAATATATTGAAGTATTGGTTAGTGTTGGGAGCTCTTTTTATATTTGCTGCATAAGTCCTAATGGTAGGTCTCTGTTTCGCTTCTAAGTCACAGGGGGACTATCAAGTAACCCATGCATGGCAATAGCCACGTAAGTGTTTTAGCCCTACACGAGTACATGCCTAGAACTTATCTCCGATATTATTTCCTTTTCACTTGCAAGAACTCACCCAGATACATGGCACTCTCCATTTTCAAGGCCTAGTCATATGCCACTTCACACTTATCAGTTTCGTGTTTCTTGTGATTAAAACACAAAACAAAGACTTCTAATCTACATTTCTTCATCACAGTAAGGTTTCTATTTCAATCAAATCCCTCTCCTTCTCAAAGTCTAGGGTTCGGCGCATATTTATGGAGATTGAGTTGTTGATTTTAGTTATGTGAAGCTGAATCTTGGATTTTGGTTGGGTTGAGTAGACATTTACACATATGATTACATGGATCTATATTTTGCATGTATTGATGATGATTTTTGGTGGGTTATGGGATAATTCATGTCGGTTTTAAACTAATGTCCACCGAGTGTTTATTTTTATGTCTTAACCAAACTACTTCATTCATTTTGTCATGATTTTACTTACATTTATGCTTATACATCAGGTGCATTTAATCCATGAAAAGTTGAGACATGGAGTTGTTTATCATGTCTTTCGTAGTGTCTTCATCTCGGCTCACATAAGTTGTGTGTAGTGAAGTTCTGTTCGATCGGGGTGGCATGCTCCAAGCAGTGGTGCAAACAATCAGTGGAACAAATGTAGAGAATGATGGTGGCATTCAGCGTTGCCTTCTAGCCTCACAATAGAGAGTAATCTTCAACATGAGAGAGAGAGAAAGATAATTTAACCCTAAAATGAAACGACATGTTTTGGAGAATTATAAACTCCCCAAAGCAACATCGTTACATTTTAAAAAATATTTTTTAAATATGTGTAATATATATATATATATATATATATATATATATATATAACCCTCGTGAGATCGTCCAAGCGGATGGGTCGGGTGCTGGTACCCGGTCCCCACCCCTACATGGAATAGAGAAACATTGGGATGTTTTGAAATTATTTTGGTCTCATCCCATCTCATTTTCTTCTCAAATATCATTTAAATACAAACACTTCTAAACTAATCATTATAACTTTTTTAAATTAATCATTACATTTTTTTCAAACTTTTAAACAAAAAAAAAAGATTCAACTTTTTCAAATATTAGAATAAAAATTATATTATAACAATATTTTAGTTTTATAATATTTTTTTATTGAATTTTTTCTCTCTTCTTTCCTAAAAGTCCATAAAATATTAGGTGCAGTTGAGATAGTGAGATGAGATGAAATAGTTTTAGATGAAAGTTGAAAGTTTAATAAAATATTGTTAGAATATTATTTTTTAATATTATTATTATTTTGAAATTTGAAAAAATTGAATTGTTTATTAAATTTTATGTGAAAATTTAAGAAAATTATAATGATGAGATGAGATAAAACACTTTTATTATCCAAACTCAAACTATCTCACTAATATTCACAGATCATCTTACTACTACTATGTCATCTTACTCTCGCGGTTTGAATTGAGTTTTTTTTTTTTTTTTTGGGTGTTTTCTATAAGTTTCATCTTCATTTTAATAATCTTCTTAATATCTTATGATGTAGTTCAAACAATTGTTAAGCAAGTGAAATTTAAATAGTTTTTTTATCACATACGTCATATTATAAGATGATGAAATAATGGTAATTAAGAGGATAATGTGTAGTATTATTTATTACTTTTAACTGCATAGCTCTTCTATTGGTCAAGCCGCAATATCATATGCAACGGGCTTGACAACCGTCCTGAAATTTAGCTTACCATAAAAAAATAAAAAAAAAGGTACAAAAAAGGGAATAAATATACCAAATCCGATTGAAGCTACACCTCAACATTTACACGAATTACGAGCTACGATTTTAAGGCGGGTGCGGCTGCTATGCCGCCCCATGTTACAGCTGGGCATATTGTTCAGTGTAATTTTTTTTTATATATTTTTTTAATATATTTAAATATTTTTTTAAAAAAAATATCAATATATTTAAAATTATTTTTTTAATTATTAAATAAAAAAAGATATTTTTTTTACCAAACGGTTAAATGGAACGGTTACAATAGGTGAGTAAAGTAATGTTTCTCTTTTAGTATCCATTTGGATGCGCAGATAAGATTCGAATAATCTCATTTCAAGACTCGATTGTGCTATTTATTTTATCTAAATATCCAAACGTATATAAGACAATGCTACATCCTTCGTTGGGGCTCTGCTTGGGTGTAGCATTATTTTACATATATTTTTTTTTGAAGTTATTTTTTATATAGATTTTTTAATATTTTTTAATATTTTAAAAAAATAAAATAAATTTAAAATATCATTAAAAAAATACTTTCTTAATTAGAAAGTAAAAAAAAATTATTAAAAAATACTTTCTAAGTAAAATAAAAAATTACTTCTTGATTAAGAAAATACTTTTTAATAATAATATTATTTTTTTTTAAATATTTAAAATTATTAAAAAATAATAAAAAAATTTAAAAAAGCACGTAGAAGTATATTGCTATAACCCAACGGAGCCTCCAGCATTTTCCAACGTATATATTATGTTTTAACTATTCTATACACTGTACATTGATATAACAATTGATTTCCAGCCCATCTGACACGAGACTGTTCTCCTACACCTCACATCCCAATAGTCACGACAACGCATGCACCTAACAATTGAAGGTGACTATAAGTTTGAGATTTTATTATAAAATTCGATACTAAAAATTGGAAAAAAAATAACTACCATATTTTTAATATATATAATTATATATTAAAATTTTTTATTTTATTGTAATATATAATCAGAAAAGCATTTCGTTTAACAAAGAAATGCTTTCATTTTTAAGAATATTGAAATAATCATGACCAACTACAAAAAAATATATTTTGGAAAAGTCAAAATATTTATGAGTTTTTAAATTAATAATAGATATTACTTATTTGTAATATATTTATAATATTTTCCATCTAATAATTAAATACTTCTCAATAATTAGTAGGACCACCACTTTATCAAATTTCAAAAAGTTAAACTCATATTATCTTGTCTCACTATCAAAATATACATTTTTCTTATAAACCAGCACATCTCAACTCACTATCTAAACACATATATTTTTACAAAATATATTATCTTATCTTAACTTAAAAATCTCAGTACTATTTAAAATATGTTATCTCATCTCATTTGAACTATGTAATTAAACGAGGCCTAAGTCACAACATGTTTAGAAAAGCATAAACAAACATAATTTTTTTAAATGATATTTACAGTCATAGAATGCGCATGCGTCACACACTCATTTTTAAGAAAATGAGTAAATATGAAATCGACATAAAAAAATTAATTTTTTAATAATAGACCCTACTCTTTTTTAAAAGAAATGCGCTATACTTGCGCAACACATTCTTATTTTTTTTTTGGGTAAAAGCTAAAATCAATGTCATAAAAGAGAAATGATTTAGACAAATCTCAAATAGATAAATCTCATATAAGCCCTTATAAAAATGTAAATTCTACCTTAAAAAAATATTAAAAAAATTATTTTTTATGAATAAGATCCATTTTTTTTACGAAGAACTTATATAAAATTTATACTTAACGTTACTCCAAATAAAAATTCCCTCGAACCAAACAGTCCATAAAACATGCAAAAGAGAGTGCCAAAAGTGGCTCGATCCTAACCACAACTTTTACTTGGAAGGCGATGTTTCTCTCGATTACTCCAACATTATTGAATTGAATAGATATATGTATGGAAGGCATCAAATAGAAGCAAGATAATATTATTCCTTAATTTTTATTTCTTATTTCTTTATAATATTTGGTGCTATATTAAGATATAATGAATAAATCACAATTAAAATAATGAGGAATAACAATTAATATTTTACCTTTTTAATCTGAATCGATTCATTTATGGCCGGTGCAAAACTACCATCCGTTACAACTTATAGAGAGAGAGAGAGAGGCGAACAGTGGGTAAAGACCTACGGTTGAGCCAATGTGACTCATACTGTCGCGTTTCTCGGTGACTGACTTCTCTCATCCGTTCGTCTCTACGTCGACTCCTCCTTTCCCACGTGTTTGCATACCCTATTGGCCCGTTATTTTGAGCTTCGGTAACTGTACGTCATACTATACTGAGTTCACTGAAGTGGATGCATCCTATAAAGATGATCTGCTGCTTACACTGATCCTTCTAGGGCATTCCACACTCCTCTTCGCTCTCTGTAAGCTCTCTCTCTCTCTCTCTCTCTCTCTCACTCTAGAGTTTCTGAATCTGAATTTGAGGCTGGGATGTAGTACTAGGTACGGCATTTGCTTGATCATATATCTTTTAGCTGTCTTGCAACTTTGTTTGTGGTTTGTATGAAAAAGTTAGTTATTTTGGGGTAGGATTATGGTGGAATTCTGAACCGGTATTGTTGATTACGTAGTTCAAATTTCATAGGATTTAATTCATTGTATATCACCAAAGGATAACAATTTTGAACTGAACTAGGATAATTAAGTTAGGATTTTAAGAACTCTGCTGCAGAGTCACTGAGGATCCTAATTCATATTCAACTATTATTCGAGGTGATTTCTCAGTAATTTAGTCATTTTTCCGGTCTTTGTCCATGTAAAGTGTACTGGAGAAGAACGAGCAAAATCTTTGTTACGTGGCTCATCTTTTAGCTTTCTTGTGCTTGGGTTTATAATTATACTAGAATATATATATATATATATATATATATATATATATATATATATCCTAATTCATATTCAACTATTATTCGAGGTGATTTCTCAGTAATTTAGTCATTTTTCCTGTCTTTGTCCATGTAAAGTGTACTGGAGAAGAACGAGCAAAATCTTTGTTACGTGGCTCATCTTTTAGCTTTCTTGTGCTTGGGTTTATAATTATACTAGAATATATATATATATATATATATATATATATATATATATATCATTTGAAAGCCTGGGCGACTGAATACTTCTCTTGGATTCATTTCTTGATTAATTAAAACAGAGAATATCACATTGATTCGGTTTTGTAATGGCTGAGGCTGCACCTGTTGCTGCTCCCAACGCTGAGCTGTTGGAATGGCCTAAGAAGGATAAGCGCCGGTTACTCCATGCAGTGTATCGTGTGGGTGATCTTGACCGTACCATCAAGTATGCATCTCAAGACATTGCTATCCCAGCTTTTGATGAGTTTTATGCTTGGATTTTATTAATTTCCTCTACATGCTTTTTTGTGGTGGTCAGGTTTTATACTGAATGTTTTGGAATGAAGCTGCTCAGGAAAAGAGACATTCCCGAAGAGAAATACTCTAATGCTTTTCTTGGGTTTGGCCCAGAAGTGTCTAATTTTGTTGTGGAATTGACATACAGTGAGTTCATTAGACTTGTAATCTTGATCTCTATCTTCTTATGATACACTGAGTGGTAGTTCCCCTCATGATTGGCTGTTTGATTCGGTCTGTTGATGCACTCTGTTTAAGCATTATCACTTGATGATGAACTACAAGAAGGTACTAGCATTGCCATGTTTTTGTGGTTTCTTGTTTAAAATGCTTTAAGGTTTGGTTATCCATTTATTGAGATTTTTTTTTGCTGGTATTCGAATCCATATTGGCATGTTGCTCTACTTCTAGGATGTGATTTGTACCTATAGTAAAGAGCGTACTATATTAGACATTTGGGCATGTTCCCCCTTTCTTATCTCTTTACTTGTATTCATGGATGGATATCATTATTCATTACCAAGGGGAAAAGTAGCTCAGGAAAATAGCAGCAATTTGTGAAAATGGAAAAGGGTATAGAGAGCATTTAGTGAAAAAGAGTCGAGACTGATTGGTAATGACAAAGTGGGTGAAGTTTTTACCAAGTGCATGATTATGCCTTTTAGTTTCTTCTAACTATATGATCTCTAAGAAATTACTTTCATATTGACTTTTACAGATTATGGCGTGTCTTCATATGATATTGGAACTGGTTTTGGTCACTTTGCTATTGCAACTCAAGATGTAAGTGTCATTCTACATTCCGGAGTGACTGTTGATTTTATTTCCATTTTGGTGGTGAGACTGAATGATCAATGATGCATGGCTTGGACTTTTAGGTTTACAAATTGGTTGAAGACATCCGGGCCAAGGGTGGGATTATCACGAGAGAGCCTGGTCCTGTTAAAGGTGGGCAAAGTGTCATCGCCTTTGTAAAGGATCCCGATGGATATGTTTTTGAACTTATCCAAAGAGGTCCAACTCCTGAGCCACTCTGCCAAGTGATGCTTCGAGTTGGTGATTTGGATCGCGCTATCAAGTTTTATGAAAAGGTAAATCAGTGAAAATATTTTTTTGTAACTTAGCCATATGCCCCATTCCATTCTAAATGAACACATTGCTGGTATATGTTTTAAGTGCTCATGTCGTATCTTTGAAAGTTTGATATATATAAAAAAAAATTCAAGGAATTATTCTCTTATATCTTTCTTAGTATGTTCAATGTAATAGGTATTGGAATACTATGCAAGTTAGTAATAAATTTTGAATAAAGAGACAGAAGACCATACGCCTCAGCCTACAAGATGAAGCCTCAGACCTTTGTTGACCTTGTTCATTTGTATGAAAATTCAACTAGAAGTGACTGAAGACAATTGCTCTCAGCCTAGGGGATGAGTCCTTGGAACCTTTGTGTAGCCTGTAGCCTTCACGTTAAATCCTGCTGTGATCAATATGCTAATATATACATCAAATCCATCCAATATGATGTTCCTGATCTTAGAGGGTTCCCTTCAATGCAGGCCTTGGGAATGAGGCTGTTGAAGAAGGTTGATAGACCTGAATACAAGGTATGTTTTCTCACATGATTTCACACAAAAATCATAGCAGATGCACACTAATCATCTTTAAGCCACAAAAGGGACTCATAGAATTCCTTTTAATATTTGTTGTATGTATGTGACAGTACACCATTGCCATGTTGGGGTATGCAGAAGAACATGAGACAACTGTTCTGGAGCTGACTTACAATTATGGTGTGACTGAATATACCAAGGGAAATGCATATGCTCAGGTCAATTTATTAGAGATCTGTTTTTCCATATTGGACTAGTTTTCTTCATTATGGAAACTTTGGCCACCTTTTTTTTTTTAAATGCCTGTGGTTTCCATTTCAGATTGCTATCAGCACTGATGATGTATACAAAAGTGCTGAGGTTGTCAGCCTGGTCATACAAGAGCTTGGAGGAAAGATTACTCGACCAGCAGGGCCAATTCCTGGAATCAACACCAAGATTACCTCTTTCCTAGATCCAGATGGTTGGAAAACTGTAAGTTTTGTATAGAACTAATAATTTGATATCTTTTAAGCTTATTTGATTTTTGAAGTAGTGATTGATGTCTGAAGGATTGGAATAGTTTCATGGGTTCTGAGAAGTAACATTTCGTCGCTCTTAAAATAATGCAAGAGACCACTATGGAATAGTTTGAAGTGATTTTTGTATTGTCTATTGGACATATAATTATTACAAATAGCAGGAAAAAGCTGGGTTGAGTAATTGGATTTGTATAGCTATAATTTGATCAAAAGTGAAATGGACATTTAATCCAAGTGTAATTTGGAATGAAATTGCCGAATCTATTCCGATTGTATGAATTTGAAGCTGAATTCTTTGTTATACAGACAACAAAAGACTCTAGGCTTTTAATGAAGTCTTCGTACATGGTTAGCGAGATTAAACATCCATAAATGAAAATGCAACTTTCTTCATATCAAGTTCAAGAAATAACATCTCATAAGTTGGACTGAAGGGATATTTTAGTTTGCTTCTATGGGCTGAATTAACCTACTTTTTAAATAAGCGCAAGATGAAAGGTAGTTTAGTAGTTCGAAATTTTGTAGTAGTAAAAGCTTATATAGAGTTATTTTAAGAACTCGAGTGTTTTTGGTTCGAATTCACACAACCCCATTTAACCTCTTTTTTTCTTTTTCCTTTTTAGATTAACACTCAA
Source organism: Juglans microcarpa x Juglans regia (assembly GCF_004785595.1). NCBI lineage: Eukaryota > Viridiplantae > Streptophyta > Magnoliopsida > Fagales > Juglandaceae > Juglans > Juglans microcarpa x Juglans regia. The sequence goes on along the minus strand of NC_054603.1, from coordinate 7,114,171 downwards.
TCATGAATTCTGTTGATCACATTTATTTCATCTATTATTCAATTTACAATATTTCATTCATTGTCAACGACATGTTACTGATATTTTTGCTTTGTATTTTAGGTCCTTGTTGACAATGAAGATTTCCTGAAGGAGCTGGAGTGAAATATAACTGCATAATGGAGAAGATTACGGTGTGATTAAAAACTTACGGCGCATCAACTATCCTACTATCCTTGAATAACTCTAGCAAATGGCTGTCTGTGTAAGCAGTAGTTGTGTTGTGATGTTGTTCTGTGTGACTTGAATGACACTTATGTTGTTTTATATATGTATTGGATGTAATGTGATTTGAGTTTTACGTATGGGAATAGAAAAAGAGAAAAATATCGCCGTTCATCTTAAAATTTTGAGATATTTTAGTGGGGCATTAAGCACTTTATTTGAGCATTTTTGTGCCACTAAAAACGTGAACGCTGCTGATAAGTTATTTCGTTCCTTATTAAATTAGAGGACTTTGTCACAAAGCAGTAAACCGTTCGTTGTTGATAAGAACCAAAATTACAGGTATCTATCTTTCTATACTCGACAAAAAGCTGAGCCTGAGGAGCTAACTCCTAAACAGAACCAACAAACGAAACAACAAAAACGGAAAACGTCTGTACCATAGGGCCCAGGGTTGTCCCTTTTTTGGGTTATATAAAAAAAATAAAATAAAAAATCATGATATCTTAAACCTCACCCCAGTAGGAGATGAAAAGAATCATGAAAGAAAAATAGGGCGAGACCATTGGAGAGAATTTCTTCCTTCCTATTCAGAAAGAAGCCAAGTTGAACCTCTTCTAGCATTGGCTTCTGTAGGATCAATTCTATACACAAGAATAAGGTCCAACTTCTTTTCTGGCTTGCAGAATTGGCCATCCAACTGAAACTGACTCCACAGAGCTTCTTCTATAGAACCTTATCCATCGGATAGCTACCAAGAACACGTAGAAATCTTGCAAATTCCTGCTAAAAATAACTTATATATCATCATTGGCCCCTTTTTTTTTTTAGGGGGAGGGGGATTTTCAACAACAAAAATGCTTGATTTTCTCCTACATCATGAAATATTAACTAACCTGCAGATGTCCTAAAGCATATTGGGCACGAGGCTCTGCCATTGAAGCTTCAAAGTCAATGAAGAACAGGTAGTCAAAATACCTGCCACCAGAAACCATTGACCACTATGTCATCAGAACACAACTACTGTTCCAAAATTGTATGGCCATTTTTAAACATACTAAGTAAATTAACTGTGTCAATAAATTCATGAAGTAGCATATTCGAGTCCTATTGTTTCTTCTCTAATTTCTTTCTATAAATTATTTCTGTGGATATCTAATTTTCATAATAATTACTCAAAAAATAAAAAAAGAAGACTATCCATAACAGTTAACACCAGTTAATACTACAAAACAATAAACTCTTGGATAGCTAAAATATCAAATTCCACCGTTGTAAATCACAACTCAAAAGATATAGCACTCACTTGGTGCTCCCTTCATTAGAATAATCAACAACCCTTAAAGGATGCTGTTTCTGTGGGCGACTCTCAATCTGAAATATTTTTAAAAAAGCAGGTGTAATGAACCAAAGACTATAGATACATTTATAAAAGTAACAGAACTCAATTGCTACTTGAGATTACCTTAGACAAATTAATGCTCCTCATAGCAAAGACCGATAAAGCTTTGAAAAGTTCACCAGGACCTTCTTCTAGAGTAAAAACAATGCTTGTCTAGGGAAAAGATTAAAAAATATTCATCATCACATTAACAGCAAGGAAAAATATGCAGAATTTTTTTTTTTTTTTATCGGTACACATACACAGAAAAAAACTAAACCTTATAGGGCCTATCAGTTCCAGGAATTACAGGTTCTCTTCCAAGTATCAGGAAACGGGTAATATTATTGTCATCATCCTGGCAGTACATGAAGGACAATTTAGTTAAGTTGCAATTTTTATCATTCATGACATATACATTATTAATAATTAACAAAAGAAAGGACAGATCAGATAAAAGCCTTAAACATGAGCATTAAAGACAAAATATTTGTTTCCATTACTGCGACCTAGATAGGTCTTATCTCTTTTATACCATCTTGTGTACTTGAGCTATGCCTATCATCAATAATAAAATCAGTTACTTATAAAAAAGACAATATTTGTTGCTACTACATGTAAACAAACTTTCCATGTACAAACTATAAAGTAGTTGCATGTGTCACACGTGAAGGCATTTCCAATATTAAAATTAGCCTGGCAAAGATTCCATGTCTATGAGGGGCACGACGGAAGGGTTGAGCATGCTATCCCTGACATTGGCATATTTACAAAACGGGTAAGATTTTGGTAACACTATACCGTTGGCCCTGAAATATATGCTAGGTTCAAATTGATGCTGTGGTAAACATTGAAATGAGCCACATTTATCAATTTCTGTAACATCATGATCCTCAACTTCTTACAGTTACGAATTTCGAGGAAGAGATTGGAGCTTTCTGAAACAGGGAGACCAAATTGATATTTCCATTATACATTGTGACGGAAAATAGAGTTCAACTCTAATATTTTTCATTAAGGACAAATATAGACAGGAAATTATGCATCCACCACCAACCCTAGTATCAAAATCATTTGTTATATAGTAGTATCGAAATCATTACCAATCCAACAAAGGGGAACAAATTGAGTCTAAATATTTATTTGGGCACTTTTACTTTTAATGTGCTGGGGTAACAATCCTCTTTTTTTTTTTTTATCGGTAAGAATAGGCAAGAGCCCAAGTACACGGGGCACATACACCAGGGGTAGGAACACTCTTGAAAGAAGAATTCAAAATTTTACGTGTGCTAGCAATATGTACTCAATGTAAATCTGGCAAGCAAGAAAGAAGTTTAGACAGACATGATAGAAAGGTTAAAATGGTCATTGAATTTCTTCAGAGACACTAGACAAACTTTCAGGTACCCCAACCACATAGGTGAAAGGGACATATATTTTCTCAAGAAGCAGAACCTGGGCTATGCACTGACTCCATCATATCCATATTCAGCCACTGCCCACTACGTCGGCAGTTGGTTTCTTATATCTATAGCTCTTTTTTCATATATATATACACCAATTTACTTATAAAAAAAAAAAACTATATATATATATATATATATATATACACCAATTAACCGACTAAAGGGCTCAGCTATTGAATTGACTCTCTCGGGTAATCAACCGACAAACCGATGAGAGAAACAAGGAACATCTCGATGCTATTCTAAAAGCCCTCGCAGCCATGAAGGAAGACTGAGTTTAGTTGTGAAGCACTGCTGACAATTATAACAAATAAAAAACAAATTGCTCTTCTTCAAGAACAGCTTCCACATTGACTTCCTCTTTGATTGAATTTCCAGTTCCACAACCATAATTTTATATTACATAAATCAAGAGAGAGAGAGAGAGAGAGAGAGGTTCATATATAATTATATATTACATAAATCATAATTGGTCGGATTGGGCTAACCATGACAGTACCCCTATCTGGTTACTGCACAGCCAAAGAGGGAAGGAGAAAAAACTGACCAAACATTATCGGCTCGTATAATCAATTAGCTTAGTTTGGGCTGACCCAATTTCACCCTAAGCAGAACATTTATTTTCAGTCTATGGTATTTGTATCCTTGGGAAAAGTAAGCAAAATCAGTAGTTACTCACAAGCCTATGGAGTAGATATTAACTGAAAATATATACTGGAACAGCCCTTTGAATTCACATTATATATACCCAAATCATATAAGACATAAAAGGAAGTCGAACCTGGATATTTTCAGCAAGAATCTCAAGCCCATAAATTTCTGCAGCTCTGGCACTAGCAATGGCTCCGGACTCTCTTAGGCCAGTTGATGACACCGTCTGTCCAACATGTTCTAACCAATGAATAAGTAAACAGTCTAGTAGTTCATAGTAAAAAACACGTTTAATTCACCAAAGTAGCATGTATGACCTGAGCAGCACCAGCAGTATCATGAGCACTAATGCTGAGAACACCTAATTCATTTAGTGCCATGTCACATTGAGCAAGAGCCTGTGAACAAGAATATTGTTAAGACAGCAACTTCAAGAACTATGGGACCCCGTGCCTTGCATCTAAAACGAGGGTTTATATGTAATACCTCTATACCAAAAATGTTTTAGGCCTGATTGGGATGTATCCTTAAGTGTTTTCTATCAGTTAAAGATTACCTGACTGGGGCACATCCTAAAGCTATTACCAGCACGTTAAGTGCCCATGTCATTTGTACAGAACAGGTCACACTCCACACCGAAGCTTTCCCCTTTTGTTATAAGACTAGAAAGAATGAAAAGGAAACGAGATGACTGACCATAGGATGGCTCAAAACATTTTTTATCTCCTCTTTTCTTACGCCAGGTAACCCTAAAAGGCAATGGTTAACTTGCATCTGCACCTCCCCGACTATGTGCAGCCTATGTCGAAGAAGCAAATCGTAATTACGGTGGATGCTCCCACCAACAGAATTCTCGATGGGAATAACTGCTTTATCCACTAACCACAATTCAACGGCCTGTAAAATTTAACATCAATAAACATATAAAAGGTAATAAACTCAATGCCAGTCAGGTACATGCATAACAATTATTTGAACCTTGAATGCTTCTTCAAACTGGTCACATGGAACAGGTTCACACTTGGGGTATGCTTTCAGTGCTGCAGCCTCGCTATATGCTCCTGGCAGCCCCTACATTGTACAATGCAACTGATACGAGAATAACAAGAATTCCATGGACAACTCGAAGAAGAATTTATCAGGTACTATACCTGATAGGCAACCCGTACTTTTGAACCATCACTTGGAGAAGAAGCAAGGTCATTCGCGGATAATGGTTCTGCATTTATTGTTCATATATTCAAGCCATAAAATTGCAAAAAAAAAAAAAAAAAAAAAAAAAAAAAAAAAAAAAAAAAAAAAAAAAAAGAAAAAAACAGCAATCAAATAAATTCTGGATAAAAGATCATCGTCATGTGTAGCAAACTGGGAGTGCATGTAGCATAGAAAAGCAATTAGATTTTGCCAAACACTTCAGTATATTATCTTTAAAAAAAAAATGTACACGTATATAGACAGGTGGGTGCGCACGTGCGTAGTAAACTTGCAATCATGAAAGAAATATTTATAAAAAGTAATAGACAACTTAGAAAGGACCCATTCCCAATAACTGAAACCATTTTAATTTTGGTGTTGCTGCAACTAAGGAATTTGCATACTGCTTCCGTTATAACAAACATTGCCCCCAACCTATGCCACCTAGTCCGGAAACATGCAAAACTCCATCATAATCAAGAATCTAGAAGTTGCTGGCCTGTTGCATGCATAAAAAGAGCACCTTCCAACTAGACAGACATTGATATGGCATCACGAATTCCAACATCCATGAGATGACTAAATACTTGCTGAAAATCATCAGGCTAAATACTCACAACCCCGATACATAGCAATTCAACTCAACCTTAAAAGAAACACCAAATTCCTTATAAAACTTCATACAACGTAATATCACCAGACCTATATCCACAGCAGAAACTAAAGGCACAAAAGAACTACAGTTCCATGCATCATATCAACCTACATTGCTCAATAACTTATTATGACCAAATAAAGAATTTTCAGGCAAAACGTGTTCTTCCAACTAGAAAGAACGAAGAAAGTAACAATTGATACAAAAATATCAAAAAGCCTGATTGGCGAACACGAAAACCACTCGATGTTTACATCCTAATGAAAATAAAACCATTCTGTTGATATCCTAATGAAAATAAAACACAACATCAAAACAAAAGAATTTTCAATATAAAAAAAAAAAAAAAAAAAGGTGAGATTATGAGTAAACTCACTAGGGAGAAGGTTCAAATCCTTGTGAAGACCCCTGGATTCATTGCCCCGAGTTTGCGCAATGGCCCCAGACGACTCAATCCCAGGCACACGCGGCTTCTCATCTTCCACAGGAGTGGTAGCTTGCCGAGTCAAAGCATCCAGACGACAACATTCCCGGCTAAACTTTTCCAAATCGAACTTAAAACTGATCGAAGCGGCCCCAGAATTCCTAGGACCCAAATCTGAGGTCCCGAGATCAGAACAAGGATTTCTGGCGCAAACCCAGGGAGCTGCACCTTTAAGAGCCATTCACGACAAAGCCAATCTAAGAACACAGAACACGAAGTATGGGATAAATGCAAAAAGTTGTAGTTGGTGAGGAGGAGTTTGTTGGGAAGATTTCGGTGAAACCCAGCACGGCATTGTCAAGGAGGTGTACAAGAATGGTAGGGGGAATTGTTTGGACCCCACAAAAACGTCGTTATATCGAGTCTGAACTACGCACTGTGCTCTGTTGAAAATGGAACTTTCGGGTGAAGAACATTCAGAGAGGAAGGCAGGCAACTGAGAAAAAAGAACGCAAATATTAAAAAAATGAGAGGGAGAGAGACTTTCTACTTTCTAGAGGGAGAAAGATGGGCAGAGAGGTAGGTGGGCGAGGGACGAGAGAATCGGTGACAGTCAAAACCTACTTCATTTCAACAAATATCATCTCATCTCATCATTATAACTTTTTTAAATTTTTTTATAAAATATAATAAATAATTCAATTTTTATTTTACTATTTATAAATCATTTCAACTCATCTCTAAATTCAAATCACTTCTAAAACTTCAAAAGTCAAAGCAAATGCATTTACCACTTCATAATAAAAAATTCTATTTTTATCATTTATTTCTATCGCTGTGAATTTTTTTTTTATTATTTTTTACTTAATGATTAAATAAGTATATTTTTTAATATTATAAAATTTTTTAAATATGTTACAAAAAAAAAACTCATCACAAAATCACTAGCAAAAATCTCAACAAAAACTCCCAATAGTAAGAGTAGCACCGCTCCGTCATAATTCAAATCTCCTTTCATTTCTTTTTCTCTTTTTTTTTTTAATCTTATTTCATTTTATTTTATTTCATCTCATTTCTTTTTTAAATATAATTCAAATACAAGTAATTTCAAACTAATCATTACAATTTTTCTAAATTTTTAAATAAAAAATAAAAAAAAAAATCAATTTTTTCATATTCTAAAATAAAAATTATATTATAATAATATTTGTACTTTATAATTTTTTTATTTAATTTTTTCTTTCTCCTTTCTCATAACTTAATAAATACTTAACTCAAACTATTTCACTATTATTTATAAATTATCTTAATACTATTTATAAAAATTTTATCTCATCTAATTTTCCAAACATCTTCAAGAGTATTTTTAATTTTTTAAAATTTTTTTAAGTGAAAACCTACTTTATAAAAAAATATATCAAATTGAAACTTCTGTTTACAAACTCATGAAAATAACATTGTATTTTTTAAAGAGAAATATTTTAGTTACAAAGAGATTTTATAAAAAAAAATTTATAAATTGACGTGACTTAATGTATTAGTTAAATTATAAAATTATCTTTATTATAAAATAGATCTAACGCATTATATAAACTCATATCAATTTATGATTATAACACTTATCTTCTTTAAAAAGTACTGTAACTAAATTTATAAATACTTTAAATGCATGTTTAGCAAATAATAAAAAAAAATTAAAAGTAAAACCTCTTAATACGGTTTTACAATTAAAAGTTGAATAATGTTATAAAACCATACTCTCATCTTACTTTAATTCTATTATATAAGATGTGACATATTTATTACTATTGAATAATTTTTATTATTTAATAAAAATTATCTAATTATGATAAATATATCACATCTTATATAATAAAATGAAAATTATATAATAATATGATATATAGAATTTTTTTTTTCAAATAAACAAAAAAGGGTACATTTTATCAGGATCGGGAGCCTTGCCGTTTTCGTAGAGAAAAGGAAAAAGTAAAAGTAAAATGCCTTTCCAATCGTGGCCAATCAGAAGAGAAGAAAAGGAACTTTTCATCTTTTGATAATGGTAATAATTTGGAAATCTAACTTTAGAATATATATTTTCAAAAGAGAAATTCTACTTCTTATCCGAGAAATATCAAAATTTTCTAAAGTACATGTAAATATGGACAAAAGAATGTACCATGTGTTACAATTTTAATGATAACATCTTTGATTCCTATTTTATTTTTTAATATTTTAATATTTATATTATAATTTTTGTAGTTTGGAATTTACCTGGAAAATTTTGATAATTCGTCATATGAATTATAAATATCCTCTTCTTAATTATAATTATTACTTTAAAATTAACTTAAATAAAATGTATCATTTATAGGTGAATTAAAAAAAGTTAAGTATCTTCTAAAATGAAAAAAAATGGGAGTGGTAAAATATTATAAATTAAAAATAAAAATCATTATTAGAGCTTTAAGAATATTTGGATGTTTTGAGAATTTTAAAAATGTTAATGGAACAAAACGCACCCATTTTGAGGTTCATGTCAACAACTTGTTTGTTGTAATATTAGGTCGTACTTTTGGTAGATGTTGTGATATTAATACAATTAACTATCTTTTAAGATTAGTGAACTAAGGCCTATAATAAAATAGAGAAAGACATATAAAGATAATCCTATATAATTTATTATTGTTCGTGAGAGTAGAAAAATTCTGATTATGGTTAAAGTATTTCTCATTTTTAATGCACAAAACACAGTTGAAATGGATGCGTTTCACATCAATTATGCTAAAAAATTATCGATGTTGAAATTGTTTTAAGGTTGTAATAGGTTTCACAACAATCGATTTGGACATAGCATAAGTGAACAGGAAGATGGAGAAGATCTCGAAGTTCTTCATTTTGTGAGGTTTCGTATGCTTTTAGAAAGTTTGGTGAAGATTAGTCTCATAAGGAAAAAAGAAAAAATATGTGATCACCTAACTAATTTGGTAAGAGGATAAACTACCCCAACTCGTGTTCTAGATATCATAGGCAAATAAAGCACACAAGCAAATAGACTCTAGCTTTTGCCAAGGAAAAATAAATAAATAAATAGACTTGGCTTTAGGAAGCTATAGTACCTTCCTTGCATTGAACATTACATACATAGCTTTCCTTAAAGTGTTTATTGGTTCAAACCCATATGAAGATTATGTAAATCTTGTTGCATAAGAATATGCATAATATGGCTTAGAGTCTATTTTGATTATCTAATATTGATTATCTAACGATGGGTGCCCCAGTCCATACGTCATGGGGTGAATTGACCCCACGACCATCCACCCCACCCTATCTGCCGCCCTCCCATGGCCAAAAACATCTAGAAAATACCAAAAGATACAAAATAATTGAAAAACAACCAGAAATCCACAAAATCACAAATCCATCCACTACAAATTGGGAAACAAAAATAAATTTAAAACAAGTTAACAACAAATATGAGAAAAGTGATTTTCACATAACAGATTTGAGCAAAGATTCAAAAAACCACGACCACGAATGGTTGTGGGTCACAACCATTCATGGCTTCAAGAAGGAGGAGAAGAGAAAGTAGAGGGGGAGGAGGAGGAGAACAAGAGGAGACTCATAAGAGGCAACATCGACGAGAGAGAGAGAGAGAGAGAGAGAGAGAGAGAGAGAGAGAGAGAGAGAGAGAGAGAGAGAGAGAGAGAGAGAGAGAGAGAGAACGACCGCGGGGGTGGGGAGGGAGAGGGGAAAGAAAGAGAATGGGGAGGGTTAAGTTGTAATTTTAAACCTAACCCTAAAACGACGTAAACCGTAGTTTTCTTTTAAAAAGTAAAACCTAAGATAAAATTAACTCTCCAAAACGATGTCGTTTTATTAAAGAGTTCTTCTACGTATAGTCGTTTGTAGGAGTCTGGGTGTAGTCAACTAATGTGGCGTGTTGCCACGTCAGAGTTAAAAAAAAATAAAAGAAAAGAAAGCAATCGAGTGTAGTTCATAGAAGAACAACACGCACAGAGCCTCCGTCCAAAGCATTTTCTCCCAAACTTCGTCACAAATACAAAGGATTTTCATGATAGTTGCAGATTTACTGTTTGAGGAAGAAATGAGTGTCTCCGTTAGATCGACGAGGTACTTTTTTTTTTTCCATTTTACCGAGTTATTCTCTGTTTTTTATGTGGATTTTGTCAAATGGGATTTTCATGGTAGTGGGTTTTTTCCTTCAGATGAGATTTCCATGGTAGTGGGTTTCTTTGGTTTTTGGCAAACTGTAAATGCAATCGATTCTTTTTTTTCCTTCATGTTAACAGTAATGTGAGAAAGCAAAATAAAAGAATGAAAATTAGAGATTATCAAGTCCTGTCTCTGTCATATGTGAGTTAAAACATGTATTTCCTACTTCCAATTCCGCTCTGTGTTTCATCACTTCGCCAGTCAATTTTAGCATCCCAAATTAAATGAAACGAACCATTTCATTAAAGATCCACGTAGACGACTATGAGACGCCTGCACGAATTGATTGCATTTAGAGTTTTCCTTTATTAAATAAATTAATTTAACCATGCAAAGTCGTGCATAGGTTATGGGGGAACAAAAAATATGCAATTCATATATAGATGGCGAGCACTATTTTCATATTATATCAAATAATAGTACTACTCACGAGTGGTTGTGTTGATAACAAACAACATTCATCCAACCTTTTTGGATCTAAACTACGATATATAAAAATACAACATACATAATTAAAATTTCTACATTGTTTCTTATAAAAGAAACAAAATGTTCTACATTAATGTTATATATGGAGAGTGATGTTCCGATGACTATCACAACTCTTTTTTCTCTTTAAAGAAAATATGACAACTCATATTCCGTCCGAAACGTAAAAAAACAACTATCATTCACTACATATGCACTAACAAATTACAAGAGAAACAAGACGAAACCTATTGCTTTAGTCATAAAGAATTCCAAATGAGAGTATAATAGATTAAGATATGACGAATACCTTTATTATAATTGCTATCAGTCTCTCACTTTAGACTTCAAAATTCGATGGGAAAAAAAAAAACTCTTGAGAATCTTTATCCCAAGATTGGTGATGAGACTCTCCGCTTATAATCTATTCATTTATACTGAATTTAACCTCTTCTAATATCTTGTAGACGTAAGATTAAGGCTTGGTTTGGATGGTAAGTTAAGATTAGATGATTTGTGAATATCAGTGAAATGGTTTGAGTTGAGATGTAATATCATAAAGTTAAAATATTGTTAAAATATTATTTTTTAATATTATTTTTGTTTTGAAATTTGAAAAAATTGAATTATCTTTTGTGATTTGTTTGGAAGTTTGAGAAAGTTGTAATGATTAGGTAATTATAATTAAATAAAAAAGTTAAAAATTTGAAATTGAAAAATGTTTGTATTTGTGGTATTTGGATATTGAAATAAGATGAGATGTTCTTGCTATCCAAACTAGGCCTAGTGTAAATTCATGTTAAAAACACTATCCCTTTTTCCCCCTCCTACATATGATTTTGTTTTTTGTTTTGTTTTTTCCTAGCACACATGATTTTGTTAATTTATGTTCTACTTTTAATTTTGTGACCATGGTGGATATGAATTCAACATTAAAGTCATGTTTCAGACGAAAACTATATGGAAAACTCTAAATGTTGTCAGTTCGTGCATGCGTCTCGCAGTCGTCTACATGGATCTTTAATGAAACGGTTGATTTGGGATGTTGAAACCGAGCGGCGAAGTGATGAAACACAAGGCGGAATTAGAAGCAGGAAATACATGTTTTAACTCACATATGTCAGAGACAATACTTGATAATCTTTAATTTTCATTCTTTTATTTTGCTTTCTCATATTATTGTTAATATGAAGAAAAAATGACTACATTTACAGTTTTCCAATATCATCAATACTACCACACATGATCAGCTCTCAAAGGACACCTCATCAGAGAACGTGCCAAGCCATAATGTTCAAGAATAATTTTCTGTTATACATGTGTAATGCCTCTATTTGTAGTGATGGAATCTGTTACAAAAAAAGATTCTGATTTTTGTATATAAATACCATCATGTACCGAATACAAAATCAATGAAGAAAACAAAACAATTTCATTCATCATCTCTGTGTATACTCTGTTTTATCATGGTAATCAGAGCTTTTTAGGACTCACGTCCATCTTCTTGGGTTTTCAGCTCTCAAGCTCTTCACGCTTGTTTCCATGGCTGAAATACCTGAAGTAACTCATGTCGCATGACTCCCTTCAAACCAACCTTCTAATGTTGCTCCTTCCTCCAATTTCTCTACAAACTTGATCACTATCAAACTAAACAATGAAAATTATCTTTTGTGTAAGGCACAAATCATGCCTTACCTTAGAGGACAGAACTTACATGGGTATATTGATGGGACCATCATTCCCCCCCCATTTGCTTCATGAGTATCCTTATTTCATATCTTTCTAAACCTTTAATTGCACATGTTCTCGGGGCATCCTCTTCTTGTGAAATATGAGATATCCTCAATGAACTATTTGCTGCAAAATCGCAAGCTCGCATCATACAAGTTCAACTGCAGCTCACTACCCTTAAAAAGGGCTCAAATTCTATTACTGAATATTATAGATGTGCAAGGCTCCTCCAAGACACTCTTGCTATGGTTGGAAAAGTCTTACCATCTTCTGACTTTATCACGTTTCTCTTGGAAGGCTTAGGCACAGACTACGATTCAATAGTCACTTCCATTACAACTCGAGTGGATCCACTCACCCCGACTCAAGTCTATAGTCATCTTCTTACTCATGAGTCCATATTAAATCATCAAACCACTGTCCTTACAGCATCGCCTGAGTACTCAGTAAACATCACTCAGAAACAATCAAGCAATAATTCCTCTCGAGGTCGTGGTTTCTCTAATGGCAGGGGAGGTTTCAGAGGGCGTGGTGGTCGTGGCAGGAATGGTGGTCGTAGTTTTTCCCCTTCTCCACCCTTCTTCACACCTAACCGACCTACTTGTCAAGTATGTCATAAGTAAGATCATACAGCCAACACATGTTATCACAGGTTTGATTTCAGTTTTCAATCCCCCCCTCCACCCTCCCTCTCGGCTCATTACACTTTAGGCCCACACCACACTCAACCAACTCCAATTCTCACCGATCCTAACTAGTATCCTGATTCCGCAGCTACACATAATTTCACACACGACTTTTCTAACATTTCTCTTAACCCGTCTGAGTATAAGGGTGATGAACAAGTTCATGTAGGTGATGGTACCTTTCTTCCAATTCAGCATGTTGGCAGTTCCATCATCTCTTCTGCTCATAGCAATCTTTTTCTCTCAAAATTATATCATGTTCCTTCAATTTCCAAGAATTTAATTTCTGTTAGAAAATTGTGTGAAGATAATTGTATATATTTTGAATTTCACTCTTCATTCTTTTGTGTGAAGGATTCCTTAACCAAACAAGTTCTTCTTCAAGGTTCAACTAAAGATGGAATGTATGTGTTTCCTCAAACATCTCCATCTCCTCAAGCTAATGTTGGTGAACTTGTCTCCTATTTCCAATGGCATATTCGGCTAGGTCATCCCTCCATGCAACTAGTTGACAGAATAATTTCGCAAGTTTCCCTTTCTACAAAGTCGTCTTCCTCCTCGGGTTTATGTTCATCATGTTGCAAGGCCAAACTTCATCAACTACCGTATGGTCAAGCCTCTTTTAGATCATCTGCTCCTTTTCATCTTCTATTTTTTGATGTGTGGGGTCCTGCACCTATGCTATCCCGTGGTGGTTTTTGATATTATATTTCTTTTGTTGATGACTATAGTAGGTTTACCTGGATTTTTCCATTAAAATGTAAATCTGATGTAGTCACAATTTTTCTTTCTTTCAAGTGCCATGTAGAAACTATCTTTAATACAAAAATTCGAGCATTACAATTTGATTGGGGTGGTGAGTTTAGATCTCTTAATCATGTCTTACAATCTTTTGGTATTTCTCATCGAATTTATTGTCCCTATGCTCACTCTCAAAATGGATCAGTAGAAAGGAAACACAGACATATTGTGGAAACAGGTCTTGCACTTCTTGCTCACTCTTCTTTACCTCATTCTTACTGGTCTGATGCCTTGTCACTGCGGTTTTCCTCATCAACAGACTCTCCACTCTCATTTTAAATAACAAATCACATTTTGAAGTTTTATTTCATCAAAAACCAGATTACATGTTTTTAAAAACTTTCGGTTGTCAATGCTGGCCTAACCTTAGGCCATTCAATAAACCAAAATGAGTTTCAGATCTCTCCCATGTGTATTCCTTGGATATAGTTCATCTCATCATGGTTATATGTGCTTTCACGTCCCTACGTCACGAATGTACATCTCAAGGGATGTATTGTTTGATGAAAATAACTTCCCATTCTCTACATCAAAATTAAATTCATCTCCAGATTTTTGTTCTCGGCCCAACTTAACTCACACTACGTTACCTTTCTTTCCTCCATCTCATCCTCATGGGTCCTCATCTTCTTATTCTAACCAACACAATACCAGGCCCACAACCACACCGTCTAATTCCAATACCCACTCAACTTCACCCACACAAAATATCACCCCTGGCCCACAAACCCATATTCCTTACCCTTTACTCGAATCCTCTTCAACCTCAAACCCATCATCATCAAGGGCACCTCTCGATTTCTCATATCCAAATTCTTCTCTTCCCAGCGCTCCTTCTTCATCTTCTGAAATTCCCCTCAACAACACATTGGTTCATCCCATGCAAACTAGATCCAAGGCCAATAAAACTTGTCCCAAAATAAGAACTGACAGCACCCCTCCATGGCCTCCACCGCTCGCCCATGTCACCCCCACTGCTGTTCCAGAGGAACCCACCTCTGTCACTCAAGCTTTCAAATATCCCAAATGGAGACGTGTAATACAGCTTGAATTTGATGCACTTATGTCCACCAACACTTGATCGCCCGTCCCTCCTGATTCTAATCAAAATATTGTTGGTTGCTGATGGATCTTTAAGACCAAACATCTGTCAAATGGATCTATCGAACAGAGGAAAGCGAGATTGGTAGCCAAGGGCTACATTCAACTTGAAGGCTTGGACAACAATGAAACATTTAGTCCTGTGATCAAGCCAACTTCCATCAGGTTAGTTCTCTCCATCGCAGTATCCTCTGGTTGGCCGATTCATCAGTTGGATGTCCAAAATGCTTTTTTGCAAGGGACTATTGATGAACACGTTTTTATGTCTTAGCCACCTGGATTTATACACCCTCAATTTCCCCACTATGTATGCGAACTCCATAGAGCTTTGTATGGCCTTAAATAGGCTCCACATGCTTGGTATGCGCGACTTAGCTCTCGGTTATTGGAATTGGGTTTTGTTGTTTCTAAATCAGACACTTCACTATTTATTTATTGACATCAATCTGTGGTTGTATATTTCCTAGTCTATGTCGATGATATAGTGCTTACTGGCTCTAGTCCGAGTGTTCTTGCTTAGCTTATTTCTACTTTAAGCATTGATTTTTCTCTTAAGGATCTTAGGGATTTACATTACTTCTTGGGTCTTGAATGTTGACGAAATGCTACTGGACTGATTATCTCTCAGAGGAAATATATTTTGGATCTGCTCAAAAAGACGAACATGTTAAACTGTAAGCCAGTTAGCATCTGCCTTTGATTCATCATCTGTAGAAGATCCTACGTTGTATTGCAGTATAATGGGCAGTTTGCAGTACTTGCTCTTCACTAGACCAGATCTTGCTTTCTCTGTCAACCGTGTTTGTCAGTATATGCATGCTCCATGCATATCTCATTGGTAGAGTGTTAAGCGTGTTTTACGCTACTTGAAGCATACTCTTCATTATGGTTTATTTCTTCAACCATCTTCTACTCCATTTCTGGCTGCATACACTGATGCAGACTAGGCAGGGTGCCCCGATGACTGGAAATCAACTGGTGGCTATTGTGTCTTCTATGGCAAAAACTTGGTCTCATGGAGCTCAAAGAAACAGTCTACTATGGCCCGGTCAAGTACGGAGGTTGAATATAAGGCTCTTGCTCATGCCACTTGCAAATTACTGTGGCTACAATCTCTCTTGTTTGAATTAGGAATTTTTTTATCAAAACCTCCTACCCTCTACTGTGACAATTTGGGGGCAACTTACCTATCCATCAATCCTGTCATGCATTCTCGGACCAAACATGTAGATATTGACTATCATTTTGTAAAGGACCGAATTCAAGCAAAAGCTCTTCAAGTTTCTTTTCTCTCAAGCAAGGATCAGCTCATTGATATATTTACAAAGCCCTTATCCACTTCCAGATTTTCAACACTTATATCGAGCCTCACTGTGCTTCCAGACTTGCTTGGCTCGCAGGGGCATATCATCAATACTACCACACATGATCAACTCTCAAAGGATACCTCATCAGAGAATGTGCCAAGCCAAAATGTTCAAGAATAATTTTTTGTTATGTGTAATGCCTCTATTTGTAGTGATGGAATCTGTTACAAAAGAATATTCTAATTTTTGTATATAAATACCATCCTGCACCGAATACAAAATCAATGAAGAAAACAAAACAATTTCATTCATCATCTCTGGGTATACTCTGTTTTAACTCACATATGCCAAAGACAATACTTGATAATCTCTAATTTTCATTCTTTTATTTTGCTTTCTCACATTACTGTTAATATGAGAAAAATGACTGCATTTACAGCTTTCCAAAAACCAAAAATTTCCACTACCATGAACATCCCAATTGAGGGGAAAAAAATGAAGGTTGAAGATGACTGCATTTACAATTTTCCAAAAATTAAAGAAACCCACTACCATGGAAATCCCATCTGAAGGAAAAAAAAAAATGAAGGTTGAAGACTACTGCATTTACATTTTTCAAAAATGAAAGAAACCCACTATCATGGAAATCTCATCAAAGGAAAAAAATGAAGGGAAAACTCCACTACCATGGAAATTCTATTTGACAAAATCCATATAAAAAATGGAGAAGAACTCAGCAAAATGGGGAAAAAAAATACCTCGTTAATCTAACGAAGAAACTCATTTCTTCCTCACACAACAAATCTGCAACTGTCATGAAAATCCTCTGTGTTTGTGACGAAGTTTTGGAGAAAATTATAACACCCTGCTCTTCATGGTTAATAATAAAGTTATTCTTTTAAAGATATAATGAGCCGGAGTGCTACTACTGTACCTGATTTAATTTTTTTTCCTAAAGGAAGTGCTAAGTACAAAGATTCTTTATAATAAATAGAGTCATTTTGAATAAAAATACTAAAACCATAAATAAGAGTGCTCAGAAGCA
Source organism: Juglans microcarpa x Juglans regia (assembly GCF_004785595.1). NCBI lineage: Eukaryota > Viridiplantae > Streptophyta > Magnoliopsida > Fagales > Juglandaceae > Juglans > Juglans microcarpa x Juglans regia. Next base: position 7,096,821 of record NC_054603.1, on the reverse strand, counting down.
TTTATTAAAATTTCTCAAAGTCTGTACCATAAAAAAAATCACAACTTAACATTTGTATACATGATTTAAGCCATTATTATGCTTCCCTAGACAAAGTCTCAACCTGCAGTTCTACCTTCATAAATATTTTGACTTGATGGTTTAAAAATATAAAATAATAAAATGAGTCGATGACTCAATAAGAAACTTATCATAATGTAAACATATTTAACATAAGGTTTTTTCATAAAACATTTCATGCTGAGAATTTAAACTCATGATTGATCATATTGATACTTATGTTATGCACGATGTGTCTTGATTTATCTGAATTGATTGACTAATCTGATTTAATTGACTAAATTGACTGACCAACATACTTAACCCTATATGCAAGGTTGTGCACCGGTCCCACATTCCGCGGCCACTGATAGTATTCTGGTATACTATGTTGGATCACGCTTGAGTCTGTGGGTTGCACATCTACCTTGAAACTGCATTGATAACATACATTTGAATGGTCATCTGATTAAAATGATATGATTTTATCTTACACTTGAACTTAAGAAAACTTACATGTCTTATGCACATGAGATGCATAATATATACATAACTATAATATGCGGAATGAAACTTGATAAATAATGTGTTTGCAAATATCATGACACGCGTCGTACATAAATACTGGCTTCCAAGGAATTGACTTTAATAATAATAATATATATAACTAGTTAATGTGTATTAATCCTAATTTATGATCAAACTACTTACTTTGTGGTGTTGCTTTCTAAAATTTCAGACATAAAATTGATCACAGTGCTGTACTAGGTATCTTGGGTTCGACCCTTGCACTTATGGATGTTTATATTTTTTTTTTAAATAACACACGAAAGAGAGATATTTATAGAGAGATTTGAGAGATGGTGTCGACAAGTTCGAGTTGGACTCGGTCGCGATCATTCAAGAAGAGAGTTTTAATTTAAAAATATGATCTAGTAGTTCATTCAATGTAGTATTGGTCGTGATTGAGACTGCATAGAGGACTTCAAACAGTGATATTTTAAATTGCAATAAATTTCTAAAAGCCAAATATTTAAATTCTAAAAGAGTCTAACTTGTTCAATAATAATAAATGAGATTTAACATAGTTATTGTGTCTAATTAAAACTCATAATCAACCTCAATAATTTATCACTCGTGAGTTTATCAAATATGGTCTATTAAATATAATTTAGACCAAAAAAAAAAATTATCAATATTCTAACTTTAGAATTATTAACCGGATCGTTACAAAAATGCTCTGGACGAAGGCTTTGTGCGTGTTCTTCTTCGATGAATTGTGCTCGATTGGTTTCTTTTCTTTCGTTTTTGTCTTTTTTAAACTCTGACGTGGCAACACGCCACATAGCCGACTGCACTCAGACTCCTACAAACAACTGCATAATTTGAGTTCTTCTACGTGTGTGTATACACATATATACATATATCAAATCATGCAAACTCAATCCAGCCTTAGAAAACATAGATTAATCATTGATTTGCATCTAGTTTCCCTTGGAATTTTTTATTTTGTAAAATAAATGAACACCAAAATTAGAAATTTTGCCGAAAATAGAAAAGGATAGGATATTTTTGCTGGAGTGTCAAGCACCACGCCATTTTATTTTATTTTTTTAAATGCTACTCTCACTGGTAGTTGGATCCTGATTGGGTCTGAACAATCTTTTTTTTTTTTTTTTTTACTTAGTTATTAAAAAATTTTTTTTAATAATATTGTGATTTTTTTAAATGTTTAAGGTATAAAAATATTTGCGCTTATCGGGACCGTCTCAGTGGGTGTTGCATTAGTTTTTTTTTTTTTTTTTTTCTTTTGAAAGGACTACGCAAAAATCTTGCAAAAATGCTACATTCGCCGAATGTTGAATCTTGACAATTTTTTTTTTTTTATTTAATGATTAAGAAAATATTTTTTTAGTAATATTTAAGAATATAAAAAAATAAATCAAATATACTTTTTATTCTTATCGAGATGGGTCTCGTGCTACATCCGTGGTGGATGTAGCACTGCTCAAAATCTTGATAACTGGCTGGTAGGAAAATGGAGCTAATAGTAGTATTGTTAATATCGTACCGTGCCGGCCGGTATTTTCCGTATTGGCCATTAGGCTGGTATAGGTACTATATGTATTTCGTGCCGATCGAAATACCGGCCATACCGGCTTATATTTCGTACCGGCCGATATTTCGGTCTTTATTTTTTCTTTTCATTTTTTCAAACTACAAGTTCATTTTTTGACTCCTAATTCAAACTAGGCTATTTATAATTTATAATTTATATATTTATGTATTTATATATAATTTATTCATATATAGACTATTATTTTAGAATATAATTTTTATATATATAATTTATTCATATACCGACTATCTCGAAACGATACACGAAACGGTATCGGTATCTAAATATTTCGCTCTAATGACTTGACCAATACGATGTCCGGTACAGTATTTAAAATATTGGCTAATAGCCAATTAGGTTAATCAATGTGCTGCTTTGTGTTGATCTTCTGTGGAGAACAAAAACTTTATTGATAAACTAGGCTAGAGAATATACTTTTCACGTAGTATACATTAAATGATTTGATTTATAAAAAAATTTTAAAAATCTAAATATTACAAATCACATAATTAATATAAATAAAATAATCTCGAAAGAGATTGGTCGGTTCAACTTTCCAGGATATATTTCTTAAAAAACATCATATCTTTCCCTTACAGCGGAAGGAGAAAAAAAAAAGTTTTAAGTCCATATCAAGAGAGGTTGACTTAGCTGGAGTACATGAATTGGTAATCAGCCTGTTCTGGTTGTGGTTGAACGCAAACATGTTGCCCTACTTTAAAGATTAAGGCACGTTTGGTTTTTTGAATACAATCAATTCAGTTGAGTTCGGTTCAGATTTAGATATTTTTTAATATCTAAATATCTAATTCTTAAATTATTAAATTTATTTCAACTTAAAACATTTTTATATATGAGATCTATAATCATTTTCAACTCACTACCTCTTTACATACAGAATCTATAAATATTTTAATTTTATATAAATACATTTAAATTCATCTTAACATCTAAACACATCTAAATTTATTTTAAGTGTATCTCACAAAACTCATTCTATTATCTCAATTTACTATTATTTATAGAGAACTATCAACTCAATTCAATATACAAATAAAACCTAGGTGCTATCCGATGAGAACTTATAATGATTATATTAAGGGAAGAAAACATCCAACTGACATCTGAACTTTGGGTTTGTCTGGGGTATAAGGTCTTTGAACGCTTCTTCCCTCTCCATCAACTCCCAAGTTTCTCAAACTCGTCTCTAGTTTGCCATTACAAGGTACTCTCTCTCTCTCTCTCTCTCTCTCACTCTCACACACACACACACTGAATGATTATTATGATTTGCTCTTTGAAAGGTTCAATTAATCCTTGTGTTTTCTGGGACTACGAGGTTGTGTATACTGTTTAGATCTTGAATGTTTTAACATGTTCATATTGACTAGATCCATTTTCTTCCTATCGTCTCCGAAATTACTGGGAAAAAAAAATGTTTTTTCTCTTTGCATGTCATTCAGATCGGTTCCTTAATTCATCTGCTTTTTCAGTTAAATATTCTTGAAAACTCATCTTGGGTGGAAGCGTAAAATCCAGACAGTTCAATTGCTCTGAAAATATATGAGAAATGAAGCCGTAAAAACCATAAAGTAGAAAGTGGAGTAGCATTTGTAAGATTTCAGCTTTTTTCTTTCTTCAAAACTTCATTGTTTCATGGGGAGCACAGTGAAATAATCCCAATTTATGAGTTAAATAGCTCTGATTTTGTAGTGGGTTTGTTTTTTCTCGGTCAAATGGTAGCCTTTTTTCTTTGATCTTCATGCATCTTTAAATTGGTGGATGATTTTCGGTTGAGGAATCAGGTATACCTAAACCATACAAGAAAGAATGGCTACTGAAGCACCGAGCTGGGCAGATCAATGGGGCGCTGGAGGGATGGGTGCCATAGAGGAAGATAACAACACTAATACCAAGAAAGAAAGCGGCAGAAACGAGAAGGACAATGCAAAAGCTGGATTGGATAAGGCCAAAGCAACTGCAAGAGTTGGAGCAGAAAAGATTAAGAGCGGGGCATCAGCCGTCATCAAATGGGTCAAGAATCAATGCCACAGAAAAGGCTCTTCTAAATGAACAGACAGTGTTAATCCAACTTGGGTTGTATTAAACGACAGAATCAAATGAATGTTTATTAGCTCCTATACATTCTCATAACATCTGTGAACAGTAGACCATCCTCAGCAACAAAGAGAAATTAATGTTAATTCTTCATGATCAAAGTGGCCGGTTTGGATTCAGATATAAGATGAGATGATTTTAGATGAAAGTTAAAAAAAAATATTATTAGAATATTATTTTTTAATATTATTATTGTTTTAATATTTGAAAAAGTTGAATTGGAATTTAAAAACATAGAATTGTTTATTATATTTTTTATGAAAAATTTGAAAAAATTATAATAATGAGATAAAATGAGACGAGACGAGACACTTTCTGATTCCAAACGAGCCTTAAACTTCAGACCAAAACAAAAAGAAACAACTATTCTGAATAATCCTAGAGCAATGCTTGTTCTACCATTGCAAATTTGACTTCTGCGTGGTAATGCAGTCTCATAATATATATTTTTTATTTTTTTTATCGGTCCCATATTATATCACACACCAAGATGCAACTTTCCATTTTAGGAGTTGGTTGAGGCTTTGGTTTTAAGGATCGCAGGCATGAGCACTCTACCAAACTGTTGATGCACATAGCTTGTGGTGTTACTTGAAATTTCACAAAATTATAGTCATGAACCGATGTTGCTTGTTGTGGTACATTAGATTGTAAAACTCATCTTTAACCTTAGCCACATGAGTTTGGAAGCTTTGTTTTTGTGAAATCTTTTTATAAACCTACCGCACTTAAGAAAGCGAGCAACAATGCAGGCAATATCCAATCCCCGAGCAACAATACCGCGTGGAACCATGGAATGCAAATGCAAACTTTGCATCTTATAACAAAAAAAAAAAAAAAAAAGTTAACAATGAGCATCGCCAACATCCACAAAGACAATTGGGAAATTACTGACCAATCGATTCCATAGATACAAATTCCATGGTAATTATACCAAATAAGTTCAAATCGCTTACAGCATAAATTAATCCAAATTAAGGTCAAACTAAACTACACTCGACAAGCAGGAAAGAGAGAGCTTTAAGAGAGACAGCAAAGAATTTACACCTTCCAAGTTTTATTTACTGGTATCAAGGCTCTCAGAGGGATCCAAAGGTGTTCTCTCCACTGTAAGTCATGTAAAGAAAACCATCTTCATCCTTGTTTTCCTCGTAGATTGCAGACATCAAGGAAGCTGTAACAACAAATGACAGATTAAAAACATAAATTCAAATATTATCCAATATAGCATTAACAGAGATAGCCAGTCACCAGTGGGAGGTAGGGTGTTCTTCACAAAGACGAATATAGCCTTCTCAGCACTAAGCTTAATCCTTTTCCGAACCACATAAACAAATTGACCAACGGTCAAGTCAGCTGGAACAAGGTATCTGCAGCAACAACAAATACATATAATACAACCAAGTGAGGATCCCTCTACACTGCATAAAATAAAGTTGAAATGCCTCCAAATTAAAGGAACATCTAATTCTTACATATTAACACAAATGAAGAACTTTTAGTTAATCTGGCAAAATATGATATTAGCTCTTCCATCTGTGTCACACTCCCAGGATCCTGTCCTGGTTACCCTTCCCATGAACACCTAACCACCTACCATATCCATGAGTAGATTCATCGTCCTTGCAAACAACATTCTCATTCACTCTTTGAATGAGGCAAGATAATCCTAACCATTTTCATCACTACCATATTAACTTCATCTAGACTTCAAATGAACCACAAAGCAAGGAGAAACTTTGTATAATAGAATTACATGTAGTGCTAAGTTCATAATTACAAGCATACAAGAGACTTCAAAAATTGAGCGCCCACATCTATGAGAGGAGATGGGAATTGCACAAGGAACACCAAAAGTGGATGTGAATTGCAAAACATTGTAATGCATTTCAAAAACAAGAGAAAGGAAGATGTGACTAACTTCTTTTTATCAATGTCAGGAATGTCACTTCTTTCAGCCTTCTCCACAATCACCTGCACAGCATACTTGGATTAGGACAGCGAGTTTACTGAAAGAAGCATGTAAAGAAAATGTTCATCATTGATTGCAAGTCCTCACAGGTACTCTATCGGGATATTTCTCTCTGATTCGAGCAGCTTCTGCCACCCTCCTTTCTGAGATGTCAAAAACCATAAACTTCAGGTTTTGGGTGAAAAAGAAAACACGAAGCAGACACCAAAATCAAATCAAAGGACAATTGTTTTATTTTTTAAAAGAAGCGTTTCATCACATCTAAAAAGGAACCAAAAACATTTTGGAATGGGAAATGACAACATTTGGTAGTCACGACTAGGTTCCTTAATGTATCAGATCAGTTTAAGCCCCAGTTTAAACACTCAAGATACACAATTAGCATAAAATCCCATTTTGTTTTTCGAAAAAAAAAGAATTAAAATGTCGCAGTGTCTGTTCATATTGTGCCTTTTAAATATGAGTAATATTTAAATACAGTCCTAGGGTGTGTAAGTTCCACGTACTCTCTTAAAAATGTGGGGTTCACCATTAAAAAGTGGGTTTTGTCACGTGAGTCCTAAATTTGCCCACTTTTTTTAAGGGAGAGTGTGAGATTTGGACACCCTAAAACTTTACAAATCATTTCCCTTTATACATTGATGTTTGGCATTAGGATGCCCAGGCCAGACCAAAGGCCCTATCCAGGCAGTTACCAGAAACTTTGCCAAGTCTCCATTACTAAATTAATAAATAGAACTTTGGTTGCATAAAAAAAATCTGCAAATACAATTCTGCCAAAAAAGGAATCGCCTCTCCACATTTTGTTGGTCTTACAACTCACTTTATGGAGTTATTACTACTAAAGAAGTAAAAAGGTGAGATTCATTAAGAAAAAACGCTGTGACAAACAACAAGAAAGACTCACCATTTTAACGTTAATGTTAGGTGTCTAAAAAATATAATATTCATTAGACTCCCATATCTATCATTTATCCGAAACTTCATCTATGTAATATCTTCTTCAAACAAAAGGCTCCCTAATCAAGTTTCATTAAAAGAAAAGCTTCAATAAAAGCCACCCAAAAAATTAACAAATCCCAACACAAACAACCCAATGAACCCTTAATCAAGAAATAAACACCATCCAAATATTAAACCACCTCTTCATATTAATCCACAAAAGGAAATATAACTAATAGAAGACGTCAAATCATAAAGCCCTTTTCACCAAATTTTAACAATCATTCATAGAATCTACAGGAGTTACGGTTATCACTGGAAATCCAAGCTTTCCATAGGAAAATGAAAAAAATAAATAAAAATCATAACGCCCTCTCCACCAATTTTAACATATTTTCAAAATTATAAACAATTATTCACAAAGCTCACAACATAAAATAGTAAAACACACGGGCATCACCGAAGATCCAATCTTAATACATAAAGGGGCGAAAACAAAGGGACAGGAAAGAAACCCAATGGATGTTCGAGCTTGAATGCTGTTTTGGCCATGGCGAAACCCGTGGTACGGTGACTCCCTGCGAAAACAAAACACCGAAACATTACAAATTATTTCTGAATCACCTACCACAAAATCCAAATAAAATGAAGAAAAAAATATCGTTTGTGTAAAGTACCGGAATTTAACATACCGAACACGAAATCAATTGGTGTTCCAGAGACGAATTGAAAAGCTGATTGATTGAGTGATTAAACGGGAAAAGGACAAAGAGTCCCAATCAGAAAGAGAAAAAAGAGATATTTATAGGATTATAAAATTAAAGGGTTTTTGATTTGGGGAGGAAACTTCAGAGAGTTTGGTTTCTGATTCCTACACGATACAAATGCTTTTCCTCTTCAATATAATGGGATTCGATTGCCTGCATCACAAGCAAGCAAATTAGCCGTGTCCTTCACTCCCTCACAGCTTGTGCATGTTTTAATAAACGGTGCCGTTTTGCAAGCAGAGGACTTTGGAGAATGGGAAGGATAGGCTACTATCGAGTCGAGTCGAATCGGGCCTTTGGCTTGCCAAGCTTGACTTGACTTGACTCAAAATATTTGAGTTCGAGATTTTTTTTTTTGTTCGAGCTCGACTTGATAAGTTAAACTCTCAACTCGAACTCGTCCCACAAACGAGTTCGAGTCGAGCCGAGCTTGAGCTCGAATTTTTTATTTTTTGAATAAGATTTCAAAATTAATAAATTAAATAAATAAAAATAAAAGATTTAATATTGAATTTATACAAGTAACTGGTAAAAACTCTATTAGATTATAAAATTTTAAAAAATTTATAAATAAATTAATATCTAACTAGTTGATATTTATCTAAAATAACAATATATTATATGCCTACATATATTATTAATACATACACTTAATATGATAATATTTATCTATTTCATATATGGTTCCTACATACTAGTATATGATTAAATTTTATCGACTAATTATTATACAAATTATAAAATATTCTTATGAAATATATTCACTATATAAACATAAGTAATTAGATTAAATATTATATATTTAATTATACAAGTGGTATGCTTATATTATTAGCCAATACATATATATATATATGCATAGGTATATGTATATATTTATCAATATATGAATAAGTTTTAATCGAGTCAAGCTAATGAGTTAACTCGAGCATAAATGAGCAGACCTTAACGAGCCTTAGCCGAGTCGAGTTGAGTTTTGTCGGGTATGTGTCATTTACAAATTGAGCGGGTATATGCTTTCACGAACAAACCTTTTTTTTTTTCCACGAGTCGAGTTTGATTCAAGTTTAACCGAGCGAGTACCGAACAGACTATCAAACAGACTGGTTCATTTACAACCCTAGTAGAGGAGTAACATTGGAGCCACCGCTGGAAGCTTCCACTATTGTATTTTTTGTGTTTTTTTTGTTTACATAAATTTTTTTTAACATTTTTAAATATTTTTAAAAAATAAAAAAATAATTTTACAATATCATTAAAAAATAAACTTCATTGATTACGAAGTAAAAAAAAAAAAAAATCCCAACAAGAAGATCACTATATTGTTCAATGGATCAGAGACCTATATCGAGCGTGGAAAATGCAAATTGAGCCCATAAATCAATGTGGAGGTTGACATGCAAGAAGCTAGCTTCTGTTGGAACATAAGATTTTAATTTTTCTTGGGTGCCAATTATTGGGAACAGCTGGAAGTCTATTATCTATATAACTCCTCATTGATATCTCAAAGTTAGTTCATGCATGTTTTGTTAATTTGAGAGTTTTGATTCGAGATGAATCCACCATTGCCCAACGACTGCCTCCTCCTCCTCTTCCATGCATGTCATCTTCAACACTGGAATTGCCGCAGCCTTGCTTCTCTTGTGATCTCTTTCACGTGCCTGGAGCAAACTCTCCTTATACCTCTCTGATCTCTCTAATTCCCCTGAAGGGAGGGACATAGAGACATCTAGGGGCTGAAGGTTCAATGAAGGTTCAATGCAGGTTTATTTGGGAGTATAGAAGAGGTTGTCCTGTCCGAGAGGTACTCAATGAACCTGAAACTCAAACAGATGATCAGAATGACACAAGAAAATAAGATCGGGATAAGGCTTGTGATGAGAATAGAGTTAGACAATGACAGTAGGATACTCTAAAGTCTTGTAATTATAATAGGACATGACTAATGCATTTATATAAAGTACTCTATAAAAAGAAATGCACTTTAGTTACATAGATTTATAAATTGACATAATTATAATATGTTATATCTACTTTATTATAAAATACAATCGTATCTCTTTTGTGAAATTTTTTTATAGCTATAATAGCACTTCTCTTTTATAAAATGCAATAGTATCTCTCCAAACTTTTGAGGGCTTAGGAATTAATAGGGTTTTGTCAAGTGCTCATACTTGCTTCTGTTTTTTATTGATAATATTGTATTCTACATATCCATAATAAGTGGCGGAACCAAAAATTTGTTATAGGGGGCCAAGCAAAGCTAAAACTATAATAAAATAGTTTTTGTTCTATTTCTATACAATTTTTCCTGCTGTATAGAATAATCTGATAGTAAGATCTAAAATATACTGCATCCTTTGATGGAAAATACTCTAGTCAAGATGCAAATGGTACAAACTAAGAAGCTTGAAAGCGACGAGGATGTTTTTCAGAACCAGAAAATGGATATTTTGAGAGACGTATTCAATATGAACCCATTTTCTAGTAAGCTCTTTTTATTTTATCATGTTGATTGACTGGATAGTCCCACATAGGAGGACGTAATCATAGATCTCGTTGTAGAGAAGATATATCAATCTGTTTAGAATCAAGTGTTGACGATATAAAATGAATCTCTTCAGACTCCACAATTGAAGAGTTAATATCAGGATTTTCCTCAGGTTCAATCCTTGGAATTTTAGAAGAATTTTCTAGAATATTAACTTCGTTTCTTTTGAAGAATGAGTCGATAGTTTTTAATTTAGACATAATTCATGACCTAAATTTAAAATCAAATTGAAATATATAAAATAAAGTTATATAAATATGAATTCAATTACTCATGAAACATGAATTTAAAGTTAATCTTTAAGCACAAAATAAATAACCATTCAATAGACATAATTATATATAAGCCAAACCAAGTAACAATCTATTTCAAAAAGAAAAAGAAAAATTCTAAACAAAAATACAACTGCATCAATGCATGAAAGAAAGGGAGAAGTGAAAAAAAAAAATTCAAAAATACTGCATCAATAGATTCAATACAATTATATATATGAAAGAAGAAGAAAAATAAAAAAACAGGGAACAAAAAAATAAATAGAGAAAAGTCAAACCGTGTATGCAGTGGCGGAACTATCACTATATATATAGGTAGCTAGACTATTACAATGTTAATGTTACTGTAGCTTGTAGAAGAGCTACGGTCTGCACCAAAAATTTGCTTCAAGACAACACGTAATTGCACCCATGATCAAAACCTCTCATTTTTGGCCTTTTGGCATATGGTAAGGACAAGAGAATTTTCTTTTAGCAGTAGAAAGTTAGAAACTACAGAATTATAGGCGGCAGAGGGCAGAGGAGAAGAAAACAATCCAAATTTCATTTTTTATTTTTATTGATAGTAAAAACGTGTCATCATGTTATTAGATCATTTTATTTTATGTGAGATGTATTTTATTTATTTTATTTTTAAATTGGACTTATAAGTAATTAATCTATAAGATCAAAATAATTTTGTAGAGGGGGACCAACATAAAATGAGATTAATATCATCCTATTAAATCATAAAAAATTAATATGTATTTTTTTGTTTTCAAACTTTTGCCCCTGACCCCTCATAGTTCCGTAATAATATTAAACCCTTTCTTCAAAATGAAATTTACTTATGATAATATTGTAAGATCTAAATAGTCCACAAGTACGACGTCCCTCATGACACATCAAACTGTGTTTTATGATTCTTTCACTGATTTGATAAGTCTCATGTCAATAATCAAAAGAAAATCCTAATAAATTAAGCACACACATGAGTGCATGTCATAATATAAATAGTACTGATCATGTTATGTGAGAACTAATAAAGTTGGAGTAGTACTAGTACTGTTGTTATAAGTAGGACATGAACTCTATAATATCATTTAAGAAACAAGGGTCGACGTGGATCGAGTGAAATTAATTATCAACCAAAAGATATATATATATATATATATATATATATATAAATAGCTTTTCTTGCTTTGATTGCTTGGATGTTGTTTACATGACCACTGTTTTCTTTCGTAGGGAAAACTTTGAATAAGAGCACGGGGTGCCATCATTTTACCAAAAAGAAAAAAGTACTTTCAAATAGAGAATCTAGATAGCTTCCATCATGATCAATTCCAGCTGCTCTCTCATTCATACACAAACACGCTTTATAGATCTCATCACTTGGGTTTTACTCCACGGTTTGTTTGATCATTTGTGTCGTGTCTCTAGACAACTACTTGTATTAGATAGAGGACATGCATGCTTCACCCGATCGATACCATTAGCGCCTACTCGTGGATCGAGTACTCTGACAAAAACAAGTGATCATTAATATATCATGGATCCAAGCATCGTCATACATATACAACACACACACACACACACACACACACACACACACACACTAGGTGATCATAAGGTCCCCATGCATGATTCAGAATTGTCAGGTTACAAGACCTTCCTTGGTACTTATCATTTTGCTTGATTTCTCTAGTACTACCCTAGCTATATATGTATATAGTATGTGAGCAATGCAAATGCCAAATATATATACTGTTGCATGCACAGTCGTGTGCTGAAGACAGCTAACTAGCTAGAGCTTGCTTCAGTACTGCAGCAGATATATATATATTGCATGTGAGGTGAAATCTAAAGCTAAAAGCTTTTAGCTTCTCCACCCATTAGTTTAGGCGCATGTCTTGTTCTAAAATTGATAGTTGGTCTGTTGTACCTAATAAGATGAGCTAAAGCTGTAAAGCGCGCTTATAAAGTGTAAAGGTGAACTTAACAATTTAAGGACAAAAAGGAAATCCCTGCTGGGAGCTGAACTGCAAGCTGTATATATGCATGCATGTGTGTGTGTGTGAGGAATTCATTGATTGTACTGGTATGTAAGTCAGGTATGAAATGCTCAGGCTTGACCAGGCAGCTTCTGGCTTCAAAAGAGGGTGGGTTTGCTTGCTATGATTTAGCTTTAGTATGGAAAAATACATGCGCATTTGCTGAACTTGTTTTATCTGCGCGCTCTTAACCTCAAATCAAAGAAGCCCAAAATATAATACTGTCTAATGGGGAAAGTCATGATCCCTATGCATGGATTTCTGTGGGCTTTATTTACACATCCATTCGTGTGAATAGAAGTTTGCTTTTTGCAGTTGCCCACATGCACATGCACATGCAAACATGTCTTTGTAGGGGGGCCAATTCAAAAGTTGGTTTGGTGGCACCTAAAGATTAAGTTCACCAACCAAGGACTTATTTCCTCAGCCTTTTGAAATTCAAATGTTGGTGAAACAATACCAATTGCATTCCCTCTTCAATCGTACAATTCACAGATTGAAATTAGATCATCAAGGTTTTTCCATCAGCGCTCGAGCATTAAATTAATGCACCCACCATCTTGTCGTTGTTGGGTTGTTGGCAAATTCAATGCGACCCTTCTCTGATCTGATCCCCACTAACATTAGTATATAAGATTCCCACAAGACATCCCATTTACTCCAATACAACATATCCTACCTTCTTTGCCTCTCTTCAGCTTTCTTCTTCTGTATTCTTTTGCATGACTATATATGTTCCATTAGTCATATATAGACCGGTTTTTTCCTCTTAGACAACTCCAACAAAGCTGCAGGATTGAGGTTTTCTATGAAGATCATGATGCATCACGGTACTCAGTATATAAGCAACGTGAGATATTGGTGCGGTTCAATCCGAAAGCAGCACTCTCTCAGGCTAGAGCTCTGTTATTTGATTGAGCCGTGCCAATATCACATGTAATTACCGCTTCTGGGTATCAAGCAGCTAGCTAGTACTAGTGCTCCTCTTCTTCTCTTTGTTTTCAAAGCCACGCATTTGGTTTTCGCAGATTTTGGAGCAGTCATGTGGACTTCTTATGGCAAATAAAGTTATCAACAGGTGCTGTACTTCATCTGAATTTTCAGCTTCTGTTGCGCCTTTTGGATGCTTTAATATTATACGAGACAAAAGCACGCAAATCTCTACCTTAGGGTAATAATACAGTTTTAGAGTGTACAAATCTTGCATATTCTTTTAAAAAATAGTAGAACATGTTATTAAAAAGTGGAGTTTTTCTTATAAGTTTCAAATTTATCAACTTTTTAATAAAAAAACCGCAAAACTTGTATATATAACGTATAAGCCTAAAATCATTTTCATATTCATGAAGAAATATCAGATGGTAAACATCCTTGGAATTCCCTTTTTAGAATTCTAAAAAGTTCGTACTTTTGTAACAAAGATAAGAGTCACGCATGCACAGATCGACATCCCTTTGCACGGATGCACACATAAATTACATGAATGAAATCACTGTATGAGCAATGATTAATTCCATGATAATGTGCTATGTGTGTGTGTCCTTACATCGATCATTTTTGTCATAAAAGATAGAAGGTAAAGCCGCGGAGAGCCACATAACAAAATGGGCACCCACTAAAATTTGGGAAAAAAGCATTTATTAATTTATGACTAAAAACATTAATTATTAACTTGTAAGTACTACTACTCCTAATATGTCTAAAAAAGTGTACGTTTCCCACTCTCAATTAACACCCAGCTAACCGATTCACGCATCTACTATATATGTCTAAATTAATTTTCTTTACCCAAAACATGAACTAATTAATTAAGAGCATGCATGATCATGACCACCAAATTAAGTCAAACTTGGCAGTTTTATGACAAGACTTCGATATATATGTAGCTTTTACTTTTCAATTAAGGTTAAAATATCACAATATTACTATAATGTAATGGTCATTTGATTATTTCCCTTGAGTGCGTGACAGATTGCATGCTTCCCGTGCATGCAAAAGAAGTCAAAGAGTGGGATCTCATTAATCTCGCGGTCCAAGCTGCTGCTAGTATGTTAACCAGGGAAAGAGTATTATTATATACTCAAGTCATTGAACTTTTGCTTAGAATTACCGGCCGGCCAGTAGCAGGAGAAGCTCGATCGATCTTGCATGCATGGGTGCATTGAGACTATATATATATATATATATATATATATATATGTCTTTCTATCAAGAATTAGGTAGGCAGCTAATTTACAAAGTGTTCTTTGAAGGTGATTCTTTGCAAGTGCTTAATGATCACCTGAATAATGTCAATCAAGATCAGCTTAGTAATAGAAAGATGCATGCCAAGAGAATTAATGATGCAGTTCTAATTTATTTCTATTAAAGTAGTACTACTCCTCCATACAATTAATTAAGAAGACAATCGATTTCGGCTGTCCATAATCTAGCTAAATCTACTTTGAGATTTCGCCTGTCCTTTGTATATGTTAGATGGAGGGGCGCCCACGTGGGGCTGACCCCCTCCTCTCCTGCATTGTAAAGCATGCGTTACTTTCTTGTAGCGCATGGCTTGATGCCATTTAAATGGAGCCGTGTGGGGTTGGCTATATATAGCCCCCTTCAGTTGATTTTTTGCATCATCTAAAATATAAAACTCTCTCTTTTTGTTCTCTCTTAAAATAATATTTAGGATGTGAAATTGTTGAGTATTACTCTAGTTTATACTACGCAGTACATTTCGCCACTAAGAGGAGACTTGAGATTTGTTAAACTTAATAAACTTGTGGAGCAACTTAATAAGCTATGCTTGAGTATTTTCCGCTGTACTTTCTTACAATATATATATTCATTCCATTGTGCATAAGATATCTCATAACACTCTTTTATTTCTACTAATGAAAGTGATGTTGTCTATTACAATATTACAATAAAGTCCTCAATAATAGAAAGAATGGAAGGCCAGTGACCTTCTATTCACAAATATTCTATTCATGCTATATATCGGGGTTGCCTCGTCTGCTAAATTATTGCAGGAGTACCTGAGGCATGCAGCAAGGCCTCTCTCTTTTCCTTGATAGTGATCATGTCCTATACTGCTACTGCATAATTATTCCTCTATATCTCAAAAATATGAAGGAATTTAATAGAAAAAAGTCATTCATATGCATGATAGTCTCTTCTCTTCACTGAGTCTGGGGGAAGAGCTGCGTCTCTCAGAAGATGGTTGCAGTCAAGAGAGCAATCTCATGATACTCATAACAGCATGCATCGCTGGTGAATGCCCAAGACTCTTTCAACAGACTTGCAAATACCACTGCATGCAGCACAGATGCACGTACGTAGTGCAGGGCCGGCTCTTCCATTAATTAGGCAACCTAGGCAATTGCCCAAGGCACCTAGTAGAAGAAGGTCCCCCAAAAAAATATCAAGTAGAATTTTTTAAATAGAAAAAAATATCTAATTAAAAAAAATTAATTAACTCAACGAGAATATCAAAAGTATCAAATAGATATTATGTCATTATTAGCTTTGAAAGTATCCTACATAATAATTATTTGAGGTAGTCTCCTTCTAAGAATAGATTTCTTTTTTGTCATTATTAGTTTAATATATAATGTAAAAATTATAAATAGTAAAATCTAATTTTCAAGTGTTTATAAAAAGTTTTTGTAGAATCATTTGTAGTTTGTAGAGGCAATGGCCCACTTTTTTCCAAATGTGTATATTATTTATATAATTTTATTGAAAATGATGATTATAATTGCTTCAATGATTTATTTGAATACTAAGAATATATCAGGATATCTGTGAATAATAAAAAAACAGTTTGTGAATAGTAGTAAAATAGTTTAATTTAAGATGTTTGATTAGATTTTAAAAAATGAAAGAGAAAAAATAGAATTTAAGAATATCAGATAATAGCTAAGAACAGTTATGTCCCCAAGGGCCCTAATTAAGAGTCTAAAGCATGTCTTATAAAATTAGATTTGATTAAATCTTCTCTAAATCAAATTTTTTTTAATAAAGTTTAAGTCGGATATTAGTTGAAAGTATAGTATAAAATCTTAATCAGTAATGTTACTTTGCAAAATGATAAGAATTATTTTTAAATAAAAATGTAATGTAAAAGTTAAAATATTTAATTTTACTTTAAAAAAAAAAAAAAACCTGAATCAAAATTTTAACCTTACCCCAAAGAGCCGGCCCTGACGTAGTGAATGGCTGGCACATACCCAGAGACAAATTTAAGGTCAAACCTAACTGTTGTGAGTCTCAGTTTCAGCCTCTACACATGACTGATCTCTCCCTCCCTCCTTAATTCAACTGAGATTCACCCTGCTTTTGTACTTTTCATAACTCACTGTAATGTCGTAATATGGTAAAAAACTTGTGATCATTACAATAATCAGTAGCTTCATATATAGCTTTTACACGTGCTTCCATGGTTAACATGATAATAAGTGCTCTCAAACAAATCAATTTCATAACCGATATCTCACCTAACTTTGCTTTATCATGTTATAATACTACAAACACCTTTTTCTTGGATAAGTTTCTGCATCCGACATTGGATGAAGGACACCCATTTCTTGATTTGTTATAAATGGGATGCTTACCTTTTTAGCAACCTTTTTAGTGTCGTTAGATGGTTTGTCATGTCCAGAGAATGAAAGAAACATATATTCTCATCGAGATGACATGAATTAGGTGAGATTTGAAGAACTATGAAGGAAATTTGGTAGGTCTCAGGGGACAGAGAACCATTCTTTTCGTTATTGTTTTACTCTTTTGTTTCCGTTCGTTTTTTCAAAACTTCTCAACTCATCTCATCATTACAACTTTTCTAAATTTTCACACAAAATAAAATAAACAATTCAACTTTTTCAAATCTTAAAACAAAAATAATATTAAAAAAATATATTCTAACAATATTTTATTGAATTTTTAACTTTCATCTCATCTCATCTGCAAAAACAAACAGCCTCTTTATTTTCATAATCCAGGCATGAACTGATAATGATCAAGAAATTACTGTTCGGTACAAAGGTGGATGAAGCTAATCTATTGTTGTATCTGCGCCAAGAATGGATGAACCATTTTTAACTCTACATCGCTTCACCTTGCATTATTCTGACTATGATGAATTATGTGGAAGTAGATAAACCTTCTAATGGAAACCTGTACAAAAACGTGAAAGAACATTGAATTGCATCACTCTCTCCATGACTAATCAATTTCTTGTTTCACTTGCGTGCTGCATGGTAAAGCTCCATGTACTCGAGAGCAGGCCGGTTCCAAGACCAGTCTTGCTCCATCACTCTCTTGCACAATGAGTTAAACCAATCCCGACTATTGTACCAAGCAGAGATTGCCCTGAAAAACCATTACTAAGTGAATATCCCTCGAAGGAAAACAAGAGCATAAATACGTGCAGACAACTCAAAAAAAGTCCTACTTGAAAATCCACGGATGTTAGTTTGGGAGTCAGAAACTTCAATAGATTTAAGAACTTTCAATCAATGAGTAGGGCTGTGCAAAAACTGTGTCCCAGTCTCTATGCTCCAATCAAGTCAGATTGGGCATAAGTGCATATGTTCGGAATCATAGTCCAAGAAGAAATCCAAACAAAACCAGGCTCCCGCTATCCACACTTACCTAATTTGTTTTGTTTTGTTTTTTTACTTTTGCTTTTTGCAGTTAATTTATTTGGTTTCTAGGATTTGTTTTGGAACCTATTTGGCACTAATCTTGTATCCTTTGTTGTTTTTGTGTGTGGGCTCCGATCATCCACTCTAACTCTGAGAAGGCGGAGTGGAGTCAAAGTTGGCTTCTTCTCAGGGTGGGAATTAAAGCGCAAAAGATCTCCAACTTGATTCAGAATTGGGGTCCGGAGTTGGAGCCCAGCCCTATCAATGAGGAAAATTACCCTATGAATGAAGAAAATCGATAGGGCGGGTTATATTTAATTGTTTATATGCCACAGACACCTGTCAATAGCCCTATGTCCACACTCACCAATCAAAACATTTTTTTTAAACACCTATAAAAAAGCCCTATGTCCACACTCTGGTCATATGCTAATCAACAAAGACACGGGCATTTGGAAACTAATAATTAAGGGAAAAAAAACACATTTTCCGAGTCATTAGCAATACAAATCGACTCACCTATTGAGAGCATAATCAACACCAGCAGCATCAGCTCCATCAAAATTGAATCCATTTGTTTCAAGACCTTGTGCTTGTGCTCTCTCAGTATCATGGTCAACATCAAATACAGTGTCATGAAGTCCTAGAAAAGAAATAACATGAAGATGGGCAGTTAAATATACCTTTTTTTTTTTTTTTTATAGGTAATTGGAAATTTTATCAATAACAAAGAATACGTGAAGTCTTAGTACACAGGATGAATACAAGAGAAGAAACCCATTGAAAGCTTAGTCCATTGAAAGCTATTGCGAGTTCCCAAAAGAATTAAATGTACTTCCATCAGAAAATTTACCTTTTTTGAAAAGAAAAGATGCAATGAAATCATGAAAGTTAAGCCCGTTAAAGTGTGTGGAAGCTGTCCAAAGGAAGATAGTGTAGAAGGAGAAAGCTTTGAGCTCACTGCAAATTCCTCAATACAATTATATCTATTTTTCATATGAAAAGCAAAAAGGAGAGATGAATACTACTCCAAACACGTATGAATTCCAAGTTTACAGGTAACGCATGAAAGAATACTAACACTATCCCATCCTTCAAACCACCCACCCTCCCCAACCTCACATTCACTCGCAAAAAGTAAAACAGGAGGGATGGAAGGGAAATGTTATTGTCCATAACATGAACTGAAACTCTGAAAACATAGTCAGAATAAGATCCAGCATGTTTCGGAAATTAAAAAGGTTAAAATTGCTTTACACTTGTGAGAAACATTTCAATCAAATAGTGAAAATCAGCATTGCTATGGAACATAGCTGACATATCTTTTAAAGCCAAAGGCACGTTTTGGCATGTTGTAAAGAAATTATATGCAATGTTTTGAAAAATAACATAGGAACTAGTTGTCATGGCAGCTGTCAGTGAACTAACGATATGAAAATCTAGAGCTGTTATGAAGTAGATCAACAATGTTCTCCAAGCCACACATTCATCCCCTTCATAGGCAGACCCACCCAACAACTATAAACCAAATGAAGCAATTAGCAAGTGGACCAACAATAAATATTAAGTCCAACGGAAATTTTTAGATTAGGTCTTAGGCAAAGTAAAAAAAAAAAAAAAAAAAAAAATTAAATTGCCTAGATGCTGAGACAATTGTTCAATCCCATGCCTCACTTCAGTGGAAAGGTAATTTGAGCAGATCTGTGATTTAAAAACTTGAGGTATGTGCTAACATGACCATGATGTTGGAAATTTAAGTGAACACTAAAAATAACAAGAGATCATACATCTCAAAGCGCCTCAGCAACAAAGACAACATAAACACATGGCTGAGTGATTCAACAGTGTGATAAGAGACAAGGTTTGTACACACCTCCAGTTTTTCGAACAACTGCTATTGAACCATATCTCATTGCTATGAGCTGGGTCAGTCCGCATGGCTCAAAAATTGAAGGGACTAGAATGAAATCAGCACCGGCATATATCTATCACAAGCCCAAAGGCATCAGTAATTTCCGGGGTGATATTTCAGATCTAAGGGATGACCGTGAATCCAGTCAAGAAACAAAGATGTTAAACATTTGAGTTCAGGGGAAACGTACCAAATGGGAGAGAGGCTCGTCATATGTTAAGCAAAGGCGAGCACGGCCACAATGGGCAGAGTGCAGTTGATTCGCCAAATTTACAAAATCATTCTGAATACGAGGATCCGGGGCTGAACCAAGCAATACAACCTGCATTTATATGTTCCATCAGAGCAGACAAGGAATTCGAACCAAAGAAAGTATACAGGGAAATGACAATACAGTATTTGCTTCTTAACAAGAACCAGTTCAAACTATACAGTAAAGTTAGCCTTAATGACAGACATTAAAACTGTCATTCTTTCATTTACATAAGACTATATCTGATAACATCATAGATAATAGAGGGGAAGGAAGGGAGGGAGGGGGGGGGGGGGGGGGTGTTGCGGGGGGAGTATTTAAGGGATGGTGTCATGTACAATTTTTGCAAGCTGAGAGGAAAGTCTAGATGAGATTGGATATTCGTAGCACAGACCAATCAACTAAGTTCAAATTAAAAACACATGGAAAAATAAGATGGATGACCTGTCCATTGCGATCTAAGGTTCGCCAGATGGCATGCTTAATGAGATGAATTCCTTTCTGATGTGTTAAGCGAGTTATAACTCCTACTAACGGGAGATCAGTTTTTTTCAAACCAAGCCTTTCTTGCAAGGCTTCCTTGGCAGCTCGTTTGCCTTCAATAACATTTTCTGATGTGTATGATATCTGGAATAAATGTGTTATGATATAAATTAGCCATAAATGTAAAACTTGTGCAGGTTGAGAGAGAGAGAGAGTAATCCACTTACAGGAATGAATTTATCATTATATGGATCCCATATATCAGGGTCTATTCCATTTAATATACCATGGAACTTGTAGAGATGAGGAGCAACTGTGGGGTTTCCAGCAACCTCCTTTGAGTAAGTGTGGGATACCTGCAGATGCAAACATAGCTTACTCAGATGCTACCAACCAAAATAGGAATAAGAAGTACAAACCCCACTCAAATCAATACAAATCACGTCGTAGCTTTCACCTTTTTAACAGTATCCCTTAAATCACTTAAGAAAGTATTATACTGCAAGAGAATGAAAATTCAAATGCACGCCAACTAAAGAAGAAAAAGCATTCCATTTCTATCGATTTGTGTACGGTATAAAGGGTCATTTATCTGTTACTTAATTTGACTCCTTGGGAAATTTAACAAAATTCTGCACAATGATCTTGCAAGAATATTATTTCAAACAACTTTTCCGTTACAGCCTAGCAATCCTAATTTGAGCTCTCAAACCTTTATTGTTGTAAACTCAAATTACTTTAGTTTTTTCAATATTTATTAAAATAAATTTAAAATCAGTATATCTCTTCAAGAAAAGTGGGAACTTCTAATTTTGCAGTTCCATCTGATTGTGTCCACTTAAAACTGTAAGCAATTCTGAATTACTAACACCATACGTTTTTGCTGCTTAGATATCATTCACTTTGATCTTCTCTGGAAGATCTATAATTCGGCAACAGAGAAAAGTGTAAGTTTGGAGCCCGCCAAGTATTCATGAACACTTCTCTTGATTTTGGGGATGGCTACTATGATAAGTCTCTGGCTTGGATGTAATAGTTGATGACGCCAGATCTTCTAATTAAGAAATGGAAGACTTTCAAGATCCTGACCTGGATGAAGAATTCAGTGACATTGGTTGAACTGGACGAAGGAGAGCTGTAACAAGAAAACCTGTTTTGGGCTCTTAAACTGGCCGTAATGCCCTTGGTTTAGCCAATTACATGGCACTTGTAATGCCTGTAACTTGAGAAAAGTCATAATCGCATAGGGATTGGAAGTGGCTAGAGTAGGGGCTGCTGGAGCAGCTGTAGATGCAGTTGATCCAGCAACAGATGATCTGTCCCTGCCACTCCTCACCAAATTGTCAAAAGTCTAATCTAGTTTAGTGTTCTTGATTTTCAATGTTATAATTAAATTTATTAAATTAAATATGTGCAATGCATAGCTGTGATGTGTAAGAATAACTAAATTTATCGAATTAAATAATCCTTCTAGTGCTGGTTGAGCTCGCTTCCTCTTTCCTTGGATAGGGATGCATACATCAAGAATATAGAAAAATAAAGTTTGAATCACACCTCAAGCAAGCAAACCATCTATGTAAGTTAGCCTGTTCTGAGTTATTATAAAATAAATATAACATTTAAGAAAGTTTTAATGTTTGCATTTTGATCTCCAAAATTTTGGTTGAGCAACTTGATTTTCAAAACCTCAGTAACTTTGCTTGAGCAAAAAGATGGAGTCAAAAGCTATTCATATAAGAGAAATGCAAGTAGGTACAAGCCCCAAATAGACAAGCCATGAGCAAGCCCTATGTAAAAATGTGGGTCCCACTAAAAAATAATACTTGATGCCACGACTTCGTAGAAACAAAACTCCTTGCTTCGAAAACCATAATGTGTGTGTGTGTGTGTGAATTTTTTTTTTTTTTTTTTAATAAATAATCAAAGATGTATTAATAAAGATAGGCAAAACCCAAGTACACAAAATGGTATACAAGAGATGAAACCTATCTAGGATGAAGTAAGGGAAACTAGAAAATCATGAAAATTCAAGCCATTAAAATCTAAAGCAATGGCCCATAGGAATAAAGTACGGAATAATAGCATTCTAAGTTCCACTGGGGACCGCTCTTTGTTTTCGAAAGTCCAATTGTTGCGCTCTTGCCATATACACCACATAATACAGATCGGGATCATGTTCCACACCGCCTTGATTTGTTGCGCTCCTCTCGAAAGTGTCCAGCTAGCCAATAGATCTACCACCGATGCAGGCATAACAAAGGCTAACTCTATCCGGCTGAAGACTTCAACCCACAAGGCTCTAGTAGTCTCACAATGTAGCAAAAGGTGTGCCACTGTCTCACCAGATCTCTTGCACATGCAACACTAGTCTAGTATAACTAATCGGCGCTTCCTCAGATTGTCGGTAGTTAAAATCTTCCCCAACGCTGCTGTCCAATTAAAGAAGATCGCTTTCAGAGGCGCCTTATTTCTCCAGATTCTCCTCCACGGGAACGGGGTGGTGGCAGTTTGGGTAAGGGACTTATAAAAGGATCGAACTGAGAAAATGCCCTTACCCGCAGGAGTCCACCACAGCCTATCTAGTTGCTGACTATTTGGCTTTACAGAATAAAGCAAACTGAACAAAGCCTCAAAGATGTCCACTTCCCAGTCTTGCGCCGCTCTACTAAATGTGACATTCCACTGCACATGGTCCCCTATATGAAGCATAAGGTCCTCTACCGAAGCTTCCTGGTTGCATGCCAACTGAAAAATAGCTGGAAATGTATCCTTTAGGGCCTCATTCCCACACCATATGTCCCTCCAAAACTTAATGCGAGAACCCCTCCCCAACACCAATTTGAAATGGCTACTAAAATCCCCCCACCCTTTCCTAATGTGTTTCCAAACTCCCACACCACTAGCCCCATACACCTCTTCAGTGCACCAACTCCCCCGCATGCTTCCATATTTACAGTCAATCACCTGCTTCCGTAACGCTTCTGTCTCGTTATTATACCTCCATAACCACTTCCCAAGCAGGGCCCTGTTGAAAATTCGCAGATTTTTTATACCCAAGCCACCAGACGAGAGTGATGTACACACCTTATCCCAGCTGACCAAGTGGAATTTGAATTCATCCCCTATCCCCCCCATAGGAAATCACGATACAGCTTGTCAATCCGAGCCGCTACCCTGGTAGGCAACTGAAACACAGATAAAAAATAGGTAGGTAAGTTGGAAAGGGTACTCTTGATAAGAGTCAAGCGGCCACCTTTCGATAAATACAATCTTTTCCACCCTGCCAATTTCCTTCCTATCTTCTCTATAATTGAATCCCATATGGATGAGGCCCTTGCTGCTGCCCCCAACGGCAATCCCAAATAAGTAATAGGAAGAGAGGCTACCTTGCACCCAAGAATACTAGCTAGCTGTCTAGTATTACTCACGTTCCCCACGGGTACTAGCTCTGACTTATCAAAATTCACCTTCAGGCCTAACGCTGCTTCAAAGCATAGTAACAAAGCCTTCAGAGCTCTCAACTGGTTTTGGTCTGCCTCATAGAATATGAGTGTATCATCTGCAAAAAGTAAATGAGACAAAGTGATAATGCCCCTATTGGGGTCGCCAATCGGAAATCCAGTCACAAACCCATGCGTAACCGCCGCCGATGTCATCCTACTCAAAGCCTCCATAATGATAACAAAGAAAAGTGGGGACAAAGGATCTCCTTGTCGTAGACCTTGAGAGCTATTGAAGAAGCCGGTAGGACAACCATTAATCAACACTGAGAATCTGGCTGTAGAAATGCACCATCTAATCCAATTACACCACCTAGGCCCGAAACCGCATCTCCCCAACAAATACAATAGGAAATCCCAATTTACATGGTCGTATGCCTTTTCCATGTCTAACTTGCAAATAATACCTGAGGAGCCAACCTTTAATCTGCTATCCAGACCCTCATTTGCTATAAGGACTGAATCCAAAATTTGGCGCCCCTTAACAAATGCATTTTGTGGTTTCGATATAATCTTGTCCAAAACCGCCCCTAATCTATTAGCAAACACCTTGGATATAATTTTGTAAACCCCATTCACAAGGCTAATGGGTCGAAAATCCTTAACCTCCACCACTCTAGTCTTCTTTGGGATCAATGCGATAAACATAGCGTTTAGGCTTTTCTCAAACTTTCCAACCAAGAATACTTCCTGAAACACCTTCATAATGTCCGCTTTCACCACCTCTCAGCAAGATTGGAAGAAACCCATCGAGAAACCATCGGGGCCTGGAGCTTTATCTTTGCTCATGCGTCTGACTACATCATACACTTCCTCCTCCTTAAAAGGCCTCTCCAACCAAGAGACTTCCTGAGTCGCAATAGCATCAAACACAAGACCATCCAGCTTTGGCCTCCATCCCGCACATTCTGTTGACAATTGCTCATAGAACTCCACCACATGGTCACGAATCATGTATGTGCGAATTTTAAATTGAATTACTATATTAATTGGACATTATTTTTTATTTTATTAGTAAAACTTAATGATAGAGTAATACTATATACTACACTTTCATCCCATTTTTATCACACTATTTAAGATATGGCACATTTATCATCCAGTGGTGACAAATGTGCCACATCTTACATAGTGAGATGAAAGTGAGATGGTAGTATGGTGTATAGAATTTTCCATATAGATATAGATCAGTACAAAACCATCCATGTTCAGCATGAATGCAATTACAGAGACAATTCATAGCAACAATTTAAACACCCTTTATTCCAACAAACATAACAGAACCACGAAAAATAATTTAGATAAAAAATAACAAACAACAATAAGTAAACAAAACTATAATAAATGACCCAGAACAATATAGGGATGAAAGAAGCATTTAAATATAACTTCTCAAATCTTAACGAAGTTCATGCATCCATTTGTTATAAAACAACATTAAAGTGATCAGAAGGGAGGAAATTGACTGGTAAAAATTCAGTACAAAAATGCACAAACTAGGTAGATCAAATAATCCTAAGAAATCATAAGTTTGCTTACAGTTGTGGCCTTGTCGGTGTATGCCATGGCTTTCCCAATGAGGCCAGCCCCAAACTCAAGGTTGTGGATTGTGAAGACAACTCGAGCTTTACTGAGACCATAATGCACATAATGGTCCTTGAACAACCACGTAACTGGTGCACTCGACCAGTCATGGCAGTGGATTATATCCTGCCCATTATAAAACACTGATCAATGGATATTCTTAAAATGATAACATTCAGGTTTTCCTTGTCTAGAAAAGGTTAACCTAATTTAGAGAAAATGAGCATGCTCTAGCAGAAACAGAACCAAGTATTTTTGCAAAAGGTGATCTTGAAAATTACCTATACAAGTTGATATCCACAACTATAGATTTATCTCATGTAATTCAGTTGTAGTTTTCCGCCTTTGATTTTTCAACTTATACCAAACATGCCTATATACATTCATACATATGCACATAGACACATGTACAGCGATGAATTAAATAAGAAATTTAGTTATTTGGCAATAATGGTAGGCAAAACTGGAAGGTGGAATAATTGGAACTTCATACTCTCTCTCTCTCTCTCTCTCTCTCTCTCTTCAAAATACACCAATGAATATTCTCAGTTTAGCATCAATGAACTACACAAACCAAGTTTCACCATTAACAAAAGCAAATGATTAAATTGCTTGAGTAAACCAAATAAATGAAAAAGTTTGTAATCAAAGAGCTTACGAGATGAAATCCGCTTTGGAGTAGAAATTCAAGAGCAGAATGGCAGAAGAAACCAAACCTCTCTGCATCATTCCTACAGCCATATATGCAACCTGCCCCAAAAAATCTGTAAGAAAAACAATTGCATCAAGAAATCAGGTAAAATGGAGTTTGTTGAATGAGACCGTGCATGAGAGTTAAATGTTGCAAAATGAAGAAAACAGGTTCTGAGCAGAATAGCATAAACTAAATTCTGCAAAACAGGGCCCTAATTATAATTGCACTCCCCAAAATGAAGAAAATAAGGTTAAAACAGACATCTGAAGATGAAATTTGTATCCCGTATCATTGTGGTGAGCAAACAAAAAATATTTTCAGTTTAAGTGGTAATGAAGTCAATAATAGGTGATTCCAATATTGTTGAAATGTTGGCATAAGGGGCAACTTTAAACAATGGTTCTTTGAAGATCATATGGTTAGGAGTCTAAAAACACACTTCAAGTTACCACATTCATTCTAGAGTTGGGTGTGCTTCTTACTATAATTTTGACACGTAAAACAACTTCTTGGTACATCAAGAGAGTGGCATACTGCCTCGAAGAAACAATTAAGCTGCAGGACGCTATTCAGGTGTTTAATCATAACCCTAGAGAAAATTAGTTATATCAAGGTCACTCAATTATCAGTACCAGTATGAGTGAAGAAAATAAAAGAAATGTAGAATTAATACTCATATGATTTAAAGGAATATAACCCCTGAAATGCAAGTATGCAGAGCAAAAGGTGAAAATACCTATAGCCATAAGTACCAGTAGAATATATCAAGTAAACAACATAGCACTCAAACAAAGAAAAAAGAGTATACAACATTCCACCCAAAAAAAAGAAAAAGGAAGTGTAGCAGGAAAACAGTATTACCCATTTAGGGGCTCCAAAAAGTAGACGGAAAGGCCTTCCACATTCCCAAACCATACTTTAATTTCAGTCCCACCCCAGGAATAACTTCTGCGATACTGAAAGTTCTTCACCTATATCACAGTACATAGTTTTATAAATAGTAAATTGAATTCAACATGGTACTGACTACTAAGGTTGAATAAATAAAAAGAACCTATAATGTAGGAACAAAGTGCAGAGATGGTATGTAATTATAAACACCAAAAACATTCAAAATAGTTACAACATGTATATGTAGGAAGTTTCTAATAAGCGTTTCTTACTCATTAGGGAAAAAATTGTATATTCATGAAATGCCGGATGGTAGAGAGATGAATTAGGAAAAATAAGTAAAACCCATGTTATTAGCCCATGAATCAACACATTTCTCCAATAAATTCCAACCACAACAACACATGCTTCAATCATCACCCCAAAATTGTGTCAATTTGGTCTGAATACCCTTTCCAGAGGGTTTGCTTTCAATACATATGAGAGGTTACACAATTGTTGCCAAATTTCCAATGCCTAATCTGCTATACAAGGTAAGTATTTACATCCTAATTAATAGTTATGTATAATCTTGCTATTAAGGAAAGTATCTATCTATAAAGGAAAGTATTACTAAAAATACAATAATTAAGCCTAAATCATATATCCGTAACATCCCCCCTCAAATTGATGTTGGGAGATCTAGAAACATCAATTTTTCAATCAAGAACTGATGTCGAGGCCGAGGAAGAGCTTTAGTGAAAATGTCAGCCGTTTGAAGTGTAGTGGAAATGTGAGGAAGAGTAATCACATGCTTTTCAAAAGCTTCACAAATGGAATGACAATCAACTTCGATGTGTTTCGTACGCTCATGAAAAACAAGATTAGCAGCGATCTGAATAGCACTGGTATTATCAGCGTGGAGAGGAGTAGAATGAAGCTGAGGAAATCTAAGTTCACCCAATAACTCACGAAGCCACATGATTTCAGAGCAAGCAGAAGACATAGCACGATACTCCGACTCAGTGGAGGACTTGGAAACTCTGTCTTGCTTCTTACTCTTCCAAGAAATAAGTGCATTGCCTAAGAACATGCACCACCATGTAACAGAGCGACGAGTATTTGCATAACCAACCCAATCAGCATCACTATACCCTACCAACTGTAAAGAAGGCTCCTTAGGAAAAAATAACCCACGATTAGGGGTGCCCTTTAGATAGCGGATAATGCGGCGGACAACAGCTAAATGAAGATGTCTGGGAGCTTGCATAAATTGATTGACTTGTTGCACAGCAAAAGAAATGTCAGGGCGAGTAATTGTCAAGTAATTCAAACTCCCAACAAGCTGCCGATACAAGGATGGATCTGATAGAAGCTCGCCTTCTTCCTTACGAAACTTGAGATTTACCTCCAAGGGAGTAAGAACAAAGTGACCCGATTGGAGACCAACCAAAGATATCACTTCCTGCGTGTATTTGTGTTGGTGTAACAAGTTTCCAGTCGGAGTAAGCTGCACCTCACAATAGTCATTTTGGCTACAGGTGCAAATGTTTCTTCATAATCAATATCATACTCCTAGCAGTTCCTAAGAGCCACGAGACGGGCCTTATATCTGTCCAATGAACCATCAAACTTAAACTTGACCGAGTACACCCATTTACAACCAATAGGTTTGCCATCAGAGGGACAAGCCACAATATCCCAGGTGTGATTTTCTTAAAGAGCCTAGATCTCTTCTTGCATGGCTTGTTACCAACATGCATGGGTGGCTGCCTGAGCATAAGAGTGAGGAACAAAAATAGTGTCGAGAGTCGCAGTAAGCGAGGTATGAGGAAAACCATACCCATCTGGTGCATGTGTAACTCTGGTGGAGCGCTGAGGTCTAGGAACCGCAGGATCAGATGACGGAATAGTGTCCGGAATGGGTGTTGCAAAGGGTGGAAGACGTCGATGATACACAATACCTGGTTTATACCTCTCAATAGAAGAAGGCACATCATCAAAAGCAGGTAAACAAGCAATAAGAGGATCAGAAATAACATGAGATTGAAAAAAATCTTGATTTTCAAAGAAAATCACATTTCGAGAGATCCGAAGTTTGTTTGCATAAGCATCATAACAAACAAACCCTTTCTAAGTAGCACTATAGCCCATAAAGGCACATGTGATAGGCTGAGCAGCAAGCTTGTGACGATCAACGGGTGGCAGATGAACAAAACAAGCACACCCAAAAGTATGAAAGGATTGATACTCAGGAGATATACCC
Source organism: Juglans microcarpa x Juglans regia (assembly GCF_004785595.1). Classification (NCBI taxonomy): domain Eukaryota; kingdom Viridiplantae; phylum Streptophyta; class Magnoliopsida; order Fagales; family Juglandaceae; genus Juglans; species Juglans microcarpa x Juglans regia. The sequence continues at coordinate 7,066,813 of NC_054603.1, read as the reverse complement.
AATAATCGAGGGTAAGAGAATCATAATTTAGAGTGACAGTAGGCAAACGATTGATCAAATAAACAGCAATAGATAAAGCTTCTACCCAAAACTTAGAAGGCACAGAAGAATCAATCAACAAAGTACAAATGATATCTAAGAGATGACGATTCTTACGCTCAATAACCCCATTTTGTTTAGTGTATAAGAACAAGAACATTGGAAAATGATCCCTTTTTACTCGAACTCAAGTCTGGAAAGAATGAGACATGTACACCCCCCCCCCCCCCCCGGCGCGGGAGTTGGAAAAGTTTTGATACAAGTACCAAATTGCGTCTCGACAAGCGCAACAAATTTTTGAAAGACAGAAAACACATCAGCTTTAAAACAAAAAAAATACATCCAAGTGAATCGACTATAATCATCGATAAACGTCACAAAATAACGATACTGACAATGAGAAATAACAAGACTCACACCCCAAACATCAGTATGCACAATCTCAAAACATGTAGAAGCATGGCTACCATGCATAGGAAAAAGTAAAGTTTTACTTTTACCAAGACGACAAGTAGCACAATCAAAAGAGACAGTAGAAGAAGAAAACAAATTTTTATTGCCCAAAAAAACATGTTTCATAAGATGAGTCAAAACAACAGAATTAGGATGACCCAATTTCTTATGTCAGACTTCACTATTATTGGTAGTAGCTATACAAGCAAGAGAAACAACGTGAGGAATAGAAAACTGTAAAGGAAATAAACGTCGTCCCACTTTAAGGTCCTTCGCGATCACCATCCCCGACACCTGATCCTGTGCAAGACAACCACCACGAGAGAAATGAACATCACATTATTATCCACCACTTGGCCAACAGAAATCAAATTGGTAGATAATCCAGGAGAGACAAAAAAATGGCAAAACGACAAGTCCAAATTACCAACAGCAGTAATAGGAAGAGTACTGCCATCAGCAAATTGAATAGTTTGTGTGCCTCCATACTTACGAACACCCTGGAGACCCATTGTGCTACCAGTCATATGATTAGAGGCACTCGAATCAACAATCCAAGAAGAAGTTGAGTTAGTACCCGTACCTTGCAGGCCTAAAGCCGAAAAAGTAGACACAATCATCTGTTGTACCATTGCTAGTGTGAGAATAGATGAATTAGAGCTTACGGTGGGGTTTGCAGAAGAAGAGGACCTAACAGAAGCCTGAAAATCTTGGGATTAGCGATTTTGAGGCCACACTCGATAGTCCTTGATGACCAAACTCCTTACAACTGAAACACTGCAACTTGTTCCTCCCTCTCCCTTGTGCTATATAGGCTTACATTAACAGTTTCAGAAATCATACCTATCTAAGTGGATAACCATTGTTCTTCACGCAATAAGTCTCCCAAACAAATATCCAAAGAAAGAATCGGATTACGATTCAATAAGCCAGCCCGAACAGGTTCAAATTCAGGCTGAAGCTTCATCAGGAATTGATCGCATTGACTCTCACCATGAACCACTTGAAGAGCCGCTAGTGCCGCCAGGGAAACCTTAGCATGAACAATTGTAGAATACTTGCTCCAAAAATTAATAAAACTAGAATAAAATTATTCAATGGTCAAATTACCTTGACTGTAATTACTAATATCTAACTCCAATTGGAACTTCCAAGCACTGTGATCTTAGTGATAAATATGGTGAAGATAGTCCCACAAAGCCTGAGCTATAGCAAAATAGCGAAGATTGGTCACAAGATGGGGCTCAATTGTCCCCAACAGCCAAGAGACCACCTTAGCATCCTTGACCTCCCATTGTGCAAATTTCTTTTCATCAGTGGGAACTTTAGCAGAACTATCAATATGATTTGATAATTCTTTGCCTTTAAAAAACATCTTAAACTGAAATTCCCAAGTAAGAGAATTCTTCCCAGTAAAACGAGCAATAGTATTCTCAATAGACATGATGAAGGGTACGTAGAAAAATAGTAGCAAACAGCCCAATTAACAGCAATAAACCAAGGCAGGCATAACGAAACAAACAGATGGCCCAAGTTTTGATACCTGCCCAGAAAAATAATCAGCAAACCAACGTGTCGATAGCACACAGAGAACACTTCGAACCCAGTACCATTGTGAGCCACCACAGAAGTGGTCAACCACCACACAGTCACCACTAGAGACTTCCGACAAACTCAAAGATGCACAGCCACCACGAAAAACCACCAAGAGACATATCCCGCAACAGAGAACAGAGAACTTGCCGAATCGAGAACACCCACAGAAGATGCCGATAGACACCAGAACGTCAAACCCACACATTAGAACACCACAGACAGCTCTGACTCCCATCCGAGAACAACCAAAGCAAGAAAATCTTGCAGAAATAGAGAAGAAAAAAAAAGTCTTCCCGTCACACACGAGTGATTAAGACCATAGCTGAATATCAGAGTAGGGGCTCTGGTACCATGTCAATTTGGTCTGAATACCCTTTCCAGAGGGTTTGCTTTCAATATATATAAGAGAGGTTACACAATTGTTGCTAGATTTCCAGCGCCTAATCTGCTATACAAGGTAAGTATTTACATCCTAATTGACAGTTATGTATAATCTAGCTATGAAGGAAAGTATCTATCTATAAAGGAAAGTATTACTAAAAACACAATAATTAAGCCTAAATCATATCTCTGTAACATAATCTAGCCATGAAGGAAAGTATCTATCTATAAAGGAAAGTATTACTAAAAATACAATAATTAAGCCTAAATCATATTTCTGTAACAAATTGGACCTCCAAGAGAGAGAAAGCTAAAGCACATCATATGGGACCTACAGAGAGTGTGCTTTTTCTAGTAAGCCAGAGAAAGATAAAAACCTTCAGAGACACCAACTTAGCATCTTGCACAAAGAAGTCGTACATTAAATATAGACCAAGGCAATAGCAATGAAGCTTACATTGCTAAGGTTCAAACAGTCATACTTTGGAAGAATGATGTCCACAGTGTGGTTCAAATCCTGAACAGCACGAGATAGACTAGTGACAACATCACCAAGACCTCCAACCTGCCATGGATTTCATAAATGACAGATAAAAACAAAATTATACCAAGGATACCAGTTTGGATCACAAAGATACTATATGCAGACGACATATTTATAAGAAGAGAGTAGGGTTAAGAAAGATGAAATATCACCATCCTTTAGAAACAGGAAGCAGTTAAATTGGGAAAACATTACACTGCCTAGACTCACTCTGTCCCTGTCAGTTTGGACATTTCACATTGAAAAAGGAAACTAGGAGGGCCTTTCATACCTTTTTCATTTCAGTTAAAGTGCTCAGTTAACAACCCTAAACTCTCTTCCTTAAGTACAGAGAATTTGAGAGGTTTCTGTTGCAATCAATGAGCATTTGCCACAAAAAACTTGCAAGGCGATAACGAGAAGGAGCCACAAAACATCCTTACCTTTGCAACGGGGGCCATTTCAACAGAAATATGAACTATGTGCATTGGTGGCTCCTTGGCAATTCCCTTAAACACGGGTATGTGGTAATCCATGCCATTCTTGTTGTCAAAAATTCCACCTTCTTTCTTTTCAGAGAATACGAAGTCCATCACGTATGCATCCAGTGGAACGTTGACTGCAAGAGCAGAATAAATGATACATTTGCCTAAAAAAATACCTATAAAAATTTTTCCCCCTGCATTCAGAACAGAGTGATCCGTGCATGTGACATGATGGTGCATGCCATTGCATACTGTCATATTTTGCTAATAGATGAATAATTAGCCTCTGTAAGTTGTACCTGCGCTTTAATATTCAGATTGAAGAAAGATCTCTTGTCATCACTGGATATGAATACTATTAATCCAATTGAATCAAATTTTGGAGCATTGATCATGATTTTTGTGATGATAGAACTGTTACACCAAATCAAGGAACACACCACAAACTAGGGGTAGAGACCAGCAAATTCAAAAATATAAACACCTTTCATAGTGTCAAAATCCAAAAGTGTGCCAGAAGGCTCTAAATCATCTTATGAACGAAAATCTATGAGTCATGCAAGAATGGGACCTCCAAAATGGATGTTGATTTTATCATCATGGTGGCATCTTGACCTTAAGATATCTTAAACTTGCACAGACTCAGCTGAGGAAACGGGTTAGGAAAAGCATATGTTGAACACTAGAAAAGCAAGAATTGTTACTATTTACTCTATTGTGAATATTTTGGATTTACTAGGTTTTGTCATGTTCAAAATGTTGCTATTCTCAAGGTTATTTGACCTTAAGTTTAATGTGATTTGTGGATTACGTGCTGAATGCATGTGTAAAAGATTCATTCAACCCAAGTAAATATGTTTCAAGACTTCCTTTAATATTCAAGAGAAATTGACACACTTGGGAAATCATTTGATCACCTTTGCCAGTGAATGTAGGTTTTTTAAAGCCCAACCAATTATATATTGGCATCGTGTGTGATTTCTGAATTTAACTACTCTCTTTTCTACTTCTTCGTGACCTTAAAATCTCTATTTAGCACACAAACTAAAACATTTAAAACTCACATAAGCTTACCTGTGGTTTTTATATGAGTACCATTATCTGCAGGCAACATTCTTTGTGGTGGCAATGGACCCTTGCGGTGGGTCCAACGGTTAAAGGAACCCTGAACCAAACTTCTGATTTACCATTCAGAACTGTGTTTGCAGGATTATAGAAAACTGTAGCAGCGCTTCCTGCTTGAACATCAAGAGGCTCAGTGTAGACAATGTGCTTTTGGGACAACAAAAATCTTTTCAAAGTTCTTTCCTTTGTTTCGGCTTTCATAAGTGCAGTTCTTTCAGTCTGTGGCAGGAGAAGCACAGAGAGGAGAAGAATAAGAGGCAACATCAAAAGTTTTCAGAAAAGATAAGTTACAATTAGTCTAAATTGAAGACAATGAATGATATCTCAGGCATCCATCTGTAACCTCATGGAATTAGCCCACAAATCCCGCACTATAAATAAGGAGCACAAACACTGGATGCAACCACCAGACCAGATATCAAGCTGGTGGTCCACATCCTCTGCATCTGAGCCATGATAACCAGTAGTCACCCAATATTTGTGTACACTATTCTTAGTTGTGCTTGCACTGAGAATAGAAAAAGAATGACCCAAGTATGCTTTATTCATTCAAGAAAGCAAAAGCTTGTATCTTCACTCTATCACATAGGGCAAAGTCCCAAACAAATCATTCTGGACAAAAGATTTTTCTAAACTGACCTTGGCACGTACAGCCTCTTCTCTTAACCTTCTCTCCTCCTGGAGTTTCCTAAATATCTGGTGTTCTTCCTCAGCCCAATACAGTTCTTCGGGAATGCGTTTTGGAACAATAGCATGGAAATCTTGGCGGTTGTTGTTATCATACACAATGGCATTCTGAGGTGGCCCATCAGCAAAAACCCAATCTAAGACAAGTGCTCGCTCAGGTACAACAACTGCAAAAATTAAAGTTGCTCGCTATTATTTCTCTTAGAAGTTTATAACATGCATTACAAATACCATAAGGGAAATCAACCTGATCCCTGAAAAATGCAAGAAAATATAAACAATCGCCTCTCCCATCAGGTACCCATACCCAAGCAACTCGCTGCAAATTGAGGTTTGGCTGAAAATTATCACTCCTTGCCTTTAAATTCATGCAAAGTTTGACTCAAATGTGAAATAAAATGCATGGACATGGAAAAGGAGAGGGAAGTTTGAAAAGTAATTCCTAGCCTGGGTTTGTTAAATATATACTCCCTTGTGTGAAACACTTTTCCTACATGTCTTTTGGTGTGTGTGTGTATGTGTGTGCGCGCGCGTGTGCACGTGTGGGCATATGCTTGTGTAACTTCCCATCTGCTCTCTCTCTCTCTCTCTCTCTCATCTGATAGGGATCATATCACTCTCAAAGATTGGTATCATGTGTCCATGTTTGGAGTCACAAAATTCATTTTTGACAGCACCACCACGTTGAATGATATTTTGCATGTTTCAGATGTATGTGGTCCAAGAGGTCCCAGCAGGTAAGTGTAACAATGGATGGATGCCAACTGATGCCATCTTGGATGTTCACCTTATATTAGTCACTCCAACCAGATAATTTGAAGATAATGGAAGTGAAATGTTAGAAAGAATAAAGAAAATAAATTTACTAACATACTTAAGAAAAAATATATATTTACTAACACCTACCATCAGCATACCACCAGTCGCCATCCTTTTCTTCAGAGTTGATAAGCATTTCAACAATGGACAATCCGCCCTTCCAATTGTTATGCCCCCCATGAATCCAAAGTTCCTTTGAGCGAGCAAGAGGGCCAGAGCTTTTATTATAATATAACCTTACCAGATCATCACCTTTAAACCCACTAGGCTCTATGTACCAAACATTATCAATAGACCTTGTAGCCTTCTTCATCAATTCTTTCAAAACTTCCCGCATCCTAACAGTCTTATTCCTTGCTTGTGCTCTATCAGCTTCCCTTGCAGCTTTCTCTGCTGCTATTTGCCTCTGTTCCTCTTCTCTTCTTTCCCTTTCAGCTTGCTCCTTCGCAAGTTTCTCTAGTTCCTTGCGTTTTTCCTCAAGCAAGAAATCTTCAAATTCTTGCACATCCATTCCACCTTCCACCATTATGCAGAAATCCTTTTCATTATTATTGTCATAGACATTTTGCCCATTGAAAAAGACAAAGTCGATCTTGTATGCTTCCTTGGGAACAAGAACTTGGCAAGACCACCAATCCCCATTAAGATGTGTTTTGCTCAACCTCATAGTAAACGATTTCCATCTCCAGTCATTAAAGGCTCCCATTATCAGAACATCAGGCTCATTATTTAAAGTGGAGAGGCTTCTATTAAGGAAAACTTCAATATCTTGATTAGGTTTCACCAGTGGCGGAAAAACAAAGAGTTTATTCCCTTTTAAGAAGTTTTCATCGCCGAGCATCTCAATTTTCTCCTTCCGCAAATTTTCTTCCATCTGCAACCTCAATTTTAGAGAAGCTTCTTTGATCTTTTCATCAGTTTCATGTTTATCTTTTCTTGTGACATCACTCTTGGGAACATCCAAGTCTCTTTCTTCCAAAGCCATTCCATCAGAAATGTTCTGAAAATCACTCTTTAAACCTGTTTCTGTCTTCCCTAACTCTGCCATATCCTCATCAACTCTAGATATACTTCCATTTTTCACCACTTGATTTTTCAGCGCTATAGCTGGTGATTTATCTGCTGATGATATTTCATTGGCTTCCCCAATACTTTCATCCAATCTTTCTTCCTCCACCCTATCCTCTCGAGAATCTTCAAGAGGCACCTCTTCATCAGCATCAACTCTCATTTCAAGCGTACTCCTGTTGGGGCAACATGCTCGCTGGATGTTGGAGCAATTGAGACCTCTTTCTCTTCACTATCTCTTTGATCCCTCTTCTGAGTGCTCGTTCCTACTGGCGTTGTTGGCATGACTCCCTCTGGAGCAGCAGGGGTTTTAGGCCTTGCACTTGATATTTTCTTTGGCCTCCTCCTTGAAAAATCTGCCCATAATGCAGAGCAAAAATTTAAAGAAATAGAAGAGTCAAGATTTTAACTTTTAACCATAACAGAAAAGTGCCAGCTAGCAAACCTGCACTAGCAGTAATTTGAGATGAAACCCCAACTCCATGGCACTCTTTCGGCCACGAACAAGACTGAAACCAAAAGGCATAGCTCAAATACATTTAATATGAGAAGTAATTAACATTGCTACGTCCCTAACTTTGTATTTATTCTTAGATTATCACCACGAGTAAGATATAGTTAATGCTCCAACAAATACTCACAAAACGTAATTAAATATGATCTTATATTTTTATTACACAGTATCAAATAGTGATAAAGACCCAGAAACGAGAAACACGAACTTCATCAACAAAGCTATCAAATTAATCAATAACCCGACAAAGAGTTCCAGAAAACGAAACCTACCAATATCTAAATTCTCATTAGCAGAACTTGAACAAACAATTTACCATTATCCCATATCAGATTAAAATAAATCCACAACATCTCTCGTTAAATAACCAAAAACTCTCACAAGGGTGCCATCAAAATCAAACACCACCCACTGGAACAAAGAGAAGAGAAACACCAAGAAGATCCATGCATATGACACACATAATTATGCACTGCAATGCATAAACATAACCCAATTACCTGTGAAAAGTGAGTGATTCTTCCATGAGGAAAGAACCCCAGAAACGGTTTGAGGTTGACGTAGCCCCTCTTATTAAACACTGTTCTGCAACTGAGTGGCCTCTGTGTTAACGAAGCCACCTCCATAGCTGTTTCCCAGAATGGTCTGCAAGGTTGTTGTTCTTCTTCTTGTTGCAGTACAGTGACCACAATTTTTAATCAGCAAAAAAACATCCTCTGATTGATCATGGTAGCTGATCCCTCTCGAAGTTTGTGCATTTTAAAATTATTAAATAACAACAAAAATCGAGATATGTATTTTCTAGAATTCCAGCTAAACCGCATAAGTATTGTTCTAGAATTCCAGCCATGTGTATAGTATTTTGTTTTCTTGTAATTATGCACATTTATCAACCATTCTTTCATTACGAACCGTCGATCTATGTTCATGAGATATCCGACGGTCAATATGAATTTGTCCCGGTATTTATCTTCGAATTTGAGATAATATCGAAAGGTTAATATCTCAAGTAGTACCTTGATAGTCCGTGATGGTGTATCCCAGCGGTGATTCGAGGCCTCAAATAGAAATTGACGCATCGAATGGGGACACGCCACGTAATGATAAACTTTAATCTTGAAGGGTAAGGTTTAAAAGATTCGCATCCGTCCGTCCCTCCTTCTCCGTGTATAATTTAAGATCGTCAACTGATTAGCGTAGCAAGTGCTTTGGTAATAAAGTCAAATATATTTATAATTATATTATTTTTATAACAAAAAAATGATTAAATTTGTGATTTTCGATTTTGCAACATATGAATTATCCATCCACAAAGGGATGTATGATTTTTTTATAATTACGGTTTTATTATGATAAATTTATGTATAATTCATGCTGAAGCAGCCCTAGCTCATATATTTTCATAACTTCTCTCAACTCAACTCATTTCTTCTTATTTCATCTAATCTAATCATTACAATTTTTTTCAAATTTTCACACAAAATAAAATAAACAATTTAATTTTTACAAATCTCAAAATAAAAATAATATTAAAAAAATATATTCTAACAATATTTTATTCAACTTTTAACTTTAATCTCAAGTCATTTCATCTCATCTCATTTACGGAAAAAAAAAAAGAAGACAGATAAGTAATGTGTTGAATTACCTATCCTCCCATATATTTTTATAGGAATAAATATAAAATTATCTATGTTTTTTTATTTAAATTTTTATCCATGTTGTTTTAATAACTTTCAAATTAGTTCAAAAGTAGTGTGTTGTATCATATGTTACAAAATTGTTAAGTTTTTTTCTTAAGTTTTTATGTATTTGAGGTTTTTTTTATGATTGTTTAAGTGAATCGTGTTTAACGATAATTGATATTAATGTGGCGCTAATTCTAACAATTTATTAATTAATCTAGCTTTGAAAAATGGATCAATCTTATGTTATTAAAATCATATGGAGTAATTTGGCTTTGAGACAAATCACAAGGACTAATATTCTATTATTATATCATTTGTTGTCAATATTTTATTTAGGCAACAAAACAAATGATTTTTTCTAATAATCTACACTTTCTCTCATGTCTATATTTGTTATAGTTGAAATTTGACAAAAATGTCCATTGAGATGATCTAGTTTTCTTTTTAAAAAATTGACCGTTGTGAAAATATGATTATTTTATAAATATTATTGTTACAAAGCATTAATTTTGAAAACATTACCAAATAGTTTTTAAAAAATCAGTATAGATGAAAAGTTACAAAATTTTCTTCCGCTCTTTCCCATTAAAAAAAAAAAAACTTTAGTTAAAGATGTACAAAAAAATGAGTGGAAAAAATAATAAAAAAATAGAGAAAATTTATTTTAATATAATAGAAAAAAGAATTCTACTTATCATTTCTTATAGGACCTACACCATATACCAATATGTGATTTATCATTTTTGTTATTCTATTTAAACACACACATATTGATAGGACTTTAAGCCAATCAGTCCGGACTGGAGAAATAGACCAGGCCGACCAGTTCGGTCAGGATTGAACTGGCCCCAAGTTAGGACCGATCCGTCTCGGTTCAAGAAATTTCATTTTTTTGATTTTCGGTCCAGTCCCAAGGTGGGGTTTTCCCGGACCGGACTGACAAAATAAGAAAATATATATCTTTAATTTTTAAATATATTATATATATTATTTTATATAATAATTATATAATTTTTGTCTAACCTATCACTATTAACAATATAAAATTTTAAATATGTAATTTTAAATTAATATTCTATTAATTAACTAATATATATTATCAATTAACCTATCATCAATTCACCATTAACTAATTACTAACATCTACATCTATGATCTAATTAAAGTTAGTAGATAAATTTTTTGTAAAATACCTAAATTGTAAGTAAATATAAAGTAATTACAAATATTATTGTAAATTATAATTAACATGATATCAATTAACTAACCTATCACCAATTCACCATTAACTAATTACTAACATTTACATCTATGATCTAATTAAAGTTATTAGATAATTTTTTTGTAAAATGCCTAAGTTGCAAGTAAATATAAAGCATGTATGGACGGGAACCTATGGATAATTCAATTATTTATACCTCATATACAAAATGTAAAAAGTTTAATATAGCTCATTATGCATTAACTATCAGAATGCATTCACATAATCTAAGTTAGTAATAAATTATCAATTAACATCATCAATATAATTATAATTAATTATTTTTTAACGAGTTAGTTACATAATTCATATTAATAATTCACTTAATTTTAATTTAATAATTTTTTTTATTAATTTATATAGAAGGACAAAATAGGAAGATGATTTTTTCAAGTAAAATTTAAGGAAAAACTTGATCATCCTGCTCTAAAGACTAAGACCTTTAATGAGCCCCAATATAATTTGACATGTTAACGGTACGGAGGACATGTTCTTAGATGTAACATGGATAGCTCATACTTTCCAAAAGAACTAATACAAGTTAGCTCATTAAAATCTTTATAAAAGGTAAATCAATCTAAGATTTCGTTCATCACCTTTCGTTCACCATGCATGCTGCTTTAGGGCGCACTAAGATTTCTTCAACAGCTTGCAAAAACGTCATTCAATGATTTGGTTTTGGTTTTTGGCTCATCTGAACAAGTTCTTCCCCGGAACTGGTTACTTTTTGTACAGAATCATTGTTTTTACTGTTTACAGTGGATTATTATCTATCAATAGCACAACCAAGTACCAAGATCTTCTTGTTTTTCCCTACTTAACCTGTGTTCTTGAACAATCTTATCTGAAATATGGGTAGTCATTTGTGTTTTTTTTCCTTGGCATATGAATCGTTTGGATTTAGAGATAAATAGAAATGATTTTAGATGAGTTAAATAAAATATTATTAAAATATTAATTTTTAATATTATTATTATTTTGAGATTTAAAAAAGTTGAGTTGTTTATTATATTTTGTGTCAAAATTTAAAAAAATTATAATAATGAGATGAGATGAGATGAATTTTCAATCTAAATCAGAGCTAAATTATCTCCTTACAAAAATAGATGTGCAACTCAACATTTTTTGAGGATTTAGGCAGTACGGATCAGATATAAGATTGCCTAGACAATTGGATCTATATTACTTTACTTCTTTTGGTGATATGTTCTTTAGTTTATATTCAAAAACAAATAGAACAAACTTAATTATTGGATTGCGTTTGGATGTTGAGGTAAGCTCAGCTAAGTTGAATTCTTTATAAATAGTAATGCATAGTGGAGAAAGTTATGTGGGATCTATCTAAACTGAGTTTAAAGTGTATTTGAATATTAAGATGAGTTTAGTACATTTTATAAAAAATTGAAAAAGATTGTGGATCTCACGTATAAAGATGTTTTAATTTGAAAAAGGTTGTGAGTCCCACGTGTAAGAAGGTTTTGAGTTGTGATGAGTTTAGTAATTCGAAAGATAAGTGTTTGGATGTTAGACTCAACTTAAAATTAGACTGAACTTAATTAAATTTAAGAACCAAATGCAATTGCAGTTTCTGTAGAAACTTACATTAAACTCTTCATAGGTTATGGAGTTTAAAGAAACACAGTAAATTGGTTATTTCCCATCTTCAAATTCAAGATTGGACAGAACTGTGGTCTGAAATAGTATAAGGTTATAAGAGTTCTTTCCCTGATTGCTAACCTCATGGGGGTATATTTGAACAGATTAATCCGAGTTAGCTACAAAGGTAAAAGGAATCAAGTTGAAGGCATTGTAAAATCAGATTTCAGAATGGAAAAATACTTTAGCCTTCTCAAAAGAAAACAAACAAATTGATATGACTCGATGTGGTAGGTTAGATTTTAATGCATCTGTTGTTAGAAATTCCCTTTGGAGACATCCAATAAAATAGAGAGGATTTGCGCGTGTCCCTGCGCCAGGACGACACGCACAAATCAAGAAATGGTCCAAACATCTTTTATTGGAAATATCAGTTCATTGAAACTCGGTCTGCAAGATACAACCTGTTTGGGCATTACTTATCACAGCAGCCATTTCGGATTTTGAAAGCCATAGACCGGTGAATTATACAAACAAGAACAAGTATATATGTACTTTCCTGCCAAGTGACCATGGAAATAAGTAAGAGCTCAGTAACAAAGCTGTATACTGTCAAAGCATAGATCAGGAAAGATACCATGCGGTGAGATTTTCAAATAGTACATGTTTATAAGGGAGAAAAAATGACATAAAAATAAGTAGAATGCTCCTCTCTTTCAAAATACATTGCAGTTCTCACTGTGCACAAAGTTTATACGCATGAGAATTACAATGAAAAGGTGTAAATTCTGCAGAACTGCTCTTAAACAAGCATATTTGAATGAATTAGGAAACACTCATAAGATAGCCTATAAAGAAGCATAACTGTGGGGAATCCGAACCTTGATTCACTAAGTCAAAGCATTGGCACCGGCAACAATCTCCAATATCTCACCCGTGATTTTAGCCTGGCGTTCCCTATTGTAGAGCATAGACAAGTTCTTCTTCAACTCTATTGCATTATCAGTTGCACTGCTCATGGCACTCATCCTAGCAGCAAGCTCACTAGCTAGTGATTCCTGCAATGCCCTCAAAATCTGGCTGTTCAAATAGAGAGGCAGCAAAGCATCGAGAATCTGAACTGGGTCCTGCTCAAACTGCAATATGGGCGAGAAGTCCGCTGTCTGAGTCCTTACAGCATCTCTCTCCACCGTCAGTTTCCCTTCCTTGGTTGTAAGCCTGAAGAACTCGTCCTCAGCAGCATCCACACACGTTCCATTAACATCACAAATCTCTCCCTTGGGCGAGAGAGGAAGCAAGGTATGAATAACTGGATCGGACTTGACCAACGACACGAATTTGGTGTACAAAAGTTCCACCTTATCCACCTCTTCACTAACGAAGAGTGAGAAAACATCATCAGCAATGGCCTGCGCTTCTTTAGCAGTAGGGAGTGTGTTACCTTCAATAAACTTATCAACCGGAATATAAGGCCTCCGAAGGAAGTATGTGTTGCCCTTTTTACCGACACTAATAACGGTATAATCAAGACCAAGACCCTTCAGTTCAGCAATCCTGGCTTCGGCTTTCTTAATAATTGAATTGTTGAAACTGCCACAAAGACCCCTATCACCGGTGACAACGACCAAGGCAACCTTTTTGACAGGCCTAACGTTGGTGAGAGGGGCATCTATGTCTTCAGTTTGTAGCTGCTCATTGATGTTGTATAGAACTTCTACCAGAGTTTCTGAGAAGGGTCTGCCATTAACCACGGCTTCTTGGGCTCTTCTGACTTTAGCAGCAGCAACAAGCTTCATAGCCTCAGTGATCTTCTGGGTGTTTTTTACAGAATCAATACGGCCTCGCAACTCACGAAGACCACAGTGGATCAGGGTCCCCGATCGAGAGGGGCTGCAAGAGGGTGAATTATGGGAAGGAAGCTGAAAAGGGTTGAGAAAGGAGCGGAAAGAGAGTGAAGAAGCATCAGAAAGAGAAGGATTTGAAGGCACCCACATTGTCAAATTTGAGCAGGACATGGTTTTTACCGGGTTTTTGGGCTCCTGGAAGGACAAACAATGGTAGAGAAGAGAAGGTGAAGAGTAGAAAAGAGAGTCTGCTATGTGGTTTTGGTTTTTCTTTTGAGTCTTATCTACATGTCTCTGAGATGTTCTTCTGGTACCAAAGAAAGAGTGGAATGAGTGGAGGGAGAGAGAGAGCGTGGATGAGGTTCGGGATAAGGATTTTGACCGTTGGAGATTGCTTGGGGTAGGACTTTACTTCTCATTTTTATCATTGGTTCACGGTGGGGTCCTCTCTCACGTGGCATAAACTGAGAGGGATAGTGTCTCTGTTACATTTAAGAGTCCCCCATCCTGAAAGGCATATACGACCATGCGACTGGGATCCTTTCTGAGCCAAAATGAGTTCAGTAAATCCTGGAACTTAACTTTTCATTGACATCATTCTCACGTGTTTTTACTCAACAGATAACTTGATTGTAATAATTTTTCGAAATCCTTTAGCTGTTTGTTGATGCATTTTTCTCACCAATTGAGCTATCAACAATATGATTGAATGACCCATGATGATGGCTTGGGCATTGATATGATGTTCGAATGTTCATCTATGAAATAAATAGTAATTAAAGCATATAAAATGTAAGTAAAGATAGAGACACAGAGATTTACGCAGTTCAGCATAAAAGTATACATCCACGGATTATTTGGAGGCAAAATCTACTATGTTAGGTGATTTTACTACCTCCCATGGCCTCTCATATCTCTCAATGCCATGTAGAAAAATAGAGTTTCCGAAAAGTTGAAGACATGCCTCCCTTTTGGAGAGAGAGTCCCCAAGATAGTAGAAGTTTTTTCTTTGAGTTGTCGGAAACTAAGTGTTAAGAGGGAAAGGGGAGAGAAATAATGAACTGAATTGTTATGTATTTTGTATTAAGCTTGTCAAATAAATAGATGTACAATGAGCTATGTATGGAAAGATTTAGATAAGGCAAATGGACTAGTGTGATTGAGTCCTAAAATTAAGCTAATTACAATATTTGTGCAAGTTTGGATGTTGTGTATTTTTGGTAAGAGATTTGTCAATACTCCCCCACAAGTTGGCGCATGGAGGTCTGTAATACCCAACTTGTGCGAAAAATTGTGAAAAAGTTCATGTCCCAAGGTTTTGGTAAAGATATATGCAACTTGCTCACTAGAAGAAGTGTGGACAGCTTTGAGAAGGCCCGAGCAGATTTTGTCACGAATAATATGACAATCAATTTAAATGTGTTTGGTGCGCTCATGAAACACAGGATTGTGTGCAATATACAGTGCATATTGATTGTTACAATGCAGAGTGAAAGGCTCAGGATGAGAGACACCAAGATCAGTAAAAAGCTGTTTTAACCAAGTGAGTTCATAGGTAGTAACGACCATAGCGCGATATTCAGCTTCAGCAGAAGAGCGAGCAACTATACTCTGTTTCTTAGTGCACCATGAGATCAGACTGGTGCCTAACTAAATAAAGTAGCCGGTGGTGGAGCGGCGGGTAATGGGACAACTGGCCCAATCAAAATCAGTATAAGCTGTGATATGTGTACTGGTGGCGGAAGAAAAGAATATGCCTTGGCAGAGGCAGCCTTTGATGTAGCGGAGAACTCTGGTGGCTGCAGTCATGTGGAGAACCAGAGGAACATGCATGAATTGATTGAGGATGTTGACTGCATAAACAATGTCTGGTCTAGTGATGGTCAGATAGATGGGGCGGCCAACAAGTCGACGGTAAAGGCTAGGATCAGGGAAGAGGTCACCATCTTGAGTATTAAGCTTCAAATGTTGCTTCATAGGAAACAGGGCAGTCCGAGCACCAAGTTGTCTACTATCAGAGAGAATGTTGAGAGCATATTTGCACTGATTAAGAAAGATACCTTTGGGAGAGCGAGCAAGTTCGAGACCAAGAAAGTACTTTAGGGAACCAATGTCCTTTGTCTTGAAGTCAGCGGCGAGAATTTTCTTGAAGATCTCAATCTGAGAGAGGTTGTTACTAGCAACCAGGATGTCATCAACATAAACAAGGACAAGAGTGATGCTGGTGGAAGTGATGAGAGTGAACAAAGAATGATCTGCCTAAGACGGATGAAAACCTGCATCAAGAAGCACAGAAGTTAGTTTAAAAAACCAGTTTTGGGAGGCTCGTTTAAGGCCATAGAGGGATTTTCTAAGGCAGCAGACGCAGGTCTCCCTCTGAGGACAATATCAGGGTGGTGGGGTCATGTAAACTTCTTCATCAAGATCATCGTGTAAGAAGACATTATTGACGTCAAGCTGATGAATAATCTAATTTTTTGTAGCTGCAATTGCCAATAAGCAGCGGACTGTGGTCATTTTGGTGACCGGAGCAAAAGTCTCATGGTAGTCAAGACTTCAACCTGAGTGTATCATTTGGCAACGAGCTGAGCTTTGTACCTCTTGATGGAGCCATCGGCTTTGAGTTTCGTTTTGAAAATCCATTTGCATCCAATGAGTTTTTTACCAGAAGGAAGAGGCTCAAGAGTCCAGGTGGAATTATCTTCTAAAGCAAGAAGCTCAGCAATCATTGCCTCACGCCAGTGAGAGTGGCGGATAGCATCAGAATAACATAGGAGTTCAGTACAAGAGGTAAGAGCAGTCAAATAAGTAATATGAGAGGAAGAAAAAAGGGAATATGAAAGGAAAGTAGACAAAGGCTAAGCAATACCTAAAGCCGATGAAGCAGGTGTAGATGTCGTGTAAGGTAGGACAAATATAGTCGTGAAGGTAGGCAGGACGAGTGATGGTGTGGCGAGGGCAAGGAGCTGGTGGAGATGTATTGGATAAGGTCGCGGGGGTTGGGAAATCAGGAGAGTCAGGAGGAGCTGGAGGATTAGGCGAGTCAGGAGAGGGAGACACAAGAGGTTCAGGGATGAGAAGAGGAATGACAGGAGCAAGAAGAGAGGGAGTGTCAGGAAGATCTTGAAAATGGAAGGTTTGTTCATGGAATGTGACATCTCGAGAGTAGAAGACGAACTGAGTATTGAGATTGTAGAGCTTGTAGGCTTTATGTGTGTTTGGGTAGCCAAGAAAGACACATTTGGTGGCACGGGGAGAAAACTTGTCATGGTGAGCATTGAGAGTTTGTGCATAACAAAAACATCCGAATATACGAAGATGATCATAGTTGGGCGGTTTATTGAACATAATTTCAAAAGGGGATTTGTTTTGGAAAGTGTGACTAGGGGTGCAATTGATAAGGTAGCCTGCGGTGAGGACACAATCACCCCAAAAAGATAGAGGCAACTGTGCTTGAAAGCGAAGGCTGCAGGCAACATTTAGAAGACGCCGGTGTTTACGCATCCTTAACACCATTTTGTTGTGGAGTTTCAACATAGGTATGTTCATAAATGATGCCGTGTTAGTGTAGGTATGTTTGAAATTGATGGGAAAGAAGTTCTTGTCCATTATCAGTTCTAATATTTTTTACGGTAATGTTGAACTGATTATGGACAAGTGCAAAGAAATGCGTTAAACGGGTGTAAGCTTCAGATTTAAAACGCATAAGATATATCCATGTGGTGCGAGAAAAATCATCAACAATTGTGAGAAAATAGTGAGCTCCACATAGAGATGTGGTGCGATAAGCACCCAAATATCACAAAATATACGATTAAAATGAGAATCACTTTTATTGGCATAATTGGAAAAAGGTAATCTTGTGTGTTTAGAACAAGCACAAACATTACATTCAGAAATAGTACAAGGAGAATTAAAAATACTAGGAATAGTAAAACTAGAGGGATGACCTAGACATTAATGCCATAGGGTCTTATTTGCAATAGATTGAGCAGCAAAAATGACGGGAGGGTCGGGCAGTACACGTAGAGCCCATTGCATAGATCACCCGCTCCAATCGGCTTCATCGATTGAGGGTCCTGAAATAAACAAGTGTTAGAAGAAAAAGTAATAACACAAGAATTATGAAGGACAATTTGGGAAACTGAAAGTAAATTGAAGGACAAAAAAGGAACATAAAAAACATGAGGGGAGAGAATGCAAGAACCCAGCCCTTCGGCTGGGATATCTTGCCCTGTTGGAAGCCGAATGTGATGAGGGGAATCAAGGGTCTTCAAATCGGCAAAGGCAGCTCGTTGGTGACAGATGTGGTGGCTCGCACCACTGTCCACCACCCAATGAAGGTGCTGATTGATGGAGAAATCAGAGGGGGATAAGAGATTACTAGCAAAATTCGTGGGAGAGGAATCAAGTGGAGGTGGCAACGGAGAGAGAGGAGGCTGAGTAGTTTCTGATACAGCTCTGGTGGGAGAGAGACCAGGTTCACTGTCGATGGGGGTGGCCCTAAGACAGACGACTTTAATTTGGTGGTGCGATGCTCTCGACTTGGAGGGTACCTGACGAGGGTCCAGCAACAGTCACGCGTGTGGCCATCTTTGCCACATGCGGTGCATTTCAGAGGAGGCCGTGGGCGAGCAGCGGTGCGGGTATCCATGGCCATGGTTTCGGATGATGATGGTTGGAGATTGAGGAGCCTCTGTTGCTCTTCTTGAAACAAGATGGAGAAGACTTTGCTGATGGAGGGAAGCGGATCCATGGCCAAAATTTGAGTGCGAAGAGAAGCAAAAGAATTGTTGAGCCCAAGAAGAAATTGGAAAACACGTTCATCATCAACCTGTCATTGCATATCTTTGAGGTCAGTTGCGGTTTGGAGATGGCTAAGTTCATCCCACAGCTATTTGATTTGGTTGAAATAATCATGGACAGAATTTGTGGTTTGGTGCAGGGAGGAGAGGGCTCTTTTTAGGTGATAGATGAGGGCATTGTTTCCATGGCAGAAACAAGAAGAGAGATCGAGCCAGACAGCACGGGGATTGATATGATATTCGAGGGAATTGGCGAGGGAAGGACTGATGGAGTTAAGGATTCAGGTAAGGACCATATCCTTTGTTTGGTTCCACTGAGTATATTCTGGTTTGGTTGGTTCAGGAGGTGTGAGGGTGTCATCGACAAAGCCAAGTTTATTCTTGGCATTAAGGGCTCTAGTCATGGCTTTTTGCCATTTGGGGTAGTTGTCGCTTGTGAGAAAGCCATTTACGAGAATTAAACTAGGGGAATCCAAGGGGTGAAGAAGATAAGATGAGGGAATTGGTGGGGTGTTGGTGTCGGCCATGGCAGAATGGTTGGATCTTTTTCTTTAGACTCTGATACCATGTTAAGAGGGAAAAGGGAGAGAAATAATGGACTAAATTGTTACATATTGAGCTTGTCAAATAAGTAGATGTATAATGAGCTACATATGGAAAGATTTACATAAGGCAAGTGGACTAATGTGATTGAGTCCTAAAATTAAGCTAATTACAAGATTTGTGCAAGTCTGGATGTTGTGTATTTTTTGTAAGAGATCTTTCAATACTGTGCTACTTTGAAGTAACTTAAGTGCTACTTGCCTTATATCACTTCTGTGAATCAACTTTCCTTTTAATCCTCAGATGTCAATAGGCTAAACCCTAGTTCATTTCATATCATAGTTTACTTGATTCAACCTACTAAGATGCATGATATTGCTTGTAACCAGTATTTGAAGAGAAGCTAATGCAATATAAGTTTTTTTTATTTGTTCTTTTTTACGAAAAATTGAAAAATAAACAAAACAAAACAAAAGGTAATGGTCCATCGCATTTTGCTAGTTATGAAACAGGTGTCACTCTTTTAGTGGGGACACTTTAAGATTGAATTTTGACAATTACACATTAAAATTAAAAACACAAGGAAAATACAGACAATAATCACAGCACCACACAATCATATCAGTCTTAATAATTGTAGACATATTCATATCTACTATCATGTTGAACTTAGTGATTGTTAGAGATGATTGTGGACGTGTTTTAGGTGGTTTTGCTCATTGTTATGGTCAAGCCACAAATAATATGGCCGAATGTCATGCGGTGCTAGCTGGGCTGCGGTTGTGCAATCAACTGGGTTTGTGAGATCTTGTTGTTGAGATGGATTCGACTGTTATTGTGGGGTGGTTTGTGTTAGATGTTTGTAATTATTAGTATCTCTGGGATTTTTGGGAGGAAGCTCAGAGGTTGTTTAGTGCTTTAAATGTTGAGATTAAACATGTGTTTAGAGAGAGAAATATGGTAGCGGATTATCTGGCCAAACATGGCGTTGTAGGTGGTTCTATGGATTTTATTGGTGAAGAGATTAGTCCGGGGAGGCTTAGGGGGCTTTTATGTACAAATTGGTTGGGTATTCCGTACATTAGAAGTTAATTTTTGTGGGTAATTTTTTAGGTTTTTTATGTAACTATGGTTATTCCTCCGCCTAAGTAAGGGTTTTATTAATAAAATAGAGATGTTTTTTTTTTTAAATTATAATAAAAATAAAAATAAAGAAGAGATTCTTTCAGCCCTGAGTAGTACTTGAACCTTGGGCCATCAACGAGGTTTTGGTTTGTTTTCCTTTATTCTGATCACTGCATTGCCATATCTGATTTTTCTGAATAGAAATAAATCTAAGGGAGGGCAGCTACCAATCTGTGAAGCAAGCAGTTGAGTTGCCTACATGTAAAAGAGAATCATATATAAAAGATTACACAATCCCTAGAATGTATTTTACCATTCATCCATTTGTTGCATTGGTAGATCAGCAAATAGATACTGTTTGAGAGTCCTAAAGTTGCTCTTTTTGAGAATGATTTTGATCTAGTTCATGGCCTATTAGAAGTAGAAAACACCCTTGTGGGTAGGACTGTGCATATTACCCGAAAACCTGTCGGACCTGTTTAAAATGACCCGACCCGACCCGACTTTTATCGGTTTGTTATCTGATCGATTTCCAACCCGACTACTTACGCGGGTTGTTTACGTTAGTGTCAACCCGTCCGAATACAAATATAACCTTATCAAACCCTAGCCCCTGCAACTCCAAGTCCCGAGCGGAAAACCCTTCCCTTATCTCTAGTGTCTGTGGAGTGAATCGCAGCGAAAATGAGTCACGGGGCAACATCGGTGGGACCGAAGGGGAAGAAGAAGCCGGTTGGGGAAAAAATCATGGATCTTGCCTCGCTTGAGAAGTTCCTCCAGGGATCAAGGTCGAAGGCAAGGCTGGCGCTCTCTGTGAATCCATCACCGTCGTCCGCGAAAAGAGCAAAATCTCTATCACCTCTGACAGCAACTTCTCTAAAAGGTATCTCAAGTACTTGAAGAAGCACAATGTGAGGGACTGGCTTCGGGTGATTGCTTCCAACAAGGACAGGAATGTTTACTTCAACATTGTCAAGAATGAGGGTGAGGAGGAAGACTGAATATCTTCTATTCTTGTTTGCTACTACCGCCTCTGCAAACGACTGCATCCGAATGACTTCTGCAAAGTCTTTTCATTTTTTATTTTTTGGGATTTTTTCTTGAGATTGAGAAGAATCTAAGATCGATGGAGATTGATATTTTTTAGGCTTAGATCTGAGATAAATCGATGTGCAGAAAGTTAAGTGTTTTTCTGTTCAATTCTTACGTTTGGTAAAGGTCGGGTCATACAGGTTCGACCCGAGTCTATTTTAATCGGGTCGGTTTGATTCGGTTTGGCGCCATAAATAGAGCGGGTCGGGTCGGATCAGGTGTAAACTTTGTTGTGACGGGCGGGGTTGCAGCCCTACTTGTGGGATCCTCGCAGACATAAAAAGTTCAGAGTCAGTTTGGTAATAATCGAGTGACATTGTTTCTTCGGCATTAAACTTGGTGTTTTTGAAGCTTAATTACTTTGCCATGCTAAACTCAATTCTCTGCAATGGATTTCTCATGAATAAGTTGGGTAATAGTGGCCTTTAATGTAGATCTGTCCATCAGGGATTACTCCCTTTAAGCACCATCTGATCATGCAATTCAATCACCTCCTCTGAACTGCACAATTTTCTTACTGAAATGGGTAACGAGAGTTATGTATAATGTGATGAAATGAGGTAAGAGCCATCATCTTCATAAGATCTCTGGCTTGGTGAAAACGTTACACCAATACTTGCAGGACTTAAATCACATCCTTCCTAACTATCAACCAGCCCTTCCAAAAGCCTTCAATCTAAAAATTGAATTTCTTGTATTCGAAATTATCACTCAGGATCGAGGTCCTTAACCTTTTTTTTATTATTATTATATTAAATAAAGGGTCGGTGGTCACAAGTCTAAGAGTGACCCCTCCCCAAATTTATTAATAACCCTCACACCGAGGTCCTTAACCTAGCTAATAGATTTCCAATAAGATAGATTTTAATGAATTCAACTGTTAATTATGTTAGGTGTCTCTCTTTTATTTTAGACGTCTTTTATGTATATAGGCTATAAAGTCAAAACATATTGCTTTTATCATTTTATAAAATATTTTAGCCATAAAAATATTATATAAAAATAAATTGATAGCCTATGTGATACATCATATTAATAGTTTGTAAGTTTACTTTTATATAATCAATTTTTACTTCTCATAATAAAATCAATCATGCACCCGTGTAATACATGAAGAAATTATAAATTTTCAGTACTTTTTATTATCAAATTAAGAAGCATTTTAAACTTCGCATTACTCGATTATTAATTATAATAAACAAGATCGAGAGAGAATACTAAATGAAAAAATATATATAAAGTGATATAAATTATAAACTAATAAAATTTTTTAAATTATCTTATATTTATTTTCATGACTTTTAAATTATTTTAAAAATAATCAACTCGTGGTATTTAATGCAAAAGTGGATGCTCCTACTACAAAAATTATGTGTTATAGATTTGTATTAAAAAAAAAAAAAGTCATTGAAAGCGTACAGTATTTCTTTTGATAGCCATTAAAAAAAAGTAATTAGTCATTAAGAAGAGTAATTAATCTTTAAAAAATTGAAAGATTTTGAAATTATTTAAATAAATAATAAAAAAATCAATAATTAATTGATTTAATTAAAAAAAAAAAAAAAACACTACTGACAAGATCTCTTGTTGAGCCAAAGCTGGCTGTGCAGACTGCAGAGTTCTTTAAGCAAAGCTGCAAAACCAAATCAGAGCTGCAAGAAGCAATTGCTGATTGTTCGAATTATCCTTCTTTGTTTCTTGGAAGTTGGAGTGCGTGATGGTAAGCGATTAAGTGTTATTACGGCCGTCTTTTTTTACCCATTAGCTTTTCTGTATATTCACATCTCTACCTATACATACACATACACACACACGCACACATATATATATATATACACAAAAACTCTTATAATATGTGTGTATTTCTGAGTGAAATCCGTATGAGCAGAGAGCGAGAAATTGAGATTTTTAGTTTGGATGATGATTTGGTTTGGATTATGATTAGGCGACTGGAAGTAGAAGTGGCGATAAGAATCAGCTGAAGCTGTATTCGTACTGGATCAGCTCTTGCTCCCACCGTGTTCGTATTGCTCTCAACTTGAAAGGTAGCGGACCTTTCAATCCAATTTCTATCTGTTCAATTTGGTTTCCGTTTCAAATTGTTCGGATCATTTTCATATATATTTTTTAATTTATTAACGGATATTCGACTATTAATGCAAACTTCATCTAATATTTTATGTTTATCATTCACGGGATCGTAGTTATTCTCTCGTTGATCTTTTTTTCTTTTTTTTATTATTCAATTCCATTTAATACATAGGGTTAAATTATGAGTATAGAGCCGTTGACTTGCGGAAGGACGAGCAATTCAGTCCAGGTGAGTTTTGCTTCTCATTTTTATTCATCTTATATCCAAAATTACTCTCTGCATGTATTCTTTTTGTCAAACGCTTGAATGTAGGATATTGCTATGCATGCATTTCACAATTGCACCTTGTACAAATTCAACCTTACTATTACAAAACAAAAATAAGAGGAAAACAACGTCCCACCTGAAACCATTCTGGTCTCTTTTGCTTTGTAGAGTTTTCAAAGCTCAATCCTGTTGGTACCGTGCCAGTGCTCGTGGATGGGGACTTCGTAGTTGCCGACTCTCTTGCCATCATAATGGTATATCTTTTTTAAGATTTTTAGTCATAATGGTATATCATTACCATGTTTTCACCATCTCTTGACCTTCTATCCTTAAATTCTCAATCTTTCCTACCACGGTTCTTGTTCTACTTTGGAATGTGCACAGTATTTAGAAGAGAAATATCCTCAGCATCCATTGTTGCCTCGAGATCTTCAAAAAGGAGGCATCAATTACCAGGTGATCTTGCATTTGGTTTGTTGATATTGATAATTATTAGCATATTTTGTGCTATAACGTAGTTTCTTAACCAGCTTCCCGTCTGCTCAAACTAATTATTTCAATACAGTGAAGTACAATTATTCATTAGTTGGTAAATTTAAGAACCCGTGTTCACTGATTTCTACATCTTACACTAAATGCTCTTGTTGAAAAATATAACATATGCTTGGCTGCTGGAGTTTTTATCTGAAATAAATATATGAGATTGTTACTTAGCATATATAGACATACACACATATGCATAAACATAAGAGATCATTCCATCTATCCATGGTAGCATTCTGGCTAAAACTTCATGCAAATTTTCTGGAAGTAACTCCATTGCACACATTTCCGAGTGATTTACAGATAGTTATGATCATGCCATGAATAAACAAGGTGGTAGAAGTGGCTTTTCTAGCACCGCTGATAATTTTCAAAGACATTTGGAAGTCACGTTAACACATGGACGATGAGAAGCTTGAATAACAATGAATTGGGCATATTGGAGATCACTACACACCTTCATGGCCCATTGCGTTCTCTGGAATAAAAGGAACAGATAAGGAGCAAATGAAACCAATGGTTAGGATTTAAAATTCTCTCTTCTAGAGAAGCGGTTGAGTTTGAATTTCCTTGGAATAGGTTCTCTTTGGAGTCATTTCAGAAACACAAAACCAAAAAATATTTTCTCTCTTTGTATTTCTCTTTCAAAAATAAGAAATGCTTTCTCTGTCATCCCCCTTTTTGTATCCATGCTCCTGGAGCTTAAGGCTATACACGTGCTCTGTATGATAAAATGACTGCCCATGAGAAATTTTGAATTGAAGCTGGATCTTCAAATAGGAAATGCATTTTGGGTGGTTCTGGAATTTAGCATTGCTTGAAGTTTTAACATATTTATGGAAAAAGAATAGGTGCACAATTAAGATTCACTATCATATGCTCTGATCAGTCCTACTCGACAAATCATCTGCACAATTAAGATTAACAATCATATGCTCTGATCAGTCCTATTCGATAAATCATCTGTTTCAGCCATTTTCAAGACCTTAGTTAACAGAAAAAACAAAAGCCTTCTTACTGGAGCTTCAATGTATAAACTCGCTAGGTTTTTGCACGGTGAACTAACAGATGATACAAGTACCAAAGAGGCATCTAAGAAGGTTGGGTAGTTATTGAAGATTCTACCCATGGTATTGTATTGTTATCTCTTCTCTGTCTCCTCCCACTGGCGTCATGATTTTCTTCACCTCCTTTAGCAAGTTAGGCTGGAACAATTCAAGGATTGACTACATACTTTTTGTGGAAACACCTTGTGTCTCACATGATGAATAACGGGTTTGTTCTTTTTTACATGGTAGATAATATGTCACTACAATCCTTCTTTAGATTCATTTTTTCATCCAGACTTGAGGGGATAGATGCAGGAAGTAGTAATAATGGTTTGAGTTTACTGATGTAATCAGGCACAACTGTTTGTTCTGATGTATTTATTTTTCTTAATATTCACACATGTTTTGCAAGTATGTTTCAGATTCAGACACTGATGGGTATCTTTTATTGCTGGATATTTAGGTGGCCAATATTGTTTCCTCAAGCATACAGCCTCATCAAATACCGCTATATCTGCGAGTGAGACTTCCGGTATATATCTGAGCGAGACTTTTGTGGTTAGGTATCTATTTGTTAAAAAATTGATATGTTTGTTGGAGCATATATTATATTTTTTGGTGTTGCTGATTTCCCCTTTTTCAGAAATACACCGAGAAAGTTGGTCCCAACGAGAGCCTTGCTTGGGCTAAATGCAATATTGAAAAAGGCTTTACTGGTAAGCTTTCACAAGGCTACCTCTGAAATTTAGATGTCACAACTGGAATTTAAATTGTGAAGTTACTGTCGCGCATGAACATGTACGTAGCAGACAATTTAAAAAAATATTTCTGCTATGTCAATCTTGCTTTTCTGGGGGCTCGTAAATTTATAATTAGAAATATGGGACTAGAGTTGTTGAATACGTTTTGGGTAATGGTTTCGAGCATGGATGATAGTCCAAGCATTATCTACACTATAAACTGATGACAAGACGAATTCTGTCACACTGACTGTAAATTGATAAATCAAATACAGAGAGTTTGAGCAAGATAAAGTTGCAGATATCTCATAATAGTCTTAACTCTCTATGTTCTGTGACTAGTTTTTCGCTGCACCTAAAAGTTCAAGGGAGTTTACATAACTTTGATGGTCTACTAGAGTGGGGGATCCTACAAACCATCCAAAATTGATTAGAGAGCGTTTCTATTGGTTTCTTCTGACAGTCAGCTCAGGGTTCATATATCCATAGAGCAGTCATGATGGTACTTGGGGAGAAATCAGTGCTGAATGTACGATTTTATTTTCTAGGATCGTCTTGATCTTTCTAAACCTGCTGGTTGTCTCACACTGGCAATGCCCATCATACGTGACATTTTTGTGTGCACAGTATCTGCTACTAAATAGCATTTTGGCCTTAATTTGATTATTATTTGTGTTTTTTTCAGCAATCGAAAAGTTGTTAAAAGACCATTCCGGAAGATATGCAACTGGAGATGAAGTTTTCCTGGTTTGGTTTCCTAATCCATCTGTCTATGCCTATAAAGTGGCATGGATTATTCGCTATACACCGTGCAGACATTGTATAGAGTCAGGGTTTTTGGAAGTTTCTACCAATATTATACTATTAAGTTGTTAAGAATCCTTTTTTTTATCCCAGTAGGATTGGGAATAGAAGTGGGGCATGGGTTGACTAGGGTACTAATTTACTTTGAATATGCTGGTCCCCTGCCCTAATTCTGATTAACTAAATTTCAAATTGGCTACCACCCAGAAAAGAGAGTGAAAAACGTGCATCTCTTTGAAAATTTCACTTTAGTACGAAAAATTCCAATTTCCTTGGGGTTCTTTGCGAATGAACAACAATCCTAAGTTGCTCAATCTTCTACAACCAAAGAAAGATTTTCTTTTACTGCTTGTAATGTTAATACAACCTTGTTATTGAGACCAAACTGCTACCTTTCTGGCAGTAGAACAAAATATCTCTGAACCCAGTCAATCCTTAGGGTAGCAACCTGAAAATCATTCTTCTCCAAAAGCATGCATTCCAACTCAACTCTAAGTACTATGTTTTTGGCACAAGTATATGAAATTGTGTTGTTGCCAGTCTCGTAGCCTACATGTCATAGATGCAGGTTGCACAGTAGGGTAGAACTTCACCTCCTAAGACATCACAGAACAGGAGCATGCATGGATTAGTTCATGAATTAAGGTATTTCTCAAAACAT
This sequence comes from Juglans microcarpa x Juglans regia, assembly GCF_004785595.1. Lineage (NCBI taxonomy): Eukaryota > Viridiplantae > Streptophyta > Magnoliopsida > Fagales > Juglandaceae > Juglans > Juglans microcarpa x Juglans regia. The sequence continues at coordinate 7,039,013 of NC_054603.1, read as the reverse complement.
AATATAATGCAGTCACTATTGCATTGCAGGCAGATCTGTTTCTCGCGCCTCAGATTCATGCAGCAACTAATCGATTCCATGTCGACATGGTAGTGCTTGGCCTGTAAACTAGTGTGCTAGTTACATTAGGAAGCCAATACTCTTTCTGATTTATACCAATGGCTACAAAGTTTTTACTGTTTCTCCCTCGTTCTTTTATGGTAACAACTATATCAGGTGGTCTTGAAATATAGGGCCTGCATAAGTCCATTTCTTCTCTGTATCTGCTGATTGGTTATTTCTTTTTCCTTTTTTAAATTTTATTCTGCAGACTCAGTTCCCTCTTTTATCCCGGTTGAATGAGGCATACAATGAAACCCCAGCTTTCCGAGATACTACTCCAGAAAAGCAGCCGGATGCTCCTGCAAGAGCTAGTTAATCAATGGGCTGAGTTCTGTTGAAACATTTCAGAATGTCATGCATTCTGAGTAGGAGGAAGTTCCCTCAACCAAGCCTAGATTGTCATGCACTCTTTAAACATCTGACAATGTATTCTAAAATATGCTCTAGGTATACATGGGAATTTAAAATCTATCAATCATCCGCCAGTTGGATTCGACAATTCGTAGCTCAGCATATTCTTTGATAAATTGTCTGGGAGTTCCAAAGCAAAAACTAAAGTTGGATGAAAACAGGATGATCGATACAATGAAGTAAGTTGTCACATTGGCTAAGAATGGCCACACAAAACTTAGCGTTTTTTAAGCTCAAATTTTCATGCTAAACTCAAGGCTCTGCATTGCCTTTGTGAAAACGTGGGTGGGTAACAATGCCCTTAAATGTTTGCCAATCAACCATCTCATCATGCAACTCGATCACCTCCTCCAGACCGCAATTCGTTCTGGAATGGGTAAAAAGAGTTGTGCATGTTATGGAATTGGGAACAATGCCACGAACGACAATCATCTTCATTACATCTTTTGCGTGTTGGAAACACCCAAACTTGCAAAAGAAGTTGATTAAATATGTTGCAAGTGACTGTCTTCTCTAAATCCCCCCCACCTTTCTTCTTTCTGAAAGCATCAAAATGCCTCATCAGCCTTCGCACCGAGGAACCATTTATCAAAGTATTATACAGTATGGCATCAAGTAAGCCCGCCCTTTGTAAAACCTCCACTCAATATTTTAGCAACATCCATTGACACTGCTTTGCATAAACCATTTATAAGAGTGTTGTGTATAACCAAGTTGGGATTTCTTCCACCTGTCATTTTGTCATAAACTTGAACTGTACGCTCTACATTCCCTTCCAAGCAGAACCCATCAATTAAACTGTATGTAAGCAAGGTCACAGATTAAACCATGAACAAACAGACAGCCCAGGAGTTGCTTGGCTCCGGCTAGATTTTTGTTTCTGCACATGTAATTGATATGAATAATGTGAGAAAGCTGCATTGAGGTTATTTTCAGTAATCTGGTTAGTTTATGAGCATCAATGATCACTCACATCTATTTCTGCAAAGCCCCTCTATGAGGATGGAGTAAGAGAATTGATAAGGGATATGTGCCAATCAAACATGTCAGACAATAGCAAAGACGCTCCCTCCATATCTCCAATAGTATTAGGAATCAAGCCCATTTCAACCATTTCATTACACAACTTAAAAGCCTCAGAATACGACGGAACGACATACTCAAAAATACGTGGTCTGATTTTATATGCTGCCTGCAGAAATAGTTTACCGACCACATAACAATTCATTCTTGTGTGTAGCATGTGGAGCCATGTCTCCCAAACGATCATAGTTCGGCCGCTCAAATCAATCGGTAGATCTCACTTCCCTTCCACCATACCATATAAGTTTCATTCTCTCTCCTGCATACCCCCCATCTTTCAAAGTTGCATGCATACCCACCTCCACCAAATCAAGCCCGCTGTTCTTGGGCCAGTCAAAAAAAGATTCACCAGACAAGACTAAGCTGGCCCCTCTACTTCCACTCTGTCCCCTTTCGCTTGTGATTGGGTTCCCAACATCCAAGGAAGAACTACCAATCGCCATTAGTATATACAGATCAGTAATCAAACAAAACTATCTTTACCATGACCGCTGGAGCTTCCAAAAGCCAGTGCTACATCCAAACTAGTATTCGTTCTGCATGCACGCTTCCTAGGTTTTTTCAATATGGGAACAAGAGGTTTTTTCAATAAGGGCGACACGAAGACAAACTTTTGGTTGCAGGACCTTCACCAATAGTATTTTCTTCGTGATTAGTGTTTGTGTTCAAAAGACAATCTGGTGCACATGAATCTAAACTTAACCATGAAGAATCACTTGTATCATCCTTCCCTTGATTAGACAAACCCAACTCTAGCAAACATACCCTTGGTTCACATATTTTATCACTGCTAGAAGCAACTATCTATTGATTTTCCAAAGGGGTATTCTGGCCGTCCTATTAAGAAGAGAACAGAAAATTTGAGAACAAACTTTAAAAGGAATACAAAATCTTATCCAGAATAATAATTAGCTTCCCTACCAAAAGAAAAGTACGTCTATATTGGGTGAATAAAAAGAAATAATGGGACACTTAAAACTAAGAGAACAGACCAATGTCAAGATGATATGAACCTAACAACCAAGGAAAAGTACTAGTCACATCTGTGCTATAACTCCCAAAAGACCAGTCGATTTGAACTTCCCAAGAATTACATATAAAGCCAAGTTTCACTTAATAAGTAGCTAGCGTGAGTCTTAGCACTCATAACTACCTTTATAACTTATCACTTTTGTGTGAGTTATTCATTTTCCCAATGTAGAAATGGGGCGTAATATTAATGACTCAAGGAAAGCTCAAGCCACATCTGAGTATATACTCCAAAAGTCAATGTTACAATTAGAAACCTTTGGAATCATATAAACTGCATGAACTTCTCCCTCCCAAACAATATGAGATACCATTCATCCCCCTCTCATGCTAAATCCAAGTGATCTCCTATGTTCTTGTCAAGATATTCCGTTGTAGGTGGCACAACTCCAATCTCACACTTCTGGTATATGGAAATGCCTCTGGCTATGTATAGCAACATAATTTGATTTAGGTCAGAGTATAAAATTTAGAAGTCCTAAAAAATGAAAGTGATTATTGCAATCTCAAAACATAAGGCATGAGTGTGATATGATTAAATCAAAACAATTCACAGGCAAAAAATGTGCTGATTATCATTTTCAAGAAAACTGCCTCTACAATTGGGAGAAATGGTAAAAAGGTGCCTGGGATAGGAGACTAGGAGTAATCTCAGGTTTCAATCTTTGCCTAAAAGAAAATGGAACTATGACAGTTGGATATTGATGTAATGCAAACTATCCAGACAGGATACAATCATGCCATATATTAATAAATACAACTAAAATTAAAAAATCATGGTATGCGGGCAACTCATTATGTCAATTCTAAAAGAATAAACTAACTTAGATAGGCAGAACGGCAAAAAGAATATGCAACAGATTTAAGAATAGATTCTTGCGTACAACCATTTCATGAGAAACAATTTACTAGATTTCTTCTTTTGTGGGCAGGTGGGGTAGTGTGTGGGGGAGGGAAGGAGGGAATAAGTATGAAACGTTCAAACTATCAAAGGTCAGAGTTCATGTTGGAACACCACAACTATAAATAAAACGAAATTCAGCTGCAACAAAAAGAATTAGAAGCACTAAATAAAATAAAAAAAGGCCATGCTTCTCATTACTCAAAAGAAAGAGTAGAATCACCTTATCTTGCATCTCGACAATTTGTTCACAGCCTGATCCATCCTCTCCTTCAGAATCAGCCATCTCCTCACACTCGAACTCTACATGTTCTTCAGTTTCTTCTTCAGAGTCACTCAACTCTTCCTGTTCCATCACAATCTCTGGATTTGACTGGTCACCAATATCATCCATGTTGTATCTGCTGATGCTATTACTTGGTATTGCCAATCCATGGCCACCTGAAACAAGGTTGGTACTAACTGTGGAACAATTATCACCTTGCTCATAATGTGGGCAGTCGGCATTTTGGGTTCTAGTTGTGGCTGCTGAAATTACCGACATTGTTGGATTATGTGCTGTCACATCACTGCTTTCCACACCTTTCTCCCTTCTGGATGTCATATGACCTTGCTCCTTTCTCGACGTATAACTTAGGTGGATCTCCAAGTCCAATTCACTAGCTTTCTCGGTAGGGCTTTGAGGATTAGGACCAGAGGCCAGTCCACAACTTATGTAACACCCCCTTCCCGTAGGCTAGGAGTGCCACGTATTTTCCATAAAAATAATCCGGTAATAGATCCCATAATTTCATAATTTAAAAAAAAACTGAACTTTTATTATGCGGAAAAATGTCTAATAAAACTGTCTTCCAAAATATTAAATGAAATAAACTGAAATAAATTCATGTCATAAAAACATGTTTATTTTAGAAAGTCTGAACTAAAAAAAATAAATAAATAAATGCTCCTTCTACTCCTGGCCTGCCTGCTCGTAATCATCATCTTCACCTGGGTGGTTAAAAACATGAAAATAAACTAAAATGAGTCGATGACTCAGTAAGAAATTTATCACAACGTAAACGTAATGAACATAAGATTTTCATAACAACTTTCATACTGAGCTAAAAAAATTCATGACTGTTCATGCTGATGCTTATGCTATGTATGACTGTCTTAACTGAATTAACAAACTGATCTGACTGATTTAACTGATTTATCTGACTGGCCAACACACTTAACCCTGTGTGCAAGGTTGTGCACCGGCCCCACATCCCGCGGCCGCAAGGGGAGCCGCTGATAGTATTCTGACATACTATGGTGGACCACGACTGAGTTCGTGGCTTGCACATCCACCCTGAACTGAACTGCATTGGTACCATGCATCTGAATGGCCATCTTATTAACTGATCTGATATTATCTTACACTTGAATTTAAGATGGCTTACGTGTCTTATACACATGAGATGCATGACATACTACATACATAATCATAAATTCTGAATTTAAACATGATGCGGAATGACATGGTCGTATGCTATGCTAGATGACATGCTTGCATATGACATGAGCGGTTCATAAATAGTGGCTATCAATGAACTGGCTTGGATAATACATACATATAAGCTAATTGTGATGATCCTAATTTATGATCAAATTTACTTACCTCGATGCGTTTCTTCTTGAATAATACTTCGTAACTTGAGACCTATATTTAATAAATAACTATCACCAAATTGTTTGGAAATAAATAAATACTAATATCTTACTTAACTAAATTCGAAATTCTAAAATATAGTCAAACCAATATTTGTTTAACACTAAAATCAATAATTCATAGTATTTATATTACTTAAAATACTAATTTATAATTTAGTAGAAATACTCGAGCTATTTTAAAATAATTCACAAAAACTTAAATTCTTAAACTAAGTTTCATTTCTCAACATAATTATTAAGTCTTATAAGAAACTTAAACCAATTCCACTAAATTCTTAACATAGAAATTTTATTAAAATCTTACTAAATTGACAAAGGAAATTTAACTCAAATATTAGACTTAACATTATTCTTTAAAAACATATTTCTAATTCTTTAAACATTTTTTTTTTTATTAAAAAAAATGAACCTTTAATTAACTACATTTATTTAATAACTCAACTAGTAATATTAAACTCAATAAATTTCACTAAAATAATTATTGAAATAAAATAAGATCATATTCAATTAAACATTATTATAGTCTGTAAAAAGGGTTAAAAACTCTGGCCCATAATAATAATACTACACAACATGAGCCCAAACAGGAAATAAGCCCATCCCAACCCCATACGGGCCTAAGGCCCAAGGCCCATCAAAAAGAAACCCACGGGTTCTTCAAGAACCCGAGTGCATGGCAACCAAAAACACAGAGAGTTTGAGATAGAGAGAGGGTCTGCGATGGAGGAACTCACCGAGGGAGAGGAGCTGAGGCGATGGCGGCGCTGGTGGCTGGGAGTGACCGGCGGCGCGACTGAGGGTTCCTATGGTGGTCGGCGCCGAGTGAGAGAAAGAGAGAGAGAGTTTAGAGAGAGGAACTACTAAACCGAAACTAAGAGAGAGAGAGAGAGAGCTGTGGCGGCCGAGGCCTTACCGGAAGGGAGTGGGTCGACGGGGGGTTATGGGTCGGCGGCTTCTGTGTCGTCGAGGAGAGGTTCGGCGCCTCTTGAGGTGGCCACCGAGGAGAAGGGGCGACGGCACTGGTTCGGCAATAGGGGTTTTTCGCAACTCACAAGTTTGTCTTCTCATGCACAGGTAAGCACGTTTTATAATGGTAGATGATAGAGAACTAGAGAAACCCTAGAAGAGCATAGACGGCATGAGTAGAGGAATACACGGCACTAGAGTTGGTGTTCCACTAGGACGCTAGCAAAACAAACAAAATCACCGAGAGAAATATACGGGTTGGGTGGTTTGAAGTTCTCAACAGAGGCTAACAAAGTGATGAGGTTCGGTGACTAGAAGAAAAATTTTAAACTTTAAATTTCAAAACAAAACCGTAGTACATAATCTGATACACTTTAGAAATCCTTATTAAAACAAAACTCTAACAAATCATAAATCGCAACTATAATAGAAAATATAAATATAAAGTACATATAAATTCTGATAAAAATATAAATTCTAAAAATATAAATTCTAAAAATATAAGTTTACTAGAAAAATTTACTTATAAACCCTAAAACCAAAACTGGTATGTCACAACTTACTAGTGAGTCGGTCTGGACAGCATCAGGAGCATTTTGAAGTGAAGCAGATTTTCCTTCCAAACCAACAGATAGGTGTGGAGTTGAGCAGGCAGATGCGGAATCAGTATATATCTCATCAGTTCTTTGTAGCAGTGGATGGAAGTCCATGACAGAAGATACTGAAGTAAAATCCTTTGACTTCAATGATTTATTGAAACACTCAACATTGCTTTCTAGATGAGGATTATGAAAGAGATTTAGGTTCAACTGAGGTCGAGTTTCTGACAAGAAACTGAAAGAAGTAGAAGTACTGGAGCTGGAGTTCAAATGACAATGGTGCAGATATCCATCGTCAGGGGCCTGGAACAGAAAAGGATGCAACTGAAGATCGGAATCAGAGCATCTTTCCTCCAGAACACATTTATCCTTAACAACTTCAGATTCTTCAGGAAGTGAATGCGAAACATTTTCTTGCAGTGGGCTACTTTTGTTCTGTACCAATGTTACTGAATTGGTAGTTCCCAACTTCACAGCATGAATATTTCGAGAAACCACATCTTCAATTCCAGAATTACCAATACCACCTCCAGCAGCAGAAACCTTAGTAGATACTCCAAACTGATGGCCTTTGAAGTGTGTCTGAGAGACTATACGAACAGACCGTGGAAGATTCACAGGTGGCAAGTCTGGTGCTAATTTCACTAGGTGGAAATTAGTAGCACTACTATTTTTACGAGCCCGATAAGGCCGAAAACAGAATGGGGATTTACTGATATTTGATGTCATACCAGAAGCTGGATGATTTTGTTTCATGGTATTAGAAGCACAATTTGTAGCATGAGATGAACTAAAGGGATGCTGAGTATACTGTGACAATTGTGGAAGCTTATGCATGATAGCAGTCTGGGATTGTGCTTCTCTAGATCCATTATAAGTTGGCAGTTTCCTGATCAGAGTACTTCCTTGAGCCAGAGTATCCCTAGGCAGGCTTTTTTCTTTTATATTTGAGCAAGGATGAGCAGAATTCATGAGATCGAAGGTACTGGGCCTCCAATCTGCTAAAAACGCCTGGTGCACATGAGCTTCACCAGCTTTATCTATGCTATCATCTCCACTGTTATTCTCCCCACCAGCTTTGTCAGCTTGATTGTCCTGCACCAAACGCAACCACATTATAAATTTACACCATCATCAATGAGAGAAAAAAAAACCCTGAATTGCCCATTGATGAGATGAAGCACAGCTTTATTGCAAGGCTTGTGATCTAAGCCCCAGCCTGAGGCCAAACTCTTTTCACCATGATGAACTGAGAGAAGGCTATATAACATAGAGATGCAAATACATAATCATATACTAATATTAACACATCTAGATGTTATCAATAGAAAAAAAAAAATCAATGTAATTCAATAAAAGGTTAAGAGCAAGCACTGTACTACAAAGTAATTCCATAATTCTGAATTTTGAATTCCATAATTTTAGACCCTCCACCCCATTCTATTCAACATTACTATCAAACTTGAAAGCATAATAAGTGAAAAACCAAGATTCTACTACGTGTATCAAGGCAGAGGCCAGCTAGTTTACAGCTCAAACCACAAATTTCGGGCTATGATGCAGGGGTATGCATACATTCTTTACTCGTGATAGGCAATTCAGACTGCATTGTCCAACCCATCAGAAACTCATTAGAATATTGTATTTAATGATAGAAAGTTATGAAGGATCCAATGTCCATGTAGGTTTTCTGGCTTCAGAGGATAACAAACCTCCTTTTCGGATATGGTTTGCCAACTTGGCAGATCTGCAGTTTTGCGTTTTCTTCTTCTTGATTCATATAATCATCGCTTCTCCTTTTTTGCTGCATCCTGCTTATATGACCTCTGAGTTCCAAGGGCAATGCGCCACTGCTGAGGTAATAAGGATGGATCTCTATGTGGGACAACAAACTTCCACACAGAAATCCAGTCCATTTTATAAAGCTTAAGTCCCTGAGTGATTTGCATCATATAGTAAATAATACACAATCAATCAAATGAAAATCTTGTTAAGAAAAATACTAATAATCAACAAAGCTCTTGATCGAATTTACCTCCTGAATAGATGCTATCTCTTCCACAGTCAATGGAGAGGTTTTCATTCTCCGAACTGCCTGTATGAAGTAGAAACAACTACATTATATATTTATCAATGAAAAATGAGAACATGATCCAAAGACTTCTCCGGTAGATCAATCTGCCTCACCACTGTTCAAATAGTGCATTTGTTAAACAGAACTAAAGACCATCTCTTGTAATGAAATATGACAAAAAATTGTACCGTACAATTTTTTAACATCCTATTACCATAAATTTCTTTCAACCAGTCAACGTGACAAAACATTCAACTGAAGAGTCAAGAGTTCATTTCAAATCAATTTAATTAGAGACAGAAATCACGACCAAGAATGCAAGATTTTGGAGTAAATTGCAATCATAACTTGAGGTTATATTCATTCTTTCAGGAAAAAATCCACCTAGGATGACAATGAATAAGAATGAGAAGCTATAGATAAAGATAATTTATCTTCATTGTGATCAAGATTGTCGATATACCTTTATGGGATTTTCTGGTGCTTTAGATGAGCAGCAATTTTTTTGCCAAACGAAAATCTGCAACAAAAGTAGCACGAGTAAATTCAAATAGCCCATTATTGCCTAATCATGAAACTTAGTTTGTACCATATTAATCCATTATCAATTGAAAAACCCTCAAAAACAACACTATGAAACACTTTCTTTTCTCATACAGAGAGAGAGAGAGAGAGAGAGTAAATCAAATACACTAACACCCATAGGTAAGAAAAATCACATCTATTGACAATAGTTAACCAAACAGGTAGGGATTAAAACTGGAAAAGAAAGGTGGTACGATCACTTTGATCAAGAGCACCTTCTCTAAATTTGCCTAAATATTTCTCCAATCAAAAAAATTTGCCTACATATTTCCTATCTTTGTTCCCATCCCAATAGCCTGGCCAATCAAATAAAAAAACTACAGAGGGACTTTTTATGAAGCAGGCTAGGTGAAGAGTTAAAATTTCACCAAGTAAAGTGGGCAAGATGTGCTCTCCAATTTTTGAAGGTGGTTTGGGAGTTCGAAACTTGCTATTGTTCACTTGTGCCCTTCTTGGGAAATGGCATGGTGGTACCAAAATGAGATTGGAGGTCTTATGGAATTATAAATTTGGGAGTACTTGGGGTGGACGGTGTTCTAATAAAATGCATAGGCCATATTGGGTGGGCTTATGGAAGAAAATCAAAAGAGGATGGGGGGGGGTCCTTTTTAGTCAGGTGGGTAATGGCTCTAGGACAGTAGGACTACATTCTAGCATGAATTGTGGTGTAATGACAGAACTGTTAAGGAAGTTTTCCCATAAATGTATAACACTGCATGTGTGCAGAAAGCTTCACTGGCTGATCTATTAAACTTCTCTAGTGACTCCCCTCATGGATTGTTATTTTTTTTTTGGCGGCCCAAAACTAGGGGGGTCGATGCCTCACGAATTTCTACAACCTCTTTTACACTACTAGATTACGTCTCGGAGGGGCAGATAAGATGCTTTGGGCCTCTACCAAGAAATAGAATTCACCATCTGATCTTTCTATAAGGTCCTTACACCTCAGGATTGTAACCCAATCCCTTGAAAAAAATATTTGGCGAACTAAGGCAACTAAGGCACCTATGAGAGTGGCCTTTTTTCCTGGACAGCATTCTAAGAGCAAATCCTCACCATGGACAACCTAAGAAAATGCCACATCATTGTGATGGATCGGTGTTGTATATGCAAAAATAATGACCATTCTGAGGTTGTTAGTACAATGTGGAATGAATTTTTCACTCGAGTTGGGTTGGCTTGAGTATTTTTCAAAAGGATAGTAGACCTCTTCACCAATTGGAAAAGTTATATGATAGCTACAATTGCAGCAGTGTGGAAGATGGTCTCTATTTGTCTAGTGTAGTGTATTCGGGGAAAAATGAGTGATAGACATTTTGAGGTTCATGAGCAGACATTGAAGGAGCTTAAAACTTTCTTCTTTAATGCTTTGCTCCTTTGGTAGCTTCTATAGATTGTAATGGGCTGAGTTTCCATGATCTTCTTATCTCTTTTCCTATTTTTAATTTAAGCATTCATCTTGCACACTACCTATTTACTGGGGCAATGCCTTCATTAATAACTTTATCAAAAAAAATTCTGAACAATTTCACACCTACAGTAATTCTGATCCAAGAGAATAAAAGATGAAGAATTTTTTTATAAATAAATAAAAGGAGAAGACTTTAATTGCACACCCTTAGACAACAAAATCTGAACAATTTCCCACTTATAGTAATTCTGATCCAAGAGAATAAAATATGAATTTGTTTTAATAAATGAATAAACAGTGAAGACTCTATTTGCACACCCTTAGACAAACAAATGGTTCCCTCCCTGCTTAGCAGCAATGGCAGGACGAATTGAAACACAAATGTCTAACCAAGCTTAGAGTTTGTCTGGATAATGATTACCAGAAAATATTTGCATTTAGAATACATTATCTAGACATAAATTACCTGATGCGTCAATTTGCATGGAAGAAAACGTTGTTGAATCGCCTTCCAATCCGTGTTATATTCCATCCACCCCAGTGCCAACAGCCTGCATTGAATCCCAACATAAAACAAGAGAAACTTCACAAACATCTCTTACAATTTTGTTAAACTTCTAGATTGTCACTAGCCACCAGGCCTATTGAAGTAATTAAAGGAAACAAACAAGCAACACAACAGGCTAATGCACCATTGGTCGTTTATTCCCATATTTTTATACTTGAAATAACATAAAAAGATCTACAGCTTTTTGATATGATGGAAAGTATGCCTATTAATAATTGAGTGCTGATACATACACAGACAGGATGCATGGGATGTAGGGGTGCAAATGGTCCGGTCTGGTCTGGTCCGGTCCGGTCCGGCGATGGACCAAATATTTTCGGACTGGACTGGACCGGACCGAATACCCATAGGGACCGGTCCGGCCCGGTCCGGTCGGGTCCAATCGGTCCAGCCTAATTTTTTATTTATTTTTTATTTTTTAAATCAATTAATAAAAAAATTTTATTTAAAATACTAAATTAAATTAAGTGATTTATTAATGTGGATTATGCAACAAACTCAATAAAAAAATATTTTATATAGTCAATGATAATAAATTAGATGAAAATTACATTATTAATTTATATAATTACTATATAATTAACTAATTGATATTATATATTAGTTAATTCATAGAATATTAACAAGTGTTAATAACATATTTAAAATTTTATATTGTTAATAGTGATAGGTTAGATGAAGATATATATAAAATATTGTTAATTTATAGAATACTAACAAGTATTAATAACATATTTAAAATTTTATAATGTTAATTATACAATTATTATATAAATAATATATATAAAATATTTTTTTTTTATTTTTTATTCGATCGGTCCAGTCCGAGAAATCTCCACACCGGGACCGGACCGAAGACCGAAATTCCCTTACTTATTGGACCGGACTGGACCATACATTTTTTCGTTCCGGTCCAGTTCAGTCGGTTTCTCTGGTCCGGACCAACCGTTTTACACCCCTAATGGGATGTACGTGGTAGAAGGCAAAAATTACTGTTCATTACTGTACACATGAACTTTTTTTTTCCTTTTGTCTGTGCATATCTCGTGCACTGCATCCATGTACAAAGCATTTCTGTTTAATAATTATTTTCAACTGCCAATCACACCTGCAGTCTCACTTTGCATAAAAGATTGCTTTTGGATGCGAATCAATTAAACTACAGTCTCCCAACAATCTCACCTTGAAAAGCTTTTACCTCTCACTGCATCAATCAAGGTACCTATCCTAAATGGTGAAAATGCATTTAAGATTATGCAGAGATTGTAAATCTTAGGAGAGATTCCTGTTTGTAATCAATGCTAAGATTTTCTTTAGTATGTCATATTCTAAGAAATGACTCTTAAAATCCCATCAACTCTATGACTTTCAGAAAATATTCCTATCCGGTTAATACCTACACTGAAAGTCAAATAAGTTAGCTTTAGTTTCTACAGTCAAATTTCATTTGGCTTCTTAAACCATTACAAAAGTAGAACCATGAAAAGGTGAAGGCATTCTAAAACTGACTACAATGAATAATCAAGAAAAAAAAAATCGGAGTAAATAATCAAGAAAATTAAAGCCACCAATTTGGGAAAAGCAATAGCAGGCAGCAACCAAGAAGAGAAGAAAGTATGCAACTCACCCATCCTCTGCATCAGTGAAAAGCACCCTATTTACAACTGCTGCAAGGGGTGGCTAATGTCAAAATAATGAAGGATTGAAGAAAGGGAAAATTCTTTGAGCTAACTTTGCAATTTCCTTTGGAACTAAAGCAACTGATTGCCTCTTGATACTTTCAACAAGTGCAGCAGCCAGTGTTTTTTTAGGTGGCACTGGGTTGGGTGAAGATGGCACCGTTATAACAGCTGAGACAACAGGCCCCCTTAAAACTTCACAATTAGCTTAAGGATATGATGGGAAACAAGGAAGGGTAAACATTGGTTCTCTTACAAAGGGAGCTTCACTACCAGATTTCACTTGACGCCGTCGATAGTCCTGAACAGCTGTGAAACAATTTCAACCAAATGGCAAAGTATACAGAGGTTAAACTTCTGAGCAAGCATATAATTGACAAAGAATGAAAAGCACTTGAAACATTCTAAATTACATACCAGTATAAACATCATCCATATATCTTCCAACTAAATTAAATGGAGCTACATCCGTGATCGATAGTACTGGACCACTTACAAAAGGCACCCAGAAAGAGCCCTCAATGTTTTGGAAAGAACTTGCACACCCATTAGAAACATATTCACACTTCACACCTTCCATTAGGAGGTGACATGCTTATAAAAGCCTCCATGTGGTTAGAGCACACGCTTTGTGCATTAAAAGTAGTACATGATTTTAAGGAGCACTGTGCTGGGGAAAATTTGGGAGATTCATCTGGCACTGACGAACAAACATATGGAGGGTAAAAGAAAATGCTAGCATATGGAACACTTTTCCATGCTAGTACTTCATTAGGTTTTTGAAGCATCTCACAAATCAGTCCGCGAACCTGGGAGGCAACGTGTTGCCTAGAAGAGTCAAGAACACAGAGAAAATACTTGAACAAGAAGTTGCAGGTGCTCATGTATCAAGCAATGTAACTGGCCTATTTGATGCAGAGTAAATCCCTTTATTAAACCATCTTCAGCTGTAAAATAATCAGGCATCAAAGTTTTCCCATCATTGGTAGAGAAGGGTACAATTGGTCCATTAGGCAAAACTGGTAAGAGAGGACGTAATGGCCTATTTGCCTGTCCTGAAAGCTTCTTTTTATATTGGGCAGCGTCTTTCTGGCACCTATTCTGCCTAGTCTCTGGCCGTCGTCCGGCTCCAATGTACTCCTTTTGGGTTTTATTCCCATTACATTCATCTATATCACTCTCCAGCAACTCTTCAAGCTCTATCTCAAAATCAGCATCATTATCTTCATCTTCATCATCAACATTTTCATTCTCTTGATTTGGCTGACCGTCACCATCTCCATCATGTAGAACAGCAGCAAGAAACTTCCGGTACTCTTCTTCATCGTCAACATTTTGAAGGTCCTCATCATCATCAGTTTCTTGAAGAAAAGTCTCAAGTTCGTCAAGTGTAAAACTTGCAAGAGAATAATTGGCCCTAGTACGCTTGCAGATAGCATCCTCATTCTCTAAGTGGAATATGGGCTTCTGGGAATGCATTGTATTACTTAATTCCCCTACCATAACCTCATTAGAATCATCTCCAGTGCCATTGTCTTTTCTTTTTAACAGTACCAATTTTTGGTTGAGAGATTGAGGCAGGTTTTCTGTTCTTGGGATTTCAGGAAACAGAATTTAGCAATTCTTTCTCGCACACTCCTTCGGGGGATACTGTAGCTTGCATAACAGTTTCCACCTCGCCATGCTCAGAATCTCCAACGACAGAGTTTTGCACCTCGCTAGTTGGCTTTGATAGATTAATTCCAACACCATTATCGAAGACCTTTCCCCCACTGTCGACTACATCAACATCCAAGCCATCAATTTCAGAACTCAAGCTTGAGGAAGCTTCAGGTGAAAGGGTTTCCTTTGAAAAGGGATTAAAATCTACATCTTCATCCTCCTCCTCCTCCTCAACTTTTAAAGAACTTTGACAGCTTTGGGTATCAGGGCAAACATTTTGACAATCAACATGCCCAACCTCGGTTAATTGTCTAGAAAGTGACAATCACAAGAATGCATACCATCCTGAACCATTCCAAAAAGCATAATTAATACAGATTTCAAGCCCAACAAAAAACCGACACCACGTAGTCGCTTTCATTCATTTCCACGTGGGCATCCAAGATCAGTAGCTCATCAAATCCAAGTTGAATATTAATCAACTAATCAGCACGTTGTTTCAATAAGAGGTAAATCCTAAAAAGAATGCTACTTTGCATCGTTTGCAACAAAGCGAACCCCATAGCATTCAGAATCCCATTTTCAACCGTTTATCAAATATAAGTTATTTCTGTGTGAAACGAGACGTATAATGAATCGAATTCGGCAAATTCTAGCAACGGAACCAATAACATGAGCTTGTTGATCATGAAAGAAAATACCAAGTGGGAAAAAAGTCAGAGAAAATAAAAACAACGTAAAAAAGTTAAATTCAACAACCAATTTGACTGCATTGCCTTCAAACCTCAGGAACCCTAAAGCTCAAAGCATAAAGAACTACACGATGAAGCAAAAAACATGAATTTTTTAGGAGAAAGATGTTGTGGATGACATCGAAATCTCGAAACAAAAAAAAAAAAAACAAAAAAAAGTTGATGAGGGGCAATTACGTACCAGCAGAATGGTGGTGTAAAGGAATTGGGCGATTGGAGACTCTGAACCTGTCTGCCAGTTCACTGTGAAGGAGTTGAATGAAACAGTCTAACAGGACCAGGCTGCTACGTCGTTTCTCTCTCTTTTTTCAATTTTTTGTTGAATTCCAGCATACGCGCCGTCGCGCCATTCATTGTCACTCTTTCATTTTTTTTTTTTTTTTTTTAGAAAAGAAAATGCGATCAATTAAAAATATGATTATAAAATAATTGAAAAAATATTGTTTTTTCACCATTTTTTTATAGAATAATGATAGGCTTACTATCCTATTACTACCTATTTACTATTTTTTTTGTATTTGATTTTTTTTTAATTTTTTATTTTACTTAATGATTAAGGAAGTGATTATTAGTAAAGTTATATATATTTTTAATTTTTTTTAATAATTAAGGATGTTAAAAAAATATTTTAAAAAAATGATAAAAAAATATTTAAAATACACTTGGATTGCAGATGAGTAGTAATAGGGTAGGAAACCTATCACTATCCTTTTTTACATGATAGCAAAAGCAATATTTTTTTAGAAAATATTTTTTACAGTCATAGAGTCTCGTGTAATCTATCTCGGAAAAAAAAATATAGCATACCTAAGATTCACATGAAAAATTCATTTTTCTATAGTGGATGTTACTTTTTTTGAAAAGAATTATACAAATTTACACACTATAAAATTATATTTCGCTTTTTCATTATCTTTATTTTTTATGAGTAATGCTATTATACTTCCTAATTTATAACAATCACTTTACACCATTGGAGCGGCACCACAATGTGGTGCTCACGTGACTTATTAAAAAAATATATATTCAAAACATAATAGTGCCCAAAAAGGTGAAAAGATGAAAACTAAAAGTCTAAATTTTCTCTACTCTTTTACATTTGTGCTTTTATTTATTTTTTAATAAGCTACGTGGCACATCAAAGAGGTAAAGTGAATAATATAAATTAGGAGATATAGTAGCATTTCTCATTTTTTTTCTTATGAAAAAATAGTCTACATTACAACTATATATCAAATGAATGATAGATTTGTAATTTTGTAAACTTGAATTTCATTTTTAACCGGGATAGTGATACACCTACAAGTATTTTACTATCCACTCCAAATCAACTAATGTAATTGTGTCGCTTCATTAAAAAATATTTTCGATTTTACATAATTACTTGTCATTTTTAATAAAGTTGTAAATAGTTATAGATTAATTGTAGGTTAATCATTTTCCGTAAGATAATATAGGCCCTAATTCATTGATATGTATATAAATACTATAAATTTGTATACCGCCATATCATGAATTATACAACATTTAATATTGTTGGTATAACATTTTTAATAAAATTATAAACCTCACACAAACATTTAATAGATTATTCAATTGGATAAAAAATCAGAATTGATATATATATATATATATATATATAGTTAATCAAAGCCAATCCAAACCCACAAAGATGACAAATTTGGGCTGCCCTATGGGATTGGAACCATTTGACTAAATACAGTTCATAATTTCTAGATCGAAGAAGCTTGATTGTTGCCACTTGCCGGCGTGTCACCGGACTGTGCGTATATATAGTTGTCGGCCGGGTAAGGATGGGAATGAACTAACTAATGCGAGAGAAAGCTAGCTAAGATATATATCCAATAGATCAGGATAAAGGAAACAAGTACTGCCAGGGCAGCAACGTACCCACAAGCTTGCTTTGTCATCTTGCGTAGTTGCGTGCTGCAGATACGCACTAGCTGGAA
This sequence comes from Juglans microcarpa x Juglans regia, assembly GCF_004785595.1. Lineage (NCBI taxonomy): Eukaryota > Viridiplantae > Streptophyta > Magnoliopsida > Fagales > Juglandaceae > Juglans > Juglans microcarpa x Juglans regia. Next base: position 7,021,523 of record NC_054603.1, on the reverse strand, counting down.
TGATTTGTGGCTCCTCATTTTAACCCCAAAAAGGAAGGACAACTTGATCATATTAACATGATAACCTCAACGACCTATCAAAGTTTGAGAACTACCAGTCTTCCTGTATTTCTCAACCTTAATGGTGATCTGTTTATAAATTGCTTATGTTCCTCCATATTGAATAATCATTCTGCAGAACCCGACCCTTCTTGATTTTGTGCAGACTTCTGGTGGAGAATCATGGGAGAGCTGCCAGATCATGCCACTGATGACCATGACAGTAATGATCAGGATACTAAAGGTAATATACCCATTTGAAATCTGATCGATATCTTTCTTTTTTTGTGTTATTTCAGTCAAGATCAACTAGCTTGATTTTAGATGGTGAAAAGGCAACAACATAGTTATGTTGGTTTTCTTCAGGGGTAAAGAGTAATCAGGATTCCAAGCTGGAATTCTCAGAAGATGAGGTGACACTCATTGCTAGGATGTTCAGATTGGTCGGAAAAAGGTTTGTTGACTCTTAGGTTGTCGTTAACTCCTACCGCTCTCCATTTTCGCAGCAAAATTAATGTAATATTATTCTCGGAATGGTAACATGTACTGCCTAGGTGGTCTCTGATTGCTGGGAGGATTCCGGGAAGAACTGCAGAGGAGATTGAAAAGTATTGGAATTCAAGGCCAACGTCGTCTTCAAGTACTTCGGGGGAAAGATCATGATCACTCAAATCCACATGTCAACGACCAGTTTGGTTTGGCTTAAATCACTGCTTGCTTTTGTAAAGAGTGTGAAGTTGCTGTTTTAGATAAGCCAGATGAGAAAGTAGTGTAATGCAACAGTGCATGAGCTTTTCTATGAGAAAATGTAAGATTTTGTCAGAACTGTGTTACTTTTTTTTTTAAATAATATTTTTTAATAAAATCTATTTGCAAGCCCAGCAAGCAAGCAATCTCATCTCTTGTTTGCGGTTACTTTTGCTTTTTTTTTGTTCTACTAATATATATTTTTTAATATAAAATAACTTATTTAACTAATTACATCAATTAAATGTAAAAAATATGCAAAAATGACTTAGCAGAACTCTTATGGTTTAGTGTGGGCCGAGACTTTACTAATTCGAAATACAAGCACCATAAAGACATTAACAAGCTGGACCGGGAAACCCGGCCGGACTGAGTTTCGGTCCATATATATTTTAGAATTTAGGTTTTTAATTCGGTTTCAGGGTATGTGGTTTTCTTGGACAGGATCAATCAAAGTATATATATGATTTTTTAAAATATTTTTTATATATATTATTTTATACAGTATTTATATGTAATTCTCATCTAACTTATCACTATTGACATGTATTTAGAGTTTGGATGATATTGCATTTTTTAATTTTATTTTTTTAATTTTTGTTTTTAATTTTATTGTGATGATTGTTAATTCACTATGATAGGGATAATTTTGATAATTTTTTCAACTTTTTTAGGCAATTTTTAAGTACAAAATGTGCAGATAAAGATAAATAGTTGATATTCAAAAGTGTAAATATTGTGGACTTTTTTGTATTGATGGGCCGAAAATAGTCAAAATGCACACTAAAAGAGATTTTGGATTTTTTGTATGTTTGGCCCATTTTACACTGGCTCAGACCAAATGGACCAACCAGACCGATAGCTAACAATCTAGTCCGGTTTGTATTGGTTAGGGGTGGGCAGCAGGGCCCGCACCCTGCTACCCTACCCTCATCCGCCCCACACCTGCATGGCAAGGCGAGTAACCCCGCCCCTCATTTTCCCTGCTTTGCTCCCGCTTACATGTTTATATATATATATATATATATATATATATTATATAAACATAAATATATATTTATATTTTACAAATTGTGTATATATAAATATATATTACAATTTGTTAGACTTGTTCACAAAATATACACTAACAAATTTAAAAACTATAAAATTTTTAAAATGTAGTCATATTTACAAAATTTAAATTTACAATTTGGGTCTAAAAATGGAACTTTAATCACTTTTTAGACCTAGGAATAATTTTTAAATCTAGTGGAATGTAGTTTATTTTTTTAGTAGATATGAGACGGGGCAGATTTCCAATCTGCCCCACGCTCTGCCCACCAGGGTGGGGTACCCCGCCCCCAGGTTGAGGGGTGGGGGCTATCCCGCACCGTATGGTGCGGGTAGCACCCCTAGTATGGGTAATCGGTCTAATCTCGGTCCAGAAAAAGGCTGGGCTGAAGTTTTCGATCCGTAACCCTGTAGACTAGACCAATTACACCCTTACATGTGACTAAGTATATATTGGGCTCCAACCATTGCCCATCTTAAGGCCAGGCCCAATCTTCTCAACCCCATTTTGAGAAAATTTGGGTATCGAACATAACCTTATACACAGCAATAAAATACACATTCCGATTCACCAAAACTTTTCTTTGAACATAACTCCTTTTGGCAATAATATGCTTTGTCTCATCTTTTTCTGTTGTAGCCTTGTACAACAGAATATGCTTTGAACATAACTCCTTGTTGTAGCCTTGTACCCCTCACGTTAGCATTAGAAGCGAGCAATTTTACGGGTTACGGATGATCCAATGGGCCAGATTAAAGCGTCTATTGTGAACACAATTGATTTTAAGTATTTTCAGATATTTCATTTCTTAATATCATTTAAACATAAAATACTATTCAATTTCAAATTTTCAACTTTTTCAGACTCCCAAACAAAATATAAAAAACAATACTTTTTTTTTCAAATTTCAAAACAAAAATTATATTTAAACAATATTTTAACTTTATAATATTTTTATTCAAATTTTTTTCTCTCCTTTCCCAAAAATCAATAAAATATCTTAATTTAAATAATTTCAATACTATCCACAAATGTACTGAAATATTATTTATTATTATCCAAAATAGATCGCTGATATTTAATGATATGGTAATTCTTGGTGTGTTTAACTAGGGCTGTGCAAAATTTTAAAATTTTTTACTCCGCCCGACATCCGCTCCGATTCTGACTCTATCGGAGTCGGAGTAGTCGAAAAATGGAGTCGGAGTCAAGAGTCGAAATCGGAGCTCCGACTCCGACTCCGATTTTTTTTGAAAAAAATCAAACGACATTGTTCCACTTAATGTGGAACGGCATCGTTTCATCATACGGGAGGTCCAAAACGCAGGACCCCCTTCCCTTCCCTTCCCTTCCCTTCTCTTACCTTCTTCCTTCTTCCTCCTTCCTCCTTCTCTCTCAAGTCTCACGTTTAGCGGGCTGAACCAGTGAACCTCCACCTCGCCGCCTCGTTCCCTCTCTGTTGCCGCCGTGAGTCTTTGCTCCGCCATTGTGCGCAACTTCAATCCGAGTTTCAACCTACGGTGAGAACCCGATTCCAGGCCCTAAAATTAAATTGCTTAATTTAATTTTATGTATTCTGTTACTCATACTCTCATAGCATGCACGTCTAGGTATTTTGTTGTGATTGAAATGAATTTGTTTTGTAAATTTGTAGTAAGGAAATGTGTTTGATAAAATGTGTAATATGATTGTAAGTTGTGTTGTATGCATGCAATGTGTTTGATAAAATGTGTAAGAGATGTTTCTATTGTTATATATCAAGAACAACTGAAAGTATCATATTGTTTTATATTGTTATATATCATATGATAAAATGTGAAAGTAGGTTGAATAACTACCATTAAGTTGTTGATTCTGCTCTGCACAATAACTACCATTAGGAGAGGCTTTCCTAAGATATATGCCATACCTCAGCCCATGATGGCTCCAATTCGGTAGCACCTGCAAGATAAATTTTTTAAATAATCATGATAACTGCATACTAAAGTTGTAGAAAAGAAAAACAAAATTTCGACTTATAAGGAAAACAAAATTCGGTTTTAAGATTGCATAAGAAAAAAAAAATTGCTGTCATTTATAATCGAGCTATCATGCATTACGAATAATAAAAAATTCAGAAATGACTTGTTCTCACGAGTGGCTGCCTTCAAAAATTCAGAAATAACAATTTTTTTTTCATTTATGGATTGCAACTTTTTATCTTCATTTCAGGCATGATCACAGATCAATGGACCATTGAGATTTGAGTGACATAAACATTTAATATTTATGTCAATGTTGTTATTATGTTATAAATGAGACTGTAATAACTTATGGCTACATCATACATGTTATTTAGTTTTTAAATTATTATATTTAAGCTTTTTTTTCTTTTTTTTTTCTTTTCAGTATTTTTTTTTTAACAGATTTGGACTTGGGCTTTGGTGATCATATTTAATAATTTATGTAGTTATATTAAGTCGTAGTTACAGGTTTGGACTTGGGCTTTGGTGATCATAATAGTCTTAATGGATCAAATTTATTTTTGCATATAAGTTATTTAACAAAAGAAATTGACCACATTATTTTTTTAAGTACTATTATTATTATTATTATTTTTAGTCCAATAGATGGTCGGAGCTCTGACCTCCGACTCCATTCGGAGCTCCGATTCTGTTCGGAGTCGAAATCGGAGCAAAAAATTAACTCGAGGCTCGGAAACGGCTACTCCGACTCCATCGGAGTCGGAGCTCGACCCTATGTTTAACTCAAGAGTCATGCGACAGTGTCCAAGAGGTCTTCTCAAGAGTTATGACGGATGGAAATATTTGAAGGTTTAGATAGTGAGTTGAGTTGAGTTGAGTTGAGATGAGATGGGATAAGAGTTGAAAGTTAAATAAAATATTGTTAAAATAATATTTTTTAATATTATTTTTATTTTAGGATTTGAAAAAGTTAAATTGTTTATTATATTTTGTCCGAAAGTTTGGAAAAATTGTAATGATTAGATGAAGTAAGATGAGTTGAAATGGTTTTTGAATCCAAACATTAACTGGCTAGACCGGAAAACTTGATCGGACCAAGGTCCAATTTGTATATATATTGTAGAATTTGGTTTTTCGATTTGATCTTAGAGTGCGGTTTTTATTTATTAAACCAGACTGAGCAAAGTATATATATGGTTTTTTAAAATATTTTTACATATATATTATTTTATACAGTAGTTATATGTAATTTTCATCTAACATATCATCATTGACCAAATTAGAGTTTGGATGATATTGCATTTTTTAATTTCATTTTTTCTATTTTTTGTTTTTAACATTTTTATGATGATTGTTAATTCTCATGGATTGATAGGGATAATTTTGATAAATTTTCCAATTTTTTAAGCTATTTTTAAGTACAAAATATGCAAATAAAGATAAATAATTGATATTTAAAAATGTAAACATTATGGACTTTTTTGTATTGATTGGCCGAAAATAGTTAAAATACAGTGATTCTGAATTTTTGGTATGTTTAGTCCATTTTATATTATCCGGACTAAATGGATTGATAGCTAACGGTCCAGTCTGGTCTGTATGGATAATCGATCCGGTCTCGATCCAAAAAATGGGTGGATCAAAATTTTCGATCTATGACCCCCAAACCGGACCGGACCAATTACACCACTACAGGCGATATGTGACAAAGTACATATTGGGCTCCAACCATGACCCGTCTTAAGGGCAAGCCCAATCTTGTCAACCCCATTTTGAGAAAATTTGGGTATCCAACATAACCTCATACACAGCAATAAAATGCACATTCCGATTCATCAAAACTTTCCTTGAACATAACTCCTTTTGACAATAATACGCTTTATCTTTTCTTTTTCTGTCCTTTTGTTGGGTTGAAATCCTTCGTTAGCATTAGAAGCGAGCAATTTCATGGGTTACGGATGATCCAATAGGTCAGGTTAAGCGTATCTTCCTCAACACAATTGTTTTTAAGTATTTTAAGATATTTCTAAATATTACTCAAATATAAAATATTACTTATTTTCAAATCTTCAAAATTTTCAGACTTCCAAATAAAATATAAAAAATAATATTTTTTTAAAATTTCAAAATAAAAATAATATTCAAAAATAATATTCAAAAAATATTTTAATTTAACTTTTTTTCTTCTATTTTCCAAAACTCAATAAAATATCTTAATTCAAATAATTTCACTACTATTCATAGATATACTGAAATATTCTAAGTATTTACTATGGGTAGTGCTACTATGCCACTCAAGTTTGCCCACTTGTTGTGCCCTCTAGTGCAACAAAAAAAAAATTAGCCACAAATAGATTACATAAAAGTAAATCCATAAACTAATATGATTTGATGCAGTACGTCAAATTGTAAAGTTACTTTTATTATAAAGTAGATCTAACGAATCACACGAAATCATATCAATTTGTAGATTTATTTTTGTGTACTTTCTTTATATATATAGCACTTCTAAAAAAATAGACGAGTGGTCAAATTGAGGGAGCAAATTTAGGCCACCGAGTATCACTTTCTATTTATTATTATTCAATATATATAGCTTTAAATATTTAATGATATTGTAATTCTTGGTGTGTTTAACTCAAGAGTCATGCTACAGTGTTCGAGAGGTCTTATGTAGAGTTGTGACATATGGAAATATCGGTAGGTTTGAATAATGAATTGAGTTAAGATGAGAGTTGAAAGTTGAATAAAATATTAGTAGAATATAAATTTTTAATATTATTTTTATTTTAAAATTTAAAAAAATTGAATTGTTTATTATATTTCATTTAAAAGTTTAGAAAAATTGTAATGATTATAGATGAGATGATTTTTAAATTCAAACAAGTGTGTTTTCTTTATAAATTTATAAAGAAAAAACACAAAACACAGCAAAATCCACCCCTCGATCACAACTCTCATTAACAACCATCGATGGAATTACATAGCATTATTCTTCGGATGTTGCTAGACAGGCCGCGTAACCTTTATTGCTGGGCGTATCGCCAGTTGAATTTTTGTTGTGATTTTCTTTTAAATATTTTTTTAACATCCAATTTATGGTTATTTTTTAATCATTAAATAAAAAAATATTAAAATCAATGAAATTGAAGGAATGAGTCATTTAGCATTTTCCTTATTCTTTTAACTCGAATTTAAGGTCCTTAGATAGTTGATACTGGATGGGGTCGGTGATCAAACGCAAGGCCGTGATATGTTGGCCGGGCCCGGCGGCTGTTAATAATGGGGCTATTATACCGCCCATTCTTACCGCTGGGCGTGCTGCTCAGTAAATTTTTTTTTTATATTTTTTTAATATATTTAAATATTTTTAAAAAATAAAAAAAAAATATATTAATATATTTAAAATCACTTTCTTAATCACTAAATAAATAAAAAAAAAATTTGAATCAAATTGAACGCTCATATTGAGACAGTATAGTAGACTTTCTCTAATAACATAGTCATTGGGAAAGCAAAGGTTCTTTCTATACATGGCTACTTTGCTCTACTACGTGTACGTTTATATCTGTCTATTTTTTAAAGTTTTTTTTGTTATTTTTATAAAATAATGTCTTTAAAACGCTCAAAACAATGGGCTTTCATCACAAGTCATAACTATACTTTGAGTCTTTCCAAGATCATTGAAGATATTATATATATCTATATATATATATATATATATTTCTGGCTATCTTCGAGATCAAAGAAGAAAGATAGGTGTCTTGCTTTCTCTCATAAAAAATATGATTTTAAATAGCTAATTAATGATAGATAATGGGGGGATGAAGATTGGGACAATGCCATCTCTTTCATTTTAATTATTTTACACCAAAATCTTTAAATCGGATTTGGTGTAAAATTGTACACCCTCCATAGAGAAACACGTCCTATTTCTATTGTTCTTACCATAGACCCAACAACCACAACAGATAAAGTCACCTTTTTCATCTTCTTTCCTACTACAGACTCATTAATCACTTTACATCTCACGAAAAATACTCTTATATTCTATAAAAAATATTTTACATCTTATAAAAAAGTTATAAATATAATATGTGAAAATGAATAATAGATGATGTATAATAAATCTATCACTCAAAATCCCTTTTTACATCTTTCTTCTTACCGTAGTCCGTATACCCATAAGTCCCTCAAAGTCATCTCTGTCCTCACAGGCTATTGAAGTCCAGCACGGCTGTCTCTCTCTGTCGATCTTCGGCACTTTTGTCTCCAGTCACTCTGTCTCTCTTTATCTGTCCGTTAACACAGTAACCTCATTTTCCATTATAGACGAATCTTCGTGAGACCCACAAATTTATTCAAATTTTGTGCGTCTGCTGCGTTCTAATTTTTTGGAAACTGGTAATAGTGGTTATGTTCTCATGATTTTTACTGTAATGAGGCATTCATTTATACACACATAAAATAATCTTAAAGGTACGTTCTTTGAGTTGAGATCAATAAATTAGAACTAAAAAACGAAATGAATTTTATTTTATATGGCCTTTTTAAAAATAAGTAGCGTGGTAAATTTATCTTTCAATGTAAACGTTTCCGGTGATACTGGATGTTAACGTTGTATTTCGCACACGTTTGAGTCAGGTTCTAACAAATCAGATCTTTAAAAATGGATATGCAAAAGATATGGAGGGAAATAGTTGGGAGAGGGTGGCCTTGGGACTGGAGAGTTTCCAATGCCAAAGCTAGTAAATTATCTTAGAAGTTTATAAATAAGTAAAAAAGTTTTGGGATCAGAGAGTTTTTTTCGTATCTGAGATTTGTTATTTATACTGTAAGTCTAGGGGTACAAATTGTGTCTTCTCCAATGGAGTTCGTGTCTTTCGTATTGTTTCATTTGTTAGAATTATTTAATACAGCGTGGCTCTACGAAAGCTTCATTAATGTGATATATAGCTCGGGTTGTGGGACCATAAATGTGGCATGATTTTTTATTTCCCTCTCCTAACTAGTATCCTTTGTGGTCCGTTGATGTAGGGGTGCTACCCGCCCCTATGGGGCGGGGGCACCTCTTCCCCGCACCCTACTCCACATGGGGCAGGGGGTGGGGTTTTCACCCCTGTCCCCTTCCCCCAGGATGCGGGGTACGGGGTGGATTCCCAATCCGTCCCGCCTCTTTTCACTTGAAAAAAAAATATTACATTTATTTGATTTAAAAATTATTTCTAAGTGTAAAAGTAATTAAAAATACATTTTTAGATCTAAATTATAAATTTAAATTTTGTAAATATGATTATAATTTAAAAACTATGTAATTTTTAAATTTGCTAGTGCATATTTTGTGTAAATTGTAGTGTATTAGTTTTTAAATTTGTCAATGTATATTTTGTGAACAAGTCTAATAAATTGTAATATATATTTATATATACATAATTTGTAAAATATAAATATATATTTATGTTTATATATGTATAATATATATATATATATAAATGTAAGCGGGGGTGGGGCGGGGTTGGGCCCTCCCCGCCACCCACCCCCGCTAGAGGCCCTGAACGGAAGCAGGGCGGGGCAGCTGGGGCAGGGCCCCTCTGCCCACCCTTACGTTGATGCCCCTCCTATCAGATGATCGAGGGTTCCCCATACATCACGCCCACTACTCGGGCGAGTACTCGAGAGTTGGGCACTACTCGAGAGGTTTCCAGATCGATGAGTCACATCCCCTGCAGTACATTCCCTCATGCGGATTGTGTCCAGAGAAGCCTATCCATAGGTCGAGTTGGAGACTCTGTTTGTTTTAAACTGGACCTTCAGTCATAGTTCCCTTAGTTGTTATTCTTGGACCTGCTAGGTCTGAGGGAGAAAAATCTCCTTACACTGGAGATAGAGCATAGGTTGTTGACGCCATACTTCATCCTTCTTTTTGACCTTTCGGTGTTTTTAATCAGTTTCTGCTTGTTTTATTTTTTTCGATTTTCTCACTTCATGTTGAATTATGTGAAATTTGCATCTTCTATGCAATCGATTGGTTTTGTTGGTCATGGGGTTGCTCTTATTGGTTTAATCATAGCAAATCATTCATCAATCGCCGAAACGATTATGCCGAAATGACACCCAACGAGAATAATTGTTGTTGCGGTCTTAAAACGTCAAAAGATAATCTAGATTCACTGCATGCAATTGTATTGTTATTTTGTTAGAATCCCTACATGTTTTCTTATTATTGGTCAGTGTGTAAAATAGTGAAAGGCACCCATCCGGCTCCTATGCCTCCCTTAGTTTAATTAAGTGCAATTTAGATAGTGAGATAATTTTAAATTAAAGTTGAAAATTAAATAAAATATTATTATAATATAATTTTTTTTATATAATTTTTGTTTTAAGATTTGAAAACGTTGAATTGTTTATAATATATTATGTGAGAATTTAAAAAAGTTGTAATAATTATATGAGATGAGATAAGACAGTTTATTTTTTCCCTCATTTTCCCAATCATTATGCATTTACAATATATATACCAAAAACTATCTCGCCGCACGTAGTTGGGGCCATTTAAATAATTTGGCAAGCATTATATCTTGCTTCCAATAATGTGCAACGTCCTTTTATATATATATATATATATATATATATATATATATATATATTACTTCTTATCCCATTGCTTTGCATCAGGCGAGCGTGATCAAATATGTATTAAAAAACAGATCCTCTTCAGAACAGTCTGACTGTTCTTATGGTTAACAACCCCCAATTAGAATGAGACAAGTAAGGGATTTCATAAAATGCAAAGTAGTTTTTTTTCATCTGATTACACCCATCTGAGAAGAGAAGCCCTTCACTCGTGCCTCGCCGCCTCTAATGAAAGTGTCTTGCCACCACCAGCGACCACTACCAATTCCACCACTCGTTGCCGCCACCATCAGATGACCAATACCAGCTCCATTTCTTGTTGCCGCCACCAGTCCAACGTCCAGCCACCAGTCCGTCGCTGACCCACCCAGTCCCACGTCCAGCCACCCAGTTCGACGCAGCCACCACTCCTCTTCGTAAAAATGCTTTGTTTCTTAGTGTGAACGATTCATGAAATGGTATGGATAAAAGATTCAAATGCTTTTTTCTCCCCCTCGTACTGTTGCCCCCATCTGCATGTTAAATTCATAGAAATGTTTCAGTTGTTGTCCATATAAAGTATTCTCATATGGATCGCCGTAGGTTTGTTTTATTCTTTTGTGATAAAAGATAGACATGTGAAACTGGGCTAGTTTTTCTAGTTTTCAGCCATGACGGAGGTGGGGGGACTAGAAACGTGTTAAGGCTATCTACAAGAAAATAAAAGTTGAATAAATCGCTTGTTGTTTTTTGTTAGTTACTTGCTAATGCTCTATCGTTTCTGTTGAGTTGGAGCTGCATGTGTTCCCTTTTCTACCAAAGGATACTACTACAAGCAACTTTTAGGTATTGAAAATTTGCAGAGAGGAGAGGGGCGAGGGATCTGGGTTGCAAGAGAGAGAGGGGAGTTTAAAAAATTGTGTGTCGTGCGGTCACACATGGGCTACATGGCAGCAGAGGCTGGAGGATCGGGTTTTGTCAGAGATGGCTACAGTGAGACGAGCCTCATCAAGCAGAGGCTGGATGGAGGTGTAGCAGTGGATGTGTGGCGCTTCAGGGAGGAGGAGGCTTCGGTGGATTACAGAGCAATATTTTAAATATCATATCGAACATCGTGCCGGTCAAAGTACTGAAATGAAATATTTTAATATCGATATCGTTTCGTATACTATTTTAAAATAGTCAATATATGAATAAATTATATATAAATATATATATATATAAATTATAAATAGTCTATTTTGAATTAGAGGTTAAAAAATAAATTTATAATTTAAAAAAAAAATTAAAAGTCAAAATATCGACCGGTACGAACTGAAATATAAGCCGATATGATCCGTATTTGAGCCAGTATAAAATATATATAATATCTATACTAAACCAGTGGCCGATACGGCATATTTCGATCGTACCGGTCTGTACGATATGGTATTTGAAGCACTGCTACAGAGGGGAAAAGGATTTCACCCGTTCATTTTTATATTATCAGGTGCGAACAAATGTATAGTATATGAAATGGAGGAGCTACGTGTGGGTCTTTAATTGGATAACTGTTATTTTAAAGGGAACAGACGAGCTGGCTATAAGATACTCTCACTAAAAAATGTGAACTTCTACAACTATAGAGTTAGATTATTTTTTCCAAATATCTGTCATTGATATGTCATTTAAAAAAAAACAAAAATATATATCTTGAATATGTAAGAAGTACATTTTTTTTAGAGCGGTACTACTCTGTTGCTAGCTGTTTACGTCTAGTTGCTTTTGCAACTTTTTTTTTCATTTTTCTATTAATATTTTTTTAATATATTTAAATATTTTTAAAAAAATAAAAAAAATACATCAATACTCTTAAAATTACTATCTTAATCATTAAGTAAAAATAAAAAATAATTTTTTTCCAAGCAGTCAAGTAGATAGAGCGGTAAGAAATGGTGGGCATAGTAGCTTTTTTTTTTTTTTTTTTTTTTTTTTAATGAATGGACATATAACAATTTTTTTAAGTTTAATTTTTTTAAAAATTATATGTATTTATCGCGTGTTTAATGGACACTTATCATATTTATAAATCAGTTGAATGAAAACTTTGTCCACGATGGGTATCATCCGACCTTTTAGATGTCTCCTCCCTCATCAACATTTTTTTGGTTTGCAAAGTAATAGATAATATAAGAAATAAGGGTGGATGATATAAGACAATTAGGAAAAATATAAATTGAGAAATTATACAAATAATTAGCCCCACCCTATAATTTCTTAGTCCGATCGAGACCCCATCTTCAACTACTTAATAATTGTTCAGTCTTGAATGAGCTATGCAAGTTTTATTTTTAATATCACTAATAATATTGGAAGGTGAAGGGCTCACTTCATTTGGACGTGATAGCTATTTGTCGCTTTTGCTTTTGCTATTACCAGCAGCGCTCTCATTAGATTAGTTAAAAGTTAAATTTATTGAGTATTTAATTATTAAAAAGTAAAATATACTCACAATAGATTAGATATTTAGACTTTAACTACTGCGACTTTCAAAAAATATTTCAAATTTAAAGGTTACTATACATACATCAAATATATATTTTATAAATTATTTATCTCTCTCTTTCTTTTTATCACATATTTTATCACAATTAGTATATTAATTTGAGTTAGTGATATATTAATTTAATAAGAATATGATTATTAATTAATATATAATAGGTAGAATAGTAAAATATGATAAAATAAAATAAATTAATAATTAAAAAAATTAAATATTTTTAAAATTATTAGTTATACATTACTATATAATGAATAAATTGATAATCTAATATGAAGATTTGATATAAATAACTAAAATTAAATTTATTTTATATTATTTTATTGTTATATAATAAAAAAATAATTATTCAAATATAAAGATTTATATAAATAGAATAATTAAAAGTTAAATTTTTCTTATATTTATTAAAAAAAATATATTTAATTTTGGTTAATCCTTTGACAACCTGTATATATGGTCAGCAAGCAAGACTGAACATGATATATAAGAGCGCACTCAAGCGTGGGAAAGATCAGCGTGCGTGGGAAAGAGTGCGCTCTTATATATCATGTTCAGTGCGCTCTTATATATCATGTTCAGTCTTGCTTGCTGACCATATATATATATATATGTATATGAATTTTATTATGTATAAGTAAGTTTACGTATCAATCTGCGTATTAATATTATTATCTTTATTATTAAATTTAAATTAACATTCTTTTTAATAAAATTTACTTTCTGACTAATCATATTGAATGAATGCACATATTAGTACGCAAAATCGTTTACAATTAAATTTTTCTTAGAGAGAGAGAGAGCGCGAGTGGGCGCACTTAAACTAGCAATTTTTTAACAGTACTAAAAGCAATAATTTAAGTGAATGCGTCGAAATTCCTTCGCAGTTAATGCATGTTGATCTGTAGCATGCTCACCTCGAGATCCATTTTGAAGTAAATGTAAAGCCAGCCAAGATTAATATAATGTGAAAATGGCAGTCAACCAGCTGCGATTGCCTGCTGAATAGACCACGTTAAAACTACTATATACTTACTTCTATAAACTGTCGGTGTTCTGATTTGCACTCAAACTATTCATCTACAACTCGATTTCATAACTGCGTTATTATTTTTACTGCATGCATTATTAATATAGCTACAATGATTAGGAAAAACGAGTTTTTGGGTAGGAAGATCATATGCATAAAGTTTATAGATCTTGATCTCCACTTGTCCTAATCACAGTCGTTTTCTTGAAAGGAAAATAGCATTACTCGATTATCATATGCGTTTTGCATTTTTTTTTTTTTAAGTAAATTCCTTCTGGAACCACATATCAAGACCAGGTAAGACCGTAGGATCAAGCTATCAAGTTTGCAGTAGATCCTGATTGAATCACTGGCATTACTAAGGCGTCCTTTTTTCTTACAGATGATGAGACCAAACGAGATAAGTTAATATTAAAATTAAAAATTAAATAAAATATTATTAAAATATTTTATTTTAATATTATTTCAGTATTTTCAGCAAAAGAAGAAGTTAAAAGTTTGTCTTTTGAGCAGTAAATGCTGCAAACGCTACAAGTGTTAAAAAAAGATCAAATGCATTCATCATAATCGTAATTAATAACAGTTACAATAATGAGTCTTATGGCTTAATTTTCTGTTGAATTTATCCGTCCTTGGCTTATTTAAGAAGCAGCCATTAGAACCAAAGCACAGTCAGTCACCGAGAACTGAGAAATGGCTTCCAAAGCTCTCTTCTTCTTTGCTTTGTTGTCCTTATTAGCAGTTTCCCTCATCAGGCCTGCTTCTGCAAATAATGAGGAGGACCCAGGTCTTGTGATGCAATTTTACAAGGATTCATGCCCTCAGGCTGAAGACGTTATCCGTGAACAAGTCAGGCTCCTCTACAAGCGCCACAAGAACACTGCTTTCTCGTGGCTGAGGAACATCTTTCATGACTGTGCTGTTCAGGTAAGCTCTCGACTTTTTTCTTCTGTTTGTCATTTTGTGTAGATCGAAGATTTTCTTGTTCTTGATGAAAGCATTTCTATGGTTTGACAACTAGTCATGTGATGCTTCACTGCTGCTGGACTCAACAAGGAGAAGCTTGTCTGAGAAGGAGACAGACAGGAGCTTCGGGCTAAGGAACTTCAGGTACCTCGACACCATCAAAGAAGCTGTGGAGAGGGAGTGCCCTGGAGTGGTTTCCTGTGCAGATATCCTTGTATTGTCTGCTAGAGATGGCATTGTTGCGGTAATTTCCTTGGCCTCACAGCACTACTCCCTTTCTTTGTCACTTGCACCTTTATCCATTTGGTTTTCCAGATCCACATTTTCCCACCCATTCCCTTATTTATTCTGGGTCCAAATTTGAATATATATACATACATATTCATTTGCATTTGCATTTGACCTCAGAACCGTTCATTTCACATGCATACCATAGATTACTGGACCTCCACGAATTGTACACAAACTGATGAATTTCTTTTTACCAATTAGATTCGATAGATCAAGCGTCTGTACTACAGATGTTCAGGGTTCTAAAAAGTTCTGATCCACAAAACTGCATGCAATTCTTAGGCCGTTTAAACTATTTCCTTGTGCTTTTTCCTTTTATAGAGCTAAAGAAGCAAACTGGTTATTACATATTTATATATTCTTTTTGAGTCATAAATCTAGTACTGCTCTAGCGTGTGAAAGTAAAACTGGTTGAACTTTGGTGCAGGTGGGAGGCCCTTACATCCCTCTCAAGACTGGCAGAAGAGATGGTAGGAAGAGCAGAGCAGAAGTGCTCGAGCAGTACCTCCCAGACCACAATGAGAGTATCTCTGTTGTCCTTGAGAGATTTGGTGCCATGGGTATTGACACCCCTGGAGTGGTTGCTTTGCTAGGTATATGTATGATGCCCTTAAATAAAGCATCCATCAAATCATAAACATAAATAGTACGAATATACATAACCTATGTTATTTACAGACAAGAAAGTGTACATGCATACATTAATTCATACTAGATGAATATATCCATATCCAAAAGACTTCAAATTTTTTTGTTTGGTCTTGTTGTTTCAAACAGGAGCTCACAGTGTTGGTCGAACTCACTGTGTGAAGCTGGTGCACCGATTATACCCAGAAGTTGACCCTGCGCTCAACCCTGGCCATGTTGAGCACATGCTCTACAAGTGCCCTGATGCAATCCCAGACCCCAAGGCTGTTCAGTATGTGAGAAACGATCGTGGGACCCCAATGAAGCTAGACAATAACTATTACAGGAACATATTGGATAACAAAGGATTGTTGATAGTGGACCACCAACTTGCCACTGATAAGAGGACCAAGCCTTATGTGAAGAAAATGGCCAAGAGCCAGGACTACTTTTTCAAGGAGTTTTCCAGAGCCATCACCATTCTCTCTGAGAACAACCCTCTTACTGGCACAAAGGGTGAGATCAGAAAGCAGTGCAATGTTGCCAACAAGCTTCACTGAAAGATATACCACAAGTTAAGCTCTTCTTTCCTAGTCTGTGTGTGGGGAAGATTGAGAATTGCAGAATAATATTGGACTTTCTAGATGCGTTTGTTGCTTAATGGGCAGTGATTAGTGCAAGTGACCGGTATTAAAATTATAACCGTGTCGATCAGTACAAACACTGCTTTAATTAGTGTAGGTTTTCTCCTTTTACCTCATGTCAGGTGACGTTATGATGGGCATGGTGGATGTTGGATGTATGTGTATTTCTATGGAGGGTGGTGATGGTGTATGATGCAAGGATTGCAATGATGACAGTCATTAATGGTTCATGCGTATGCTACTTCTCTTGCAATGTCATGAACATGGAAGCACATTTTGGGTTGGAATCCAATGAAAACGAGAAAAAAACAAAAAGGAAAAGAAAAGAGGCCTTGCTTAAAGCATCAAAGTAATTACCACTAAATAAAACAGATACAAGAAAAGTAAATTGGAAACTGGAAAGATCTACTAGAAGGATAAGGAAAAAGGGGAAACAATTATTAGGATAAGATTTGCTGATATAAACGCATATTTTATTATGCATATAAATTTATGCACGCCAGCTTTGTGCCGTAGTTTTGTGGGATCACGCCACGTATTCATGGTGTAGGGACATGGCTGACATGTGTCTGCATCCAACTGCTACCTGTTAGCACAAGAACAAGAGACAAGCCATATCCTATTCAATTATTATTTTTGCGGTAGGTAGGGAGTAATACTCAAGTCTCAATCTAGTGTCGAGTGCCGGCGAAGCGATGAAGTTTGGAAGACAGGTTTTTGCCCCACACACACACAAACATACACACGTTCATTCACAGACTATGGTGCGAGAAACCAAGTCATGATTTTGCACCGGGCAGTGCTTTTTTCAGTTTCGTGGGTTTAAAATGCTTTTGCCTTTCATAAAACCATGGCAATCAGAACTGTATCGTCTGCAATTTAAGGACGGTTTGGAATGTTGACTAACTGAGGTCATTTTAGTTAGTTTAATTTTAAGCTGAGGATAATATTTAAATACATAATTTTTAAATCATTAAATTCATCTCAACTCAAGATTTCTTTACACGTAAGACTTATAATTTTTTTTAACTCAACATCTTTTTATACGCGGAGTTCACAATTTTTTTCAAACTTTTATAAATATATTTAAACTCATCTTAACATTTAAATACATTTAAACTCATTTTAAGTGAGTCTCACAAAATTTACTTAATTATCTCAACTCATTACTATTTATAAAGGATTCATCTTATTTTAATTTAGCTCAACATCCAACGGAACCGTCTTAATTTGGTGAAGACTGAGGGTCCCCAGGGTTATGAATCATGATAAGCTAAAGTCAGATGATGTTCATGAGTTTAAGCCCTCTGGCTGCACAGAATCAAATTGAGTCATGAAAATGACAAGCAGGAGATACTAATATGGATTGGGTCTCATAGATACTTCAGTAATTCCGTTTTGCATCTTTTAAGTTTGAACTCAATATTTTAGTACAACCAGGACCTCCAACAAGTCAATTGGAATTTACTCCTAAAGCAAGCTTTGAGACTGCAGTAACCCAATAACCAAGTCGAGAAGAGAATTCGGAATCAATGATTTCAACGGTTCTATACTAAACCAGGGAGTTCATATCGAAAGCATGACGGATCAGTGACTTTCTCGGATGAAACTTGCTTTTATACTGTATGAAATCATCAATTATTCCAAAAGTTTAAGCGGATGATAAGAGGAAGATTTAATTATTTATATTATATTCTTAACACTCCCTTTTTAGAATACAGAATTAAGATTCGAATTCAAAACCTCTGTATATGATATCATATGAAATCATTTGTCTTAAAAATTTAAGTTGATAAAAGAGAGAGATTTAATTATTTATATTTATCTTTTAACAATTATGGATTTATTACTCATTTGAGAAATAAAGAAATTAACACTACCAAATTCATCTTCCCCTTGAACCATGAGGCTGGGAAGATCCGGCTCTAGCTACAACTGTGTCTTAAACATTTTTTTTGCAAATCAAATTCTGCTATGTCAAGTGTAAAATGTGTTTTTTCTATACCGGCTTGCAAAGGTAATTTTCCTAAAATGTAACTGACCTTTTAACTACCTTCCAGCATTTGACAAGAATGCCAATGGTCATCCTTTTTACGTGACCCCATCATGTCCTTATTTCCTATGCAATCAAGCTGCCCACAGACTGGTAAAATGACAAACCATGGTACCATACTGTTATTATTCTATCTGCTTGTAATCATAGTTTGACATCGACACAATCAGTCCTTTTTCCCCCTTTGCCTAAAAACAACTACACGAAATTTCTTGGTACATACCTTAAATGGCCTGTCATTTTTTGTCTGGAAAATGCGCAAGCGCAAAAACAATGTATTTGCATATTCTAAAACTGAGTAATTATTAGTTTAGGTTGAGTTTGCAGACTCCCGTGATAATCAGAGAGGATACAGACTTGCTCCACAGTACACACTCAGATCCACTTTTGAGCGTCTGTCTTGACTTGTCGAGTCTCATGCCCCACTTCCCAAGATTATATATATCAAGAAAAATACGTAATTCAAACGTACATCTAATATGCTTTTGAGCCAGGCCCACCCATATGAGCAACCTTTTCTTTTTTTCAACAAAATACAGCAATCCCATCTTAATCTAATCAAAAGGGTAGCCTATATCAGAGCTTTTTTCTTTTAAGAACTAAGAAAAAGTTCTGAACATGGCACCAAATCACAGCTTTAAGTTAATGAAAATGTGCTGATAAGGTAAAAGCAATCCCGTAATGAGTACAAGGGGACACTCGATTCATTGGCTTTCAGCTTTCTAGTCTTTCAGCCATATAATATTCATCTGAACCTTGGAGCTTAAGGATTGCAAGTGGACTGTTATTCATGAAATATGGGTGGAGTGCAATGTAGATTAGATTTCTTTTATTATGTTTGAAATTTCTCCAAACATTGAAGAAAATATTCGCAAGGAGAGAGATTGAGAGATTAGTTCTTTATGCATGCTCTATGTAAGTACGAGTGTCAAGATAGATGGATCAGGACTATCTAGAGCTTTTGAAAGTGGACTAACACCATAAAAGTAAAATCATTTAGTTAAAAATGACAGCTAAGATTTTAAGAACTTCACAATGAAGTTGTTCTAGATATCGAAAAGATCCTAATATGAGACAGAAACCTTGTGAGTAGCAACCCTTTGACGATGGATTGCTGACTTCATGTTTTTGCATTATCAGAAGCAACATACTTGGAGTTGGAACAACATTTTTGTTCTTTTTTTCCTCTCCAAAGGATAAATAGTCCGATGGTGCAAAATTACACACTAGAAGTTGATATCAAATATGTTGATAATAAGCTTCAAGGGAACTCCTCGCGTACTTGGACCCCGTTTAGTTTCATAGTTGGTCTCAATCCATCTCATCCTATATCAACATCCAAACACCATTTAAACACAAACACTTTTCAATTTCAAATTTTATAACTTTTCAACTTTTTTATCTAATTATTATCTAATCATTACAATTTTCCCAAACTTTCAAACAAAACGCAAAAAACCATTCAATTTTTTCAAATCTCAGAATATATTATAACAATATTTTAACTTCATAATATTTTTATTCAATTTTTTCTTTCATTTTCCCAAATCCCATAAAACATCTTAACTCAAATCACTTCACTACTATTTACAAACTATCTCACTACTATTTATAGATTTTTCATCTCATCTCATTTGTGTAACCAAACGAGTTTATCATGGTAGACAAACAGTCAAACTAGATCAAATACCATCTGCACAACAGGTCTCACACCAAGTCTGGCTTCAGCCAAGGACTCGACCTCATTTTCAAGCTAAACCTAACCAAAGAAACAAGGCACCAGGGCCACGTACACATAGTTTACAATCTCTATCCAGACCTTCCACGTCCTAGTTTTCAAAGTCTTGTAGTTTTAATCAAGTCTCTGACCGTTTGAAGCAGATAAAGGCTCGTGTTTTTTTCCCCATTTGTAGCTGTCTTTTTTCTCCAATTTAGTTTCCATGCTTACAAAGAGAGAATTGAAGAAGAAAGTGGAAACAGTAAAGACAGGTGAGGAGATTGGAGAACAGAAAAACCGGATCTAGATATTCACAAAAAAGTACACTTGATCAACCTAAACCAATCCAAACAATAGGCTCAGAAAATTCACACTACCCATTTTAAAAATTCAATACAAAGGATCGTAAAGAAAACTCAGCAGTGGTCTACCTCATACCTACTGGTGAGATTGCCCTGAGGGCCTGAATCCTGCCCACATCAAGACATTCAAGGACAGGTCACTTGCATGATTTCAAACTCTGTTCAAAAAACATTAAACTCCCGGTGGTGGTGGAACTAGAAAAGTTTTGCAGGTTGTTGCATTCCACTTCTCATCATTGTGCAAAACTCTTCATAATTGATCCTCCCATCCTGTTGGTTGAAGTGGGTATTAGTATCCATTTGTATTCTAAATGATATCTAGACGCTTAAATTAGAAACAACTTACATTATCTGCATCCACCTCAGAAATAATTTCTCTGATGCTGCCTTCATCACCCATTCCATACTCCTTCATCGCATTCTCTAACTCGTCCCTCGTAATATACCTGTAGCATAATTTAAAGTGAAAATTAGATCTGGACCTTGCAGTTGAAGTATTGACTAAGTAGGCCTTGCAGTTCATTAGATCTGGACCTTTGTAACCTCAGAGTTGTCATTAATTGAAAATTACAAAAGTACACAATAAAAGAAAGGCCATGTATGAAACCCGCACGATGTTACCTCAGCATGTCCATTCATATAATATAGGAAGTTTAACAACACAAATAACAGATATAACTGTTAAGTAGAAAAGTTATTCAACTCTTTTTTTTTTCATAAGATTAAATTGCATCCCTTTTTCAATGACCATAGTTAAATAGATTAACTTGAAAAAAAATTATTTATTCCGGTTCAGCAAGTAAAATCTAGTAGTTGAAAATTGATTAAATGCTGGAATCCAATAAGTCCCAAACAATATGGCTAATATCAACACAAGAAGATTGTGAACTCACCCACTGCTGTCCTTATCAAAATACTGAAATGCTTTAAACAAATGCTCATCTCTTTCTAGCCTGTGTCTATGCATTGTAGCAGATATAAATTCGATATAGTCAATTGTTCCATTTCCATCAACATCAGCCTGAAATATATATCACAGACAAAAATAACCAGAATGCCAGTTGAATATGATATGCAAAGATGTAATCAACTATAGAAAGATAGAGTTCATATGGGGTCCAAGCCGTTACTTACAGCTTCCATGAGTTGCTTGACTTCAGACTCTGAGAGTCGCGACCCTGTTCGAGCCAAACCCGTCTTCAGTTCTTCGTACGTGATTGTGCCACTCTTGTCTGTGTCCATGTTTGTGAACATTGCTTTAAGACCTTTAATTTCTTCTTCAGATAGATTTTGTGCAATGACCTATGAATTTTTAGACTATTAGAAGAAAATGGAAGAAAAAAACCAGCTAGACCCATGCAACTAAAGGAAAGATTCTTAGTATCTAGTAACTATAAAGAAGCAGTTCTTTTCAGTGAGAAATTGCATGGGAGGGGCTACAAGTAAATCCTCTCCAATTAGCACACAACGACTTGCAGAGCTCCATTTCTTGAACACTTTAGATTATTCAACTGATGGAGTTTCCTTGATTTTGCTTACCATATTAGAGGTTACAATTACCTTTCTAAGAATAATTGAATCCTTAAATAATATGTTCATGGGCAACATATCACAATTCTCATTATGGAAAACAGGATCTTCTACACACAGTTTGATAATTAACCTTCAATGCAAGCTTCTTGAGCTTATTCATAGCCGTGAATTGCTTCATTCTTGAGAGAACTGCACTATCTATTGGCTTGTCTGATGCATCGCCACCTTCTCTAATCCATGGATGCTCTAACCATACAGGATACAGGGTATCAGCATGTCAATCAGAATCACAGGAGCATAACAAGGTAAGCCAGATGCATCATGGGCAATGCAACCGAATGTTGTGAATTTATATTAACAAATTAAATGATGAGTAAAAACCATGGTTCTAACACCAACAATTTTTTTTTTCACTTGTTTCTATTTAAAAAATGAAATTTCAGACGATATCTGATTTCTTATATTGTGATCTATAAATATCGCTATAGATCACAATATAATGTCTACACTCTTCTTTGATATAATTTTCAGTCGCTGACATGGAAAACAGGGGGTTTTAACTTTTATACCAAGAACTTGTCCAGAAGTTATCCGCTTTTTTGGGTCCTGAGCCAGCATCTTCCTGACTAGATCTTTTGCACTTTCTGAAATCAATGGCCATGGTTGACTTTCAAAGTCAAGTTCTCCTTGCAGTATAGCATCAAATATTCCCTTTTCAGTTTCTGCAATATTATTAGAGATAGATATCTTACTCCAAGCTGTTGATTAAAATGAATAAAAGAAACTCTAAGTTATTCTCGTGTAACGTTTAAGAAAGCTCCGTTTTTTTTTTTTTTCTTTTACCAGCCCAAAATGGAGGTACACCACTGAGAAGTATGTATAAGATCACTCCTGCACTCCAAATATCAATTTCCTTTCCATAACTACGCCGCAATACTTCAGGGGCGACATAGTAAGCACTGCCCACTAAATCACGATAAACCTTTCCTGAGAGCAGTTCAAAAAGAAGAGTCAGTCACATAGCAACGCATGAATTCTATGAATAAATGGAACAATAACATACGAAATATATGTATAGAGAAGCAGCACATATACAAATTCAGTGTATGAATGAAACATCAAAGCAAGTCCAATAAAGGGAAACAACACATGCCATAAGTATCACGATAAAATGATCGAAGATTCTAATCTCCCATACCAATATATGTCCCAAAAAAATGTTGGCCGCTAACTAGATTAACGATCATCAAATCAAAATTTGCAAGAATAAAAATTGTAATTCAGAGTTCAAATAATGCCACTCCATGAAGTCATGCAAACAGCACTATAGGGTGGGGTATCCACAATTAAAAGTTCTGTTTTTTCACATCATATAGTAATAACAAATCAAATGCCATTCTGTCCTACCAGTAAGTGTTTAGGCTTAATACTTGTTAACAGGCTTTTCCAGACCAAATTTTGCATATTTTTTGGAAAACTACGAAAATTATCTAAATAGCAATCAAAGAATAGAGCACAAACACAGTGCAAGAGTCGAACGAATTTGCTGAACATAATAACATTAACTACAAACAAAAGATTCTAATGCTGTATTCAGAACAAGAATATTGATTTAAACAAGAAAACATAAAACTCGAAAGAGGAGAAAGAAGTCACCTTCCTCAATGAAGACAGACAGCCCGAAATCAGTTGCCTTCAACATAGCCCCCTCATCCTTGGTAGACAGCAAGAAATTCTCGGGCTTAAGATCGCGATGCATCACACCCATAAAATGGCAGATGTGGACCACATTCACGATGGCGCGGCAAATCGCCGCGGCGGCCTTCTCAGAATAATGGCCCTCTGCGATGATTCTATCGAAAAGCTCACCGCCAGCACAAAGCTCCATCACAAGGTGCACGGAATACCTGTCCTCATAAGCACCCCTGAATTCCACAATATTTGGCTGCCCAGACAGATGCTGCATAAGCTGAATCTCTCTCTTGATGTCATCCTTGTCGCTCTGGGAGGCAAGCTTGCGCTTCAGTATGGATTTACAGGCGTAAGTGCGGCCAGTTGAGTTCTCGGTGCACAAATAAGTGATGCCAAATTGGCCTCTGCCCAGTTCTTTTCCAAGCGAGTAGTACTTCTTAATGTCTTCAAAGGGTTTGCCCAGAATGGTGTCTGGCTTCGGCACCGGCCTAATCTCCGGTCGTGCAGGTTTTGGTGGAGCTGGAATTGGTGGCTGCGGCTGTGGCCTTGGCTTTGGTTGAGTTTGAGTGGCAGAAACTTTCTGGATTTGCACAAAAGGTTGGGCTTGGTCGGTTTGGATGTCTGATCCATGCGCAGTGTTTACAACTGGTTTTGGAGAGTTTCTCTTGCTGCTACAGCAACCCATTTTTTCTGATCAAGATTTGGTAGTATAGTACTGAAATACAAAGCAAAAAATCAACTTGTGGGGTTGGATTTCAAAGAAAATGAGTGTGAAATTGATGAACAAGCCAGCTCAGAGACGCATTACCCAACGAATTAAAGCAAATCCCAGACTCTCGAGTACGAGTCCTTAAGAAAGAAGAAAATTTGTGCAAACATATACAATTATACAGGCCCAGAAGTCTTGTTATTTGCCTTATCGGACTTGAAGCTGAGTTTCACTCTTGAAAACCAACCAAACACGAAAATGGTCGCTTTTTTCTACTTCCTATGTTTTGGTTGGAAAATGGTATGAAATTTTGCAGATAAAAGTACATTAGAAGAGGGCGATGATTATGGAGAAACGAAAACAGAACACTGAAATTGTCGTCTCTCTCTTTGAATAATTGAGCAAAGAAATCGTCGAAACTAAATAAAGTTGTCAATCGATAAATACCAAAGAAATGGTTTTTATAAGAATATTTTTTTAGAATTCGAAAAAAAAAAAACTATAAGGGAAAGTCGAAGATATTTTATTAATTGATTGAAAAAAAAGAAGAAGATATTTTCTTAATTTTATGTATTTATGGCCGCATTAGAGACTCGTAGAGACTCCCCTTTAAATCCCACAAAAATATTTTGATAAAAATTAAAAAGGATTGTACTTAAAATGGAACATCCTTTTCATGGTAATTAAATATTTTGGTCCTAATATTCTGCAGAAATTGGAAAAATGTTTAATTAAAAATGGAGGTTTCTGAAACTACTATACATAGAGATCTATGTATGGGTAAAATTGGTATATATTTATACACATTTGCTTGATTTTAGTGAAAACAGCTCAGTTTTAAACCATGACGTTGATTATGCTTAGTCCCTCAACCCAACCATTAATTTAGATAAATATCTGGAGAGCAATAAATAGACTAATGAATTGTGATAGAGAGATAAATAAAGTGGATTTTAAAGTATTTATTTTAGAAAAATTATACTCCTCATCCTTAAAGTTACACCATATACCACACACCACACATGATTTTTTTCCCCTTAGCAGGTATGTGATATATGAATGATGAGTAAAAACATTCAATTAGTTTAGTAAAAATAAAATAAAAAATTTAAAATAAATAAAAATAAATATAGTATGTGAAATGATGAGTAACAAAACTCTTTATTTTATCTAGAACAATGTTAGGTATAGTCTTAAAGTACCTAATTCTCAAGCACTCTAAAAAGTGTGGCTCACTTGAAAAATTGATGAGGCATAGTAGCATTACTCTAAAAAGAAGTCTCAAATTTGTCTTTTTAAAAAAAAAATAGAATACATCTACTTATGACAATATAATTTTCTTTTATTAAAAATTTAATAAAACTTATAAAACTTATTTTATATATCTATATTTTTCTTAGTTTTGGTACTAAAGTTCAAACATAAATCTTAAAAAACCTTAATTTCAGTGATTGGACATGAGCAAAAACTAAAGGAAAAATTTTTATTGCAGTCTAATGTGTACCTCAGCCGCAACACACCATGTGTTGAGTTTAAAAAAAATCTCACATGAAATGTGCAGAGAGAGTGCGGCTGATGAGCAGAATATCTCAAAACTAAAACCTGTTAAAAATCCATCTTGGCCATAGTGCAAAACTTGTGGCCCAATTCCAGGAAACTAAAGACTTGAACATTATAAAAAAGACAAAAAAATTTATAATCAAAGTCATGTTTAGACAAAGTAACACTTGTATTGAAACTCGAACAAGAACTTTAAATATTATAGGGGGGATTATAAACAAAATCAGGTTATGGATGTATTAACACAGGATGTCAAGGTTCTGTTTGGATACAGAAACACTCTTAATCCATTTCATCTCATTATTACGATTTTTTTAAGTTTCCATACAAAATATAATAAATAACTCTATTTTTTCAAATCTCAAAATAATAATAATAATAATAATAATAATAATAAATAATATTACAATAAAATTTTATTCAACTTATCTAAAATCTCATCTGTGAGGGGAATAATCTCTCAAGGCTGGGCCTACGTCCAAAAATAAGACTTGGGCTAGGCCAAGCCGGCCCAGAAAGCCCAAAGAAGAGAAGCAACTGGGCAGAGTACACTGACAAGAGGATGATTATTGGCCGACAATTAGGGACATCCCTAACTCTGAATCCTGGGGCCCAGACTGGTCAGAGAGGTGGATGTGCATGATCGAGACCATGCCGCATTAATGGAACAAATGAGATCACGTTAAGAAGGGGAGCCATGTCGCATTTAATGAATCCCGAGGCTCGGCACGCCACGACATGCCTCCTGTGATGTTAGAGACAGCCGTAATCAGGTTTAATTGGTATGAGGCACGGCAGGTAAGTGGCGGGGATACCTAACCCCATACGGAACAACACGCTCACTACCCCCACCACCAAGGCCAACCAGGCAGGTATAAATACCTCCTCCCAAGTCTAGGGAAAGGATTCACACTATTGAATACTTCTATTATCTTCTTTCTTGATCGATTATTTCTCTCTTCCCCTCCTACACTGAAACTAACTTAAAGGTACCACCACCCTTGAGCCCTCCATTCTTTATTTCAACAAGAACCAGATTTGAATCTAACAGCGTGGAGTTGCCCAAGCCACAAAACACAACATCAACAATTTCATCTCATCATCCTAAATGGTTACTGATAACATAACTTTGAATACTAGGCACAGTCTGATTGTCTAACATGAAAAGGACTTTATGTCATTGTCTTTTTTTTCACTTTTTCTTTATTTTTTTGTAATAAATGTTGTCCACTATGAATGGTGTCCATACGCAGGTTTGATAACACTACCAAACAATCGTGGATAAATAAAGACAGAATATCTTTTTACTCAAAATTTTAAACTGATTGGAAGAATGTGAGATTCAAACTCAAGATCTAGATTTTAATTCTATATGAAATATCACTTGTTTCAAAAACATAAGTTAATAGAACAAATTAGATTTAATTATTTATATTATATCAAGTAATAGTTTCTTTTTATTTTTGCTTGAAGTGATTGTCTGTCTATGGCTGAGATCGAACGGTATTTCATTCAGGAAAGAGTAATATTATACAACACATTCATATCTCACTTTCTTTTCACTATATAAAATGTGGCAATAGATTAAAAGTAAAATAATAGTGTGGATGTCCATAAGAATAAACATGACTAATTAAAGAGTAGGACTGAGAATATAGCCAGCAGTCTCACCCGAAGAGCAACATGTGAAAGGATTGTTTTTCTATCAATAAAACAATTCAAAACAAACGCATTAGAAGGGTCATAATTGTCTTAAATCTATTGATTGGCCCTAAAAATCTAACATGGGGAGCAAACCATATATGAATTTATTCAAGGTTGACAATTTTTGAGACGATAGACACACAACTCGAATCTTAATAAAATTAGACTTAATGCATAAGATCTAAACTCAACTTAATATAATTAAACTCGACATACAATTTTAAAACAGATAATATTTGTCAAAATTCTTAGACCTAATACAAAATTAGTAACGAATTGAGGTTGAAATGCCTAAATTGGATTGACTCAAATTGACTCGTATATAGTCTAACAACTTATCAACATTAAACTTATGTTAGAATTTATATTGTACTGCCAAAGGCCTGTAGTTTGATTGGCATAACCCTCAATCTCCAAAATGAAAGTCTGGAGTTCAAAACCCCTATCTTCCAATAAAAAAAAAAAAAGAATTCATGTTGTACTGAAAGTTCTGTCCCTCTTAGCATAGACGTTATTGTCCTACCTATAAAGAGTATTTTTTCTTCTTTACAAGTGAGTGGAAACACTAATCCTTAGACGATATTGACAATACAATATACATCATTCCCAATCAATTAGTAAAGAGCATTCTCAATGGGTTATGTAAAATCCATAGTTTTGTAAAATTTGAAGGAAATAGCTCAATATAGCACATCCAATGGATTA
Organism: Juglans microcarpa x Juglans regia; assembly: GCF_004785595.1. Classification (NCBI taxonomy): domain Eukaryota; kingdom Viridiplantae; phylum Streptophyta; class Magnoliopsida; order Fagales; family Juglandaceae; genus Juglans; species Juglans microcarpa x Juglans regia. The sequence goes on along the minus strand of NC_054603.1, from coordinate 6,992,975 downwards.
TATATTTTATAACTAATATTTAGTTTGCTACAGTATCATCTCGCATCTATGGAATACTATTCATACTTGTATAAATATTTAATTCATTTTCTCTCTACTTTTTCCTCTTTATTCACTTCTTTTATCTACTTTCTACTTTTTACTTTATTTGAAATGAATAAAATATATTAAAAAGTATAATATTTAAACGATATGAAAAAAAAAATAGATAAGCTGATGTATGGTATATTGTAAAAAATCAACATGTAAAATAGAAAAAATGAATTTTGATGTTGTATTTTAAAAGATAGGATGAAAAATCCAATGGGAGTGCTCTGGGACCTTTAGCTAACAATATGCTTTAAAAGCATTGGCATTGATTTGTGTATACTTTTAACTTTTTTTTTCAAGTAATATTAAGTTCAAATTCTAAATAGACAAATCTCACACGAATCTTTTGTAAAAAAAATTAATCTCACTAAAAAAGAAAAAATGTTTTTTTAATATTTTTTTATGGTGTGTTCTATTTTTTGACAAAAATACTACTCAAAGCTTATGTATTTGAGACTTGTGGAAACCATTTCGATTTTCGCTCAATTCTTTATCAATTATTCTAGATGCAGTCCCCGTTGGGGTCTTCGTGCGCATAAAATGAAACGATTCGTTTCAATTCAATTAAGAAATGAAGCTCTTCCCCTCCCAGACTCGATTCCCCCTCCTCTCCCTCCGAGTCATTTCGTTCCTCCCTCTCATCAGAATCTTCGAAACCTTAATTCCATCACTCGAAATCCATTGAAGCCCCAACATATGAGGCTTCATCAACCACGGCTTTGGTGCTTTACGCAATCCTCAATTTATTGCTGCATTTAATCAATGTAATTGGGTTGGACAAGTTTTGAAGCATTTAAGCCATGTAATTGGGTTGGACAAGTTTCATTTTTTTTTTCTTTGTTCTCTTTGGCTTTGAGTAAGTTTCGTATATATCTATCTCTTTTTTTTTATGGGTGTTTATTTAATCAATGTGTTTTAGTTTGTTTATTTTCTTCCATGCGTTTTTGTATTTTATTATTATTTTTTTTTTTTGTGCCAAAAGTCATTATCTTCTCATTTTTATGAAACCCAATTCCTTGATCCATTGCTTTTTTCAGTTTGCCTAGTTATTATTTGTTTGATTTGTTGTTTTTACCCAAATTAGTTTTTCAGTTTTTGCAATTTTCTTTCTATGTTTGCTTCCTAAAGTTATGGGACTGGAAAAAAAGATTTGATTGAAGGGGTAGTTTTGAAATCTGGCTTATTATATACATTGCAAAATGGTCATGAGTGGTTCTTCTTAACAATGTTAGAAATCAGGATTGTTTGTTTTACATTAGGTTTGGAATATTTACGTTGCGCATGTGTTTTGGTCTGGAAGAGAGATAAGAAGGAGTGAGGAGTTCTGACCGTAGGGAGGAAGATGAAGTGAGGGGCATTTTTGACATTTGAATAAAATTATAGAAAAATAACGTAAACACCATTTTCGTGTGCACGCAGGCCCCCAATAGGGTTCGTATGTAGCACGACTCATTCTTTATCCCTATCCTCGCAAGAACAAACTATTCCCCTATTCGGAGATGCCAATGTGGTTAGATTGGTCTCTGATGACTCTTTAATACTTTAGGTTGGGCCTGGGAGCTCAGCCCAATTCCTCCTACATATAATATAATAGCGATGTTACTTTGCCGCTTAGAGTAGCCCATTGCAACTTACCTTTAGGCCAAAATCATCCTTTTATTTTGTTTTAATTTTTTTATTCATATTTTTTATTATTTTTAAATATTTTTTAAAAATATAAAGAAAAATCAATACACTAATAGTTACTTCCTCAACTATTAACTAAAAAAAACATTAAAATATATGAGATGTCAAAATAAGGAGGTAAGTTGAGTGGGCAAAATAGTATTTTTCATAATATAATGTTGACCCTCTTCACTCTTAAATTTCCATCAAACCAAACAGAACTTTTAGCGAAATGAAAATGGGCTTCTTAATGAATAGGCCAGTATGACGCATATATTATTGGTGCAAAATTGCAAAAGGCTTGATCCAGAATCTCTTGGTTTCCATCATATGTACCTGTGACAAAGTAATTATTAGATATTTTTGAAGTACCTTAAGGCTCATGCGCCGCACTGTGTTGTTTTTTTGAAAAATAATATTTACACACTCTTTTTTTTAAAAAAATAATATAGAATTTACATTAAAAAAATTAATTTTTTAATAGCAAACTTCTCGCTTTTTTAATATGAATATATACACTTGTATAACCCATGAATATATCTAGGGAGCTGCTACAAATGCACAGGGATCCCACACAAATCAGCTTTTTTTTCTTTAGTTTGTGAGTATTGGGGAGAGTAAAGTTGTGTAGAGTTCTCAGGCTCTGCGTTACTACCATGACATCCCGTCTGTAGAGTTCCCAGCCCTGCGTCCATTTCACAAGTTTTCATTCCCGCCCAACGTCCCACACGTCTTCTTCAACAACCCAACGTTGGCCACCAGTAACTCTCTCTCTCTCTCTCTCTCTCTCTCTCTAACATTCTTTTTCCAACTTTTTCACTTCCATTCTCTGGTTTCTCATTTCTTCATTCTCTGTTTTTTTTTTTACTTTTTTCTATTTGTAGGTATCACTGGTATCGTCCCTAATGTTGCCGAAAGTTACAATCACGTTGGAGTCTTCGCTGTCAGGTATATACAAGATGGACTGGGAACACAAATTTTTACACATTCCTTTTACACAAAGTTGGGAAATATTGGAAAATATGGCATTTTTACACATTCTCAGATTTGTACACATTCAGTATAGACTATAGAGTTCTAATTTGTTATGCATCATTTGTCTTTTATCACCTTTTGTTATCACCTTTACTTGCACCTTTCCAGTCGTGTTATGGCCTTGCATTTTTTTTTTTTTTTTTGGGTTATGGCCCTATATTTGTGTTCTAATCTAAAGTATGTATCTGTGTTCTAGTCTGAAGTGTGTTCTAGTATGAAGTGTGTTTAATGTCTGAAGTCTAAAGTGTGTTCTAGTCTGAAACCATATGTATAATATGAGTTTTAAAAATAATTTCGATTTTATAATTTTGGTTTTGTATAGAACTGTTTTATATATTTTTTATTATTATTTTATTTTATAGCTATAATCAAGATGGAATCGTGTCGATTGATCTTTTTCAAGGAAAAACACGATAGTGACGGTCTTGACACGCCATGAGGTTAGATGTTAATTATTGAGTTTTTAACGGCATTTTTTTATGGACTCTTTTAATATCGATTATTTTATGCCATGCTTAACGGATTTTAAATAAATCATGTTTTGCTTAATTTAGATCAATAAGAGCAAGCTAGATCTCAATAACCAAGAATCAAAAGGTTGAAGAATCGAAAGTTGATATAATATTTGGGACTCAAGTAAATGTTATTGAATATTACACAAACAATGCCAAACAGGAGGGATTTGTAGTGTCGAAAAGAACATCGACTACTGGGGATTATGGGGAGGTAAAATACTTCACCATAGCATGCAGTCGCCATCACAAGCCAATAAGTAAGTCATCAAAAATTGATCAGCCAAAGCCGGTAAGAGAGACAGATTGCAAGGCTAAGATTAATGTAAAGCAAATAGCTGATGGAATGTATTAATTATCCAATGTCGTTTTCGAACACAATCATGCAGTCAGCCCGAGTAAGTCAAGACATATTACTTGACAGAAAAAATTATCAAGTTGGTCGAAAAAGTGCAAGAATCAAGTTGGTAATGAGTGCAAGAGTCATAACAACAAAGTTCGTAATGAGTTGCTTGGAGAATGAGATGCAGAGCCATTTCATAAGTATTTGGAACGGCAGCAAGAGAAAAATAATGGTTTTTTTCTATACAATGGATCTATATGAAGAATGAGGTTGAGAAATGTGTTTTGGACGGATGCCCGAAGTAGGGTAGCATATGAGCCATTTGAAGATGTCATAACGTTTGACACAACGTATTTGACAAATAAATATAAAATGTCATTCGCCCCTTTCATGGAAGTCAATCACCACGACCAATCGATACTTTTTGGATATGGCCCTATATCAAACGAGGACACATATATATTTGAGAAGTTGTTCGACTCATGGTTAAGGTGTCTGTTAGGACGAGCTCCTAATGCGATTATAACGGACCAAGATAGGGCAACAAAAGCGGCAATAGCAACAGTTTTTTCGACGGTCAAGCATAAATTCTGTTTATGGCGCATTTTATTCAAATTACTTCACAAGTTAGGATCTTATTCACAATATGACAACTTTAATGACCATTTATTAAATTGTATATATGACTCTTTGAGCTGTCAAGAGAATTTGAAGAAAGGTGGCACAACATCGTTCAGAGCAATGGTTTAACAGACAGTGCTTGGTTGAGTAAGTTGTATGAGGAGCGGTATCAATGGATACCTGCATATGTAAGAGGTACGTTTTGGGCTGGAATGTCCATAACCTAACGTACCGAGAGTATGAACCCATTTTTTTATGGCTATGTAAATGCAACCACACTATTGAAGAAATTTGTTGGGAACTATGATAATACTTTGGCTAGGATGGTCGAGAATGAGAAGATAACTGATTTTTGTTCATTCCAACGAAAGATCTCATGCATTACAGTTCATGCAATTGAGAAGTAATTTCAAGAATTATACACAAATGCCAAGTTCAAAGAGGTACAAATAGAGTTTAGAGGACTATGAATTGTTTGTCTTCCCTAAAAAAACTGAAGGTGCAATATCAACGTATGAAGTTGTTGACCACTTGAGCATTTTTGATATTTTGTAAAAGATGTGAAATACTGTGTATATTTCAACAACGATGAATGTGAAGTGATATGCACATTTAAACTAATTGAATTCAAAAGAATTTTATGTAGACATCCACACATTGTTCTCATTATGTGGAAGAAAGTCGTGGGGTTGCCATCTAAGTATATTCTTGATCATTGAAAAATGGATTTGAAAAGAAAGTATACGATGATACAGAGTAGTTATGATGACCTCAACAATAATCAAGTTGCACAAACGTTTAATGAGTTGTGTAACGATCATTGTAAAATAGCTTTGGTTGATTTAAAGGATCATGACTACATAAAGTGGAAAACTTATATGCACAAATTTAAGGAGGTAGAGTTGAATCAGAACAATATAACGAGTTAGTATGTTGTGTGTCAAGAAGGTCCAAGTGAAACAAAACAACAAAATCATGGATTCTTATTCTTTCTGATATTAAAAGTAAGGGTAGCCCTGCATCCAAAAGGTGAGTCTCTACAGTGGAGACAATACTGAAAAAGAAAAGAAAAAAAAAAAGATAGATGAGGTATCGTAAAATTGTACAATTAGAAATGTTTTATATATTGCATGTCCAAGCCTCTAACACTCCCTTAACAATTTTTTTTGTGATCCGCAGGTGAAAGACATATATGCTAGAATAGGGAGTCAAAATAGTATACTTACCCAACCACGAGTACTCTGTAATCTTGCTGTTTTAATTAATTAGGTGGTTGGACTATAATTTGAGATTTGAGTGTAACTTGGGGTTTAAATGGTGATGGCATTCCAAAATTCGATATTGTACATAAAAACCAAGGAAATATATTCAGTAGTAGTGTACAACTTATTTTGATATTTAAATACTGATTTTTGTTATTCATGAAAACATGAAAATAAATTCAGCAAGAATAGTACAACTTTCATAGTACAAAATCTCGTTTCTATTTAAGCATTACAAATTCTTGTACAACTTGCGCAGCTACAATTATATCTTACATACATGACGCAAAGTACTTTGTCACCAACTGCTAACATTACAACTCAAAGTAAAAGGTGTGCAACTAATACAAGAAAAAAAATACCCACGACAACAAAATGTTTATCATATACTTTGTAATCTATAACTTTTGTTTATGGCCTTGATTTTCATTTCAGCTTTGTGATTCATCAACTTCTGCTCAACTAGTATATCATTGACAGTAATTGCAAGAAAAGACTCGTGGGATAGTTGTTGTTGTAGCATGGGATGCAAGCTCGTTGCTACTCTCACTCGTGCTTAACAATGAGAGTCCTATTGAATCCATTCCCCCTAAATCATCAGCGACGAAGTTGAGAGTTAAGTCGAGGGTGACTAGGTTTGACTCAAATAGAGTAACAAAGAGATCTGTAAGTTGGGAATAGTCATCAAGGCTGTCCTTGGAAAGACTTGCAGAGGTGATGGATTTGTTGGAAGCTACTTGACTGCTAACTTCAGAATCATTTTCAGAAAATGTCTTTACTTTGAGATCTGTGACAACCCAGATTTAGCCAAGTCTTCACCAACTACTTTCATTACGTTTAGTCTTGTACCACTTAACTATCTATCTAAATTTTTGCTATAAAGGTTTTGCCCATCTAAGAAAAGACGTGCCCAAGCCCACTAAGAGACCTATCTTAGGCTAGTGAAAGTTGGCCACTAAGGGCCTTGGGCTTTGGGAAAAATCCTAATTAGGATTTTGGCATAAGAGGCGTCTACTTGAAAGAGGAAAAGGCTTTTAGCTTTTCTTAGAATTCTCATCATTAGGAACCTAGGGAATGAGCACCTTGGTTAGCACATTGATGCCACATGGTAAACATGCTTGAAGGTTTCTATAAGAAGCTAAGGAGATGGAAGGGGATGTAGGGTTCGACACACAACCTAGGGCACACGCCCATCTCACCTACCCACCTATCACATGGCCAACATGCAAACCTACAAACTGGGTACTTTGAACCTAAACATGAAAGTGGAAGAAGTGTGTGTGTGTGAGAGAGAGAGAGAGAAGGGTTTCGGAACCCTAAGAGCCACACGCCACACGCATGCACTTGTGTGTGAGTTCCTAGGAGATACAATGATATGGGGCGCCTAGGGAAGGTGCAAAATCAAAAAGCTCAAGTCTCAAGGAGACTCTAAGGTTTCGGCCAAGGGGTCTACACGTCCAACCACAAAAGCCAACCACCACTTTTGCCACTTGTCATGCATTGAGAGTTTCAAGAAGGAGATGCGCATGGGAAATGTCAAGAGTTACATGCACAAGTTCCCAAGAGCCATTCAAGGTGCTCCATGCCTACCTAGAGAAAACCAACCAACACTTAGCCAAGTGTCATGCTGCACATGGATTGAGAGTTTCTAGAAGGAGGCAACGCATGGGAAAAGGAAAAGACGCATTGGAAAAAGGGAAGGAGACATGGGGAACATACGCATACACACCACCGAGGTTTTAGAAGAATCTTTGTGAGGAAAGAGTAAAAGATGGACGGCAAAGGGGAACAAACACACACACCCTACAAGCTACTTGTCACATGGCAAGCATGCACACGTCTACAAGGCTCAAACTTAGGTTTAGGATTTATTAAATAACGATTATGCCCCAGAGATTCATTGAACCTGGACCACATGAAGGAGCACGCCCAATGAGCCTTTTAGGGTTTTGTATTTTGACAAGATACCATGCCACATGTCAACCATGCAGATGATCTTTTGGACTTCCCAAAGAAAGGCAATGATGAAGAAGAAAAATAAATGGAGAGATATTGACACATGACGCCCATGTAAGGATATTTGAATCAATACACACACTAAAGTTACAGCTAAAGTTACGACTGCACCACATTTGAATCAATAGCATAACACACAACAATGATAAAAATCAAGAGTCGTTGGTTAGAACAGTGCAAACTGAGACTCCTCTTCAAGATTTTCGACTTGATGAGTAATCTTCCTCTGTATATTTTCTTAATATATGTTAGAAAGTTGTGTTATTATTCTATTGGAAGTATTTTCTAAAATAAAGAAGTCTATTTATGGTGTCTTTGATGGCTATGAGTTTCAGGTGACAACAATGTATTTGGTGTTGTTCACCGAGTTTAAGTTTGACAAAAACTGAATTTTTATAACTTCCAAGTTGTACACAAATCTTGTATAAGTTGGAACAAAGTTATTGATTGGAAGATAGGTTCTTGCACGAAATTCAAGGTATTAGGATTCATAATGCCATCTAGAGTCAATAATACATGTCATGATTAGTATCTTGATGGTTGAATATTGATTTGAGGTTGATCTCCAAATGATCAAATTTTTTTGGATAATATGATGCTTCAAGACTTAGAATAGGCTTGGAAATGAATTGCTTGGTTTTGATCTGTGAGGAAATCAAGATGTAAGAATTTCACACATTCAAAACTATCAAAATGCATGCATTGGGTTCTCACTCTAAAGGTATGTCGGTTTATGTGGACTCGATATCCTAGAATGTGACCTTGATCAGGACCACGTTGGATGGTGTTTTCTATTAGATTTGGCCATATGTCGCGTGAATCAAAAGGATGAACACCCTTTGAAGTTTTATCATACAATTAAATCAAGTACTTAATTTCGGATAAGGTGATTTCAAGTATGACATTAGGTCAAGTGCAGTGAATGATTCTAGGTTTCTCCTAATGAGGTATTTCATGTGGTAAGAAGACTGAAGAAACATTTTTTTGAGGATTGAAAACGGGTCTAGAATGGATACTAAACGAAATTGTTAAGCTTGGAGAAATTCGTGGTTTGATGGCAACGTTGAAAGTTTAGAATTTAATGTTTAATGTTTTAGAGTCAAATGGTTAAAATGAAACTTTTGTTAGATTTTATAAGTTTATGCTTCAATTAAGGATTTCTCTATTATTAGTACGCTTTAATTTTAACCCATGAAGATTATACTCTTTGTAAGCTGGGAAAAGTTTGTAAGTAGACCCTCAACTTACCTCGGATAATATTTGTATATGTTGTGTAAAATTTACATCTTTTGTTGCTATTGTGTATGCTTGTTATTTCTTATTTCAATGTGTATGATGTTTTGGTTTTATATGATGACTTTGCCATGATTTATGATCTATGATGTTCCAAGTTTCCTCTTATGATAAGATGATGATTTACAACATGCTTTTGTAAGTCTTGAAAGTTTCGGACGAGCATATTTGTGTATATTGGGATTAAGTGTTTTGATATTCCATATGTAATATGTTTCAGATTTTCTTCATAAACTATGTCATGCTCATATGTTATCATGTCATGATTCGAATGCGTTACGCTTGATTATTACATGCACGGTATTTCACACGTCACTTGTCAAGTATAAGAAAGAATACGTCTCAAGTCTCATCTCACATGCATATGGATTAATGATTTCTTCAAATTGTCTATAAAATATTTTATCACGACCCCAAATGTTAGGACGGGGGAATGTCCTGGTGGAACTCTTATGTCCACTCTGGAGTGCTTAAGAATGGAATGGTAACTCCTGGGTTGACAACGAATCGTTAGCGTGTCTCGAATAGATCTTTTTGGAAATGATGCCGGAGCGATATAGCATCTAACACTAATGGGTGCCATGACTAAGGCAAATAACTCGACAAAGTACTATCGTGTTATAATGAATATAAATAAGACATATTCACCACGTTGTACAGACCGCTAGTGTGCGATAACTAATAGGAACACGCGGTGCATAGGGGGCCATGTTGTGTATACCATGTGTTATAAGAACAAAACAATGAGCTCACATGATATGGATCACGTAATATAAATCACACGATATGATATAATATAATATGAATCACGTGATAAGATACGATACGATACGATATGAATGTTTAAAGATCAACACGAGAATGATGTCAAAGATGTTTTTCTGAAAAGTCTAAGGATCTTTGTTACATGTCTTTTTGAAAATAGTCAAGTTGCATAAGTCAAGTTTTACGTCAAGTACATGTCCATGCATTCATTTCATGTTTACCAATGTATGCTTATATTATCTGTTATATGTTGTTTGTTTACTTACTGAGATTTCTCAAAATCTCACTGTGGTAGTTTCCACTACCATTCATAACCCGGAACAGTAGAATCTTTAGCAAGACCAGAAGTAGCGAGTCAAGATGATGATGAAAGCTAAGGATGAGCTCAACCCGAAGAACGGATTTAGTCATGACCTACTTGGAGATAGCTGAGAATGGAAAGATGTTTTAATGATTTCTTTGTTAAGGCTTTTTTAGACAAATACTTGTTATGTTAAAGTGTAAACAAGGAGTTTGGTACTCATTGCTAAGAAGTGCGATTTAAAGCTATGAATGAAGAAGTTGAAATATTAGTTTTATTCTGGTACAACATTTAAATGACTTATTCCGTTGCGATTTATTGCATACTGCTAGTATACATATGTGCATTGCATCTTATCTTTCATGTACGAGGGGTATGTAGCCTTGTGTTACATATCCCAGCGTTTTAGTCACCGTTTAATCCCAAGCGAGGGCTGAAGGCGCCTCAAGATCAAAGCCAGGTTTCATTGTTGGGCTGCGTGGTTTACTCTAGAAGCCACTTTACATCCTAGATTTGCAACAACCAGATAGTCACTCTGCTTTTTGAGATATTTAGAGGAACTGAGATAAAAAGAGAGAACATAATATGAAATCACACAAATTAAGAGCAAACCAAGAGAACATAATGGTCATTTGGGTAGTCTTTCCCATTGCCGTAACATAACCTCATCAATGTTGTTATTTAACTAGAAATTATAACTAATGTTGACTCAGATGCTAATTCAAATAGCTAAAGCAAGTGCAGAAGAACACTGGTTCAGTACCACCTCAATGTAAGCAAACTTTTGTTCGATATTTCTCTCTCTAGTGATTTTCTTGTTAGTAATAGTTAGTTAAAACGTATCCTTCTCAATCTTGGCAACATATCTACTTGTTTCTATGTCTTTCTACTTGCATCAGCACCCTTCAGAATGTGCATTTGTCTGTCTGTATGTGTGTGTAACAGATAGAGGGAAGATTGTTGTTTCCACAACAAAACACTTTCTAAGAGAAATTTGGTATGACAACCAAAAGATTAACCGTTCTGACTAAGATAGTGATTCTTGTCACATAATACAAAAACACAAAGACATTGTGATTCATGAACTAGGATTTTTTATACAATCAAGGCATACATCCTTGGGGAATTTTGAACTATGGAAGATGGCTCAAAAAAAGCTTCGGAAAACATAAATAAGTAAAAGAGAAATATAAGTAAAACACGTATTTATATACAATTTAGGGCAGAAATAAAATGCAGTCATATAATAAGAGAAGGGATAGGAGTAGTTTTATTTCAAAATTGATTCCATAAAGATAAGTGAAGAACATATACTCAACATATACCGTTATAATCTAATCCAAGTAATTCGACCAAATTCATTTTTGTTGGCACAGCTAGATTACAGTTCCATTATCATATATACACAAATCCAGTAACAAATGTGGAACCTAATTAGATCTACATGAAAATTTTCATACAACCAGCCAAATCCATTCACAAATATTAAAATTCAAAACTGAGCAAGTCTAATTTCATATATACACAAATCAACCAACTGAGCAAACCTAATTTTAATGTAGAAATTCGAAACCCCTTTGTTTGTGTTCTGTGTTAGGGCAACTCAAATGTAACTGATAGAGAGAGAGAGAGAGAGAGAGAGAGATCGCGTTGGTGAGATGTCGGTGACGGTGATGGATGTTAGTGATGGTGATGGCGGCCCGTGACTGCTGTGGGTGACATACTAGTCTTCGTGCGGGTGGGAAGAAAAATGGGAGATGGAAGGAAAATGGAGGAGAGAGAGATAGAGGAATGGGCAGTGGGGAAGAAAGAGTTCTGTGACAGGGGTTGTCGGCAATGGGTTATTGGCGACAAAGACGGGTTTTGGGGAAAACACAAAAGAAAAGTGAGGAAAGAGGAGGGAGAAGGGAGAGGGGGGCAGCGGTTTCTAGGAAAAAAAAAACCTGACGTGACAGAATGCCAATCAATATGTGGCATCCATTTGTATCCCTATCAGTTTCCATATATCTAACATTACTCTATTTCTTTATGTTTTTAATCTTATATTATTTAGTTGGGTGTATTAGTTAATGGGCGTAGGCCCGTATCGTAGGCTTTATTTGAAGACTGTTGTTCACTTTGTTGTTTGGCCGAGGCTCATGATAGGGACAATGCTTTAGAATATTTCAGTTATTTGCGTTGAGCCGACTAAGTTGACACTGTCGACACTCAGCAGCTAGCTAGTTATTACTTCAAGAATTCATTCAGTTTCGGATTCCATCATTTTTTTCCGTGAAAATAAAATGATCTAAAATATAGCGGTAACAAGTAAAATAAGGATGTATGGCAGTCCATATAAATTTTATCCAACGATAGCTCTAAAAAGCCTCCCGAGTTGTGAGGCCAAGGAAAGGAGTTGCGTCGTTATCTTTAAAAGGTGAGAACTCTACAACTCTACAAGCTGAAATCCTCCACACCCTGAGTTTGTTTGATCATTGAGACCTTCGCTAACAACTCTACAAGCTGGGCCCTTTCTCAAGTTGTGCCAATGTGACCCCACAAATGGCGCAATCTATCACCTTCCTCTAAAGGTAATAATCAACTTTACTCCCCCTTTGGGTTGGGCCCTATTGCTTTTGTCCAACTAGGTGTGATAATGAACAGGGTCAGGGTTAATAATTGAATTTTTTAGTTTGGCTACTGTAATATCTTAGATATTTTTAAAATATCTCACTGTTATTTATTATTCTATTATTATTTATTATATATTTTTTATTATTATTCACTACTATTTAATATTCTATCATTATTTTTTTATTATTATTCACAGAATACTTGAAAATGCCTCACTACTCAAACGCAGATGAGATAAAAGTTAAAAGTTAAAATAAAATATTATTAAAATATAATTTTTTAATATAATTTTTTGTTTTGTGATTTGAAAAAAATTAAATTATTTATTATATTTTGTATGAGAATTAAAAAAATTATAATAATTATATGAAATGAGATGATTTAGTTTGTGTAACCAAACTGAAACAGTTGGATGGGTTAACTTTGTATTTGCTTTGACTAACCAAATTCCTTTGTATAAAACTTTGTTGGTTTTGATGGGTTCAAACTCCAACGAGTCATTCTACATCTACACATAATATTATACAAAAGCATATTAAATACTAACGCGACACTAAGTATTTTCAATTTTCGAGCAAGTATACACTTTACAAACTTAGAGCCGGAGCTCCCGACATAGCACTAACAAATGACAACGTCACATGAGTATGTAATTCACTTTTGTAGCGAGAGTGTGTAGACGTATCATTTTCCAACTCCAACGTGTTAATGTTGCGGGTTTAAATTTTCAATCTCGTTGTTTATACCTTAAGTTTGTGGAGTTCTATAATATTAAAAAAAAATTATGGATGTCTACTCTACTATAAAAATTAAAGAGTATTTTACATACAACCGTAAAATACGTAAACGCCGCGTATCGCTTTAAAAAAATTGGGATCCACTATTAAGAAATTAATTTTTTCATGTAGGTTCTATATTTTATTCACTTTTTTCAAAAAGATTATACGACAGTTGCACAATTCACGATTGTAAATATATTTTCTCGAAATTAAAATCGCATATGTCAATTTCAATGACATCACACCTTGGCTTTTAATATATTTCAGAAAAATCAAGTACATAATGTTGAAAGTTGTAATTTTCTTGTGACAAGGCACAATAATTGCAATACCTAACTTTTTGATTTAGATATCATGGAGCATTATTTTCAACTCAAATGGAATGGATAGATTACTCTCAATTGAATTTGAAGCGTTATTTTCCGAGAAAATGACATGACTCGTTCATCAATCTAAACTACGGTGCGTCATTTTCATACCCTCTTATTTTCTTTTTTTAGTCTTTTCTCTTTCAATTAATGACGATGAACATCCAAAGGTTTCCATGGTGAGAGATCCCATGGTAGCTTGATTTTTGTTCACTCTATTATTTGTTAACTTGGGAAAACAATATTTAAAATTACGATTATTAGTATATGCTTAGATATTACGGGAATTAATTTAAAAATTATCAAACTTCTCCTAATTTAATAAATTTAATAAATCTTAAAGGTGCTTCCTCTACTCATAAGCACAAGAAAGGAGTATGAAATTTGTAGTCACAAGATTAAGGCTCTATTTGAATTGAGAGATAAGATGAGTTGAAATGATTTTAGATGAGTTGAACAAAATTATTAGAATATTATTTTTTAATATTATTATTTTTTAAAAATTTGAAAAAGTTGAATAGTTAATTATTATTTTGTATGAAAATTTAAAAAATTTTTTAATGATAAGATGAAATAAGTTAACGTCACTTTTCAATCCGAACGGGACATATATATATAATATATAATATTTATATATGTGGGTTTGGGGCTAGAAATAAGTTAAAAAATTATCTGACACTCTTTGGGAGGTGGATGTTACTTTCAAGAGAGAGTAATTGGGAGACCTCACAGACACAGCCACAAATTCTGAATTATGAACCAATTGCTTAGGCTCACTTGTCACCAAAGTCGACTCGGTGAACGAACCGAACCGATTAGACCGAATCATCGCCAAAAAAAAAAAAAAAAAGCTATTAAGAATATTAAAACATCCAGCTACGACCCACAAAACAATACAAAGTACAAACAACAATTGATAGTCGAACCGGGTTCAAATCCTTATGCTTTGTGCAGTAAATAAATCTAACCATCGAACCCGGTCTGACTCCAAACCGCATCTCTTATTCGTCTCATGTCCCGGCCCTTCAGTGTCCGGCCCACGCCCTCAAAAACCGAAGTGGCCGCTGTCTTCCTGCTTCGCGCCAGGTACTCGTGTGGGCATCATCTCCGGGTCCCCATCGTCCAACCCATCGTCCAGCTCCTGCAGCGAGTCGACCGAGTCAACCCGCAAGATCTTGCTCCAGTCCGGCACGTTCACAGGAGCCGAAGTGGCCATGTGGTGGACCCCGTGCTGGTGCACGATCCTAGGTGACGCCGTCGGACGGCCCGAGTCCTCGAAGGCCTGCGACAACCCGCCAACGAGTCGGTCATCCCGAGGGATCTGGTGGTGGTTCCCAACACCCACGCTCGCGTTGCTCTCCCGAAAGGTGCGTGGAGTCCACTCTGCATGCGGACTGTTGTTGCTGAATCCGACATGATCCTCCCGGCCCGCCATGCCGTCAACCATGGACCAGACATCTTCTTCTCCGAGGTCCGATGAGTCCGTCCCGTTCGACCCTTGGACGCGCCCGTTGCTGCCGTAGCTATAAGTCCCCAGGTACCTTTCGCTTAGGCTCGTCGTCAGTTTCCGACCCTTCGCCATTATAGCATGGTAAGACTCGTCAGAACACGGCGACGGAATCTGCCTCCGCCGGAGACACAAGAAGAATTACAAAAATAAAAATAATAAAAAAACGAAGATCTGTTTACCACTAAAATGAAGCTACCTATGAGACTCCATTGTTGAGAGGCTTTCGCATAAGCTGGCTTTGGAAATTGGAAGACTGGACGTGCATATATATAGCATTTTCAGTTCCAGAACACCTCCCCCCCAACCCCAACGTACCCACAACTGATTTCATGTGAATTTGGATTCATTTTGTCTCTGCATTTCATCACTCCTCACTCCTTCAAATCCAATTAGAGATTAATGAGATTTAAAATGAAGACGCCAACTCGTCGCGTGTCGAACTCAAACAAATAAATAGACAAATAAATAAAAA
This sequence comes from Juglans microcarpa x Juglans regia, assembly GCF_004785595.1. NCBI lineage: Eukaryota > Viridiplantae > Streptophyta > Magnoliopsida > Fagales > Juglandaceae > Juglans > Juglans microcarpa x Juglans regia. The sequence continues at coordinate 6,977,330 of NC_054603.1, read as the reverse complement.
AGAGCCAGTAATTCTTACCATCCCACTCTCTCTTCTTGCCGCGTGATAGCCACATGCCAATGGCTGTGAGGTCGGTCTATAAAGAGAAAGAAGCGAGTGTTATGTTATCTCACTTTGCCAAATTTGGATTTAAAGTTATTAAATAACAAATTTACCGGTTTTGGAAATTGGACCGTTTCACTCATCTCTTATGCTATTTAATTTTTTGGGCATCTTATTATTACCTTATGTTAACTAATCACATCTTATGACCCTTAACATATAAACTATACAATACTATGATCAGAGTCATCCTCGACAAAATAATATTCTATCATATTATTTATATTCCAAATTATTAATTAAAGTATATACAGATATGGACAAAAATGATTAAGTTGACAACTAATGCTAATCATAAAAATGAATGCTCGATGCTAGGACGAAGATTCTCTATGATTCGCAAGTCATTATATCTGTGTGTAATTAATTAAGAATAATGTATGTATAAATCTAAATTGTATAAATCTTATACGGATCCATTGTAAAATAGTAAATTCTATCACCAAAAAATATATATATATTTACATTTTTTATGGTTGAGTTACTGTTTTACAAAGAGATCGTGTGAAACTTGTATATTTAGATCTTGTACAAATCATTACTAGTTAAATCATAATTTTATTAATAATTAGTATTTAAAAAAAAACTAGAAATTTAGAAAAAAGGTAAAGGTATAAAAATATTTAATTTATAAATTTATTGTACGTGTAGAATGCCCTATAAAATTTGTTTGGTTCTAAAATATTGTATTTATAGAAATTGGGTTTAATAGGTGTATTCTATCTTGTTTGAGAATAAAAGTAATTTGTCGCATTAAGAGAATGAAAAGATTTTTTATTTTTAAAAGTGTAATATTAGATATAATTATATGTTGTGTAAGCATTAAGCATTATATTTATTTTAAAAAAAAATTTCATAACACTTACGGACTCTATTATTACAAATATCATTTCGATTTTTAAAATCTTTTTTTTTTTTTTATTTTTGTTTGGAGATGGGGGAGGCGATTGTTATACACGTCCTTGAGATTGCATTTTTCCACGTCACTTGTCATTCTCCTTGCATAAGTGGACCCTCACTCTTTAATCCATCTTGTTCTGACCACATCAAATGTATACACTCCGGAGCCCACGTCCACGTGGTACGCACACTACACCCCAATCCTATCGTCCTCTTAGCACTCTCCACGTGTCCCATCGATGCCACTGGCTGAAATAGTGACCGTGGGATAAAAACTTCTAGGATAAAAAAAAGGTTTGGGTTAATGATGACATAAATTAATTAAACACTACTCCACAATTGATGGTTTAGCATTTTAGGATGTAATGAGAATGGTTTAAGTTAATGGTTAAAAATTAAAATAATCTCCCTCCCCACTTGTCTCCCTCAAAGCCACATTGGACGGTCCTAATTAAAATAAATAAATAAAAATAAATGGATGGGATCACATGAATAATTTACCCTTCGTAAAAATCAATTCGATTCATTATAACTCTTACCATTTTAGTTTTCGTTTATAACATGAAATCTCATTTGCCTACGTGGAGTATTATAAATCTTCACATTTAGAATCTTGGCGCTTGTGAAAGCCATTCAAATTTATTTTAATTTAGGTGATATCACCTTAATTTAAAAATTTTGTTTGAGTTCGACGTTGTTACTATTTGTAAAGATCTCAAGAAGATTGAACTTTAAAATCTCGTATAAACTTTTAAAAATAATTATTTAATATTATAAATGGACTGTATTCAAACCATTGTAAAGTCTATTGATGATGACGATGTTCCAACATCAATGATGGGGTGAGGAAATGATTGGATTGCAATGAGAAGCAAGGAAGGTGAGGGGTGCGGACATCGACAAGAGGCGAGGAAGGTGTGGCAGTAGCATTGGCAAAGGGTTGCAGTGGCCCTAGGCTCGTGGGTTTGGGAAAAGGGAGTGGGAAAATAAGAGGAGGAGAGGAGGGGAACAGGGTAGAAGGGGAGATGGGGGGAATTGAAAAAAAAAAAAAAAAAAGTATCGTGTCACGCCAATTTGTGGGATTGGAAGGCCAATTTTCAACTTCTTTTAATACTAAGGTTTGGCTTTAATGTTTTTAAGTGCCCAAGTAGAATGTGTTTCGTGCTTGATCACATTTTATATAGGTAGGTAAATTTGTTTATAATATTTGGATACCAAAGATTAGAGATGGGGACCCCTACAAGTCAAATAAATGTAAAAATACAAATAATAAGGAAAAAAAAAAAAAAGAAGAGAGAAGAAGTTGAGATTAACCGAATAGTTTTATCTCAAATTCTAAATGACCAATAAATTATTATAAGAACCAAGAAAAGGGCACCCAAGAGTAATTTGAGATTCTGAGTAGTTTGTGTGGCTCTCGCACAAAGGCTAGCTAAAAGGTAAAAAAAAAGGGGTTGATGGATTTTGATAAATAGTAATATTATTTAAAAAAATTTACATTATTATTATCTATATGATTTAATTTAATTTAATTAAGAGTAATTTTACGTTCAATCGTGAAGTGCGTAAATATACGTATCGGTTTGAAAAAAATAGGGTTCATTATTAAAAAATTAATTTTTTTTATATAGGTCTTATGTTTTATTTACTTTTTTCAAAACGATTACATGACAGTTGCACAATTCATAATTGTAAATATCTTTTCACTTTAATTTATAAATTTAAATTTTAAAAAAGTAGCGATTTTGCAAGCAGCTATGAATCGACTTTCAAATTGTTTTCGTAAGTAAGAAAATATGTTCGACTCCTGTTTTAGAAAAAAACAATTAAATTATAAGATACAAAATATAGGGATTAAATTGATCACATTTGTTTCGAGTACAAAGAAGTACGAGAAACTCTAGGACATGTAGTGTTCACGCACTAGTAATAAAAAGAGCATGGTCGATCAAATCTTTACAGTTTTAATTGATAAATTGAATGATGCAGCACACGTGTCATTAGGTGCCCATTATTATGGATATTACTTATCATCCCATACTATTATATTTATATATTTTAAAATTATTTTTATTTTTATTTATTTTTATTTTTGTTAATTAATTTAGTTACTCTACTTATCATTTATTACACTACATATTTGTTATAAGAAAAAAATAAATGTGATTATGGTGTGTGGAAATGATAAGTATAATTATACCATTCTAAGAGATGGAAGTTCATCATGTTGCTCCGTTTGATACAAAAATGGTTTTATCCCATATCATCATTATAATTTTCTTAAATTCATATATAAAATATAATAAATAATTTAATTTTTTTAAATATAAAAATAATAATAATATTAAAAAATAATATTTTATTCAACTTTTAACTTTTATCTAAAATCATCTTATTTTATCTCACTATCCAAAAGGAGTCTAAGAGTTGCCATTTCTCTAATTTTAATCATCGACCACCTTTAAATACGAGAAGAGTAATGATTTATTTAAATTTTAAATAGATAAATTTTATACAAATTTTTTTATAAAAAATAGACTCTATTCTTTATTAGAAGATTTTTTTTTTATTATTATAAAAAGCTTGTACAAAATTTTTTTTATTTGAACTTTATGCCTAACATTACTTACGGAAAAAATTATTTCAGTTATAAAGAAATTTTATAAGAATTAATTTATAAATTTATATTACTTATTATGATATATTAAATATATTTTATAATAAAATTAATTTTATAAATATAAAATTATAAATTTACTTTTATAAAATTTATCGATTTCTTTCTAACTTGCGAGAAATAGAGGGTGCAAAGGCTACAGAGAAACCACTCATTTTCCATTCCAAAATGAAAGACAGTTGCCTGATCGTTTGATTGTACTCTAAAGTGCCACTTGTGATGTGGTGGGCCCCGATTTCTTGTGTTGACCTTATTTTTTGTGGAGTGGGACCCGGGGCTTCCTATGCCCGGACTTTGATTGCTGATTGGACCCGCTTGAAATTTGTTGGGTTTGCCACTTGCCAGACCCATGGCCCAACCCTTGCTAGAATTGGACCTGTCATCGCAATGGAGGATCCTATGCTTCGGCTATCAGTATTTTTTTCGAGTATTATTATTCATCATCTCAACAAATCAACATATTATATTTATTTTTATATTTTATTTTTATAAATTGATTGATTTTTTACTCGTAATCCATACACTACTTATTTAATAAAAGAAAAATTTTAAAAATTTTAAAATTATGTGTGGTGTAAGAGTGATGAATAAGATTTTTTCATTTTACCCCTTTTAACCAATAAACTATTTTTAAAATATGAAAAAATTTTACATATTATTCAAGTAAGTACATGTGATGTGATATTCTTCTATCATTATGAAATAGTGTTAATTAAAATTATTAATTTATATAAATAATTTTAATAAGAAGTGTTTAGCTATAAAAAAAATAAAAAAAATATACTCACAATTTGACATAGTTTTATATGATACGTTAAATTTATTTTATTATAAAATAATTTTATAACTTGGCGTACGACTTGAAGGCACTTTGTAAGTTTACTTTTTTGTAAAAACATTTCTCTATTTTAACTATATATATAAATAATGTTAGATATAATTCTAAGATATGCAATCCTTACGCACTTCTTTTGAAAAAAGTAAGATTTATTATTAAAAAAATAATTTTTATATATATCTCATATTTATCTATTTTTTTAAGGAAGAGTGAGAAAAAATAATTTTTTTTCGCATAAGTCTCAAATATATCCAATTTTGTTAAAGAAAAATGTGCGAGACTTGTATATTTTAAGACTGTAAATATAATTTATATATGTATATATATATATATATATGTATATAATTGAATCAAATCATGGATACAAAGTCTAATAATTTTTGTTAGGAATATACGTCTAATATTGCATTGGCCACGACTTTTGTCTCTCATGTCCAACAGCAAAGATCCCTCGAAAAAAAGAAAACAAACAGCAAAGATACCATCCGAATAAGAAAGCCGATCTAGCCTCAGTGTAATTAATTAATAAATAAATAAAAAATAAAAAAAAACCTGATTCGAGTACGTCATATTTGTGGAATGAAGGCTCGTTTATTTCAGAAATGAGATGAGATGAGATGAGATTAAAGTTAAAAAGTTGAATAAAATATTATTAGAATATATTTTTTAATATTATTTTTGTTTTGGGATTTGAAAAAGTTGAATTGTTTATTTTATTTTGTGTGGAGATTTGAAAAAATTGTAATGATGAAGTGAGATGAGATGAGATGAGATGAGATGTTTCCTGAAAACAAACGAGGCCTGAATCTCACCCGTTACAAAGCCATCCCCACGTCCTTACCAAATAAATAGGGTACTGTTGTGATTTTAAAAAAATAAAATTACTTTCCCTATTTCCCTTTAAATCAATAATAATTATTTAACTTTAAATAAAAAATTTTTTTTGTCACTTCATTTGTCGATATAATCGTTTTAAAAGTACTATAAAGAAATACTTTATTCTTTAAATTATAGAATACAACTTATTTTAAGAGAAATGAAGAGAATTTTTTTTTTTTTTTTTTCCAGGTTGCATATAATAAGATGAAGAATTTAATTGTCTTTTCTAAAACAAAAAAGGGATGTCTACGAATATTATATAAGGCCGGTTTAGATTTAGATATGAGATGAAATGTTTTAAATAAAATATTAAAGTTAAAAAAAATATTGTTAAAATATTATTTTTTAATATTATTATTGTTTGAGATTGAAAAGTTTGAATTGAAATTTAAAAAAATTGAATTGCTTATTGTATTTTGTGTAGAAATTTAAAAAATTATAATAATGAGACGAGATGGGATGAAATACTTTCTAAATTTAAATAGACTGTAATCTATGAGGGATATTTTGTATTAATAAATTAATTGGATACACATACGGATCAATGTTAGTTCGATTTCAAAAAGATTGTAGAATGGAAAATAATAGAAACTATTTTTTTTTATAACTCTTTATATTACTATATTTTAAATCATAAGTATTTTGATAAAATAATTTATAAAGGTAATAAATATTCTTATTTTAAAATATAATTATATAAGGAATTATAAAAATAATTGTATAACGAATTACACTTATGTACTACGTTCTCATCTTCTCGTTGGAGGCTTCGTCGTGTAGTAAGAACAGCGGGAACAGCGGTCAGGTCATCCAATCCACTCTGATACTCTCCGCGTGGTTTGTTTAAGAGCAGTGGGACCCACCGTTTTGTAGGAAAAAAAAAGAAAAGGAAAGGAAAACAGTGTAAAATTTCCTATAAATTAATAGCATTTTCATCTCATTTCCTTTAAAATTTCTATAATTTATTAAAAAATCACATTCTTTAGAATTTTTCCTTAAATTTTACTCTTTTTCAAAAACATTATATATCTCATTCCTATCATTTATCTATTCTATTAAAATAATATTTTCTATTCTTTTTTTATTATTTTTTCTCTCACTTTCATTTACAAACTTAATTACTCAAGATTTTTTTCTTATATTTTGAATTATTACTCTAATGAATGTTTAAATTTTTGCGGGTATGATAATACTTTTAAAATTATTTTTTTATATTTTACTAATTATTTAAATTATTTTAAAATTATTATTTAAAACTATAATAAATATGAGTATGAGAGAAAATGTAGATGTTTGGAAAAAGAAATTATTTTATTTATTAGAATAAAATATTGAAAAAGATGATTTAGAGGATGAATAGTGATTCCTTATATTTGGAGAATCACTGCTTATCCTCTAAACATTTTTTCTAAAATAAAGATTCAGATGTAAGAGTAATTTTAACGAAAACCATAAAATGAGCATTAAATTATAGGGAAAACATCGTTATGGGGAATGGGATAAGAATGCTAGAACCCTCCCAATGGTTCATTTATCCCATCTTTCAAAATACATCATCAAAACTCATTTTTTTATTTTTATTTTACTTATTAACTTTTATAATATATTATACATTAGCTTATCTATTTTTCTCTATATCATTTAAATATTCTTTTTTAATATGTTTTATTCATTTCAAATATTTTCTCTAACTAATATTAAATTTACAATATCTTCATATACTTTGATATTTGTAATATCTCTATATACAAAAATTACACCGTTTTTTGAATATTAAGCTACGTCATTTTCCAGCCACTACTAATGCATTACGAGCCCTATATATCTTCACTTTGTGCTTGTCTCTTTCTTTCACCTGGTATCTTACCTATGCCGCATCTCAAGCTTTCACCTTTAATCTTCTTTGATCTCCCTTCACGAACCTCATAACACCGAACAACTATTTGGTGGTTGAAAGTATGATGAAAAAAAAGTTTTAAATTTGAGATATTTTTTATAAATTTTTAAAGTTACCCAACAACTATTTATAAAATTTGAACAATCTACAAATTCTTACTTTTTCTTGTTTTATTGGCAGATTCACCTACAATGGAGAAGTTCTTATTCTTATCCTTGAGTATTTGACTGGAAACACATATAATTTACTCAAACTCTCTTCCTGACCCTCAAGATAAAGGCTACTTAAATTGAATGATGTTTTTAGATATGTTCAAGATAAAGGCTACTTGAAGTGCTTTTAGTGATAGAATTGATGATGAATAGCTTCTCTTCGTGGAAGATGGGGGCTGAAATGAGAGAGAATATTGGTAAACAAAAGCAACGAGGAAAAAACGATCAAAAGAGAGAAAATAATTAAAAATATTTTAGAGGTATAAATAGTATTATCTATATGTAGAGGATTACTGTTGTAAAATGTAAAATAAAGATGAAAATACAAAATCTATTGGAAGCTACTTTGACCAATTTTCTTTATATTATACGAAAAACTGTATTTTACAAGAGCCATTAGGAGTGCTCTAAGGCCACTCTCAACTCATTTCATATTGATTTCATTATTACAACTTTTCAAATTTTTATACAAATATGATAAATAATTCAATTTTTTCAAATTTTAAAACAATAATAATATTAAAAAATAATATTATAATAATATTTTATTCAACTCATTTAAAATCATCTCATCTCATCTCACTATCTAAACGAGCTTTAAATCCACCGTCCCAATAAAGAGTCCCTATAATGATTAAGGAAATGTATTTTTAATTATATTGTGAATTTACAAATATATATATATCTAGGGGTATAAAAAAATAAATGAAAAAATAAAAATAAAATAAAAGGCCAAATGGCCTTCTGAAGATTTTGTCATGCTACATCTGAACACGACGAAAAAATAAATCATTTAAAAAATAAACTGATTAGTCAAAATGCATTTTTTTTTAGAATAACGGTATCTATACAACATATTTTATAACATATTTTACAACATATGTTATAAAATAAAGATTTTTGTAAAATTATGTTAGTTTTATAAGGTATTTTACAAAAATATCTCTTATTTTAAATATTATTATGTAAAATATTGTGTGTTTATTATTATTTTTTTTATTTTTTATTTTAGAGCATTGGTACCTCTCAATCAATTACTACCCACCCAGCATGAGTAATCCAATATTACTTCTGTCCTTTCTCCGATTCTAGTGTTCTTTCTTTCTGGTCAGGGTTGTACACAATGATCATCCTTGTACCTCTTATACTACTCCTGCAAAATTAGTATGCAATTCTAACATTTGCTAATCAATAGAAAAAAAAAAAAAAAAAAAAAAAAAAAAAACTATCTTGCATTGGATCCTTGATCCCATTGGTTCAATTCTCATAAGCATCATGCACCAAGCATTTGGAACTGTTACAAGTACATATACAACATTACCACCAAACCCAGAAATTAAGCATGCATATATATATATATATATATATATATATAGTTTCATGGAGATGATCAATGTATATACTTTTATTTTTAATCTAGCTTTCATTTGTAAAAACTTAACAAAATAAGAAAGTCGCTAGTGCAGAATTATTAAAATACAAATTATCTAAGGGGGTCATTGCCACTTTGGAAGTCTAATAGAGAAGGCGGGACTTTGATTTTTTAAGTCTATGAATTTTTTCTGCTTTCCATTCATCAAGAGTCAAGGTGGTGCTTAATATCTCTGATGATGAATTGCATAATCGAATATAAGACTATGGAATTGTTGATTATAGCTTGTATAACCACATCTGAGTCTCCAAATTCTGGACAAATTATATACTTGCCATGCCATATTCTGGACAAATTTTATATATATATATATATATATATATATATGCAAGGATTTTGAACTGTCCATTTATTCGTCGGGTAGTGATAGACTTACTACTTTATTACTACCTATTTATAATCTAAGAGCATTTCAAGTTTTTTTATTTTATATCATTTTCTTTTAAGTATTTTTTTATATTCTTAATCATTAAGAAAAATATAATTTTACTAATACTCATTCTCTTAATTATTAAGTAAAATAAAAATTAAAAAAATCAAATACAAAAAAAAAAATATAATAGATGAGTAGTAGTAGGTAGTAATACTATTAGGAAAACATTTTGCTCATAGAACATGTCTATCGAAATTTTTTACCGAAATTTTTTTAATTTTTTTAATTAAGTAAGTATTTTTAAATGAATATGTGATTTTTTTATTTTTATGAAATATATAAAAAGTTTAAAAAACTAGTGAAAGAAAAGATAAAAAAAATTAAAAAAAAAAAAACTGTAGTGTTCGGTAAAGAATTTCAATAAAAATCTTCGACGTAGCAACGTCCATACCATTATTATTCTTTCTTCGTCAGCAGATAGTTTCTTCACCAGTCCGTACAATCATGAAAGTGGTAGTACTACAGCTCTGGTTTGCCAGAAGATCAGTTGGGTGAACGATGATTAATGATTTGTTTGGCATCTTTTTTCATTTTTAATCTGACGTGTAAGTTTCACAAGCAGCAAGAAATCTAATCAGCACCACATGATATTTATATATATATATATATACACACACAAGTGCAGGAGCAACGTGCTAAGCACGTTTGCCTAATTTAGTGAAATGATTACTTGTGAAGAAGCAGCTAACTGAAGATTCAAGATAAAAGGAAATACCTCCTTTCACGGGTAACGTCCCAAATCAATTGAATTCTACATCTACTTGCTTGAATTTTTGTATGGTATATTTTGTGTTTTTAATTCAAATGCTCAAATTTGCCAATTCATTATTTATTTTGTTTTTATGGTGCAAATAGGTATGGAATCTGCACGAGAATGGCATGCATTTGGACTTGGTTGACAAAACTTAGACCCAAACAATTATACAGCAGCAGAGGTGAAAAAAATAATAGAGATCACTCTGATGTGCACTCAGTCATCAGCTACACAGACGCTCTCAATGTCTGAAATAGTTGTTTTACTGAAAAGCAGGGGGTCAACAGAGAACCCGCCACCAGCTAAGCCAGCCTACGTTGATTCTGATAAGAAAATCCAGGGAGACATCCACTTCAACCGCATCCTCCAAGTCCATTAATGCCACTACCTCTTTCTCTCAGTTCTCAGGTCGCTAATGTATATGGCTGTCTGAAATTCTCAACTGCGACTTCTATGTTTAAACTTTATTAGTATTCCTTGTTTACAGTGTGTGTGTGTGTATATATATATAAACTCTTGTGCGTTGGACATGGCCTTGTGAAAATAAAGGTTTTTTTTTTTTTTTTTTTTTTTTTTTTTTTTTATATATATGTAAAAAAAATTAAAGGGGTTACATAATCACATAGCAAGCTAAACACAGTACCAAATCGTTCAAAACTGATGGAATTATTACGTATATATACATATCTACAACCTAAGAAATCAAAAGGCTGAAATAAACCTTTGAATCTTTCCTTGTGCTTGCTCTCTCTTCTGGTCCATCTAAATCACCTATTGTCATGAAATTCCTGTGAGCCACAAAGGCATGCCGGCATCATAAGTCAGGAGTACCAAACACAATCAGGGGAATGCTAAAACATAGAGGACCTAGGGGCAAAAATTGGGTGAAAATGATGTTATATAATTCTGAAAGCTTTGTTGATTTGAAGCTTTAATTGGTATACAAGAAGAAAAGTTTAACAAAATCACAATTTTACATAAAGTAATGATAGGGTTACTACCTACTACTACACATCTACTACTCTTTTTGTATTTGATTTTTTTTTATCTTTTATTTTACTTAATGATTAAGGAAGTGAGCATTAATAAAGTTGTATATTTTTTTTCATTTTTTCTTAGTGATTAAGGATGTTAAAAAAATATTTAAAAGAAAATGATAAAAAAATAAAAAAAAATTGAAATGCACTTGGGTAGTAGATGGGTAGTACCCTTTTACATATCATATAGCAACTATCATGAGAAGTATGGGAATTTGAATAAGACCTACAAAGACACTGTCAGAAATCTTAGGCTGAACTGACACAGTTGGAGTGAAAAGCAGCCTGAATGCATATACATACCTGAAGTATATCCTTGACGTCCTTCCGAACAAGCTTTTGCTGCTTTAATAGTAAAATTCAATTCTGGCTCTCATTTGAGGTGCCTGCACATACAGATATTAACTTAACAGATGGAACAAGACCCAAAAAAAAAAAAAAAAAAGAGGACAGGAATAGTATCTAAAACTTGGACTACTCAGAGCACCAAAGATGACCCAGGATTACGGCAATTAACTGCAGGATCATAGGTAAAGAGGTCTACAAAAATGCAAATGGAGAACTTGAAAGCAACAAGGCATGGGAAGTATATTTTCATGGGATCACCTATACTAGTTATTTCAATAAAAGTGCATGGCAACAAAACCTTTGTACACAGAATATATACAAAAAAAAATAACCCCATCAATAATTAAAAGAACAAATTCCATAAATTTAGAAATATTAGAAAAATGAGAGAGATTATGCACCTTTAACATGTATAAAGTGACTTGACCAGCAAAGTGTTTAGCTTTATCCATATGATCTTCTACAATTCAAATTGCTTAAACATCTATTGAACTGCTCTATAGTAAGCTAAATTTTCTCCTTTTTTTTTTCTATTAAATTATCATGGTAAGTTACCTGAACCTAAACCCACCTCGAACCCTCTTCTTCCAGGTAACTATGATTAATGAGAATGTCTAACCAATAAACATCTCGTCGCCAATTTAGGGCTCAAAGGAACAACAGAATTAAAATGAGGATATACTAACAGCCAAACATGTGACAATTCCAGAAACACCAACTTCATTTTATGAATGAAAGTTCCACACCCTCAACCATTCTGCTATTCCTTTCCTTCCAAAGCAAAATAAATATCATTGGGTATCTATTTGCCATTCTAACTCAATTGATAAAACAAATATTAGTAAATACCACTCTCAATCTACATTAAAATCAAAGTACTAATCTGAAACTAAAAAAGAAAAAAAAAGTTGAAAAACTCATGCTTTTACCCGTCAAAACTCACTACCCATCTGATAAAAAGAACAGAAAATAAAACATATATTTTCCCCAACTATTCAACATCCAGCCGAAAGGTCAAATCTTGTTCATAAACAAATTCCCAACTATTAAAAGAATCCAAACAATGGATCAAAGAATCCATTTAAAAACATAAAAAAAAAATTAATTTTAATACAAGAAAATATAATTTCGAAACCACAAAAAGTCTAAAAAAATTTAAAAAATGAGAAATACAGGGCAGATTGAACCTTTTAGAAGCAATGTTTCGCCAACTGAAATCCATGACAGAGATAAAGTAGCGCCCAGAAGGAGAAAATAAGAGCAATACAGAGAAGAAAGCGCAGAAACTTTCGGAACAACCATTATTCCACTAAAGTTACCTGTTTCAATTCTATTAATCAACTCGGCTCTTGGTTCATTTAATTCCTGAGAACCAAGAAATAACTGTTATTAACAAGCTACAACTGTTTGAAGACCCTATTTGGCTGCAGAGAATTGGAGGAGACGCATGACGTTGCTAGCAACTATCGAGAGTGAGAGAGAGTAGGTCTGAAGGGGGAGAATATACAGAGGATTGAGAGAGAGTGAGATAGTGGGACGGGGAGAAGCTTCGAGAGAATGGGACCAAGACTTCCGTTTGATAGCCGTTAAAACAAGAATCTCGTCCGTTAAAACAAGAATTTCCGTTCACTTGCCGTTTGATATGCACTTATATAATAGTAATAGATATATATATATCCCTAGCATTTTCCCATATATATAGCCTAGACAGGGCATTTCTCAATATTTTCCCTCGCAAATTCGTTCTGATGATCATGACTCCTCCTAATTATTAAAGGACTTTACACAGTGAATTAGGCTTCCGAGTTATGTATATTTTATAATTTTATTTACATTTTTATTTAAATAATTTATTTTATGAGTTTTTTTAAAATATAAAATATAAAATTTTATAATTTTTAATATATTAATAACTGATATGAAGAAATAAATTTTTTATAAATTTTTCTCAAATATATTTAACATTTTTCCACGTAGTTAACCGAAGTTATCGCTTTCAACGAGGGGAAGGCCCGCCATAAGTAGTAGAAAAGAGAAGTTTGTGGTGACCACAGTACTCTCTGATAATTTCTAGTGTACTCATGGAACGTAAAAAGGGACGGAGTTTTGTTTGCAATATCAACTGTAATTAATGTATCCGTTGGTAAAGTAGAATAAAGTAGAATAGGATGAAAGTAGGGGTGGCAATATGTGATACGACCCGTTAACCCAATACGAATACGACACGATAAAAGCAGGTTAGAGTTTAACTTTAACGGGTTCGGGTCAAAACGAGTTGACCCGTTAAGACACGATTGCTTAACGGGTCACTAACGGGTCAACCCATTATGACCCATTAAGAAAATGAAAATTACCATTTTACCCTTAGACCTAAACTCAAAAAACCCTAACTACACTTAATCCATGCCGCATGGGCACCCCCTCCTTCTCCCCAGTTCTCTTCTCCCCCTCCCTCTCCGAGTCTCCAAGTACTTCTAAGTTGCTAACCCATGCCGGCCCCCCTCCATCAGTTAGCTTCACTGTGACTCGCAGCCTCGCCACCCCTCCTGGCCGTGACTTCGACCCAGTAGGTAGTAACCCATGTCGCCTCGAGTCCTGAGTCTCCAAGTGCTAACCACGCTGACCCCCCCTCTAGCAGTTCTCTTCACGGTGAATCGCGGCCTTGCCACCCCTCTTGGCCTCGACTTCAACCCAGTAGGCAGTAACTGAAACTCATGCCGCCTGTCGCCCACTATAGGTCAATCCAACCAAAATATTTGTGTATTGTTTGTGTATTTTTTTCCTTAACATTTAGATCTCGTTGGTCTGTATTGTTTGGTTGCTGAGAAAAAAGAAAAAAGGATGGGAATTTCCTTAGATTAAAAATAGATGGAAAACCGTTAGTTTGTGAGTGTGACTTTGTGACTCTGTATTGTTTGGTTGCCGAGAGTATATATTGATTAAATGGCCGTATGTCTGAGTCTATCTAGTTAGAATCTACTTCATCAGCCATGGCTTTAATCACTGAGATGGATCCCGGCTACAAATCACAAAATTATAAATTAACCTGGTTGATTAGTACATGATCATCAGCTGTTATAATTTGTTTAATACTCAATACATAGGTTGGTTCTAAACAACTAGGAAAACTTGAAGGTTAAACAACTAACAACTATCTTGGACAATATCTTGACAAATTAAGACTGAAGTTAATCGCTATTTAGTATGGATTATAAATTTATAAGCAATTTCATGATGTTGTAAATATATATATATATATATGTATTTATATATATATATATATATATATTGTTATGTGGTTATCAACCCTGTTAATTAAAAACAGAAAAAAAAAAAAACAGTTGGGGGAAATTAAAATTCTAGTTTCTCCACTACACACACACACACACACATATATATATATGCCATCTAAAGTATACAACTCATGTTAAAAGAAAAGCCAAGTAGATACCTTAAAACTAGTATAATTAAATCTCACTATCTAATATATAAAATTAATAAAAAAAAATTCCACGTAATATCAAATAATATTTTTAATTTAATGATTTGTATTATATTATTGTTTCATATCACATATTGGTTTGAAAATTTTTTATTTATTTTTTGTGTACAGGAATTTGATTCATTTAGACCTGATGATCTTTCTGTCCATATGAGCAAAAGTTAATTGGATCTTTACTTGGAGAACAACAAGGGTAGGGACTTGGAGGACACTCCACCTCCTCTTAACCTCTAAATTTGCTTAGATTTATGTTTATATTATATTTGAGATTGTAACATTAATATATTTACTATGTGTGTTTTGTTTATTATATTTGTGATGTAATTTTAATATAGTATTACAATGTGTGTGGATCATATATATTTGGATTGTAATTTTAGACTTGTAGTTACTTTTTAATTTTTTATAGATATTATTTATATTTAGATATTTATATAAATCAATCAGGTCAAACGGGTCGGGTTGTGTATGTTCAACCCATTATCGTAAACGGGTTAAAACGGAACGGGTCGGGTCGGGTCGTGTCGTATCAATTTATTTCTGATTCATTAACGTGTCATAACGGGTCGTGTCGTGTCAACCCATTATCGTACCGTGTCGTGTTCGTGTTTGAAATTTTGACACGAAACCCTTAACGGGTTATGTTCGTATTGACCCATTAACTGTAATGTACATACTTCGACACGAACACGATTTGACACCCTATATGAAAGCGATATTATTGTACTACGTGTACGTATACGTATAGTAAAGTACTCTTCAAAAGAAAAAACAATCGAAAGTTGGGGATTTTCTCAATCGGTTTTTACTCGTGTGTTGAATGCTGGGCTATGTGGATCTTGGGCCTTGCAATAAATGGATTGTTGGAAGGAAGATGGAGATTTAAAAAAGAAAAAAAAAAGTCTGGATAGAAAGACGAGAAGAAAGTGAAAAGAAAAGTTTGTATGCCGTCCAAAATGTACCTGTTAGACCCCCACATTGAGTTGCTTCTAGAGATGTTATACATGTCTTAGTCATGGTGGGGACATGCCTCTTGACTAACCTACAAGCATGCCTTGGTGGTGTAATGACATGCACGGGACGCCCAACATGCATGCATGCGTTAGCCTGCGCGATGACACACATGGAGCGTCCAGAATGAGGGCCAGCGAGGTTAGTGGGCGCCTGCCCATGCGCATGGCATGTGCCACGCGCCCATGCGCCCGACATTGCACACAACATTGTACAAGCCCCTACGCCTTCCTATGCACCACGTGGCTTTGCACGCGCCCAGGTGTCGCAACCCCATGTGCACGCACTCACCCACGGGCAACACAGCACTGCCAGCCCACCTGCCGCACATCAACGAGGTTAGTGGCATGCTTCACAGGCATGCCATCCAGCGCACGGCTCCAGCCTGTGCCTTGCAGGCCAAGCCAGTGGCATGCCACCAGGCATGTCATCCAATGCATGGTTCCAACCCATGCCTTGCAGCCTCAATGCCCAAGCCACCAGTTTGGGCCATGCAGAGCCAGCGCCCAGGCCACCAGCCTGGGCTATGCAGCGCACACGCATGGCTCACCATCAACAAACCATGCCGCACCACTTAGCCATGGATCAGCCCGAATACCACCATGCACCATCCTAGCCCACCATGGGCCCATGCATGCCACGACCAAGCTTGGTCCATGCCACTATCTTTTTTCGTTTTATTTATTTATTTTAATTATTTATTTTCAAGGGACCTATTGGGGGTTTTCAAATTGTATTGCTTATAAATAAGACAACATTCACTTGCTTTAGAATTTTTTGGCAAATTTCCTAGAAGGAATACTATTGTTTGAGAGATCATAAACGGTGCCTTTGCACTTGGACTTTTTGGGTAAAATTCGTGAATCCCAAAGAGAGGATTACACCTTGCAATTGTTATTATCATTTGATCAATATATGAGATTTGTTCAACACTTGTGCAATCCGTGAATCAATTGTTGAATTGTTATATTTGTTCATTCAAGTTCTTAAATATTTTTTCTTTTGTTCTCGGTGTTCTTCATCCTTTTGCTCTTCCAAATCCATTAAACTCTAGAAGTCGACCAATCATAGTGTTTGACACTTTCCATAATTGTTGCTTCATCTTTTCTTGCCCTAGCTGAACATAATACCCTTGCCACATTTAAACCCATTTTCGGCAATCGCTTGCCATATTGGGATTTGACCTAGCCGCCCACTCCCCTTTTCAGATTGGTGTTCCTATAATTTAGGAACCCTAGTTGACCCAATCCACTCCATAGCCGGCCATATCCCATCCATATTGAGTCCCAAGATTTTAGGAACCATTCCTAAAATCTCTCAATCAATCAAACAAGTCAAACATCTTGTGGCCATCCAACCTTAGCCGCCCATCTCCAAACCTTAATTCCAAACCTTGGCCGCCCAACACCATCTTCCAAACCCTTAACCTAAACCCCAAAGTGGTGCCAACCCTAGTTTCACCCATTGCCGTGCGCCCCTTTCCACCATTGAAGCCATACACTTCATCATCCTTTTTGCCATCCATACACCAATTCAAGCCCAAACACCTAATCTCGCCTTACCAAAGTTGTCATCTTTGTGATCGTTGTTCGAGAATCAAGCAAGAGAGGAACGAGCTTTCGGTCATCTCAAGGAAATCCTAGGCGTGGAGATCATAGTATTTAGGGACTTGACCGAGGTCCCTAACAGTACCACTCTAGTGTACCGTTGAAGAATTTTTTTTTTTTTTACTTAGTGATTAAGGAAGTAATTTTAAGTGTATTGATGTATTTTTTTTTATTTTTTAAAAATATTTAAATATATTAAAAAAAGTGAAAAGAAAAAAAACTAAAAAGCAAGAAGCTGTATAAACGAGCAGTGCTACTTAGGCGGCAGAGTAGCACCGCTCTGAAGCAAAATCAAAAACTCTACATTCAGTCAATTGCTGTAGTTTTTTTAATATAAAACAATTGCTAATGCCATGTCAGCGGAGTATGCGAATTTGTCTGCGAATTCAATTGTACTTAAAAGAACTATATTGTAAAATAGGAAATCCTTAAACCGATTATACAAAAATAAATTTATAAATTAATATGATTTGATGTGATATGTCAGATTGTAAAATTAATTTTATAATTCTAAAATAAATTTAATAGATCCCATAAAATCACATTATCAATTTGTGAATTTACTTTTATATAATCTTTTTATATTATGCACGTCCTTATAAAATATAGCAGCAGTTTTGACAAAAAGAAGAAAACTATTGCATTTAGTTTAATTTGGCCACCCGAGCAACTTTGATCATCAAGAAGATCACTACAACAGATAAGGCTTTTGATGTGATTACAACTCGCAGCAAATAACTAGGAAAATGGTGGTAAAAGCCTTCCGCACCGTTTTATACGCAGGTGAAGATAAGGAAAAGGTCTCAAATGATAAAAAAAAATCGCTGGAAAAAAAATCAAGGCAAATATTTTCATTTTGCAGCGAAAATTTTGGTGGCAAAAACTCAAACATGGTCGAAATAGTGCCTCCAATGTGATAAGAATCGTGGCAAAAATCCTCTACATTTGCAGCGAACTCTGTTTCAGAAAATACTACTTATTTGCCACGAACTTGGCTGCAACTAATATGTATTTGGGAAGAACTATTTCGCTTCAAATAGGTCCTCCCCCCCCCCCCCCCCCCCCCCCCACAAAACAAAAAGCTATTTGCAATGAATCTGAATTCGCCAAAAATAGAAAAATAAAACCCACAAAAAAAAAAAAACCAATCGTTTGAATTAAAATCCACAGTAAATGGTCCCAAAACAAGGCAAAAATAAAAAAATTTTAGATTAAAACTCAATATTGGCGATATCCACAGTTTAAATAAATCTAATAAACATATATTAATATGACTGTGCTATTTACATCAATTTGATGACTGCAGCATGCTGTCCTCTGGAAGTTCATTTGGGATAAAATTCCACAATAGGCAGTCCGCAGTAGCGTGTTGTGGCAGATGGGTGATTGACCAACAGCGGCAACCACAAAGTTCCACATAGCAATAAGAAGCTGCAGTAGTACGTAGTAGGCTTTCACTTGAATATTCCTCTCAAACCGTTTGAAATAAGAAATAAAAATAAATCAATTCTAATAACCATAGAGCCCATGAATTTGGAATTAATGAAACTCCAAGCTTAATATAATGAACAAGGTTACCAACCAATAACTTAAATTCAGTAAAACAAACACAGTGATTTAACATCTTTATTAAGTTCCAATAGAGCATAGTCCACTCACTTTAAAGCTAGTGAAACAAGTGGGAATAACAATGAACTGCGAATGCAGTGCTGGCACTAGAACTTGGCAGTAATGGAGGAAGCTATGAAGAAAGAAAGACCTTGAAACAAAGTAAGCTAAGCAGATTTATATGCAAGTTAACAGAAATCTTCGACTGCAAAATTGGCGGTAATGGAGGAAGCTAATTTCACTGCAAAATGCCAATTCTTTTCGCACGGATTAGGTTTGTGTCATCAACTAGGTATTTGCCACCACTGTACATCTTCAAAAAATAAAAATAAAAACTGTGAGAAATGGTCAAATATGTTGTAGTGAGAACAAAGAGTAGTTGACGTTATGCATGCTGCAGCTAGAAGAAGCAAAAACAACATGACTGTCATCATCCTCGATCCATATGATCATTCTCTCTCTCTTGGTAATTTGTTATATATATACATATAAGTCAGGTTGCCGTCCAGTAATGACTGTTGGGTGTCCCACCTAGCACAAATTTATATTTATATTATTTTATTTTCATATTTTTTTAACATATTTAAATATTTTAAAAAAATAAAAAATACATCAATACACTATAAGTCAATTTCTTAATTATTAAATAAAAAAATTTTAAAAAGAAATTTAAATATACAAGCGGTCAAAATGAAGAGATAAACTCAGACGAAAAATTAGCATTTTCCATACATATAATATAGGAAGTGTGATTGGCACAAGAAAATCATGATCACTTTTCAAATTTACCTCCTCAAAGATGATTTTTTATGGCGTTCTCGAGAAATCGGCCAAGTGCATGCATGTGAATTAATTGATGCAATAGGGGATATATATATATATATATATATATATATATATATTAATATATTTTAAACTCGCTTGAATATATTTATAGTCTCTTCTCAATTAGGCCACGCATGCAAGTTTCCAGTGGGCATAAATCAACTATACATTGTGTTTCCCGTGGGCTTGATTCTACATAAAATATATTATAATATACCACTTTTATCAACTATATTCATATTATATATTATTAACAAGCAAAACGCGCGTTGTATATACACATACGCACGCATGTAAAATGTACAAATACTACGTACACATAAAAATCCTAAAGATAAACGTACGTACATGTGCATGAACTTCAGGATACAAGAAGAAGAAATGGGAAGTTGTCTGTGAAAATTAACAAAGCGCACGTGAAGGTATGGACCTGAATCAAATCAAAGCAAGTCAAAGCTAGATTCCGTTTCCATATATTTGTTCATACTCGAGCGATCTGCTCACGATTATAATATTGTATATCTGTGATCATGTACACGGAACATGAGCGTATAATAATTATATTATTTGGTAAACCAACCACTCGGCGAGATTAATGCCATGAAAGCGATTTTTATCTCAATCTACTACGTACATGCCCTCTCATGTGTGATCTCTACGTACGTAGTTTCTTGGAACGTCCCGTTTTCTATCAAACACCCCCACCCATATATAAATAGCTCGAAACTCTGATCTGCCACCTCTCTCTTCTCTCTCTCTCTAGAGAAACTCTAATTAGTATAGCTAGATTTAAAAGAAAGAAATGGGAAACTGTTGTAGAAGTGAACACAGGTCGATGGTATGGGCTGGTGATGACTGGGGATCTCTCATGTCGAAGAAGGAAGAAGAAACTGAAAACACATGCAACATGAAAAAACAGATCAGACTACTTGGTGATCAAAATGGAGCCTTTGGGCCGCCGTCTCCAGCTTCTTCTACCCGCTGCATTACTACTAGTACTAGTAGTAACACTGCTCATGTTACCTGCAGGGAAGTGAAGATCAAGATTACAAAGAAGGAGCTGGTGGAGTTGTTAGGAAGATCAGTGGACGTGCAAGGGTTGTCTGCTAAACAGGCCGTCCTCGCGAGCAGCTGGTTGGTACACGCTGCTGACCGGAGATTTAATAACGTGCTGGCAGAGCATCACCGGCCATGGAGGCCGGCCCTGCAGAGTATTCCAGAGGTTAATTAGTTGAGATTCTACTATTTACAAGTCAGCCTATAAACAACAGTACTCTATGTTATGGAATTTGTAACTAAAATCACGTAAAAAAGAATAATATTAGATACAATTTTAAAATTTTAAATAAATAAATTTCGTACAATTTTTTAAATACTTTCTCAGGATGAGATTTATATTTTAATAAAAGAATGGTACGGAATTTATCTATTTAAAATTTGTATAAATAATTGCTTATTTTCAATTAGATAATTTAAGTAGATGGACATGAAGAGATTAATTTATATCATTCTGTACATTATGATTATTATTATGTTATTTTATGGCAGTAAACAGGTAATTCTCTACAAATGATTATCCTACCGAATTTGTGTACTTATTAATGTCATGACTTTATCTTTCAACACCTATTATTTATTTGCAGAAGATTCTTCTGTAGAACATATATCCGATTAATTAATTAGTTAATTAATTCACCAGCTTTAACCCTTGTTGCATATATGGGAAATCTAGTAGAAAAACTCTCTCTTACAAATATATATACCATAACGAACAGATATGTCCAACCAGGAACGAAATTAGAGGAGCACCCCCTAAAAAAAAAAAAATCTGTTATTTTTTATTAATATAATTTAAAATTATATAAAAATAAAAATAAAAGAGTATTAAGTACTGTGAATTCTTTTAATCTCAAATATATTTTATTCTCCATAAATTATATATATGGTCATTAATTCATCATGTAAATCCAGATTTTTTTTTTAATTTTATTTATTATATATGTTATACGTACGTTTAAATTAGTTTTAAATATCATAATATGATTTTTCAGTAGTCATTTTTGTTACCTTTTATTTTAAAAGCTTAAGTTGAATAATATGGGCAAGCCAAAAACTTTACATCATAAACATGTTAAATATTAGATTTCAAAATAAAAACAAATTGAAAGTACTTTTCAGCTTTTAATATTACTGAGATAAGGTTTTGAAACAAAATAAATAACGATTTTCTTATAAATTATTTGCTAGTCTATATTGAGAAAGAATGTGATAATTAATAATATTTATTTGTTAAAAATATATTGAGATCAATTGACATTCAAATTTTACTTCAAAAATATTGAGATCAATTGATATATAATATTTATTTCTTATAAATGCTTTTATTTTTATTTTACATTCAAATTTTAAACTTCTTATAGTATACTTATGCACGCTTTTGAGTAGTTTTTTTTATTTTTTATTATATACAAATTTTTATATATCCTACGCCCCTCTCCACATAAATCGTAACTTTGTCCCCGTGTACAGCCTTGGCTAGAAGAAAAAAATGTAACTACACAAATGGCTTCCAACTTAAAAAGTAAAAAACAAAAAAAATATCTTAAATTATAACTTTCTTATAATTTTTTTACAACTCCATATTAGATATAAAGATAATTTTATAAAACTAAAACTTATTTTTTATAAAGAGAAATGCTTTAACTACAAAAATATTTTACAAAAATAAATCTATAAAATGACGTGACTTGATGTTTTATGTTATTGTAAAGTTATTTTTTATTATAAAATAGATGCAACGTATTGTATGAAACTATAACAATTTGTGGATATATTTTTATAAGATTTTTTATAATTGCAATATATTTATTTAGTAAAATAATATGATTCCCTATGAAATGAATTATAAAAAATTATAAAAAAATTCCAACAAAATATATATTGAATGAGTTTTGCTATAAACAAAAAAGTTTACGTACTAATTTATATATTAATATTGTTACTTTCATATTCTAAATTTAAATTAGTATTATTTTTAATAAAATTTATTTTCTGATTAATTATATTAAATAAATACAAAAAATTAATATATAAAATTGCTTACGTTTAAATTTTTCGATATTCAATTTACCTGATTGCAAAGAATATATCATTATTTATTCCATTTTTAATTGAAATAACCAGATCAGTTGCATGGCTCTGAAAGCAGTCACCATGAGAATTAAATCCCAATTCGATGCACTGAGTCACTGACATCTATAATTACTCCGCACAACTAACTGGCAACTGGCCGCGCAGACCACTTTAAACGCTTGACAAATCCACCCGCGTGAGAGACACGACAAAGCATGCGAGCAAGCAGCTCCACCCACGTCTCGTGTGCGAGAGCCAACTGGTGTACGAAGCGGGGGAGTGGGGAAAAGGCAATTGATAGCGTTAATGCACCGGTGCTGTTCTATCTGAGTTTTTTGGTTGCGGTCGGGTCTACCTTTCTCTCACAGCTATAATACTACTACTGCTTTCGTCCCCACCCACCTTGGAGCTCATTCATGGCTTCTCAATACTCTGTTTTTTCTCTTCCTTTGTTTCTTCACATACCCACCACTCCCTTCCCTCCAAAGCTGATTCTTCTTAGACACTCTTTCTCTTGGTTTGTTTTTTAGCTTCGTTTTGCTACGTTCGGTGGTACTGTTTTTTTTTTTTTTTTTATGGTTTCTCTGTTTGGGAGTGATACTAGTGAAGGCATGAAAGAGGGGGTAACACTCAGGCTCACTTTCATCAATATCATTCTTGTGGAAGTGTTTCTGTTGGCTCTATGTGAGTATGCGACCCTTCCTTGTTGATTCCTTTACTGGGTTTTGGCTATTTTACATGATCTCGGGTTTCTTTTTTATCAGTTATGTCATTGTTTAATTGCTCTGTTTTGGAATAAATTTGTTGGGAATTTGGACTCCAAAAAGGAGCAAACTCAACAAAATGTAACTGGGTTTAGTATATCTTCTTCTGTATTGCGGGGGGTGTTTTGTGATGGGATTTCTAGGATCTCACCATTGGTATACCGATATGGGGTTCACTTTTTCTTTTTATGGAGGTTCTTAAACTTCATTTTTCATCTTTTGAGAATATGGTGCCCGGGAAATCAATTGAATGAGCTTATATTATCTTGTATTATTGACACTTTCAATTTACTTGAATGATCTGCATTTTCTGCTGGTAATTAAATTTCTTTCTTTGAAACTATAAAATGATGTGCTACTCTTCCAGATTGAGGATGGTGTTAGGATTTTTCAATTAATTGGGGTCATTGTTTAGGTAAATTATTGTGTGAATAACTTGCCGCTTTGATTGTATCCTGAACGCCATTGTTGCAGCAAATGCTTTGGCATAAGTAGCATATTTAATCTTACATGGATCAAATGATACCAAGGTTTCTTTCCATAGAAATGGTGCTAAGAAAATCAAGATCTTGTTGTATGCATCTGAGGACTATATACTTAGTATATCAATTTTGGGGGACCTCAATCAAGGTCCTCTGCAAGTAGTAAATATACTATCATTTAAATTTTTTTAACCCCAATCATTATATTACTTTCAAACTAAATGTTAAGGATTTTGTCACAACGACATTATTCACTTAATTAGTATAATAAATTGTGGTAACTACTGAAGTGATAAATACTGGGTAATAAAAGTAGTACACACTGATGTAGAAAATTCAAACCACTTAATAGTGAAGCAACGATTGAAAGAGAATTAGGAATTCTGCATAGTAGAATACCCTAAGAGATCTAGAGGATGCTAATCCAATATGTATTAATTTCTGCCCTGTATGTGTGAATTAAATCTTGTGGCTTTTTTTGTTTTTTTTGGAGAGGTGAGAAACACACATTTTAATACACTACCTAGAACAAATAACTGATAGATCAATAAACGACAGACTCAGCATATCACTAGTATTTGTGCTGTTTGATGTAGGGTGGAGTGGATTTTTAGAGAAGTATGCTTTTGCGCATTCAGATTTATATCATCAATTTAGAATTGACATTCCTTTTATTTATTGTTGGAAGAGTTTCAGTCTGTTAGGGTTGTGGATGGAAGCTTCATTTGGTACATATTACTTCTATTTGAGTTGAAAAGATGAGATCCATTCTCCTATGCTCTACTATACCATGATGTGTTAGGTTACGTCCAGCTAGGATTTACTCCATTTTGACCTCTAATATATTTTCTAACATCTTTCTATCACATGCCTGTAGTAATTCAAATCCTTACAACTTTTATTACGTATAACATATTAGAAACTGTCTGTGTAGGTTTCCTGATACTATCTTTTAATTTTAAAAATTATATCCTCATTTACTCTTGTTTCTGCCATAGGTTGCCATGAATCTCGCTGCAGCGAGTTAAATCATATTAAAGATCTTGTTTTAGTGGATAAAAAAAGGGATGCTGTCCTTCCTGAGATCTCTCCCAGTGGGTCTCCTCGGCCTTTTCTGCCTCTTCTTGCACCGTCACCATTGGTACCCTTCACAAATACCACTGTCCCAAAATTATCAGGTCCATTTATTTATACTATTTATCAATTTTTATTTAATATGTATACAAATCTCCATTGACATGGCATTCTTAATACTATTTGAGTTGAGCAGTTTAATTACTTTTTCTGCTTGGTGATCTTTCTCTCTTCCAATGCAGGTGTGTGCATGTTGAACTTCACTGCTGCTGAAAGCTTGATGAGTGTAACAGCAATAGATTGCTGGTCTGCATTTGCACCCTTTCTGGCGAATGTAATTTGTTGTCCACAACTGGAAGCCACCCTTGCAATTCTCATTGGTCAAACAAGCAAAGAAACCAATGTGCTTGCTTTAAATGGTACCCTTGCCGAACCTTGTCTCTCAGATATTGAGCAGATTTTGGTAGGCCAGGGTGCAAATGATAGCCTCGCACAGATATGCTCAGTTCACGGTTCAAATCTCACTCAAGCATCATGCCCAGTCAAAGATGTTAATGAGTTTGAGACCATTGTTGATACATCTAAGCTTCTGGCAGCTTGTAAAGAGATTGATCCTGTAAAAGAATGTTGTGCCCAAATTTGTCAGGGCGCAATATTAGAAGCTGCTACGAGGGTTGCTTCGAAATCTTCCGAGCTTATGAGCATGGATGGGCCCCACATCTTACCTCGGCATTCTACTAGGGTAAATGATTGTAAAAGTATTGTCCTCCGTTGGCTGGCTAGTAAACTTGATCCTTCTCATGCGAAGAAAGTTCTGAGAGGACTATCGAACTGCAATGTAAATAAAGGTGAGTCTTGGGTAATGCATGGAGGTCCATAGAACCTCTCTCAAGATTATTTTTTTAGGGTTTTTTTAGAGCCACCTAAAGAAATTTAAAGTATTGATGGAACCATTAGACTACTTGTGTTAGAAGCAAATGATTACATGTGGGAGTACGTGGAGAATTGCACACTTTTGATGGTCAATATGTGAAAAAATTTTGCTAGTACAAATTCCTACTTGATGTTGGTCTCTATTTGTTGGGTGGGATAATTCTTGATAATATTGGTAGCTCCTAGCTGGTCGATACTTGTTTATAATTTCCTTAACCTTTTATAAAAATAATTGATTCAAAATTTCTTTGTGTGATAGTTTTTGTTTCCTCGTAACCCCTAGGGGTTGACTCAATTGATAAGGGCCTTGGTTTTGGGGTATGTTCCCGCCAGGTCTAAGGTATGATTCCTTGGGTGCATATAATTTCTATGGGCCACGTCCCATTAGTGAGATGTGTAATATGAGCACATTCCATGGATATGGAGATTATCCGGGTAAAAGACATTGTGATTGAACGGTCTCTGGGATTCCTCTTCCTCAAAAATATGTTTTGTTTTTCCCTCTTAGTTGTTGTGCTTGTTCTTTTATCAGTGATGCCAATCCCTTCAGATGGGGGATTGGCATTGCTGATCTTATATTTATTTTCTCAGTTTTTCTCTTGTATTTCTTGCTTCAGTTTGCCCCCTGGTTTTCCCCGACATGAGGAATGTAGCAATGGGCTGTGGGGATGGGATGAGAAACCAGACAACATGCTGTAGGGCCATGGAAAGCTACGTGTCCCACTTGCAAAAGCAGATTTTTATAACCAACTTGCAAGCTTTGGATTGTGCTACATCATTGGGAACAAAGTTAAGAAAATCAGGAATTAACAAAGATGTGTATAGTCTCTGCCATATAAGCCTCAAGGATTTCTCCCTCCAAGGTAAGGTGTTTGTCGGTTCCCTTTCATAAGCAAATAAACTTGTTCTCTGTCACATTTACTCTAACCTGATTCTAACACATGATATTTTTGTTTTTTGTTTTTTTTTCCATTTTGAAATGATATGGACCTGTAATTTGAACATCTCAGTTGGAAATCAAGGTAATGGACATAATTCATATGCATTGAGAATTGATAGTCATAGACTCAGTCTATAGACAAAAAATTATTATTTTCCGAATGCAATCTTGTAACTAACATTTATCTTCGTCCATTTTCTGGTGCAGAGGCTGGATGTCTTTTGCCAAGCATGCCTTCTGATGCAACTTTTGACACGTCTTCAGGAGTAAGCTTCCTTTGTGATCTTAATGACAACATTCCAGCTCCCTGGCCCACAACATCTAAAGTGCCAGCTTCATCATGCAATAAAAGTATGTCCCAGCGATTGATTTTTATTCTTTTGTATGTAGTACCAGATCATCTTTCAAATAATTTGTTGCTTATTTCTTTTGAAAATCAATATCCTAATGTGAAACAAATGCTTATTTTCTCTGTTATACTCTTATCAACCTGGCTTATGGGAATTTCAGCCGTCAAAATTCCTGCACTTCCAGCAGTGGCATCTGCTCAAAGTGGTACGTGCGAATCTTTTCATTATTTTTATATTTTAATGAAATGTAAGTTAGATTTGCGCGATCTTCGATTGTGGATAACCTACAACAGACTCTTGGTTACATTGTTTTACACACCAACAATGTGAAGTAGTTGTTAAAGAAATTTATGGGCCTAACTCATCTCATAAAACTGGTTCTACAAGAGATGATTGCTCATTCCTTGTATAAACATGCCCAAGACCCTGTCCACAGATAATGTGAGATTATTCCTCAACACCCTCCCTCACGTGCAGGCCAGTATTTTTTTCTGGTCCTTGTCACGGGGTAAGTAGAGTGGACCATTTTTCCTGTGGCAAGCTTTGATACTATGAATAAATTCATGGGTCTAACTCATCTTATAAAATTGGTTGTACAAGAGATGATTACTCATTCCTTATATAAACATGCCCAAGACCTTGTCCACAGGCAATGTGAGATTATTTCTCAACAGTTGTGTCATAACCAATTTGGTTCCATCAAGTTGGTTATGAAGTATCTATGCCCTTCCACTTCAATCTTCATGAAAAGGACATGAAATACAATGCATGGACGATGTCGTGAAATCACTTAAATTCTAAGTTTGATGGATATCAGTTTTCCTTAAGAGGGAACTATCCGAAGATGAACAAACTGAATCCCTCAGTCACCCACTTTCTCCATAAACTTATAGGCAAAGAGGTTGCAAGTTCCTTATAGTCTGTTGCAACCTTTTGTCCTAAACAATCTTTGACTTTAATGATCAATTGCTTGGCAGGATTTCATACGGATAATGTCATGCATTTTCTACCCTTTGCTTCCTCGATGGTCCTCATGATGGTCGTGTGATTTTAAGAAGCTTTTTCATGCACATTGCACGGAGTCGGTCCTTGGAAGAGCAAAGGACAAATAGATGAAGGCCAACTTCATACAATCCTAGTTCCTGAATAGAAAACTATTTATGTATTGGGTAGAGAATCTCTATTTTAGATACTCACAGAATTGTGTTTATGAGCATAGTGATTCTTGATTCTTGCTTGCTGGTTTAATAAGTTTTTGTAGAGGAAGTCGTCGGGAAAGTGATGTTAGATTTCTCAATACAGAGCTGATTGGCTTATAAATTTAGGTTGTATCTGTTGTAACATGGCTAATGTGACGAGAGCATCCACACCACTCGCCAAATGTAATGTTATGCTTCGTTCTAAATTTTGTCATCTCAAGTTACAAATGTTGATATGACACATTAGGTCCGGTTGGATATTCAGATTAGATACAAACTGTCTCATTTGGATTGTACGGCAAGTCTCATATGGGTATCCAAACGGGCAGTGTGATTTTTTATTTCATCTCTGTGCTTTAAGCCTTCATTTACGTTTTGAAATTAATAACTAATATTAACAGTAAAAAGTTATGTAAACGGTATAAAGCTGATATAAATAGTATGATGAACAGTACAAAATGATACAAATAGTGCAAAAACTGACATCAACAGTATAATAAACAATACAAAATTGACATAAACAGTAAAATCAACAATACAAAAAAGACAAACAAGTTATGTAAACAATGCACTTTTTTTTTCATCCCATTTCGAGGTCATTCTTTCTCCCTGTTTCACACCTCTTCCCCTCAATTGAAATCCACCATTTTAATTTTTGGTGGAAATAAAGAGTAATTTCAATTAAAAAAATATGTTTTGAGATATAAATTTATTTATGGTATATTTTTTAATCATTTATAAATATTACTTTTTATTAATGTATTCATAACTCAGTAATTTTAAAATTATTTTTAATGATTGGTGAGACCCACACTTTTATCAAATTCAAAAAAATAAAAAATTATCTCATCTCAATTCAAAAATCTCACTTCTATTCAAAACATATTATCTTATCTCATCTAATTACATACCTAAACGAGATGTAAATGATTTAATATCTTAATTAGACAGTAATTTAAAACTTGTCATATAAGTGGTGCGATTAGAGATAGAAAAGAAGTCCCTTGAAAGAACAACATTTTAAATATTTAAAAGAAAAAACAACTTTCGTTTTAGATAGCGCGAAAACCACAAGTTTGATGATAAACTTCTCTCTTCCTACGAGAGCTTTGCAAACCCTCCGCCAATTTCGATTCTGTCTGATTTTTGCTCTAGTTTAGACTTCGACAGAGTCTAAATGGTCAAAATTCAGAGTCAAAGTGACTTCGAGAATGATTGTCGGAGTTAGAGTTTGGAGCTTCACGAAACTTTGAACTCCAATTCCGAATTTTGGCTTTTTTTTTTTTTTTAAATCAGATGTAAAACGATGTTGTTTTACATTTGAATTTTAAAAAAAATAACTATACGACGTTGTTCCACTTCTTCCTCTCACTCTCTTAACCTTCTTCCGAATCTCTAATTCTCTAAATCTTCTATGTTCCCTCTCTGAGTCTTTGTTGCTACATCCCATTTATCGTCGTGATCTTGCCGTTGTCTGTGCTGTTTAGCCTTTGCGACGCCGTAACTCATAAGTGTAGTCCGAGACTCCGAGCCCTAAATTAATTAATTTTTGTAATTTTTATTTTTTGCCATGATGTTGGGTTGCCTGGAATTATTTGATACTTTACATTATAAGAGTTGTTTTAGATCTAGTTGTTAACTGCTTGGTTGCTTGTAAATGTAAAATGGAATGGATTACGGTGAAGTGAAATACTGTCACACCAGTGTATGCAGGGAATGTGTTTGTGAAAATGAAGCTGTGAATTGTGAAATGTTGCTGAGTTATGAGATAGTTGCTACTCCGATCGGAGTTCCGAGCTTCGACTCAGAGCTCTGAACTTCGATTGGAGTCGAAGTTAGAGGGTGTTTTGACCTCCAACCCTAATCGGAGTCAGAGGTCAAAGGTGGTCACTCCGAATCCGTCAAAGTTGGAACCTACCCCTACTTCCTAGCCATTTGAAGCATAATTATGATTACTTAAATACAGCAAAGCAGGCTGTGTTTATTTGGGCAACTAACGATAATAAGGCGATTTTTCTAGACTCCACATAGTATTTGTTATAAAAGAAGTGCTACATACATAAAAAGAATATGCAAAAATAAATTTATAAAATGACGTACATTCATATGATCCATTCGATTTATTTTATAATAAAAGTAATTTTATAATTTAGCATACCATATCAAACCACGTCAGTTTGTGTATTTATATTTATGTAATTTAGGGGTGAAAACCGACGGCATCGGCGTGGTTTTTGGGCAAAACCAATGCCGACCGACGTCTGAAAAAATGGGGGAGCCACTGATCGAGGTGGTTCTCAGTTGGCATCGGTTCCCTAGCGGCGATTATCTATTTAGAGAATAATGAGAGAGACTGAGAGAGAGAGAGAGAGTTGCATAGGAGAGAGAGAGTTACAGAGTAAATCGGGAAGAAGAGGCTATGGAAGAAGAAGACACATCTCGGAACGACGTCGTTCCCCTTAAGTTTAAGCGGAACGACGTCATTTCAGACTTTTTTTTTTCCTTACATTCTTAATAAAATGACGTCGTTTGGTTTAATGCCAAATGACGTCGTTTTCATTATATGTTGTAATACTTATAGTTATAAAACGACGCTGTTCTACTTACTTAAGTGGAACGACGTTGTTTCGATATGGGTATATTAAAAAAAAGTTTTATTATATCAGTTGGTTCTACGGTCCGATCTAGCTTTAAACCGGGACTGAACCACTCGGTTTCTTCAAATTGCCATCGCATGCTGATCGGTTCTCCACCGGTTCCTGAGGCGGCCGGTCGGCTAGTGTTGATGGCGTCGATTTTTGTACAACCCTAATGTAATTAGTGATAAGTATTTCTCTTATTGTATCTACTGAATAGATTCCCAAAAAACTTATTTTAACATAAGAATTACAAAAAAGACAATACTAGGGACCGCCCAACTTAGACCGTGCCCAAAGTGTATTTGAATTTTTTTTAACATTTTTAACCATTTGAAAAAATGTACAAATGATACATGAATAGTACATACAATATTGATATTGTTCAAGATTATAGGGACTTAAGTTCATCGAAATATTACTTTGGCCTTTTGACAAAGTAAATTTTGATGCAACATTCGATAAGGTCAATGGCAGAATGAGATGGAGATAGTTATTAGGGACTATACAAGCAGTTTACAAGCTTGTTTGACAGCTTCTAGGGATCACATTCACTCAGTCTTTCAAGTAGAAGGAGAAGCTCTCCACAGAGCAATGGGTTTATGCCTCGAGCTAGGTCTGAGCCATGTGTTTTTCGAAGGAGATGCTAAAGTAGTCATAGATGTTATAAACTCCAAAAAAGAAGACAACTCATGGTTGGGACAACTGATAGAGGACTTGCAGCAGATTCTGGTTTGCAACCCAACTTGGCTAATTTGTATGCGACGTTATTCATTTATCTAAGACAGTGGAAAATCCGAACCACCATCGAATACGCCATCAATTTAGCTTCATTCCAGTACTTCTGACTCCTCTAAGGGACAAGCGCACCATTTTCCCACCAATTTACCACAAGTTGAGAATCAGTTTATACTTCAACAAGAGTTATATTCATCTATGAACAGAGATTCAAACCATTCGAGTGGGCTCGAATCTCAGCGATATTATTGGAATTGATACGATAATATTTGACAAAAGAAAATACCTTGTGACCATTCTTATCTCTAATAATTCCTCCACCTCCGCTTCTTCCAAAATTTCTGATGCTACTCCCATCCACATTAAGCTTAACAAAATTCTGTGCAATGAGCATCCATTTCAAAATTTGAATTTGTTTATTTCTGACAAGCATAGTCAATAACCCGAATTGCTTTAAAACTGCATCATCTAAAATTTTAATGAAAGGTTTAGTCATGTTGATACGAATAATCTGAGTTAAAAAGTTATTGATCTTTTAGTACACTTGCTCCCCTATTTCAATAACCCCCTCCATGCTAGCTTTACATCTCTATAGCCACAAGAACCAGCTGATAATAGAAGGGAGAATTCCAAACACAACAGTTATATGAGATACCACTCAAGCCTTGGACAACCATTATTGTATTCCCCCCTGTACGAGTAGTCCCAAAATTCAGTACCATGATTGATTCAAATGACTTCCAGACATAATTAGGCATCTCTTCCATTAGAAGCGAGTGATCTAAGGACTCATGAGCAACCACTTTACAACATTCACATTTTGAGGCCATAGAGATATTCAACTTCATAATGTTCTGGTCAAAATTAGGCAAGCATTTATACAAACCTCTCCACATAAAAGTAGAACTTTTATGGGCAATAAGCTATGCCAGATCAATTTAGCCCACTCCACTTTTTCTCTGCGATCATAGGTGAATTGCCAAGTTGAAAGTGTGGAGAAATTTTCGTTTTGTTAAGCTCTCCATATAGGAATATAAGGACCTATGACAATCTTGATACTTTGAATTTTTAGTTCTTCACAGAGGTTACTCCCCTCTAGCTCCCGAATTATCTCCTGATTACCTCATGTCTCAAAGTATACATCAACTACATACTTTCAGAGAGGGGTTTGTAATATTCAAGAGTTCTCCAAGAATTCCCAAAGACGACCAATTTTCAAACCAAAAGGATATCTTACCTTCACTAGTAATCCATACTGAGCCCCTAATAACTAATTTCAACAACAGTTTTAAGGCCTTTTAAAAATTTGATTCATATGAGAAATGATCAAGGAGGAAAGGGTGGTGTTGATTTCTATATTTGGCTCGAAAAAAACTAGCCCAAAGAAAATTATCATATAGGAACTACCAAACAAATTTCATATGCAGGGCTTTCTCCATATTTTCCAACTTTCGTATTTCGAGCCCTCCTTCTTCTGTAGGCCTGCAAACTTTATCCCAAACCACCAATTTCTTTTTCTTCTTGCCATTCTTACTACCCCACAGGAAGTCTGCAAAAATCTTATTAAGCTTATGAACCACACTGCGAGGCATATTAAGCATTGCTAAAAGATGAATAGGAATACTTGACAGCACATGCTTTAATAACACTAGTCTACCCCTCTTAGAGAGCAAAGCTCATTTCCATGAGGCTAATTTCTTCTGCACTTTTTGGATTAATAGATCAAGATGAGTAGCACATAGACTGCCTATACACATTGAAGCACCCAAACAGAAGCAGAGGACGAACCTTCATGAAACCTTGTTGCTTTGAGCCCAATCGTCTTATGAGAAATGGAGGTTTGTTTAGCATATTTTGTATGATTCACCTTCTAACCTGAAATACTTTCATATGACCAAGTATCCATGTCCTTCAAAGAAATTTTGGATCCATTAAAAAAAAAATTATTAGATTGTCTGCATACAAAAGATGAGAAATCCTAGGGCATCCTTTGTGTGTTTTGTAGCCAATAATCTTCTCATATGTAGCTCTCTTGTTAAGTAAATGACTTAATACTTCTTTAGCAATAACAAATAAGGGGACAGTGATTCCCCTTGACGCAATTCTGGGAATGATTGAAAATAGCCCTTACTAGTGCCATTCATTAATATAGAGAAAGAATGAGCAGTGATACGATTAGATATAAGATGTCCCCATTTAGCAGACAATCCCAAAACTTAGAGAACATCCAATATAAAATTCCATTCGAGTCAGTCATATGCTTTAGTCATATCCACCTTAATCATCACATTACCTCCTTGCACCTTAGCATTTATGCTATGACGTATCTTCTGGGCGAGCGTTATATTATCATGTATGTTATGTCCTCTGATAAAAGCCCTTTATTCTTTAGAAATAATTTTAGAAAGAAAGAGGTTAAGCCTATTAACCAAAATTTTGGAGAAAACTTTAACCACTGTACACAGACTAATAGGGTTGAATTTAGCAAAGCTTGAAGGATTGTCTTTCTTAGGAATAATAACAATGAAATTAGAATAGTAAAATTTAAGAAGAATGGTACCATTAAAAAAATCATAAGGTGCTTCTACCATATCCTCTTTAATGATATCACAACAATGCATAAAGAAACAAAGTGCATTTATCCCTTACAAAGTGCATTTATTTTTATTATCTAATTATCTCTCTTTATTTATTTTTTCTTTTAGAATTTAGCCGAAAGATGGTTATCGGTTCAAGGATGCAAGGTGCCCTTACTTTTTCAAGGTAAGAGGGGTTAGAGAAAATACCTTGAGCTAATGTTTTAGTACAGGCGCTATGGCACTGAAGTAACCCATGCCTTACTCCTAAGAAAAACTCAAACAACCTTCAACAAAAGGGTACCTGTATCCGAAATCGACACAAATGGGTAGGTAGAGAATACCTAAGGACGTGAGACAATTCTCTCTAAGGAACTCGACAAAATAGTCCCGTAACTTCGGGAGAATGAGTGCCTCCTCACAAATGGGATTGCAGTGACCAGGCTCGGGCGATTGTTTACCAAAAATCATAGGTCTCCGCAAAGTCATAAGACCATGTATGGAGGTTAACGCCTGCCTAGTACCGTAAAGTCAAAGAAGTTGGTGATCTAATGACAGGGAAATCGACGACCGAAGCCCCGGTGATAGCAACTGTAACTATAATGATCTTAATGTAGCAAAATTTCTTGTTAGGTAAGCTTTTCAGTTATTACTATTATTAACAATGAATAATAATGAAATGATTTCAAGAAGATCTATTCAATTGATATTAATGTAAGAAAGGTGAGGCTACCTTTTATTACTATTGCTAATTTTGACATTAAGAACACTTTTTCGTATCCCCATGAATTGGACAGTGAATTTATCTTTTACAAAGTGCATTGATTTTTATCGGAACATAATCATGAATGAATAAGGTAAAATTGTACTATATTGTATTTTGCGCATGCATGAATATGGCCCTCCTTTTATCATATCAATCAGGGCCCATGTTCAAGATCAGACGGTAAATAAAAGTCATCTTCAAGGTTCCCACCTAAAAGCACTCAAGCAAAAAGAATTAAAAAAAATATATATTAAAAAATTTACTATACATATTTATGTTTTTTTTAGAAATTATAACTTTAAATAAAAATTATGAGAAATCTGTTCAGTTAAAACTCAAAGGCTGAAGTATTGTAAGCATTCCTCATTTATCGCGTTAAATATAAAATGAAAAAAAGATTTATTCATAAAAGATTTTTATAAAAATAAATATATAAATTAATGTAGTTTAATGTGATAAATTAAATAATAAAATTATTTTTATTATAAAATAATTATAATATATTATATAAAATTGGGTTAATTTGGGAATTTAAAATATTTGAATTTACTAAATTGCAACTTATCCGGAAGGAAAAGACTGGTGAGACTGTGGGCCAACTCCTCCGGGAATGGTTAGGCCTCGTTTATTTTAAAAAAAATCTCATTTTATTTTATTTAATTATTATAATTTTTTTTAACTTTTAATATAAAACAAAATAAAATAATCAATTTTTTTAAATTTTAAAATAAAAATAATATTAAAAAATATATTTTAATAATATTTTATTTAATTTTTTAATTTCAATTTCAATTCATTTTATTTGATCCTATCTACGAAAACAAAGAGTACAATCGACAAAAGTACCAGCTTTGATTTAATTTTCGATGTCATTTAAGTGGGTTGGCACGCAGCATCTATGCCAAAAAAAGTCAATTCAATAATTTACATCCAAAAAGTTCTCGTCATTTTTTTTTTTTTAAATCAAATGATATCATTATATAAATTTGTTTTTTAAAAATCTCAGATTTATGCTTTTACGATTGTACCACTACAAATAAAAAACAATGAAGATTATTCAGTTTGATATCTAATTTATGGAAAAATAATTTTAATTTCCCAACAATTTTCTTATAAATAATCCACAAATCTCATCTATTTAATTAATCAAAACAATAATTTTAATTTCAAAACTATTGATTTGATCCTGTGATGCGAGATGATCATCATGATCAAGATAGGTTCTGGGGTCACTTACAATATCTGCATCGAGTCATGCTACGCCGCGGCAATGACTATTGGACGTGCTGTCGAGTATAAATTTATTTTTTTATTTTTTAAATATTTTTTATAAATAAAAAATATATATTAATACATTAAAAATTATTTCTTTAATTATTAAATAAATAATTAAAATATATAAATAATTAAAATCAAGAGATAAAATGAGGTGACTATCATTTTCCTATCTGCGTTATAGCAGTACTGATTCTGAATTTGTGTGGGAAATCGTAAGTCTTTTGGAAGTTAAGAAAATTATAAAAAAAAAAAAAAAAAAAAAAAAAAAAGGTACTCTTTTGGTATCTCATTAATTGGCTCATAGAAAGACAATGGAAAACGATAGCAGCCTATCAATATCGTTTGTCTCATTAAGTGTGTAATTTAAATTTAAATCTTATAAATTTAAGATTATTATTTATTATTTTATTATTATTATTCATTATTAATAAAAATTCAATCATTACTTTTTTATCAAATCAATCCAAGGCCAATGATCGCTATCTACTCTGTATATAGTCTTCGAATCATTCCTAAAGAGCATATGCGTTTTTTTAACCTGTGGCTGTGGGTCGATTCAAAGGAATAGCTAATAATTAAGGTCTCGTTTGGTTTTAAAAAATATTTTATTTTATTTAATTATTATAATTTTTTTAATTTTTAATATAAAATAAAATAAATAATTTAATTTTTTAAAATTTTAAAATAAAAATAATATTAAAAAATATATTCTACAAATAATTTATTTAACTTTTAACCTCGACTAAAAACAAACGAGCCCCCAGGCTATTGCATACTGATAAAGAAAGGACACCATCCCATGCATCCCATTCTTGCAACAAGTGTGATACTGTGAAGCCACCACTTTCAACCTCCTACGCCTTTGCTAGGCCTCCTCAATCTACCACGCTGATCACTCTGATCAGTACTGGATCAACCATGCTGGCCTCCAAAGACGGCTTCCACCAAACCATTCTAAACGATTCAGATCAGCAGTACTCACAATCACCAGACTCCCAACCCATCACGGCTATGGTCCATGGAGTCGACTCCCGGCTCGAAAATGTGCTATCGGATCCTCAGTTGCCGCGATTCAAGCGCCTCCGAACTGCGACGTGGATTGAGCTCAAGATCCTCTTCCGCCTCGCCGCACCTGCCGTCTTCGTCTACATGATCAACAATTTCATGTCGCTCTCCACACGAGTCTTCGCTGGCCACCTCGGTAATCTTGAGCTCGCCGCTGCCTCTCTTGGCAACAGTGGCATCCAACTCTTCGCCTACGGCCTCATGGTATGTACAATGTTCTCTAGCGAACATGTACGTATTTTCGTGAACATGTTGATTTGGGTGATTTAATTACTTGCCTTTCTTACGTAGACGTGGATTTGCTTTGGCTGTATATATATAGTTAGGCATGGGAAGCGCAGTGGAGACTCTCTGCG
Source organism: Juglans microcarpa x Juglans regia (assembly GCF_004785595.1). Lineage (NCBI taxonomy): Eukaryota > Viridiplantae > Streptophyta > Magnoliopsida > Fagales > Juglandaceae > Juglans > Juglans microcarpa x Juglans regia. Next base: position 6,938,979 of record NC_054603.1, on the reverse strand, counting down.
GCCAGGCCTTCGGAGCCCACAAGTATGAGATGCTAGGCATATATTTGCAAAGATCGATGGTCGTCCTGACTCTTACTGGGATCCCAATAACTTTAATCTATGTTTTATCGAAGCCCATCTTGCTCTTACTCGGAGAACCAATAACCGTGGCGTCCTCAGCTGCAGTTTTCGTCTACGGTCTGATCCCACAAATATTCGCTTACGCAGTGAACTTCCCCATGCAAAAATTCCTGCAATCCCAGAGCATCGTAGCCCCGAGTGCGTACATAACTGCGGCTACGCTCATGGTGCACCTGTTGCTAAGCTGGCTCGCGGTGTACGAATTTGGGATGGGATTGATTGGCGCATCCTTGGTGCTGAGCTTGTCGTGGTGGATCATGGCGATCGCTCAGTTCGTGTACATCTTGGTTAGCGGTGAGTGCAAGCAGACCTGGACGGGGCTTAGTTTGCAGGCATTTACTGGACTCTGGGAGTTTCTAAAATTGTCGAGCGCATCGGCGGTGATGTTGTGCTTGGAGACTTGGTACTTTCAGATATTGGTGTTGATTGCTGGGTTACTCGAAAACCCTGAGCTTGCTTTGGATTCTCTTGCCGTATGGTAAGAAAACTCGCCACTTTATAATTAGTAGAGCCGGAAGAGTAGCACTCTAGATACATGTTTCCGGTGACTAACTCTGGCATATATCTTTCTTTTTTTTTTTTTTTTAAAGAATTTTGGTGTTGACAATTTGGTACACTTTTTTTTTTTTTTTTTTTTTTTTAAAAAAGAAGAAATTTTTAACGTGCATTTTATATTTACTTATTTTTTAAAAAAAAAATGTACAAAATTTTTCTATAACTGTAATAATTTCTCATTTTAGATTATTATATTTTATGAGTCTCATTTTTTCTGAAAAAAACTGCACGTGAGTTGCATACTTTTAAGTCTATACAAATTATTTTTTAAGTTAAAATCGATTGGTAATCTTAACAACTCTTTCAATATCATTCAAGCTGTACGTTTAGACTCAAAAGTGAAATTTCAGTATAAAATGAATCTTAAATCATTATAAAAAAACTGTTTATTTGTGATCAATTAATTCCAACAAAATAATAATTTACAACTAAATGAGTCTGTTTTGATCACAAATAATTTTTTTGTCGCAATTAAATAGTCACAAAAATTTATTTTTCTTGTAGTGAATCTCATGATATTATAATTATAATTGTTATAATTTGTTGTTGATACTGTTTAAAATAACTATATATATATTTATTCAAACGATAATAATAAATGTTATCAATTTTCTTTATAAAAATAAAAAACTCAAAAATACAAATCGACAGGGTGAAATTATGAGGTCCTCAAACCTTGGCGTTATATAAAAGGAGTTTTTTTATGAATCACACATTTTATATTTATAATGGTTTTATAGAGTGTTGGATTTTTTTTTATAGAGTATTAAATATTTTTTTTTTAAGTATGAAGTGTGAGATTATGAATAATTAATAATAAAAAGAATTTTTCATATAAAAAATTCCTCATTTATCGCATTTAAGGATAAAAGTTGCAAATTGGCCGGGCAAAAGACGAAGACTTTCGAATCTGGAGGAAGGATCGATTAGGATATATAGAAAAGTAGCTTTCACTTTATCTTTATTTAAAGTCTCTCATGATTTACGTACGAATGTTGGCAGGCCGCGGCCATTCCACGTGTATAGAAATTTATTCAACAATTCTAATTGTTTTTTACAAGTTTTTTGTGAGTACATTATTTAACATTTTTTTATGAAAAAATTTATTTATTATTATTTTTATTTTATTTTATTTTATAATGTGATATTAAATGATTAAAAATTATTTATTACATTTTAAGATAATGAATAACATTTTATTACATTGGAATAATGAATAACATTATATATATTTGCTTGATGTCCCCCCACTTGATCTGCATGGCGCGACTGGAGTGATAATAATAAATGTTCATGATCGATGATACTGTGCAGCATGGCTATTAGTGGGTTGTTGTTCATGGTTTCAGTAGGGTTTAATGCAGCTGCAAGGTCAGTCATAATTACTGGAACTCTAATGCTATTATATATTATTGTCATCTTTTCTATATATATATATATATATATATATATATAATTACTTTAAGAACCGAAGCTGATTAACTTGATCGAAAGGACATGCAGTGTGAGGGTGAGCAATGAGTTAGGGGCTGGACATCCCAAGTCAGCAGCATTCACAGTTTTAATCGTCAATTTGGTTTCTTTCATTATTGCTGTAATAGAAGCAGTCGTTGTGCTTGCTCTCCGGGATATCATAAGCTACGCCTTCACCGGCGGTGAAGCCGTCGCTAATGCTGTCTCGGACCTCTGTCCCTTCTTGGCATTCACTCTCATTCTCAATGGGGTTCAGCCAGTTCTTTCTGGTAATTATTATTTTAATTTTCTCTAGCACGTACGTACTGATCTAATTGAAGAGAGAAGATTTCTTTTTACTTGTTAATTTGGAAATATTGATAGTTATATATATAGCTAGCGCTGTTATAAACATTAATTAATGACTTCATGGGTATGAATTTCGAACCAGATCCAGATTGCTAGCTGCATGCAGATCTTTAGATTAGGCTGGGATATATATATTATTTCTTGTAGAGATCGAAAAAGACTAGCTAAAGTGCAAATGATCATGATCTGCATGCATGCAGGGGTGGCTGTGGGATGTGGATGGCAATCATTTGTGGCATATGTAAATGTTGGATGTTATTACGTGGTGGGGATACCTTTGGGTTGCCTTCTAGGCTTCAAGTTCGACCTTGGCGCTAAGGTAAATCTGGAGAGAATTCGGTTCCCTCCAATTTAAACATGAAAGAGATAACACATAAAATAAAACTCTATAGCATTTATTATTAATAATTATGTCCAAAATATTTATGTGACAGTAATAATTGTTGTAGAGACTACCATATATATTTTGTTAGAGTAGTGCTACATATACTTATAATTTTATTTACAAGACTTATTTTGTTAATTTTTTTGTTAATTTCAAATTTTGATATTTTCAACGTATCAATAACTGACACATGGAGAAGTAAGTTTTTTGTAAGTTTTTCTTAAGTATATTTAGCATTTTTTTTTTTTTATTCCACTTTGAAGTCTTTAAATTTGGATAAGAACTTGGGGAATCTTTTCTCATAAATCTTATACCACGGATATATACTGCTTTGATACACTTTAATATATATATATATATATATCAATTTAGATCATGTGAACAGCAAAGATAAACTTGCTCAAAATTGCATAACCATTAGGATTGATCAAAAGGAAAGCTAGCTAGCTAGTGATGTACTGAATTAAATTGCTCTCAACTTGTAAAGACCGCGCTAATCTTGGGTTGATGTGCGTACGTGCAGGGAATATGGTCGGGGATGATAGGAGGAACTATCATGCAGACCTTCATTCTACTATGGGTAACTTTTCGAACGGATTGGAATAAAGAGGTATATATATAATTAGCTAGCTAGCTCTTCATTTACTTTAAAATACAAGGCTACTTGATCATGATTATGATATATTTATGAAGAAAATACGTATAGTTGTTATAAGTATATAATTTACAGATCAAATAACATAAAAAAAGGATTTCTTTTTTACTTTTTTTTTTAAAAATTATAAAAAATCTCACAATAAATAACTTCTTGTAAATAAATAGGAAGACTTATTTATTAGTAAAAAGTAAAAGGAAAATGGAAAATTGTTAGCCATATATATATATGGTAAGTACGTACGTACAAAAAGAAGCTGCAATCAGAGGAATTCATGAAATTTCAGGTGGAGAGTGCTAGGAGGCGATTGAACAAATGGGAGGACATGAAGATCAAGGAGCCTCTGCTACAGAGCCAATAAACTTGCTGTCAAATTACATTTGACTGTATATATATTAGAATGCCGAGTGGGAGATAGACGCATATCATATATATAAAGGGTTCAACTAATTAAAGTCAATCTGATGGATTCAGTTGCCATGCTGGCCCAATATTATTGGACCACGTAAGGATTTTTGAGTTGTACCGTATGCTGCATGGACAGAATTGTGATGTTCTATTTTATTTTTATTTAAAATCGCCTTAGAGAGAATGTGTAGGGTTTGATGCTTTGATATCTTATGCATGGATTTATTCGATGTGCTCTTAAAACTTTATTTGGGCTATGAATCCTCCTTGTCTTGTCTTACCTCTGGACCATTTCTTCATATTGACTTTAATTATTAGCCATGAATCATAATTAACATGATCTTTTTGCATACATAACATATATAATATCTATAAGATGCATGGTTAACAAATAAAAGAATGCATGATTAAGACATGGTGCGAGAAAAATAACAAATGAGAATGACAACAGCATTTATTTTTGGTCCTACACGGAGAATGTCATGCATGATATTCGAGTTTGTGGTCTAAATGAGAGCCGTCCCCCGCTCTCACTAAGGTCGTTTGTCATGCTGCCTTCGGCCTGAAAAATGTGGTTTGATAATATTCAATTGCAAATACAAAGGGGTTGGGGGTGGGGGTTATGTTGGGGGGGGTTATAGGTCTCCTATTTTGAGTTTCTTCCCACAGAAAAAGTAAAATTTGAACTCAAGTATAGAAAATCATGGATTCTTTCTGTGGAATTCTCCTGATAGTTTCCCATATAATAGTCGGTGAACAACATGGATACAATATGGTGTGTAATTTTCTTTATTATCCTCCACATTTGATGGTATATAACTACACAAAGTCTATTACCAAAAAAACAAAAATAAAAAAATAAAAAAAATAAAAAGCCAAAAAGTAACTATAATCAGTGATGACCTTGTCCTGCGCAAGAGAACAAACGCAACTGCACATGATCAAGTTGTTTATGTGTTGCGGGTATTAGACTCTTGCACATGATCAAGATGAATCAGTGTGAAAAGTTGGGTAAATCCACATCAATCTACTTGCATGCTAATGCCATCAGATTCGTCCCTCTGATCTAAGTCATTTGCATCCTTTGAACTTGGGGGAGAAGTAAGGGATCTCATTATCTGTTTCCATGTCCTGATTATAACAATTCACAGAACCCCATCAGGTTTAATGTAAGAAAAAAATGGAAAGAAAAAGCAAGAATATGTATAATTTTTTTTTTTTTTTTGGCACCGGGTGTCCAAGAACAGCATCCCGACTAATCCTGAGGGTGCACAGGCCCCCGGTAAGGAATTTTCCACAAGTGCACCTCAGGTAATTCAAGGGAAAAATCTCTCAGTCCGATGGCCCTTAGAGATTGTTTGCACCCAAAGAAATTTGAACCTTAGACCTGAGAGGAGCATACCCTCAAGCCCAAGGCCTTTACCACTTACGCCATCCCCTAGGGGTTAGAATATGTATAATAAAGCTAAAAATTTCAAATGAAAAGAAAAGAATACAACATTGCCACGATATCCAATTGAAATTATAGTTTGATGAGAGAGATTTTTGTAGGGTAGGATCATCTGACAAACCTACTACTACCAGCCGAGCATGAAGATGATAAGTGAGCAATTAACTTTTTTTGAGAAGTGGGTGAGCATGACATATATGACTTCTAATTGAGCTACACTCCTATATCCATTTTGCCCTATATGATGCCCAATGACCAATGAGTTTCTGTCATTCTCCAATGAAAGAACTCAGAAGTTTAAACACTGTAGGTGGACTTTATATGTACGATTTTTTTAAATCATAGATTTGTTAACTGGAAATTAATAGTATCAGAACTGTACATGTCGAGAGCCTCTGCCTTTCTCTTGATTTCGTTTGACCATAATATCGGATCAGCATTTTTAGGCAAAGAATTCTGCAGTTGGATCTTCTCATCTAGCCATTGCTCTGCTTTATTGCATTCACCAATGATCTGTAAAGAAAGGGACCAAAATGATGTATCTAGGCTATTTACCAAGAATGTCTGCACCACCGACCAATTGATGCACAAGAATCATACCAGATCTCTCTCCCCAGCTGGAAGTACAAGCATCCGGTATTCTGTGATACAATCTAATAGACCCTTACTAGCTTGGGCCCGTGCCTCTTCCTCCTTATATCGGTTCTCAATGGGATCAAGCAGCTATTACAAATTAAAACCCTGTTAGATGCATCATTTAAGTAATAATTCATTAAAAAATGACAAACTGTTCTTCACCTTTGCAAGGTACTCCAGTTTTTCAGTATAAACATCTACAGATTCATCAGCTCCATCCTCATAAAGCCACTCTTCTATCTGTTCAAGATTACTGGAGATCCTTTCCCTCTCTAACTCGGTGTAGAATCCTAGATATTTATATAATATCTATCACATAGTAGTGTTATGCAAGCATCCAGAACATTGAAATTGAATAAAACAGTATGAAGACTTGGAGTATTTTAAGTACAATTCACACATGAAATTCTAAGCTTCGTTTGGAAGCTAAACTCCTCTCAACTTATCTCAACTCATCATTACAACTTTTTCAAATTTTAACACAAAATATAATAAACAATTCAACTTTTTTAAATTTCAAAATAATAATAATATTAAAAAATAATATTCTAATAATATTTTATCATCTTAACTCAACTCAACTCAACTCAGTTTAACATCCAAACGTAGCCTACACATTGGCAAAATGGACTTGACAAATGAAATACCATGACCTCATGACAAATGAAGGAATTGTTACCTATAAAAAAAAGAAAAGAAAAAAAAAAGAAAAGAATGAGAGAATTGTAGATATGAGAACCCTGTCACTAGCATCCTAGTTGTAAATTCTAGTTGTTTAGCAGCTTTTATTTTCACAAGAAGAAAGAGGCTCTATACCAAAGCAAGATCTTAATTAGTGTCTATCATCATACTCAATGTATTTAATAAAAGGATACAAGAAAATGTTGAAAAAAAGGAATGTGATGCATCACACCCCTCCAATAAATAATGGCATCAAAAGTTTAAAAGAATGAATAGTGATAGTCATAAGACTTCGACACACATGGGGGTGTCTGGTTTGCACATACCAATGATTCAGATCCAGATATTCAATCATTAGTTAAATACATGAGGTATATCCTCAGCTAACTATACGAGGGAAAGTCATAACTAAGACTTTTTCATTTCAAATCCAATACAAACTAGAAGAAATTCATTGGATACACTGAAAGTAAGGGAACTTAATTTCCATCAAAATCATACTAGGATAAAATTATATATTCAAATGTAGCCAAGAAAAGGTAAGCATATATTTCAAGTGAAAAATGGTAATAAGAAACCACATGGGTAAAGCAGTAAGGTTTAGGCTTAAAACGTTGCTAAGTCCCGACATTAGAAGCAAGGCTTAAGGGAACAAGCCCAGGAATTTCTCCAACCATTCCCTCCAAGTAGAGCCTCTCTAAAGGTCAATGTCACAACAGCCTTTGATCCCCTCATCTAATCAAGGAATGATCAAGTGTTACCATAACAGAGAGTCAGTTTCTGTTCCTCTACATACGTGCAAAAGATTTATAGCCATATTCTACAAAGGCTTTGCCAAGGTGTAGTAGGTTTGCTCAAATTCAGATTCCCCTAGTCTCAGAAGCGGTCTTTAGATTTGGGAGGATAGCTAAGACACTGATTTGGGATTTTGTATTATACCTTATCGCGCATCTCATAGACATAAGACTCCAATGCATTTTTCTTATCTTTGGTATGCTCCATCTTTAAGTCTTGTTGCAGCAGCTGAAGTTCTTTCTTTTGAGCTTCTAAGAGCTCAGCATCTGCCATTCCACCATAGACATGCTCACTAACAGGAATATCAAGCCTTTTGACAACCTTGCTTTTCCTCATCCCATCATCCTACTCAAGGAAATGAATTTAAAGCCTTAACTCCCAACTCATAACAAAGAATGTCCTCAGTTGAACACAACATAAGATGTACATAAGATTAAGGCTCTCAAAGGTGAGAATAACTACAAATGAAAAAAACATATGTTTCTCACTTTCCCAGAGAATGCGGAAGGCAGTAAATTGTTAATGGCAACACAGTCTAGAGGTAAAAATCACAAAAAATGGTTAGCCGATTGAACTTACGGCAGACATGGATGAAGGTTTCAAATGTTTAAGGTTACTATCTTCGGCACTATTTGGGACAGAAGCAAACCCACGATTGGATTCTGCCTCCATCTTATCTGAAGTCAAGTGAGCATCACTCCTTGCATGGGGATCAACAATATCATCCTCCAATAGCTGCTGATACAGTAGAAAAGGATTATGATAACTTATCATTACATTTTAAAAAATATCTTAGGCCCAATATGCCGAGTGTATTGACTGATAAAATTATATACTTACCGAGGCTGATACTACAGTAACAATTCCATGAATGTTTAGCTGCAGTCTAACTTTAACTTTTGTTGCTTCCATGTGAGAAGCTTGGAAAGGGCCAACCTAGATAAATGAAAAATCATTAATCCAGTGTAAATAAACCAAGGAACAAAATTAAACAGTGACTGCAGATGGCTTCAGACAAATACATTGATTACTTCCTGAACGACTGGAAGATAAATACCTTCACGGTAAAAAGAAAGAATAATTACAGATTAAGAAACGCAAACGGATAGTTGAATAAGGCCAATGATAGTTGGTTTGATCAGTCTGAGAAGGAAGTGACCATGGCGGATTTTGATGATCTTCATGATGGGTTGTTGAAATCCAGAAGCTCCTTGAAAATTATAGATGAAGCATTGGAGTATGAATTATGTAGAGATGTTGATGGAGTAGTGGAGGAGGGGGAAGTAATGGCTGATTTGGAGAAGATGCATGGCAATTCTGTGTACGAGAAGGAAGACGAGGATGAACTGGAAGAACTGGCTGCAAAATGTTATGAGTCGGACACTGATATTTCTATCCCGATTAAAAATCTTCGCGGTGTGAAAAAAAAAGACAGCTACTGTAGTCCTTGAGAGGATTACTCGTTCTAATAAACATTATTAATTGATGAATATTCTTATTTGGAATCTTAGGGGTATTTGTTTGTCGAAGGCTAGGTTGCGGTGTATTTTGAATAAGCATAAGCCATCGGTGGTGGCTTTATTAGAACTTTTTCTTTCCGTTAATAAATGCAAGCGTTGGGCTAGGTGGTTGAAGGTTCCAAATTTCTGTCATAACATTGATGCTGGAGGTGAGGTATGGCTGTTTTGGGCTGACGGGATGGATCTTGAATTGATGTCGTTGATGGATCAGGCTCTTTCTGGCTGGTTTTCTTGTGGAGATTCTCATGTTCTCGCTGCATTTGTATATGCTAGTTGTTTCCAACAGCAGTGTCATTCACTTTGGAGATATCTTTGTGATCTTTTAGTGCAGGATTCTCCTTGGTTTCTTGGAGGAGATTTCAATATTTTTCGGGATGTCAATGAAAGATTGGTGGAAGCTTTCGGTCTTCTCGTGCAACTAGGGAGTTCAATAATTGTATTCAAGCATGCGATTTGGTGGACATTCCTTCGTCAGGTCAGCGGTTTTCCTGGTGCAATGGGAGGCTAGGGGGTGGTAGGATTTGGGCGCGGCTTGATAGAGTGTTAGTCAACACTAAGTTTTTAAGTTCGTTTGCAGAGAAGAGGATGGAATATTTATCTAGAACTTCGTCGGATCATTGTCCGATAAGTATTGAACTCATTCGTGAGAGACAAAGGGGCCCTCAGATTCCAGCTCATGTGGTGTACTCATTCAAATTTTTTGGATGTGGTATGTGATTGTTGGGAGCAGGAAGTTGCTGGCTGTGCCATCGTGCGGATGAGTTTGAAGCTTAAAAAATTAAAACAGGTGTTAAGGAAGTGGAATGTGGAGGTTTTTGGAAAGGTTGAGCTGGAGATGAAAGCTATTGAAGAGGATCTGATTACTCTAGAACATAATGTGACTGATAATTTCTTCTAGATGCGGAGGCTGAGTTATTGTTATGTAAGCCAAAACATCTTGATTTATTACATCGCCAAGAAATTATGGGATGTCAAAAATCTAGGATTAAATGGCTTGCGGAAGGTGATTCAAATACGGTGTTCTTTCATGCGTCATTAAAGTGCAAGAGGAAAAATAGAATTATTGATCACATGCGTCTGGAAGATGGCTGAACCCTTATCACAGCAGACGAAGTACATAGTGGTGTGGTGAATTATTTCCGTGAGATGCTTTCGACGTACATGGTTACGGAAGATGCAGAAGTTATGAATTTATTAGCTCCCTCCATTTCAGATGAGGATAATTCTTATTTGTGCAAGAGTCCGGTGATGGAGGAAGTTAAGGAGGCTCTTTGGTCAATCCCTCAAGACAGTAACCTAGGACTTAATGGTTTCTCGGAAAGTTTTTTTCAGCATGTTTGGGATATTATTAAAGATGATTTGTTGAACATGGCTATTGAGTTCTTTGATGGAATGCCGCTATCTACTTTCTTTGGTGCTACAAATATTGTGTTGATTCCAAAAGTTGATGCTCCTGAGAGTTTTGCGCAATTCCGGCCCATAAGTTTGTGTTCTGTGATGTATAAGGTGATGACTAAAATAATGGTTAGTAAGCTGGCGCTGATAATGGGGAAATTGATTTCCCAAGAGCAATCGCCTTTTTGTAAAGGGCATAACATCTTCAATAACATTGCCATTGCACAGGAATGGTATAGGGTATCAATAGGCAAGTTCTCTAGGGGGGGCGGGGGGAAATATCATGATCAAGATTGACATGGCTAAAACTTATGATCAGGTTAATTGGAAATTATTATTAGAAGTGATGAGGCATTTGGGGTTTTCGGCAAAATGGAAGGATCTTATTTTTAATTGCATCTCTTCACCTATGTGTTCTATAATGCTAAATGGGAGGGTTAAAGGTTTTTTCAAGCCTTCTCGGGATCTTTGACATGGCGATCCCTTATCGCCATACCTTTTTATTTTATCTGAAGAGCTACTTTCTCGTATGATTCGAGATGAGTTTAATAAAGGTGTTAAGCCATTCCACCATGGAGGGGCAATGATCAGTCACTTGTTTTATGCAGATGACCTTCTTCTTTTTGCTAATGGTGGAAAAATATCAATTCGACAGATCATGAAAACGATGCACTCTTATGAAGCTATATCAGGTCAGCTTGTAAGTCCTACCAAATCATCTATTTTCTTTTCTAATAATTTTCCTCTTGTTAGGAAGGGTGAGGTGCTTCGGATTACAGGTTTTGTGGAGGGGAAGTGGCCTTGTAATTATCTTGGAGTTCCATTACATGTGAGCCAACTCACAACTCGATTATTTGAGCCTTTGCTTATTAAAGTGCAGAAAAAACTTGCGGGATGGAAGAGTAAAACTTTGTCCTTCGGAGGAAAAATAATTCTTATCAAACATGTTCTAAGCAGCATGCCTATTCATATTTTATCGGTGCTAAATATTCCGAAGGGGGTCTATAAAGCTTTGATTTCCATTTTCTCTAATTTTCTTTGGGGTAGTGGGGAGGAATCAAAGAAAATAAAATGGGTGGCTTGGAGTCGAATTTGTTTGCCGGTGGAAGAGGGTGGTTTGGGCATTAGAGATCTCTCCGAAGTTCAATCCTCTTTATTTATCAAATTTGCTTGGAAATTATTGGTTGGAAACTCTTTATGGGCTGAATTTTTTAGAAAAAAATATGCTCATCCGGCGTCGGTCTTGGGCAACCCGTGGGGTACTAGATTCTGGAAAGGTATCATGTATGTGCTTCCTTTGTTGATTAGTAATTCCAAATATATGGTTCGTTGTGAGGAGCTAAATTTTTGGTATGATAATTGGTTGGGAGATGGATCTTTGGCAGATTCTATAAAGGTGAGGGGTGATCCTACTTTGAAATTGAATGCGGTTCTTGGAAATTATTTTTGGGATGAGCGCAGGCTTTGTGATTTGGTACCAATGGAAATTGTTACAAAAATTATTTCGTCTCAAGTAAGGCTGAGAGCTGGATGAGATATCCTTATCTGGGTGCCAAAGTCTAATGGTAAATTTAGCACTAAGTCGGCATGGGAAATTATCTGAAGGAGAGGCAATATACGTTCTTGGAGGAAATGGCTGTGGCAAAAACATGTTCCTAAAAAGATGTCCTTTGTTTGTTGGAGAGCCCGGAAGGAAGCATTACCTGTGGATGCATTGATTCAAAAAATTGGTATTCCAATAGTTTCCAAATGTAATTGTTGTCTCTCCTCAGCTTGAAACTATTGATCATGTGTTGTGTGAAGGAGTGATGGCGCGTAAAGTGTGGGATTATTTTGCTGCTGTTTTTGCTATTAGACTTCCTCAATTACGTACTTGGCAGGGTGTGGTAAACGTCTGGTGGCTTGGGGCATCAAAATCATCTCAAGCTGGGTTGTGTAGAGGCATCTTTCCCATTTTAATTACTTGGGCAATTTGGCAGTCAAGGTGTGCGGCACGTATGGAGGATGAGGCTATGAATTTGGGAGCTGTGGTTCGGATGGTCAAATATTTTTTGCTGGATATCTCTTCACAGTTCCGGTGTTTTCCAAGTTTGTCTTCTAGAGATGAAAGCCTTCTACAGGAGTTGAACTGCCCTATTATTCCTCTTACCGTAAAGCCTCCTAAAGTAATAGCGTGGTCTCGGCCAAGGAGTTGATGGTTTAAACTTAATGTTGATGGTGGTTCGAACGGAAATCCAGGACCTTCTGGCAGTGGCGGTATCATACGAAACATTCGTGGTCGTGCTTTGGCGGGATTTGCGCATTCCTACGGTGTCTCGACTAATTCAGTTGCTGAGGGACGTGCTTTATTGGATGGGCTTAGAATGGCGCAGCAGCTTGATATTAGAAACTTGGTAGTTGAGTCGGACTCAAAAGTAGTGGTGGGATAGATCACATCTAGTTCTTGTAATCTCTGGTATATGTGGGATTTTTGGGAAGAAATCCAATCTCTTTTCCGACTGCTAAATTGCCGCATTTATCACATTTATAGATAAGTTAATATGGAAGCTGATTTTTTAGCAAAGGAAGGTGCTAATAGTAACATCATGGAGTTTGTTGGAAATGACATTGGTATTGGACAGTTGCGGGGTCTTTGGAGGACGGAATTTTGGGAATTGCCTTATTTATGTAGATAAGTCCTAGTGTCTTGCTTGCTGTATATGGTTATTCCTCCGCCTCAGTGAGGGTTTTTTAATAAAAGTTCTATTTAAAAAAAAAGAAACGCAAACGGAGACAAATTTAACCTCATGCTGCCACAGCATTGTCATTTTAAATATGCATTAAAGAGAGGGGAAAATCAGAAGTGTTGCACCATGTCATCTCCAAACTAATGAATATGTTGCAACGATTAAATATCAACTTTTAGTCATCATTAACTATTACCCAAAGGTATCTGTCTTCATGTATGCTGAATCTGTAAACACGATAAATGAAAGCCAGTAACAGCAATTCTGTAACATGGGCATGAGAAAGTATATTTCTTCTTTTTTCGATCGGTAGGCATGAGAGAGTATATAAATATCGGCTAGCATCATGTGATCAAGGGCCCATGGCTACTTTAAATGGCCAATATTATGCCTTTTTTTTGCACTGAAGATATCTATGGCTATGCATCAAGACAAACCAACCAAGCTGACTGAACTCTTAAGGGCCCATTTAGGGGAGGTTTGGAGACCAAAATCATCTTAACTCATATCATCTAATCATTACAACTTTCCCAAATTTCTAAACAAAATACAATAAACAATTCACTTTTTTCAAATCCCAAAACAAAATAATATCAAAAAATAATATTCTAACTATATTGTATTCAACTTTCATTTTCATCTCAACTCATCTCATCTCATCTCAACTCACTATCCAAACCTCCCCAGGCTTGTTTGGAAAAAGTTTTCATCCTAAAATTCTCGTTTCGTCTCATCCCATCTCCTTCCCAAATATCACTCAAATATAAATACTTCCAAACTAATCATTACAACTTTCCCAAACTTTCAAATAAAAAATAAAAAACAATTCAACTTTTTTAAATCAACAAGCTTGGAGAGTGAAATGAAATGAGAATTTTATAAATAGTAGTAAGATAATTTGTGAATAGTAGTGAAATAGTTTGAGTTAATGTTTTATGGAGTTTTGGGAAAGGAGAGAGAAAAAATTAAATAAAAAATATTATAAAGTTAATATATTATTAGAATATAATTTTTTAAAATTATTTTTGTTTGGAGATTTGAAAAATTTGAATTGTTTTTTATTTTTTGTTTGAAAGTTTGAAAAAGTTGTAATGATTAGTTTGAAAGTATTTGTGTTTGAGCATTGTTTAGGATGAAGATGTGATGCGTTGAGATAAGATAAGATGAGAATTTTGGGATGTAAACTTTTTCCAAACATGTAGTTTCTTGTGATGTTTCAGTATATCTGTGAATAGTAGTGAAATGGTTTGAGTTAAGATGTTTTATTGGGTTTTGAAAAGGGAGAGAAAAAAAAATAGAATAAAAATATTATTTATAAAGTTAAAAAATTGTTTGAATATAATTTTTATTTTGAAATTTGAAAAAGTAGTATTGTTTTTTGTATTTTGTTTAGGAGTTTGGAAAATTCGTAATGATTAGATAAAAACGTTAAAGATTTGAAATTGAAAAGTGTTGTGTTTGAGTGATGTTTGGGAAGGAAATTTCTTAGAATGTCTGAGAATACTTGATAATAGTTATGTTGCCAAACAGACCCTTATTTTTCAAGGGAGCCATGCAACAGTAAGTACTAGTTTCAACTAAGATCGATTCAACCAAGTCTTCTATCCTCAGTGCTTGAGGTAAGCCACAACAAACCATTTTCACCATCCAATCTAAGGCCACGACCACCCCTAAGTTACAGATTAGAATGTCGCTAACAGGCATTTCACGAGCATAAAAGATTGTAACTATCAGAATGCTAATAATCTAACCATTCCTCTCTTCTATTCTTAAGAGTGCTAAATAAAATGTGAGCAACAAAATGCCACAGAAACAAGTTTGTCTTATAGTGAAAACGGAGAGAGGAGAGGGGACAATCTGAAGGAAAATTGCTTTAAGATCATAATAAGGAGTGCTTTACATTACAATTGTTAAATACCCAAATGGAGCTACTGTAAATTTGTTACGTTGTGTAAACCAGTAGCATGGATGATTTCGATTAAATATATTATCTACAGACCTCAAAATTTGCATTTATGTATGGAAAAGGCATATTCAAGAGGAAGTCATACCTTAAAACTGCTTATTTTAGATGATACCCCAGTAGGTAATTCGCTTAGATCAGCATAGTAGGCTTCCAAATGGAAAATATGAGTTCTACGCAAACTAAAAATCTTCACACTTGGAAATGGATGGTGTTTGTGCAAAAGTGCGCCATTTGAAAGTGTGCAAACTGGACCTTTATCTGATGAGAATCCTATGGAGAAAGGAAATGCGTCTTGAACCTGTGAATGACAGCAAGAGTTTTTTGATAAGGAATGAATGAAGACATCTGTGAACATCATAATAACAATAAGAACTTCACACAAAAGTACAGCAGGCATCTCTAATATTCTGGTGGTGTTTTGAAGAGAATTTGAAACTTATGATCATCCATGCTTATTTCAGAAATGACTAATTTATATCATGTTTTTAATGGTCAGAAAAAAATAGAATTGAAAAAAAGAATACAGAGGATGCCATTAGGAGCTAGTTTGAGTTAGTTCTCTATCAATGTCTCCAGCCTCAAGACCCAACTTTGATAGTCCAACTCTTAGTAATGACAATTAAAGAAGCTTATGCCCCTTCTCACGAAAAGAATAGAAATAGGTAGGATTATGCATAAAAATAAAAAAAATTGTCCTGGAGAGATTAGAACAACATTATTTGCAGAATGGCCAACAATTGATATGTGGTAGTCCTAACTTCAAAGAAACATCTTTCCATATTAACCAGAAAAGATATGAAAACAAAGAATATAAGCACGCAAATGTCTGAAAACATAGTGAACATGCAAAAAAAAAAAACATGAAGGTAGAAATCGTTGTATCTCGCTCCAAAAGATATCATCTTCATAGAAACACTGCAAACTATGAACTGCTGGATAGAAACAGGACGAACCTCGTATTCTCTTACATGGAATATCGGGCTAAGCATTGCGCACTGAAGAGCACAACCACGTGCCACACACTCACTCGCATTCACCGTCCGACTTGGTTCTCTCTTGAATAGAGAAGTTAACCTTCTACTAATAGCTGGTATCCGAGATCCTGAGCCAACAAGCTCTACTGAGTGCAGTTTCTCCACAGTCAAACCAGAGTCAGCCAAAGCCTTACGACAAGGGACGCTAATTCTCTCTTGCAAGTCTAATGACAATTTCTCAAAATCCTCCCTTCTAATAAAACCCGTAACATCTTTCTCATCCATCAAGCACTCTATATTTAATGGTGCCTCTGCATTCGCACTCAGCACCTTCTTTAGTTTTTCACAAGACGCCCTCAACCTAATAGATGCTTTGGCATTTGAATAGACATTGATATCATACTGCTCTTTGAACTGTGCAGCAAAATAACTGAACAGAACCTCATCAAAATCCCTGCCTCCCAAGTTCTTGTCAAAAGCATGGGAAATTATCCTCATTTGTCCACTCTCAAATGATGCAATACAAACCTGTGTGTCACAATGACCAATGTCCACAAACACAACATAAGTTGGGCCCGCATCAGAGAAATCAGTCTTGTAAATACCATAACCAAGTGCTGTAGCAGTACAGTCATGCATCAATCTCAGCGGCTTCAGTCCAGCAATTGCTGCGGCATCCAAAAAAGCACGTCTCTGCAAATCCGTGAAGTAAGAGGGAATCCCAATCACACAGTTCGAAATGGGCATTTCAAGATTCGTCTCAGTTATGCGCTTCAAATGAGAAAACAGCATTCCCAGAATATGTTCCGGAGTGAACTTTTGTATCTCGCCCAAGTATTCCAAACTAATTAAGATGCCCCCATCTGGACCTTCTAAAGATTCAAAAGGAAACAACTTAAGGTCGTTCTGAACATCCGGTTCCTTAAATTTCCTACCAATTAACCTCTTCACTTGAGAAATAGTTGATTTGGGGTTCATTGTCGCACAAGCGGCTCCAGCCAAACCCATGAACCGCTGCTTCACGCCAAATGACACCACTGCTGGTGTTTCACGCTTTGATTCATCGTTCAGCACAACATCAATCCCACGTTGCTTCGCAACTGCAATAACACAGTTCTCATTTCCAATATCAAATCCCACCACACTCATTTCTACTAGACCAGAACCAAAACCTTCGAAATTTAGATCACTAAAGTCCCACCCGGAATTGGGAACAAGAGCACCGCATTACACCCATCCTCTCAGAGATATCCATTCAACAAACCCCGTCAAACCAACCTTGAATTTTGAGATTAACCGAACCTAAATTATGAGCGTTGACGAATAACTTCCTAAAGCAACTCAATTAACTGGACTTCTTCATAAAATTCTCGACGAAGTGTAAAATTCCCCGACAAAACTAAAGATTATTAAAAATTCAGGGGCACCTAAAAGAAATCAACCAGTACGATTATTAAATTTTCAACGCAAACGCATATAGTTGAAAAAAGAAGCTGAAGATCTCCGTGGTTGCCGAGAAACTTGGAGGAACAAACCCAAAGTGCCGAACAAAGCACGAAATCAGCGATGATAGTTAGCTTGGGACCAAATTCAAAGGGTTCTAAGCTGTGGGCCGAATGTAATTTCTAACGAGCCACTCCTGAATTTTGGGCCAGGCCCAAAATTCAGGTACATTAGATCATATATAAAGAAGCTATTAAACAGAAATTTCTTGATTTAACGGAACTAAGTAATTTGAATTATTTTCTGTTTTCTTTCCGTTAAATCCATCTGGCCATCAGACTTCACTTGTCTCATTTGGTTGCTGTAAAGAGAATATTTATGAGAAAGGAAAATAACGCTTTTAGCACCAAGTGCCTCTTCGTATTCATCGCTTTCGCTTCGTCTTTCACATAAGAGTTCCCAAAAATAGCAGGGCAGAATGTGTTCAAAGAGAGAAAGGAAGCTACAGCCATAAAATTCAACAGAAAGTGCATGGAGGATGGTTTCACCATTCCAGAAATCCACCTTCTTTCTATTGGCTCCAAGAGATCTAGACCTTTTTGGTGGAACAAAGAAACCTGCAGATATACTTAGGTGCTTGGAGAATGGTTTCAGTACCGTTCCACATATTTTCCTGATTTGGCTTAAATGTTGTTCTCTTTACTTTCCGAGTGAAATTGATTGTTTCATCATCTTTTTGTATGTGTTTTTTGTAGGGCTGAAAAACCGACCGGTCGGTTCGGTTTTGGGCCCAAACCGAGACCGACCGGTCGGTTTGTTAGAGCCTCAAAACCGGCCGAAACCGACCGAATGAGGGTGTGAAAACCGACCGGTTCGGTTACCGGCCGGTTCACGGTCGGTTTGTCGGGTTTGGGCCGGTTTGGGCCACTGTGTTTGGGCCGATTTTGGCACTGTTTGGGCCATTTTAAGACCCAATTCAACCTCTTTTTCAGCTCATTTTGTTATTCAAAATCATCTACTACAAAGACTTTTTTTTTTCCAAAATTTTTAAAATTAATTAATTAAATCAATTTCTTTTTAATTTTAATCATGCCATGCATATATTATTAGTAACTAATAACTATTAACTAATAACTACTACATATATACTACTTATATTTTATAGTCTTATTATCTTATATACTAAATTATTAATTACTAGATAAATAAAAAAAACTCCACTAGATGTTTAATACACATTACAAACAAAATTAAATTGTCTTAAGCAACAAATAACAATTGTTTTTGAATAAAACTCAAAAAATCTTCATTCTTCAGTCTGCAGTCTTCGACTCTTCAATCATCAATAGTTGTGATGTATGATGCTCCTAACTCTATAAGAAAACACCAAATAATCAAATTATCAATATTAATAAATTAGGATAATGAAAACAAATTAAATTAAATAATAAAAATAAATGAATATGGAATTGAATGAGAAAAAGTTAAAAACACATTACCAGATTCTACTACAAAGCTCTCAACATTATCCATGGAGTCTCGAATATCAATTGGCGTTGACGGATGTCGCAACCAATTCTGAGTACAAATAAGTGCCTCAACAGTTCTTGGAGCCAAGGAACTCCGAAAAGGATCAAGTACCCGACCTCCCGTACTAAATGCGGACTCTGATGCAACCGTGGAAACAGGCATGGCTAACACGTCTCGTGCAATTCTCGCAAGTATAGGATAGTTAGGCTCATTCACTTTCCACCAATTCAACAAATCAAAAGATTGACTGAATGCCTCACAACCATTTGATAAATACCGATCAATCTCTGTTTTGGTAGATGTAGATCCAGAGGCAGTCGATGCTTGCAACCACTCATAAAAAAGTTATGACTCAAGATTGTCTTCAACATCATCTGGAGGTGCAGATGACGGAGGGGAAACATGTTCTCTGCTACTCGAGGAAGAACCGAACGTAGCATTATACTCCTCATACATGTCTGATAATAATTGTCTCACCCTCGACAATAAATCTTCAGCCCAATTATGATCATAAATTTTTTTCAAGTGAAAAGTAAGAAGCCCCAACTTACTACGTGGATCAAGGAGAACTGCAATCAACAACAACAAATTCAGTCTATCCAATGAACCCCAATACTTATCAAATTTCATTCTCATGCTTATGGTCATGCTCATCAAACAAGTATTCTGACTCTCACACAGTCTAACCAACTCTTTTTGGAGCCTACAAATCTCCAAAAAACTTGTGTTTGCCGTGACATGTAAAGAACCAGAAAATCGACAAGTGGCATCATAAAACATTTTCAAAAATTTTACAAAAACCCGCACTGTCTCCCACTCGTCAGCTCTAGGAGGCCCAATGTTTCCATCCTTAAAGTAAGAAAGAAAATTGTAGTCCTCACTCTCCATTCGCCTAAAAGCCTTTTCAAATTTCTCAGCAGCCTCCAACATCATGTAAGTTGAATTCCATCGGGTTTGTACATCAAGGCACAACATTTTTTTACAATCAATTTTTTCCTTTTCTGCACATCTCTTAAACTTGTCTAATCTTGCAGGGGAGGAGCGCACATATCTAACAGCATTTCTAACCATTGTAATGGCATCATCACACTCCTTAAGACCCTCATTCACGACAAGATTTAGAATATGAGCACAACATCTCATGTGCATATACTTCCCTTCCAACATATTCTCCGTCAAAAAATGTCTCAAATATGCAATTGCAGTATCATTTGAGCTAGCATTATCAACAGTAACAGTAAATATCTTATCAATGCCCCAATGAAGGAGGCACGATTCAACATATTTTCCAATGGTATCCCCTCGATGATTAGGGATTAAACAAAAATTTATAATTTTCTTCTGTAATTTCCAATCACTATCAATGAAATGGGCAGTTAAACACATATAATTAAGATTTTGTACCGATGTCCACGTATCGGTAGTTAATGAAATCCTCATTCCCCCATCTTTAAATAACTTTTTAAGTTTGGCTTTTTCAGATGCAAATAGTTTCATACAATCTCTTGCAACCGTCACTCGACATGGTACTTTAAATCTAGGTTCAAGCAACCAAACCATCTTCTTAAATCCTTGCCCTTCAACAATTCTAAATGGTAATTCATCGAGAATTACCATCTCCGCAAGCTCCATCCTCACAGCCTCCTCACTATATTTATGAGTTACAAGATTTCTTAAAGAATTATCACTCTCTCCAAACCCCTCCGAGGATACCTCACCTGCCAATGTTGTTTGGTATTTATCTAAAGGCCCACGCTTATGAGGATTTTTGAGACATGAAGGTAGATGGTTTTGCATAGTTGAAGTTCCGTTCCTCTTCGAGTGGCAAGCGTATATCTTGCCACAATAATTGCACTTGGCCTTAGGATCATCTACGGAACAACCCTCAACTTTTGTAAAATGATCCCAAACAATTGACGGATCCTTCCCCTTCCGTTTCTTAGGAAGTGGACAATTACTACTATTAGGGGCACTTGAAGTCGAGAGTTTTGGTATTTGGGAGTTCGAATCAAGATCAATTGGACTTGACGAAAAATCCATCTAACATGTAAAAACAAGAAAGAACAAAAAATCACCCCAATTGTTAATTACACAGCAGCTAGTTTGCAACGTGGCAAACATCACAAATCTAAGATTCTAATCTACATTTTAGATCGCTCATAAATCTCACAAATTATTTTACTTTCAATAAACATCACAAATTATTTATAACATAAAATTCATAAATTTTACTTTCAATAAACATCACAAATTATTTATAACATAAACATTCATAAATTTTACTTTCAATAAACATCACAAATTATTTTTTTTCAACAAAATTACATCCAAATTCCAATCCGTGAATGGCAATGCACACTGCGAAAATCAATCAAAATTCTTCATCAAAATGATATTCACTATTTCAATCATCTCAAACAAAGCAAACACAATCCCTAACCCTAGATTGAAATACCAAATCAGAAAACAAAAACCCTAATCCAAAAATTGATCCTCGGATTCTAAATAAAAAAATAAAAAATACTTATAAATAAATAAGTATGAAAATCATACCTAAAATGCTAAAAACAACAATGGAGAGTCGGTTTGCCGGAGGAAGTCTCGCCGTGAGTGGCTGGAGTCGTGGACGGCGTCGTGGCGATGCGGCGTCACGGCTCGAATCGAACTCGCCGTGAGTGGCTGGCGTCGTTGAAATCGAAGGTCCGAAACGGCGTCGTTGCGAAACGCCGAAATCGTTAGCTGAGAGAGAGATAGAGAGAGAGAGAGAGAGAGAGAGAGAGAGAGAGAGAGGGAGGCGGAAAGAGAGTGAGAGTGAGTCTGTGAGAGTGAGTCTGGGACTGGGGGTTGGGGCCTTGGAGGCGAAGCCGCGAAGCCCGAAGGGACAAAATATGCCCTAGGGCTGAACGGCGCCGTTTCGGTTATTTTTTTTTTTTTCTAACTTTAAGAATTAAACGACGTCGTTTCACTTATTTAAGTAAAACGGCGTCGTTTAATAAATTAATATATTTAAAAATATATATATATATATACGGCGTCGGCCAGTTTTTCGGTTTTTGGTTGGTTCAAACCGAAACCGAACCGGCCGACGCCGGTTTTGATGATTTATCACTGACGGCCGACCGGTTCCCTACCGGTTTCGGCCGGTTCCGAGCTCCGGCGGTCGGTCTGAGTCGGTCTCGGCCGGTTTTACAATTTTCTGTACAGCCCTAGTTTTTTGTATGCCAACCCCCAAAATCTCATTTGGAGTGTTCAAATCCCTCCTTCAGCGTCGCTCCAAAGGCCTCTCGCGCATCCATTCCTCCACTACCAATGCTAACCATAAGGTTAAATCTGCTTCTAAAAGGTTAAATCTACCCTATATTTCTCATTCTTTTTTATTTTTTTCAAGTTTTTTGTGGTTTCGAAGTTATATTTTCTTGTATTAAGATTATTATTATTTTTTATTTTTTATGTTTTCAAAATGTTTTTTAAATGGATTCTTTGATCCATGGTTTGCTCTTGAAGTACACTGCCAACAAATTCTGTATGGAAGATTTTGTCTTTATAATATTTGGGTTCTTGTTTATGAACAAGATTTGACCTTTCGGCTGGATATTGAATAGTTGGGAAAAATATATGTTTTATTTTCTGTTCTTTTTATCAGATGGGTAGTGAGTTTTTCAACTTTTTTTTTTCTTTTTTTGCTTCAGATTAGTACTTTGGTTTTAATGTAGATTGAGAGTGGAATTTACTAATAGATATATTTATTGATTTGTTGGATTCAATGTCGTTTTGTATATGCAGTTGTGATATACTCTCTGTTTGGCATGAATCATAAGGTATTTTCCAGTTGCCAAGATTACTTTTTTCAATATAATCTGCAAATACGTTTATGATTTTCATTCCCTTTTATTGGTCGTATTTCAGATCATTTTTATTTATTTATGTTGGTTTCATTTTTTTTCCCGTTCCAGTACAAAATGTTAGGGGTTTATATACCACAGGGTTGTTCTGATTTTTTACGGTTTAGTTCATAAGTGCCCAGGAATGACATTGATTTTTTGCCTTAGAATTGTTGGCCCATGAGGATGGCTATTGGGAAGTTAGTTATTTATTTGGCTGAAATCTTTCATATTTTAGAGCTATGAGCATTTTGGTTCAGTGCTTGGAGCATTCTATCTGTTTTCGATTGAGCTCTGAGCTCTTATACACGTTTCAGGACAACGATTATAAGCTATTTCTTTCTCTATTGTTTGTTTTTAGTTGCACTTTGCAAATGGAAGCTTAACATAATAAGTTTTTCATCTTGTTCATACTTTGCCAGGAGAAGCTTCTAAAGGGAATGAAGCTGAAAACATCTCAAACAATCCAGTAGATCCACCACCCTTCTAGACTTCTCATCAAAATTTATTTACTTTCTTTTAGAAATTTTGTCATAGACAATTTTTTTATTTTGCTGTAATGTATTGGTGAGAATGGGGCCTAGATTGGATCCGATTGGATTTGTGGTGTTGCAGGAACAACCTGGATGTAAAGGAATTGGCGATTCAGTTTGTATGTGTGAGGCTCATTCCTTTTGTGAAAAAGGGCTTATCTATGTAAGACCCATTTCCGTTTGTATTGCCCAAGTTTCCAACTTCTTTCTCTTTATGTTCATATGATGTTTCTGTGTTTGAGAAAATTCCTGTAACCGTGAAGATTGTTGCTTTTGCAATTTGCTAAATGTTTCACACGCTAGTGATTACTTTGTAGTATTTGATCCAAAATGGTGAAAGTTTATAGTCAATGATCCTGTACAATTTTTGTAAATGCTTATATGTGAGCAATTGCTAACATGTTTACTTTCCAGTTTTAAAGAACGGTTTCTGGCTTCATTGCCAACTTCTCGGCATGCAAGTGCTGACTTCACTCGCCCCTTATTTACTGCAGTGGCATTTTATTTGTGTGCCAAAAAGCATAAGGTACCTTATTCATGATCCCCCTGTCTCTCTCACCATACATAGGCAGGGAAATTATTTGCCTTCTCTTCTTTTTGAGCAATTTACAAATTTATTTACTGCTTGTTTTATAGCTCAAGGTACACAAGCTTAAGTTGATTGAGCTCTGTGGGGCATCTGAACCTGAATTCTCTAATGTAAGGGAGCCTTCCCACCATGCACATTATTGTGTAGCCCACTATAGTTTTCATTCTTCTACTCATCATATTGTTAGACATTGATTATGGTTTACCACTGTAAGTTTTTACTTCCATGAAGAACTTATCCCACGATGTTTTGGGAGTTGCAAAGGAAAAGAAAGATGCCAGAAATGTAAATGGGAACCGAGGTATGTCTCTTAAGTGGAGGTGGCAGAACTGGACCCTCTGGGATGTGCACGCGGTGGAGGTCGACTCGACCATGTTATAGCTTGTATTAATGCTCTTCTTTTATAATATATCACAACGTGTAATTATTTATAAATTACATAAACATTACACCGTTATTTAATTAACTAAAACATTATGTCCTTATTAATAAAAAATTAGTTCTTAACAAAAAAAAAATTAAATATAAACTAAGCAAACATGCATTGCACGTTACTTTCACCTAGTATATATATAAAATTATTACCTTACAACTATAAATTTTTTACAAATTTATATAAAATAAGGATAATTTTATAATTTAATTAAGTGGCATGTTTGCATTGGTTGATTTAATCTCTGAATATATTTTTTTTATAAAAAATAAGGTAAATATCATCAAACTATAAGATTAGTGATCAGATGATCATATATAACGACTCAAGTCATGAACAAATATATAGTAATTTTGGTATATATATTTATACGGTGAGAAAATGAA
This sequence comes from Juglans microcarpa x Juglans regia, assembly GCF_004785595.1. Classification (NCBI taxonomy): domain Eukaryota; kingdom Viridiplantae; phylum Streptophyta; class Magnoliopsida; order Fagales; family Juglandaceae; genus Juglans; species Juglans microcarpa x Juglans regia. The sequence continues at coordinate 6,914,097 of NC_054603.1, read as the reverse complement.
GATAGTATATATATATATGTATGTATATATATATATATATATATATAGAGAGAGAGAGAGAGAGAGAGAGCATGTTGTGGAAAGATATACATACATACATACATTATACATACATACGTACATATATATAATGATCCTGCGTTCACCTTAATTTGACTTTGATCAGGTTGGAGCCAATATGCATGTTTTAAGGGCCTGGCGTGAATTCGAGTAGTACCCCTTAATGGTGGTGTCATGGATGTAATATTGTGCGCCAAGCTAGGCATGCAGATTCGTAAGCTCTATGATACATACATGCATACATATTTATGGGATGTACGTCGGAAATTAAGATGCTTTGAAAAAAAGATACCTAGCTAATGTATTTAAGAAGTCAGACGTTGCAGACGCTAAAATAGTTACTCTTGGACTGGCTATGACACATGGGTTGGTCTGCAGACTGCAATCTGAAGGACTTTCCATACCCACTTCTTCACTCGTTTCTTTGATGGAGAGGTTAAAGATAAGTATACGTACTACGCGCGTATATGGAAAAATATTCTTTTATATATATATATATATATATATATATATATATATATATATATTCTTTTTATTAACAATCAAAGCCTAAACTTCATTGTACTTAATTTCAAATAAATATTCCGTTTCTTTTGTTGATCAGAATATCATCTTGAGTGCTTAGTTTTTTACTGTGTTTGTGTCCAGAAGCACACAGAGAGAGAGAGAGTGATCAATCTTCAAACTCGGCTCGAAAGGTGTAGGATTGAATTCAAGCAAGATCATAAAAAGGAGTACAATAATGCTACATATATCGCATGAAACAGTAACAAGAAGCAGATGGATGACGGATATTAAATTCCCAAGAACAAAGACAAAAACTAGGACAAAATTAAGCCTCGAGCGAACGCAGAAGGCTGCAGGCCGTTAACATTAATGGTCTGATCTCCACGGTACTGAAAAATGCGCTTCCATGTTTTCATGTGAATCATTACTCGTTTGTAAACACCAACTTTAGCCACAGACATACCCAACGACATGCTCTTCCTCAGCTTCTTTAGTCTCTTCCCAATCTTAACCTTCAACTTGCATATCCTGATTCTAAAAAACGATGGGTTTCGTCGATCATCCGCTTGCAGAAGTATTTTATAGATCAAGAATTGAGCTTGTCGATGTTTTTTCTCTTCCGGGTCTTCCTGATCAATCTTTGAGTAAGTATACTGTCCCATCAGAAGAGCTATTTCCTACAGAATAGCTTCCTGTGGCTGTGAGTGAGAGAGCCGAAGAAAAGAGGCCAGGGATGCAGTGCAAGCTGAAATGTCATTGCAAATAGGAATATTTATAGATCATCAGGATAATGAATAGCTTGAAATGGGGCATGAATCATAGCTAGCATAGGTCATAATTCATATATTGATGATGAAGCTGGGGCATGCCCGGCCATCAGTGTTTGGTAGAAAAATAATGGAGGAGTAAACGAGCAGGCTCTACTCTTAGCTGGCCTTGCAACATCGTGTAAGCAAAACTAAACCAACTCTCTGATTGCATTTTAAAATACATGACTTTCAACAAGAAATTAAAGGCATAGCACCCAATTAGTTCAAGCCTTTAAATAATGAACATTAATATATCTAAAACAAGCAAGCAAATACCACATGTATGCATGCATAATCGAGTACACGTACTTTACTATATTATATATATTTACAGTATGTTTATTATATATATATTTGAGATGGATGAGTACGTACAACTATGGCATGAGGCCGATCGGAGCCGGCCTGGAAAAAAATTAAATCAGGGTAACCACGTACCAATTTTTATTTTAGACCAATGATACTATTAGTGGGACCTTGGGTTGACTAACCAGCAGTTGGGCTTGGGCATGTTTTTTTTTTTTTTTTTTTTCTATTTTTTGACTGGTCACTGCTCATGCATGTTAGCTAGCTGTGGTGAGCTAAGAGGATTTGCAATATAGAGCGTAAAATTATTGTGAATTTAAAAAAAAAAAATGAGTAAATATAAAAAATTAATTTTTTTAATAATAAATTATACTTTTAAAAAACAAAATACACGACACTTCAATCTGAAATTTCATATATAGCATTACTCTCTAAAAAGGATCATGAAGCTTGCCGGATATAAAACAGACAAAAACATCCACCGGCATCATGAATGGTCCATATTTTACATTAATTTAAACGACAAACTGCTGGAAACCCATAGTGTCCGAAGAAAGCTACACCCAAGTGCTCAACAGGCAACCCCATATCGAGTAGTTGGGCAGTGGCTTTCCCCGAGAGTCAACTCACCGACTTTTTTTTTTTTTTTTTCAGGCAACTCACCAACTGCTTTTGGAGACTTCTTGTATATACAATATTCCTAATTAACTATTTATTAAAATTATTTAGTTAGAGGCACGTTACATGCATTTTGAAATTTGATCTCCACCCAGGTCCCAGACATGATTTATAAAAAAAAAAAGTTCCACGGTTATAAAAATATTTCTTAAAATCAAATTCAAAGGTGCCGTGATTTCAAGTGGTATGTTAGATCTATTTTTTAATATAAATATTTTTATAATTTAACGTATCATACCAAGTCACGACAATTTGTAGATTTACTTTTATAAAATTTCTTTATGCCAAAATATTTATCAATCGGGCACACACTATTTCCACACACATTAAAAGAAAAATACAGTTATTTATCTTAAATTTTATCATCCTTAATTATATTGGTTGATATGTCATATTTTAAGTAGTTTTTCATTGAAATAGCTAGTTAATATAGTTTTGAAATACAGAGAAAAAAGATTTTTTAATAAAAAAACATAGTTAATTTGTAATATAGTTGTTGTATTATTGTCCTTTTTCAAATGTTTTATTTTTTATACTTTTTTATTCTTTGTTCTTATTCATCTTACAACCACAAAGTAGGATTAAAATACCCGAAATTGTGATTAAGCCTCATATTAGATGGGTTAATTGTGATAATGCAGCATGGATGCTCAATTCCATATTTAAGCATGTTGGGTATATAATCCACTTATTTAAAATCTAACTGTTTCCCCCAAAACAAAAAACAAAAAACAAAAAATAAACAACAAAAACTTATTGTGATGCCCAAAATCCAAGCCCATGTTTAATTTTAAAGTGGATGTATTACAATTACAAAGATGTTTCGTAAAAGGAAAACACTAAAGCTACAAAGAGATCCCAAGATCCTACACAAAGATATGGCACATTAATTATATGCCACGTATCTTTTTTTTCCCTCCCTTTACCTCTTCTCCCCGACATTTCTTTTTCTCTTTTTCTCCTTTTGCGTTTCTTCCTTTTTTCTGTGAGAAAGTCTATACTTAGTCCGGTTCTTTCACCAACACCACACACTTGACATGGCAAATCCGGTTTGACCACCATGTCATGATTTTGCAACGAAACGGCTCGAAACCAAACCCACCCACGCCCTTCTCTTTAGCGTAGAAACCGAACCCACGCCCTCGTCTTCTCCTTTAGCGTAGAAACCAAACCAAACCCAAACCCACGCCCTTCGTCTTCTCCTTAGAATAGAAACTCTAAACACCACGCAGAAACCCACGAGTCTTCCGAGTCCCCTCCGAAGCTCCGAATCATCTCAGACGGTACGACAGTGAATTATTTCAGGTTGTGTAGATTTTTTAATGGCTTGTATTTTTTTTTAGGGTATACAAAGTGGAGGAACTTGAGGTGATGGGGGAAGAGAACCCTGGCAATGGATGATTTGAATAAACAAAGTTGCAAAGTTCAGTGACGAATGGACAGTTAATTTGGAAAATTTGATTAGTTGATTTAGATCTCTAATTAGTAGGGTGGATGATATTTTTAGACCTTAGATAATCTGATAATTAGGGTGTAAAATGTTTTTTAAGATGAGTGTAATTGTTTTTCTTGTATAAATCATACTTGACTACTGTATGATACGAACTCTGTAAAAAAAGTTGATTTTGCTAAAGTTTTATATCCCCCACTGGACATTTGCAAGATGCTCATCTTCTCTTTTAACTACACTATGTTCAACCACACCATCCACTACAATGTTCAGTTGGTGTTAGTAAGGAAACGGCGGAGGAGCGAATCCGAATGGAAGATTTGGGGAGGAAGGTCGAAAATATGGGAGTAGTCTTCCAAAACGAATCGTTTTGAGAAGAAGAAGAAGAAGGGAAAAAAAAAACGGCAGAGGGGTGAATCCGAATGGAAGATTTGGAAGAGAAGGTTGAAAACGTGGGAGTAGTCTTCCAAAACGAATCGTTTTGAAAAAAATAATAATAATAATACAGCTCAACTGGTGTGTGGTGTTGAAGACTTAAGTGGCCGAAGTGGCGTATGAGTAGAATTACTCTTTTCCTATACCACAATAAAAACTACTGAATCGGTATCTTTCTCCAAGCCTTTATACGTTCTATCAATTTCTCGATTCACTCCCTTTTGCTCTCAATATTTGTTTGCCTAGGCGTATACCAATAGACAGGCTTTCAACTGGAATAGAGTCAAGCTACGACAACAGACGGATTCTCTACCCAGTGTTGTCGCCGACGTATTTCTGGCGTCAACCCAGTACGACCGTTGCCCACAACTTCTTATCCCTTCGAAATCACTTTCTGGAATGTGTAAAAATGAAAACTGAGAGAACGTGTAAAAATGTCATTTTTATCTCTTAGAACTCACTTTGAATGTATAAAAATGAAAGGAATACCTGGAAAAAATTGAAACTCAAAGAAGATGAATGAAGAAACGGGAACACCTGGAACTCAGAGTGAGGACGTGGGCAATAGATACCTAAAAAAAAAAAAGTTAATGAAGAAACGGGAAATCAGAGAAGGAGAGAGAGAGAGAGAGAGAGAGAGAGAGACCAGGGAAGGATCCATGCGGGACATTGAAAGATGTGTGGGACGTTGAAGGATTAAGACTTTGCTGCCAAGCTTGAGAACAAGGAGCGTGCAGGACGTTGTGTGAAAGCTGCAAACGGGATGGGATGGCACAGGAGCTGAAAAGAAAAAATTGCTAACGTGGTATAATGCCATATTATGTGTGGAATCCCTGTATATCTTAGCAGCTCCCTTCATAAAAATAAACTCAGCAATTGATACAATTTTATAAGATATGTTAGATATATTTTATAATAAAAATAATTTTATAATTTAATGTACTATATACATCAAATCATGTAAATTTATAAGTTGATTTTTATAATAAAAAAATTGATGTCTAAAGCATTTCTCAATACATAAAAAACCGATGGTACTTGAAAGTTGCATGAAAGTAGCATAATAAGATATGAGAAATGATAAAAACAACTATCCCTTTACAATTTTTTTTCAATCTTCTAATAAAATAATATTTTTTGAGATATTTATTTTAATTTTGATTTTAATTTGATGTGTTTGAAATTTAAAAAAATATATATAATTTTATTGATAAATTATAATTAAAGTATAATTGATTGTAAGGATATCATTGCTCTTTATATATTCTTGTGGCCAATGGCAGCCATGATTAATATTTAATTGGATGGATAAATAAAATACTTTATATCTTAAATCAAAGAACATTATCGATTTCATCTAAAATCGATGGAGTTGTCTTAAACGACATGAAGCTGATCGTGCCAGCTCATGAACGACATGGGCATACCCAGCTTAAGTGCATTGTAGGGGCATAATCGATCTAGTTTAGCCGGTTCATGGGAAAATTTTTGGACTGGACCAAAAATTTTGATCTACCCATTTTTCAGACCGAGTTCGGACCGATTACTCCGATAGGCTGGACCATACCGTCATCTATTGGTTTGGTCAGTCCATTCGATCCAAACTAATGCAAAATAGACCATACATATAAAAAGTCCAAAATTACCTTCTAACGTTTATTTTTTGCCCAAATGTACAAAAAAATTCAAAATTAAAATTAAATAAGCTCTTTAATGTGAATTATATAACTAACTCATTAAAAAAATATTTAATTATAATTATATTTACGATGTTAATAGTTACTAACTTATTACTCGATATGTAAATGAATTATGATATTTAATGCGCAATGACTTATATTAAACTTTTAACATTTATATATGTTTAATGAATAATTGTTATTGTCTATAGATACTTCATACTTGCAATTTAGGTATCTTACAAAAAAATAACTTAATTACTTTAATTATATGTAGATACTAAAGTATGTATCATTTCATATAATATATTAGTTAATTGATAGCATATTAGTTAATAGTATATTTAACATTTTATATGGTCAATAGTGATAGGTTAGATAAAAATTACATAATTAATTTATACAATTACAATATAAAAAAAATTAAAAACCTATATATACTATTCGGTCGGTCCAATCAAGGATAAAAAACCATACCTCGAGATAAGATTGAAAACCGAAACCCTGGAATTGTATGGACTAAGGCTTCGTTTGGATTATCAACCTATCTCAACTCATTTCAATTCATCATTATAACTTTTTCAAATTTCAATACAAAATATAATAAACAATTTAACTTTTTCAAATCTAAAAATAATAATAATATTAAAAAATAATATTCTAACAATATTTTATCATCTCAACTCAATTCAACTTACTTCAACATCCAAACATAACCTAAACCAACTAAAACCTTATCGGTCCTCCGGGCCGACTGGAACCATTTGATCCGTTAGGGTTTTCCGGTCCGGACGGGTAAACTTACTGCCCTAGCTCATTGTTTTCTCTGTGTCCGTACCCGATCCGCTTATCTTATTGCAACGTTTCGGGGGAGAAACGGTTCTAAACCCAGCGCCAAGCCCAAGTAATTCGTAGTCCGTTCCGTTACGGACTGTGAGAAAAATTAAAATCCCACGAACCAAACAGACACACGAAATCCATAGAAATAAACAACGTAGTAAATGAATAAAATTAATTAATTACTAAATGACACGATCTCCCACCATTTCATCAGATTTTTGGGATTTCATGATCGGTTCTTCGGAAAGCCTTTTTGCTTCTCAATTCATTGGAGACCGTGCAATTCGTATGTGATTATTTCAATCTGCATTAGCATTTTGCGTTTTTATAGTAAGAATTTTTACATTTTTGTTTGTTTCTGATTTTATGTCATTGTTGATCCAAAAAAGTGCAAGATAGTTTCTTGGCTCGGTGTATCATTTAGGTTTTTGGTCCGAGGTAGAGAGGTGCTTGTCTTTTCGTATTGTGGGTTAGTTCATTAGTGAGCTGAGATTTCTTATTCTTTGTTAGATTGACTGAAATGGTTAATGCAATTCAAAATATGGGAATGTTGGCATTAGAATGAAATTATTATATATGAATTTTTTTTAGAACTCTTTTTTTTTATTACTTTGTTCTTTTGGGCAGCTTCTATAGATTTTAATGGGCTGAGTTTCCGTGATTTTCTTTTATTTTTTCTTATTTCTAATGAGGTGTGTATCTTGTATACTACGACTTGGGATGCCTGTTAAGCTTTTAATGAAATCTTCGACTGCCTCTCAGAAAATGAATTTTTAAAAGGGTGTGAACTTTTTTGGGTCGTATGATTCACGTTGTACATTTCTGTTTGTGATGATATATCATTTATGGCTGTTTGTTTCTAGGTTTGGTTAAATACTAAGATTGACATAGCTGTCTCGGAGCCAAACTTATTTGTATTACGTCTTCTGTTTTATAAAAATTTAAACTTTGTTTTTGGGAAACTTGTTTTTTGCTGGATTTTGTGTTTGATATTATTTGTGACAATTCCACGTCTTTCCTGAAAAGGAAGGATTTAGATATATTTTCCACTGTGAAATTGATTTTTTTTAATTAGATATAAATTTGACCATTGAATGGTCCCAAAAGCCAATGTCAGCAAGCAAGGAATGATTGAGGTCTATCACTTCCATGGCTGAACTATCTAGGCTTTGCTCAAACTTTTAGTACTCAATGAGTAGTGTAAGTTGTTTCTTCTCTGTTCTTAACCCCCCAGGTGGGAAAAAAGTCAATGTTCTATTTTTTTTTCACCAAATATTGGTGGAGATAAGTTAATTTCTGAGGATCTCGATATGAAAAAAAATCCCGTTTGACCATCTTGAGAACATCAGGAGATATTTGGCAAGCCTTGACCTCCTTCACTTGGATTATATTCCTTTTTACTTGAAGAAATATTGTTCAAGTGTTTTAGTCTATTAATTAATACGGGTTCTTGATTATGTTTAAAAAATTTAGTTATTATTTGGATCTCTTTTTATTGTTGTTAGTCACAGTGAAGAGATATTGTTAATACATAAAAGGGCAAGTAAAAAACATGAACTAGATTGAAAATTTCATTGTTAGGCCTGCCCAACTTAGCTAAACTTCAAAGTGATTGGTTGAGTTCTGGCTTCAGGGCTTAGGGCAAAGGTTAAGCGGGTTGAGCTAGGGGTGATATCCACATGCTTGCCAAGTTGCATTTCTTCACATTTGAGTAGAATGAAGTAGCCTGTGTCAATTCAACTGCGAGAGAGAGAGGGGGGGGGGGGGGGGGGGGGGGGGGGGGGGGGGGCGGGTTTATTTTTACTTGCCAACAAGCTCTTGGTTTCATCATCATTGTTGTCTTAAACTTCGTATATGTCTCCTGTTTCATGTTCAATCCAACAAGATGCCCCAGCAGAAGTGTGTAAATGCCTCAGGATCGAGCAAGTATGGTGAAAACCTCAGTACTCATGGAATGATTGGTTCATAGTGTTTGTTTTGCCTCTTGAGTGTAAGTGAAGGACATAAGTCCGCCATAAGTAAGGGTTTATTTCATAAAATTATGGAGTTCTGTGCTCTTAAAAAAATAGAGATAGAACTGTGTATATACTTGAGGGTTTATGTTCTGAAACTGTTAGTCATTGAGGAAACTTTTTATAGCAGATCCTCTATAGATGCAGTATGGTTTGAGGTCATTGTTCAAAGGCAGAGCTACCATAACTGTGCAAGGGAAGGAAGATCTTAAGTTGTACTATGCCATGCAAGGCGTAGAGCGGGACACTTTTCCTTGGGAATTATAGAGACATGTTTAGATATATAATCACAAGTCCTATTGGGCAGTCATCATGAGAAGTCATTAGTTTATAAGTGCTCATCTTTTTTGAATTATTTCGAAAGTAGCTTATTTACTGCACTTACAAAAAAAGTAGCTTATTTACTATGTGCCCTTCACTTCGTTGCTGAAATAGTGTTCTAAGTGATACTTTTGGTGTTTTGATATTTCAGAGGTGTACATGATGTATATGTACACCTTTTGGTATGGGTATGAATATGACATGTTTGCAATGGTTGCATAATTAATGAGGTAGTTCTGCATATCCACCTCCCTTCACCCCAAAAGAATTGTTTTGTTGGACATGCTTACTTATCACCGTTTTATCTTTAACTAGGATGTTGAGGCTATGTCCTGTCTCCTTGGTTGAATCTGTCAAACTACATATGACCATAGCTAAGTATAGTTCATAATTTCTACAGTTGCATTGGTTATAATTTGGGCATGTGTGTGCATTCAGCAATGATTTTGAGGACGTATGAAAATTAGTTCCTTTTGCCAATTAACTCAAGCATGGTTTGGCACAACATATGCACTCATCGGCCGTGATGTTTAAAGTTATAGGGTATCTGCCAAGTTAACCAGGGAATCAGAGATTTTATATTATTGACCAAGTATTGTGTAGACTAATCATGCAATTGTTTTTACTTGTTTGCAGGGAAAATTTTAAGACCAGTGTGCAACTCTCATTTTCATTCATTTGTGCAAGATGAGCCAACAGAGTCAAAGGACCAGTTCTTTATCTGCTGCAGACCTTCCTATGAAACGGAAGCGCGGTCGTCCACGGAAGGATGAAAATCTGGTGCTGGGGAAGAATAAATCCATGACGCCTGCATCTGGAAGCACAAGGAAAAATAAAGAAAGTGGGGTTACAAGTGATGATGCTGATGGTGCCATGGTGGGTCAGGTGGTTACTGGTGTCATTGAAGGTTCATTTGATGCTGGATATCTACTTAATGTTAAGGTTGGGGACACTGACACACATCTGAGGGGTGTTGTCTTTCTTCCAGGAAGGTTCACCCCAATAACTGCTGCAAATGACGTTGCTCCACATGTTAAGATGTACGACAGAAAAGAGATCCTAATCCCAGTTCTCAACCATCAACCTCAGCTCCATAATTCTGTCCTCCCATCCGGACAAAGTAGTAAGCAACCTACTGAGCTTAAAACCCATGCACCTGAACTTTCAGATCAACTTCAATCCCCTGGGCTTCAGTCTGCAATCCCAAATGCACCTGAGAACCTATCTGCCTCTGTTATGGTAACTGTGGCTGCCAACTCTCCCAAGAATGATGCAAGTCTTTCCTTGGGAGGAAATGAAGTGCCTCAGAAAACATTGGAGCCTGGACTTGTGAGCCAATCTACATCTACTACGGCACAGCCCGATCATGATGAGACTGTTGAACATGATGAGGTGTTGGAGGAATGTGAAGCTTCCCCACTGATTGAAGGAGCTAAACACGATGGAGAGGGAATTAAGGAATCAAAAGCAGAATCGGCATCTGAACCAGTTGTTGACATGGTGCCAGCCACTGAAACCGCTACTAAAGAGCCTCAAATTCAGCACCAGGCTGTGAGTCTTGACCTTAAGCCTAATGAATTGATTCATGATGAAGTGAAGTACCCAAATCTCGAACTCAACCATACTTTTGTATTTGCTGAACCGAAACCCATGTCTTCAGAACAGATGAATAAGCCCGCGGACATTGTGATGGAAGAACGGGCTTCTCCAGAAAAAGATATAGCAGAAGAAACACAATTGGAGCCTGCTATTGAGAATTCAAGTGGAACTGATACGTCCCTCTCAAATGGAAGACCTGCAAGTGATTCTGTTAATGCTATCGAGTTGGGATCACACTCTCCTCTATGGAGCAGCCATCCAGCAATGATGTCTGAGGGAGAGGCTATTCCATTAGAGTCCAACCAGCCAACCAGCAAAGAATCCGCTCTTCCGGGAATGTTGGAACCCCAGCTCCATAGTTCTGGTACCGGAAGCAATATGGAAAATGGTGTCAAAGATGACCCGATACCACAATCTTAGATCCCTACGAGAGACCTGAGAATCATTCGTGAAACTAAAAATGTAGAAGAAAAGACATGAGGGTAGTGTGAAGGTTGGGGAATAAACAGGTAGTATTCCGGTCATGGCTCCCATGTTTAAGTTGACGCTAGGATATAAGATTATTCTCTCCTATTAATCTGACAGCTCTCTTGTGGATTGTTATTCTTTGTTTTTTCTGGGAAAGGAGATGGTTTGTTATATTCTTTGTTATATTCTTGAGTCTTGAAAATTAATGTCGGTTTTATCTAGGTGATGATTCTCCCATGATATTTGGGGAGGTTTCGTGCTCTATCTTCAGTAGTTTTGTTGACTATTTACGGACGAACACGATCTGCAAATCCAACCCAAAATTATGGGATTAGATTTAAGTAGTCTAACCCATTCATTTAAATGGATTAGGTTACTGTTATAAGCGACATTAAGATCCTGTTTGTATATAGAAATGTTTGTATATAGCAACATTCTCAATTCATCACATTTTATTTCATCTCATCATTATAATTTTTTTAAATTCTCATATAAAATATAATAAACAAATCAATTTTTTTAAAATTTCAAAATAATAATAATATTCTAACAATATTTTATTTCAATTCATCTAAAATTATCTCATCTCACTATCCAAACGAACCTAACAATCGACAATTTTTGTTATAACCTGCAAATTTTCTTTAACTGATTTCTACATTTAGTTTAGAGTTCTGTAATTTTTGTTGAATCAAGCATGCACGAAATAAATAAATTTGGACGAAAGGTTTCCGTACTTAATTTGAAATGATAATAACGCTACCAGATGATCAGATTCCAACTCCCAGTCTCGCCATGCTCGATTAATAATGCGAAACTGTGACGTCGGAAAAATAAAGATCTTCCTATATTTTGGACTAAACATCTCACTCACCCTGTGTGAAATCCGTCCGAAAGGCAACGGTCCATTCCCAAAGTAAAAGTCCCCTCTCCGAGCTCCGTCGTCCACTGAACTGGAATGGTCGGCAGGCCAGTATGCAAATCTTAAGATTGATTGATTTTGAGGGAAGAAGTTGGACATAATATCGCAATTACAAGAACAAGCGAATACGATCGCAGCGCTAGCCTTTTAACACATTCGGTACACTGCAAAGGGACAATCCTCCTGTTCGACTCTCCCCTAATTATCCCGAACCACTCCGAATAACCCCGCTGACGACGCCTCCCCCAACTTCTTCGAACAACCCAAGCTTCTCATCATTGCACTCGTCAAGGCCACTAAACAGGTATAAAGATTTTTAGCCCTCAAGTTTTTGTGCAGCTTAGAATGGCGAATTATCATCCCGTAGATTCTTTCAGAAAATCAAATAGTTCACATTTGGCTACTTCAGCATTTACCTCCTGGAAACCATTTAAGATTTTCTCGCAACCGTCGGTTGAATTATGTGGAGTATTGTTGGTTTTGGAATAAGATCTAAACCAATAGCCTAGAGTTTTTCGATGATATGGCGAACTGAGGCGTATGACATACAGGTTTTCGAGTCTTCTTTTTCTTGTTTTCTGTCTATGCGCATGGGATTTTTGGGTCCGATTATTATAAATTCCAACACTTGTTCCATTCGCAGTTTGATGCTCTGGTTGCAGCACCACCGTTGTCTGATGGAGGTGAAGAAGCGCAGCTGAAAAGGATATTAGAGCATTAGTATTGGACTCATTAAATGAGTTTAATCTTTAAAATTTGATGATTTTGATTTTAAAATTTTGGTATTGGATTCATCATATGCTCAAATATCAAGCTTTTAACTACAGTATATTTATCTTTATTTTTAAATTTGAAGACTTACTATTTACACTCTATAACCATTATTTTGTTTATTTAAATGATTGTTTCCTAATTTTGAGTCATAATATATTTAAATTAAGAAATAATAATTTAAATATCAAATTAAATTATTAATTAATATATAGTTAGTGTAATTGTAAAATATGAAAAAAATAAATTAAAAATATTATTATTAATAAAATAATATTATATTATTATTTTGATGAATTTAATGACTAATTTAATGTGAAGTTATAGATAAAAAGATTTTGAATTTATAAAAAATATATATTTTTTATCAAATTTTAAAATTAAAAATAATAAATTCAATACTAATGCTCTTATAACTGCAGGTATTGAGTTGACTGACCGACTGTTCTCCATTCAACTTTCTAAATCTAAGAAGAGTACATAAAATTTATAACACGAAATTTGTTTGTCCAGGCTGAAAATGATGCTGTGGGCCCAGAACTTCAGTGACAGCTTTTCAGTCTTCATTGCATCCTTTCTAGTACTCAAAAGTCATAAATTAGCACCTTCAGAAGAAACCAGATTGCAACACATAGTGCATATTTGTGTACTTTTCCTTTTCTCTTCCCCCGAGCAAGCATATATATATATATATATATATATATATATATCATTAACAAAAGGAAAACACAAAAGGAACACAAGATACATGAGAAGGGGATGAGACTCTCCAACGAACACCATATTACAACAATCATAGTGCAAAAGTGAAAAAAAATCATGTTTTGAGACTAAAAACTTGGTCTTCACCCATACCTAGCAAAGAGGATGCCGTCTTAAATAACAGTTTTTTACAATTTGCACAATTGTGAGAACTGTGATGCCACCGCTGGAAGTAATGGATGTTAAAGGTGCACTACAGGTTGTTGTCTTGAGATATTTCCTAAAGAGACCCCTATTCCCTCTCTCAAGATCATAGCTTAGGGAAAGCGAAAATATAGTAGAAAGACCGACATCGAATGGATTGGACTGCAGCTGACCGAGTTTCTTCAAGCTCGCCTGTGACGACGCGTGGAGTCCACGCACTAATGATTGTCAAATGGGGTGGGTCAGATCTAAACGATCTTGAGGTGGTGAATCTACTAGTATGACACGTGTAGCTGTCGGGCAGATTTTGGCGTGGTGGCAACCACGCATAGAAAAAGCTGGGAGTGAGGATCATGTGCCAAGATTTTCGTCGCAGTTCCACTTTGTCCAGATAGATCAGAGGCTAGGGGGTTAAGTAGTGGAGCGGGTGTAGGCAGTCGGTAGTCAGAGTGCAATAGATATGACAAAAACCAAACCAGTGGAAAGAAAGGATTAAAAATACTAGTAGAAAATTAATGAAGAGACGTACTATGAAAGGAATGAAGAGGAGAGAGGGAGCCAAGGCTCCATCCTCCTTTTTAGTGGAAATACATATTAGAAAGGATGAAAAACTTTTCTAGAGAAGCGGTAGTTTCTCTTTCTAGAAAGAGAGGAAACTAAGAGCACCAGTTATGGGCTCAACAAAACTAAATTATAGCTAAAGAATAACTAAAGTGAAAGATAATATGCTACAATTGGCTCAGCAAATCAAGAGTGATTTTAACTTCAAGTTAAATCACTAGCCAAATGAGCTAGTCAAATAATTTTTTTAGACTAAAATATTCACTTGAGTTGAAGTGAATAAAATTGTTGAGGAAATGTTATGTTTTATAATGAAATTATATAGCCGTTGAAGAAATATAAGTTAAAAAATATATCTGTTGAAGAAATATAGCCATTGGAATCATATGAACGTTAGAAAATTAATAGGTAGTTTTTTAATAATGAATAAATATTCAAATTACAATTATAACTAAAATAAATAAAAAGTTCAAAATCAATATTTTATTATAATAGTGAAAGATTTGTTGAGCCTGTTATTTGATGATGTTGAAAAGTGGCTAGCTAAATTTGTAAAAATGAATTTCTTAGTCAAATTTTGATTAAAGTTTGTTGAGCCTATAACTAGTGCTCTAACTCCCTCCATTTTGTGTACTTTTCCCGTTGTTTATACTTTCCCTCTCATTTCAATCATGCAATGATGAAAGATTTGTTGAGCCTGTTATTTGATGATGTTGAAAAGTGGCTAGCTAAATTTGTAAAAATGAATTTCTTAGTCAAATTTTGATTAAAGTTTGTTGAGCCCATAACTAGTGCTCTAACTTCCTCCATTTTGTGTACTTTTCCTGTTGTTTATACTTTCCCTCTCATTTCAATCATGCAATGATTTGATTAGGGGTTATTTTACTTTCTTTCCCATTTGCTCTTACTTAACAATTTGTGTGAAACTCCTAGAGGGTAAAGGCCTTGATCTTAGTGATATGCTCCCTCCAAGATCCAAGTTCGAATCTCACTAGGTGTAAACAATCTTTTAAGAGGATTGGAAGATTTTCTTTTTAAATTACTCGAGGTGCACTTGTAGAAAAGTATGTGCACCCTCAAGATTAGTCGGAATGTTGTTCCAGGACACTTGGTACCAACAAAAAATCACATTTGTGTGATGTGGAAGTTGGTCATGCAAAGGCCTCTCTGCAAATAGATGGTCAATAGACATTTTGCCTGTTTTGCATTTTTTTTTCCAGTTCAGGTGAGCACATTTTTGGTATGCACTTGCTCCATGACAATCTCAAGAACTCTCTAGCCGTGGATTGACATTTGTAATAGTAGATGGTGACTGGTGAAAATGATTGTCTTGCGATGATAATGATGGTCGTGGCAACCATTCTAATGCTTGGTGTGAGTTTGCGACGTATGATCATGATTAATAGAGTTAATCTTGTGGGTTGTCGTGATTGGCTAGAAAAATGGCCATAGCTTTGGTCCATAAAATGGTGAAAGTTCACACTAGCTCACACGGGCACTAAAGCAAGTACACATATATCTTGCTCAGAAAACAAAATACACATAACTAATGATTGCAGAATCTTATCAGGGACACAACATCAGCGAGAGACATTTTAACAAGACAGGAATGGAAAGAATCTAAAAGGCTGGGAAGAGGTCCAAGGTAGCTTCCAACAGTTCTCACTGCCAAATTTATTTATTAAATATAATATTATATGAAAACAAAGGTAGCCACAGAGAAGAAGCCCAACTTCTTAGCTATACCCAGCTTGCTGCTGAGGTGGCTGCTGCTGGTAATTTCCATAAGAATATCCATACACATTAGGATCTTGGGGAGCAGCGGCATAACCATAGCCTTCATGTCCATATGCATATCCGTAATATCCACCATTCCACTGGTTTGGATCTGGCTGGGGCTGAACACCAGCAGAGGTACCCTGTAAATTAGTCGGATACATTCAAACATATAAGCAAGCATCCCGGCCAAAGCAATTTAGAGTGTTAGGTAAAACATACCGTCTGTTTGTTCGAAGGACTACGACCCCAAGAAAGTCTTATATTTTGTCCACCCAACTGAGTTCCATTTAGCATCCTCAATGCTTCCTCGGCACAGCTTCTGATGCATCACAAACACCCAACATAATAAGAAAATGTATTGTATAGTTTCCCATATTTAAAAAATGTTCTGTATGGTTGAAGAACACCACCGGACAAATATCTGGCAAATTTACTTGCCTGTCAACGAATTGAACAAAGCCACACCGCTTGCCTGACGGTATCTTAACATGTACTAATTGCCCGTATTGGCTGAAGACTTGTCTCAAATGGTCATCTATAACATTAGGATCCAAATTGCCAACAAATATCTGCAATGAAAGTTGTGAAGTCACAAACATATTGCGATGAAAGTAATCTCCATGCAGGGAACAAATAAAATACCCACAGTTGTATTATTCGGATCATTCTCGTTCTGGGCCCCTTGAGAATTCTGGTATGAAGCTGCATACGAAATATAAAGATGAAATAACGGGAAATAAAAAGGGGAGTGATTTGGTAGACACAAAATGTGCTACCTATTTTCTTATAAAAAAAAATGTGGTTCCTCTTTTTCAATAAAAAACTAACAAGTCTTCATTCATAAACCTAATGAATCATTAGAGGACTTCGCAAGACAATTTAAATTAACTCCTATCTTGAAAGCTTCAATAATGATGGGCAGAAACCACCATAGATGCAGAACTGCGGACAAAATATTATTCAGCAGTCGCAGATAACAAGCTACCAATTGAAGACACAAGCTGGGGAAGCCCAGGGAAAAAAGAGGGGGGAGGGGGAAGCAAGATTGAGATGGAGATGAAGAAAGAAGACAAGATGAGCACGAAGGTGCCAAGAAAGTAAACTGTTGGAAAATTTGGTAGCAACCACCATTCTTACCATACAATGGCAGGGATCAATGACATCACCCTCACTAGTTTTATGTAGGCACTCCTCCAAAAGTAAATTAAACACAAATTTAACAATATTTTTTTTATAAGTAATAAGAGAATTTTATTGCCAAGTAAATAAGCATAGCCCTAGTATACAGAAAGTATATAAGAGAGAACACCTAAATACAAGCTAGGAACTAGGAAAGGCTAAAAGGAAATCATGAAGATGATCTCCATTCATTACAAGAGCCTTAGCCCAAATACACAAAGTACTAAAGAAAAACTCCCTAAGTTCACCCATCGAGCATTCTCTATCTTCAAAGCACCGCCCATTCCTTTCCAACCATAAGCACCACATCAAACACAAAGGAATCATCTTTCATATGGCAACAATACGATGTCTCCCCTTAAAACCTTGCCAACATGCAAAAAGATCCCCCCACTTGCTTAGGCATCACCCAAGCAATACTCGTCCTAGCAAAAATCTCATCCCACAAAGTCTTAGGAGTTGTTTGGAAATAATTTTCATTTCATTCCATCTCATCTCATCCCATCTCAATTCCTTCCCAAACATCACTCAAATACAAACACTTTCAAACTAATCATTACAACTTTCCCAAACTTTCAAACAAAACAAAATAAATAATTCAACTTTTTTAAATCCCAAAACAAAAATTATATTAAAAAATTATATTCTAACAATATTTTAACTTTATAATATTTTTTATTCAACTTTTCTTCTCTCCTTTCTCAAAAGCAAACAAATACTTTAACTCAAAAAATGCCACCTTACCATTCAGAAACCATCTTACTACTATTCACAAAATTCTCGTTTTATCTCATTCCCCAAGCATCCCCTTAGCCAGCTCACAATGAAGAAATAAATGGCCAACAGAATCACCATCTTTCCTATACATGAAGCACCAATCTGCGACAAATCAAACACGCTTTCTCAAATTATCCATGGTCAAAATTTGTCCAAGAGACCAGCAGAAAAATGCCACCTTACTAAGTACCTTAGAGCATCCGTAGCTTAGACATCTGTCCTTGCAATACAAAATTTGCCTAATAAAGAGTTAAAATTGTGTGCATTGGAGGAGCTAAAACCAATATTTTGAATACCGTACCTGACGTTGTACCGGTCAAGGCACTGGAACGAAATATTTCGATACCGGTACCGTTTCGGGATAACGTTTCGGGATAGTCGATATATAAATAAATTATATATATAAAAATTATATTCCAAAATAATAGTCTATATATAAATAAATTATATATAAATATATATATATATAAAAATTATAAATAGTCTAGTCTGAATTGGGAGTTGAAAATAAGATTGTAGTTTGAAAAAATGAAAAAAAAAAAAAAGGCCGAAATATCAGCCAGTACATGCGGAAATATAGGCCGGTACAGGCCGAAATTGAGGCCGATACGGCCGGTACTGTCGGTATTTGGGCTGGTACGAAACAGGTATGATACCTGTACCGGCCGGATGACCGGTACAAAAAATATCGACCGTACCGGCCAGTACGGTACGAAATCCGAAACTATGGCTAAAAAAATGCATCTCATGTAAAGTCTACAGTAACTCTATATATGTACGGTTACTGTTGCTCATTCATCTATTATTTTATATTATATTCTCTCTCCTCTTGCACAGCCACAGACCCCTCTCTCCTCTCGAACAGCTCTAGCCACAACAACAAAAATCCACTCGCACCCTCTTGCAAAGCCACATAAAGCACAATACATTCTGCAGTCACTGCAGTACATTTTTCTGTACATTAAATAAAAAGTTTCAAATTAATTTTGTACATATTTTTATGAAAAATTTATGATTGTTGGATAAATTTTATGTAATTTAATGAGTAGATTATTAAAAATTATAAAAGCTAAAATAAAACTCTATTTTAAAATAGATATAAAAGATATACATTAAAAGTAGATAAAAAATCAGATAAATTAAAAAATAATATTTTATTAGTATAGAAAGTGAAATGCCTAACATATTTGACATCAACAATATTTCTCCACAACGCATCCCTCTCAAGATGATACCTTCAACGCCATTTTACAAGAAGAGCTTTGTTAAAGAGCCTCAAATTTCGCACCCCCAATCCTCCAAAAGAAACCGGTGAACAAATCTTCTTCCAACTAACCAAGTTAAACTTTTTTTCCATCCCATTACCTCCCCACAGAAAATTCCGAAAGATCCACTCAATTCTATTTGCCACCCCTACTAGCATGGGAAAAAGAGAAAGGAAATATGTAGAAAAATTAGACAAATTCCCCCCAACCCATCCAGATAGACTTCCACAACCCCGCCCCATATGCTCCTCTAATTTCGTTAGAACACCAATTCCCCACATCCTACCATATTTAACATCAACAATATTTCTCCATAACGCATCCATCTCAAGATGAAACTTCCAAAGCCATTTTCCAAAAAGAGCTTCAAATTTCGCACCCCCAATCCTCCACAAGAAGCCGGTGAACAAACCTTCTTACAACTAACCAAGTGAAACTTTCTTTCCTTCCCATTACCTTCCCACAGAAAATTCCGAAAGATCCACTCAATTCTATTTGCCAACCCTGCCGCCATAGGAAAAAGAGAGGAAATATGTAGGAAGATTAGACAATGTACTCCTTATCAAAGTAATTCTCCCCCCTTCAGATAAATATAGCTTTTTCCAACTAGCTAACCTCCTCTCAATCTTCTCGATCACACCATCTCAAATCATGTATGACTTTTTGATTAATAATAATAAATAAAGGAAATAAATATGACAATACTAATGTATGACTATTTAATTCAGGTTCAAAATCAATACCCACAAGCATTGTTCCCCAAACCAAAACATTTCATCCACTAAGGAGAATTAATTATTTCATAATATGTACCCCACTGAACTTAAAAGTGTATTCCTCTAATACCTACAGACATCCTTAAACAAATACAATCTACTTAGATTGGCAGAACCACATTCCAAGCCAAAAGATAGGTGGTCAATGCTTGTAGCCATCCCAAATGATTAAAACCAGTAACAACTTAAATAATAACAGGCTTTTCTTTTAGCCATTTTTTTTTAGAGGGAGAGGAGAATAGCTACTACTGAGTCAACATTAACACATTGCAATCCACGTAAAAATGAAGGAACTTACCATTTACCTCCAGAAGTAAGAGATGCAAGCTACGGACTAATGATCTGCAATTTATCTAACTAGAATGATGCCAATGGAGAAAGAGGAAACAAAAGTACAACAATAATAAGAACAATAACAACAATCTGACGAGAACATGGAGAGGCCAAAGTGACAGCAGAACTTTAACCATAAATACGACAGAATTAAGTACAAGGGGGTGTTCAAATCAGAAACCAGCCTGCAACATGCAGTTTCGGGCAATTCCAATGATTTTCCAGCTGCACTCCTGGAAAATATTTGCTGATGGATTGAAATCTAGAAACATTCATCTCAATTAAGCATTGTTGGGGAGACAAAGGAAAAAATAAATCTAACTAAAATGTAAATGGCACAAGGAAATTGGGCATGAGAAATTAAAGATGTGATTCTCCTGGAAAAATTGTGTTAAGAGCACGCAGATGGGGTTAACACTCAAAAAAAGGGAACTGATATTGGACTGGTAAAATCTCTCAGTAACCAGGAATCACAAATGAAACTTGACTGAAAGCTCAACCAAAAGAATGAACTGAAACTTGAATTTGAAAATGTAGCATTAAAATGCCACACAAAAATAAAGGGCAAGACATAACTGGGAAACTGACCTAAGTGAGGCCATGCACTATAGGGGTAACCATTTCAGCTGAAATCAGTTCCAGGCCCCTAGATGACAGAGCCTCTTGACACCCTGCTTTGAGACAACATGAGTTCTATAAGTTTTAAGAGTTTAATAGCATTTACAGGGCCGAAATCTTAAAGGAGAGTACAGGAAGGAAATGACTTTCGAAAGTGCTGCATATCTTCAAGTGCATAACTGAAAGGTAACAGACTAAACCAATGTTTAGCCATAATGTCAATGGAAAAATTAGCAAACCCAAAGGAAGCAAGCTAAACCATAATATCAATTGAAAATTTCAATCTCGTCATTCGAATGTGGCAGATACAAACTACTGACAAACATTTAAAGCAAACGAATACTGGCCAAGAGTATTTCCATCAAAATCAACTGATTATTGATTTTCTTTTAACAGAACAGACTTAGAACCTAAGGCAATTGAAAAAATAACCAACAAGATAACCGTTACATGTCTTGCTTACCTTTTGGTTGCTGACCTCCAATACTATTTTTGTTTGTAGCCGGACCAATTCGCATAGGCCTTGAAGAACACAGAACTCCATTCATCTCCGTCATAGCACGCAATTGCTCACCTTCATCTCCAAATCTAACAAAACCATAGCCTTTTGTCCTACCAGTGAGCCTATCAATTACAACCTTTGCACCCCTAACTGAGGGATAACGTGCCCTGAAGGTCTCTTGTAACGTGTAATCAGTAACATCAGGAGCCAAATCACCCACAAATATTGTGAAATCGGAAGTATCATCTGAACGCCTCTCACCCGAACCAAAAGTTGCCCAGTTGAGTCTAAAGTTCTGCCCACCATTTGGCATTATGGTACCATTATATGTTTGAAGCACTCTCTCCGCCCCAGCACGGGATGAAAACTCAACAAAGCCATAACCCTCTGACTGAGCAGTCAGCTTATTACGGATCACTTTCACCGAGATAACCTGCAAGCACAAGCATCTTTCATAATTACAAAAAAACAAAGTACAAATCCAGGTATACCCTCACTTTCAACTTTTTGTATTATCATGACTTACATGTTACAATTTGAACAATGAAGATATAATACTCCTGACGCTTGAACAATAATTTTCCAAGTTTACCATATTTATTTTTATGAGTATTTGAAAATATCTTATTGATAGAATACGAAAAAGGCTTGGTTACCGTATATTCACAGAGGAGAAAGAAAAAGGACCAACCTTTTTTCCATGCCGAAACATGCCAATAAGACACAACACCACCCCAGAAAAATTGCACAATTAAACAATGTTTTACTACCAAAATATTTTAAAAAAAAAATGAGGAAGAAGAAGAAAGAAAAAAAAAAATCGATGGGATCCAAATTATACCACAAAGAATCGTTGAGGTAACAGATTAAACACTTACACCACGGAAGGAAAACATTCAGATGTAAGGCAATCGTAGAACTTAGAAACCGGAAAGAATGATAATATATAAACATGAAAACATGAAGACTGACTAGGAAGGGTAAAAGTTATAGCTTGTACCTCGCCGGACTGCGCGAAACAAGTGAAGAGATAGTTCTCGTCCATCCAGTACTGGAGGTCCCCAATCCAGAGGGTGCGGACCTCTTCGACGCTGGTAGGCTGGGGATGCTGGGGCTGTGGCTGTGGCTGGACCTGCTGCGGCGGCCACATCTGGGGTGGTGCCTGAGCAGCCGGTGGCGGCATCATCATGTATGGTGATTGTTGTTGTTGCTGAGGCGGGTATTGCTGCGGTTGATGGGGCATTGTTGGCGGAGCCACGCCTGTCGGAGCAGGTTGCATCATTACGGAGGCGAGAGGCAGTGCGGTGCGGTGCGTGCGTTTTGTTCTGAACCTAACCCTAGGGGAGAGGAAAGGTGTGATTGTGCGAGATAGATGGATCAGTTAATTAAGATTTTTTTTTTTATATTAAAAAAAGGAAGGTAATCTGTACGCGTGGCGGGCTCGGAGTAGATTGTTCTGGAGCTTTGAATGTGAAGAAAGATCGTCACTTGAGCAGCGTCCAAGGCCTAGAAGTGGCAAGTGGCAACCGCCGGTTTCAGATTATTTGGGTCAGATCAACTGGATTCACTTCGGCAGACTATTTTACATACGGTTAGGCACTTAGGCTGCCTCTCGACGTTGAGTTAAGTTCAGTTACGCTCAGTTTTTTTTTTACAAGTAGTTATGAATTGAATAGTTAAAAAAATTATGTAAGATTTATTTAAATTAATTTTAAAATAGATTAAGATATTAAAATGAATTTAATATTTTTATAAAAAATTAAAAAAGATAATAAATTTCATGTATAAAGATGTGTTAAATTAAAAAATATTATAAGTCTCACATATAAAAAGATTTTAAATTAAGATAAATTTAATAATTTAAAAATTAAATATTTTGACGTTAAACTGAATTTAACTAAATCTTACAACCAAATCAAACGCAACCTTACTCTTTGGAACGGAATGGATGTTTTCAGCCATATGACACCTCAGCCATATACAAATTAAAATCATGAGATTGATTACACATGGGATTTTTACTTAGAATTAAATGTTAGAATATTTTAAATATGAGTTTCATTTGATTGCACATTTTATAAAACGGGTTAGATATATAAATAGCTCACAATGATATTTTGTTTTAACCCACTAAGTTGAGTGATCATTTGGGATTTGTTGCACCTTAGTAATATAGGATTATATCCTATTTATATTGTGGTATAATTACGTATGTAGGCTTGGAAAATTAAGGGTCTTGATTATGGAATTTTTATAGACCCATATTAATTTGAGTCCTTAATGGGTGAACTCTATTAGTTTTCTTTTATAAGAGGCTATGTCCCTCCTCCTCTCCATATGTTCATTGGCTTACTCCATTGATAGCTGATAATTTGTGAGGAGCAAAGAGGAGAAGATCTACCTATATGCATTCTGCAAACATGGCTTCCGCAGGTATATTTTCACAATTTTCATTTTCAGCATTGCTATCTTAGATTTTGATTTCTAGCATGTATTTTCGTGTATTTTTTACATTTGGTATCAGAGCCACCATGCTAGAATTAGAATCTCTCGTTAAGAATGCGATGATGCAGTTTTTGTTGTTCTGTTTTCGGTTTTATTTTCTTTATGCAAATCGATCGCTCAAAATGAAATGTGTAGGATTTATTTGCTGTAAATCTTCAATATGGTTGGGTTTTTATTTTCTCTTCATTGCTTCTGCAACTTTACTGTTATGGTTTCACCATTTATATTTTTGTTTTAATTTTCGGAACCATTTTTGGGCAAGAAAATTGTATTACATAATCGATTGATCAAACTCATATCAAGATCGGTTTTTTGGAATGCTATTTACTTGTTTTAGATGTGTTTAATCGATGCTTAGTTTTGGTTTTGAGTTTTTACAAAACTAGGGTTAATACCCATTTCAAAATTTGATTAATCTTCCTTAAATATAGATACTCATTGTTTTAAAACATCATATATGTGTTTTTCGGGCACTATATATTGTTTCCCCTAAATTAATTTTAGTTTTTGATCCAAGAATTGCAAGAAATTGAGAAAAATCCGTTTAAAAACCCGTAGACCCGGTTTTCAGACCCGCGACCCGCTTGCAGACCCGGCTGGAGGTTGAAGATGAATTCACCTCCAGCCAGAACGTTGCCCACGCGCAGCAGGCGGCGCATGCGGCGCGTGTAGCACAGTGAACAGTGTTTTTTCTGGTTTTCTTTTTCCAGTATTTATGTACTCGCCCTAGTAAATCTATATATATTTTTTGAAAAAAATTTTTGTAACATCATAAGACACTGTTTTATATTTTTTAATATTATTTACACATTTTTCTGTGGGCTACAGTGTATTGAATATTATAATATTTTTTGTGGTGAATAGTCAATATCTTATATGATCTGTGCATATGTGTACTCTCTCTCTCAACATGTTTTAGATGCATGTTAATTTTGTGACTTGTTTTAAGTATTTTGTATATATATGCTTTCAAAATTCATATTTAATTTCAGACATTTCTGTTGTCTTATATGTTTGATCTATTCACACTGTTTTAGTATCACAATCATATTTGAATTCTAACTTTGATTGTATCAAGTTGATGATTATTATTATCATTTTATGATTGTAATTCATGGGCATTCAGATTATCCTTATTTTTTCCTTTAAATAAAATTTTTGAAATATTCGTGGGTGGTAGCCGCCAAAGTGGCACACTCATTGATATTTAAAACACTCATTGATATTTAAAAAAAAAAAAAAGGGATATCTTTGTTTTTTCTAATTTATTGCACATAATATCTTGCCCAAAGGTGTTATTGTGTGTGACATTTTAGAAAATGGTGTAAATTAGTTAATGAGATTACATTAGTCTAGAAATTTCCTTCTGCCTAAAGGTGATGGTATTTTGAAACTGATGTGATTTTATTAATTAGTTTTGTGATATGTTTTAAGAGTACCTTATAGCATGTTGTTTAGTCAGCCCAAATGTGACTTTACAATGATGCACCAAGGCTCTTACCGTAATGAAGCTCATATGGTTCCGAGCTTAATTATGGATTGTCTAATTAATAGCTCATATTAATTAGAAAGATTTGATATCATCTATTGACTGCATGCTATCTATTTGGATGATAATTAAATGAAATGTACTATTTCATGTTTCTACAGTTTTGAGTGCCTCCTCTATTTCAAGTCAATTATCTGCTATTGAAACTTTGACTGGGAATAATTATGTGAGATGGAAACGAGAAGTAGAAATTGCTCTTGGTCTTTTGGGATTGGATTTTGCCCTGGAAGACGAACTTTCAAAACCTACTGATAAGAGCACTGCTGAATATGTGGCTAAATATCAAAAGTGGGATAGGGCAAACAGACTTTGTTTAAAGATCATCAAACGTTCTATATCAGATTCCATTATGGGAGCTATTCCTGACAATGATAGTGCTAAGAAATTTTTGGGTGCCATATGACAAAGGTTTGTTGAATCCGATAAAGCTGAAACTGGAGACCTGATGGATAGATTGATGAGTATGAAATATGATGGTTCTAGTGGAGTTAGGGAGTACATTATGAAAATGATACATATATCCTCTAAGCTAGAAGCCCTCAAAATTCTCATTGCTGAGCCTTCTCTTGTTTATCATGTTCTTAATAGTCTTCCTAGCCAATTTAATCAGCTAAAGGTAGCTTACAATGCTCAGCGAGATAAATGGGATTTAAATGATTTGATAGTAGTATGTGCCCAAGAGGAGTGTAAGATGCGTCGTGAGACTGTTGAAACTGTGCAATTAGCTTTTCAGCCACAACAAAACAAGGGGTCCTTTCATAATCATAAGTCCAAGTTTCACAAGGGAAATAAGTCACATCGAAATCAGCACAGTAAAAGGTTTGAAGGTCAGACTTCTGGTGGTCCTAAAGAAACTATGAAGAAAAATGATCAATGTAAGTTTTGTAAGAGGAATGGTCATTGGCAAAAGAATTGTTTTAAATTTAAAACTTGGTTGGAGAAGAAGAAGAAGAACTCGACAGGTACCTCATTGGCCTTAGTTTGTTTTGAGTCTTCTTTAGTAGATGTGCCTTTAAATTTTTGGTGGATAGACTCAGGTGCAAGTATTCATATTGCAAATTCTTTGCAGGGGTTTGTAAGCAAACGGAGGCCAAGTGAGAATGAAGTGAGCTTATGCGTTGGGAATGGAGTTCAAGTGAAGGTCGAGTTTATAGGAGTAGTAAAGTTATCTTTGGAGTCTGGTTTTTCTCTTGTTTTGGAGAACACAGTTTTTGTACCGTCAATGAGACGGAATTTGATTTCTATATCAAAACTTGATGAATCTGGTTTTTCTTTTAAGTTTGGCAATGGAAAAGTTGAATTGTTCTATGATTCTCGTTTGGTTGGAAATGGTCTTTTGTGTGATGGTTTATATAGAATGTCTTTGGCTTCTTTTGGTGAAGTTTCTTGTGTTACCAATGTAGCGAAGAAAAGGTCTTTAATCCATGAATCATCTTCTATGTTGTGGCATAAGAGATTAGGACATATTTCAAAGGAAAGAATGGAGAGATTGGTAAAAGTTGATATACTTCCCTCTCTTGATTTTTCAGATTTTAACACATGTGTGGACTGTATAAGAGGAAAGTTGACTAAATCCACAAGAAAGGGTTCTACTAGGAGTGACGGTATTTTGGACTTAATACATACCGACATTAGTGGACCTTTATCTTCTACCATATGTGGGAATAAGTACTTCATAACTTTTATTGATGATTTCTCACGCTATGGATATGTTTACCTGATTAATGATAAATCTCTAGCTCTTGAAAAATTTAAGATATTCAAAATGGAAGTAAAAAATCAATGTGGGAAAAGTATTAAAGTTGTAAGATCTGACCGAGGCGGCGAGTATTATGGGAAATATGATGAGTCTGGTCAAAACATGGGCGATTTTGTAAAATTTTTACAAAGGTGTGGAATGGTGCCTCAATACACCATACCAGGAACACCTGAGCAGAATGGTGTCTCTGAAAGACGAAATCGAACTCTAAAGGACATGGTTAGGAGTATGATGAGCAGAACAAATTTGCCAGAATATCTATGGGGTGAAGCTTTGAAAACTGCTATGTATATTTTAAACAGGGTTCCTAGTAAAGCTGTTTTAAAAACTCCTTTTGAATTGTAGACAGGCCGTAAGCCAAGTTTGGCTCATTTCAGAGTTTGGGG
Source organism: Juglans microcarpa x Juglans regia (assembly GCF_004785595.1). Classification (NCBI taxonomy): domain Eukaryota; kingdom Viridiplantae; phylum Streptophyta; class Magnoliopsida; order Fagales; family Juglandaceae; genus Juglans; species Juglans microcarpa x Juglans regia. The sequence goes on along the minus strand of NC_054603.1, from coordinate 6,886,345 downwards.
GTGTCCAGCTGAGATTAGGATTTATAATCCGGTTAAAAAGAAACTAGACCCAAAATCTACTCCTGGTTATTTTATTGGGTACCCAGATAGATCAAAAGGATGTAAGTTCTATTGTCCTAATCGTGGCACCAGAATTGTTGAGTCCATTACTGCAAAATTTTTGGAAAATGATGTTGGTGTCAGTGGGAGTTCTGTATTGAAGGAGTTATTTGCTGATCCTAATCCAGTTGTTGTTCCAGTTCCCGTTGTACAGGAAAGAGCTGTTTCTCTGCCAATTGAGATTGTTAGTGAAGAACCTGAACAACAAGAAGAAATTCCAACAATAGTAGAGTCATTTTCTGAGCCACAAGTCAGAAGATCTCAAAGAGAAAGAAGGTCTGCATTGCCTAATGATTACATTGTCTATTTGTTAGAAAGTGATTTTAATATTAGACATGTAGTTGATCCTGTTACTTTTAAGCAAACCTTGACATGTCTTGAGTCAGATAAGTGGTTTAGTGCTATGGAAGATTAAATGAATTCTATGGAAAAGAATAGAGTTTGGGAACTTGTTGAACTTCCTCCAGATGCTAAAGCCATTGACAACAAATGGATTTTCAAAAGTACATTAGACTCGAAAGGGAATGTTGAACGAAAGAAGGCAAGATTAGTTGCAAAAGGGTTCACTCAGAGGGAAGGCATTGACTATAATGAAACATTTTCACCAGTTTCGTCTAAAGATTCTTTTAGAATTATCCTGGCACTTGTGGCACATTATGATTTGGAGTTTCATCAGATGGATGTAAAGACAACATTTTTGAATGGAGATCTTTATGAAGAAGTTTATATGAGACAACTTGTAGGTTTTGTTGAGAAGGGAAAAGAAAACTGGGTTTGTAAGTTAAATAAATCCTTATATGGCCTGAAGCAAGCATCTCAACAGTGGTATTTAAAGTTTGATGAGGTTGTAACTTCACTTGGTTTTGTTGAAAATACAGTGGACCAGTGTATATATCGCAAGATCAGTGGGAGAAACTTTATTTTTCTTATTCTGTACGTAGATGACATTTTGCTTGCCAGCAATGACTTGGGATTACTTCATGAAACAAAGAAAATGTTATCTGCTAATTTTGAGATGAAAGATCTGGGAGAAGCTTCTTTTGTGCTTGGCATTGAAATATGTCGTGATAGAGCTCGTGGTTTGTTGGGACTTTCTCAGAAAGCTTATATACGACGTGTACTGCAAAGATTTGAAATGCATAAATGTGCACCTGGTGATGTACCCATCATAAAAGGAGATAAGTTTAACAAAACTCAATGTCCCAAAAATGAACTTGAAAGGGAATCTGTAAAGAACATACCATATGCTAGTGCTGTGGGGAGTTTGATGTATGCTCAAGTTTGCACTAGACCAGATATTGCCTATGCAGTAAGTGTTCTTAGCAGGTTTCAGTCGAATCCAGGGCAAGAGCATTGGAAAGCAGCTAAGAAAGTTATGAGATACTTGAAGAAAACTGAAGGTTACATGCTCACATTCCAGCGTTCAAATCACCTTGAGGTGGTAGGCTACTCAGATTTTGATTTTGCTGGATGTCAAGATGATTTGAAATCGACATCAGGTTATGTTTTTATGCTAGTTGGGGGTGCTATTTCTTGGAAGAGTGTTAAGCAAACTCTAGTGGCATCTTCTACTATGCAAGCTGAATTTGTGGCGTGTTATGGAGCTACTATCCAAGCTGTTTGGTTAAGGAACTTTATTTCTGAACTGAAAGTTGTTGATTCCATCTCGAGGCCAATTACCATTTATTGTGATAATAGTGCAGCGGTATTCTTTTCAAAAAATAATAAAAGTTCTAGTGGATCCAAGCACATTGACATTAAGTATTTGGTGGTCAGAGATAGAGTTAAAGAATGGCAGACAAAGATAGAGCATATTAATACAGAGGCGATGATTGCAGATCCTTTGACTAAGGGACTCGCTCCTAAAGTTTTTAAAACACATGTTACTAATATGGGTATTGTGGAAACTTTTGATGTTTTTGGTTAGTGAGAGTTACTTATGTAAAAGGAACTACGTTTTGGCTTAATCCCTTTACAGGGTACGTAGGCAACCCATTTGTTTTAGGGTGCAGCCATTTTCCAATAAAAATAAATCTCCCCTATTCATACACTAATTTTTTAGCATGCATTTAGCTTATGTCTTTTATTATAATATCATTATGATCTCGAGATATATGGGCAAAAGACATAAGATGAGTCTCTTTTAGAGACATATGGCTTCATTTTGAAGCATTATGAGGACTGATATGAATTAGCACAGTTTTTTATCACATTGGTGCTAAGTTCATACTACATACTACCACATTGGTCGAAGGATGGGGATCCATGTCGATAAGGATATTAGCATTTGTAGCTGTGGAGTAGTCTTACATCGTTTAAGTGGTGTAACGATTTCCATGTTCGATATTGATATTCTTGTTGGACCGGATCATGTTTTCTAAGGTGCTATCATTTGAGCTATGTATTTGTGTGGCCACCTATGTAGTCTAACCCGAGAGTCATTTTTCAAACAAGTTTTATTTTATAGCAATCAATATTTGCCCAAGTGGGAGAATGTTAGAATATTTTAAATATGGGCTTCATTTGATTGCACATTTTATAAAACGGGTTAGACATATATATAGCTCACAATGATGTTTTGTTTTAACCCACTAAGTTGAGTGATCATTTGGAGTTTGTTGCACCTTAGTAATATAGGATTATATCCTATTTATATTGTGGTATAATTACGTATGTAGGCCTGGAAAACCAAGGGTCTTGATTATGGAATTTTTATAGACCCATATTAATTTGAGTCCTTAATGGGTGGACTCCATTAGTTTTCTTTTATAAGAGGCTAGGTCCCTCCTCCTCTCCATATGTCTATTGGCTTGCCCCATTGATAGCTGATAATTTGTGAGGAGCAAGGAGGAGAATATCTACCTATATGCATTCTGCAAACATGGCTTCCGCAGGTATATTTTCACTATTTTCGTTTTCAGCATTGCTATCTTAGATTTTGATTTCTAGCGTGTATTTTCGTGTATTTTTTACATTATTTTTTACATTAAAAACTTAGAAAGATCTTTTTTATTTTTCCTCTGCTACCCGACTGTGCCTCTTGGCTTCCACCACCCATTGCTGCCACTAGCAGTCCAACGCCAACGATGCAGCCAATGAGTCCAAGCTTGCCACCCAATTTGGCAATATCAATCAATAGAACGATTGAATTGAATCTTATCCTTGTTTGGATTCCACCAACTGTATTGAGGCTTGAAAAAGTGTCTGTTGCCAAGAATTTGAAAAAAGAGATGCAATGCTCAATTCTCTCTTTGAAGGATGCCCTTCATAGTGAAAAAGTGGATCTTGGTGTCAATGTTGTAGATTTGACTAGATTTTCTCCTATAGTTTCTTGCTTTAGTGGGTTTTTATGGGGTCTAGTGTCTGCAATTAATGATAAAGCTACAAGATACATCGATTATTGAGGAAAATTATTATAGTGGAAATGTGAGCCTCACTCGTAAGGGAGTCTGGCATCGTCGGGGTGAGAGAGATGGGAGAGAGGAGAGGGGTGAGGCTCCAAGGATCGAGTGTTTCAGATGGGTTAGGGAGAGGAGAGAGAAGGACCTGGCAAGCTTTTTCCATTCCATGGATTTTTTTATTGCAATTCCGTTACATACAAACGCCATTGCGCAAGCGGCATATAATATTAACTGTAAAAATAACTAACTAGTTAGCAATAGGTGGACGTGGCATGACAACTAATGCTCTAAACAGTCTTGGTGAACAATCTGGAGCGAAGAGAGGGGCAACCATACTTGTGCAATACAATTCTGACATGGCCACATCCGCAGTCGCCACGGAAGGCATCGTAGCAGCTTTCCGGTCCATGCTTCAACGTGCCCATCTAGCCGCTAAGCACTCTAGTTGTGGATCCGACCGTGTCCGAGTGGTGGTTATGAGCAAGACCAAACCGGTCTCTCTTATATGCCAAGTCTACGATGTTGGGCATCGGTGCTTTGTGAAAAGTTACGTTCAAGAGCTCATCGAGAAAGCTCCTCAAGTTCGTTTCCTTTCTTTCTTTCTCTTCCCTCTAGGACTTATTAATTTTCTTTTTTATTATATGCAATTGGCCCCCAACCAAACAGAGCATGAGTATCAAGTTATATATTTCTGAATGAATTATTCTTTTGGTTTATTTAAAGGTCCCAAATTATGAAAATTGTAAAATTTTCTTTTTCTTTGGGTCCTTTTTATAATAAGAGTTATTGACTCTGGTAGTTTTTCGTCACTTGCAACTTCCAGATGATATTGAGTGGCATTTCATTGAGAATTTGCAAAGCAACAAGGCAAAGCCTCTTCTGGGTATATTACTAAGAATAGACCATGTTGTTTTGGGTGAGAAGAAAGCAGACCCTCTTTTTCTAGCAAGTAAATCAATCACATAACTGGGTTTCTTTCTAAAAACTTTAAATTGTTTTAATTTTGCATTTTATTATTCTCTCTGTTGTGATGCATTGGGCAACTAAGTCATTTTCCTTTTCCCAATTTGAAGATTTATATTCTTCAATGTAGCTTAAAAGTTTCTGCAACGATGTGTTATTGTTCATTAATTATCTTCTAATACTGTGCAGCTGGTGTACCAACAATGGTTTTGAGGAGGCTGCACTTTGTGCGTGGAAGGTGCGTAAACGTAAACGCAAAGAGCATAAAGGAATTGAGGAGTGAAACGAGAGGGAAACTAAGGAAAGCCTCAATACGGTGCGCTCCAGTTTTTCGAAATGGTGCGTTTGCATTTTTTCACATCAACCGACGTTTACGCACCACTAATATGAGGCGCTTGTACTTGGCATTTTTCTTTTTACTATATGCTGCAGACCCAATGTTAGCCTCATGGGTGGGCTATGTGGCAAGAAGATATTAGAGGGTGCTTTCAGCCCTTGAATAGTATGACCGACTGGAAGATATTCTCTTTTACATATTCAAAAAAATTTACTACTCATCATTTCACACATCATACACCATATTTTTTTATTTATTTGTTATTGTATTCCTCTTAAACTAATTAAAATTTTCTACTTATCATGTATTGCAACTTATAAAAAAATCATATATGGTGTGAAAATGATGAATAAAATTTCTTTTAAAAAAATAGAGAATTTATAGCTTTTTTAATTTGGCCTTGATAGTATATTTTATACGAAAATTTATATTTACACTTATAGATCTTATATTTTATATCAAAAATGATATTTACCGTCATAAAGTGTATAAGTACTGAGTACTCTTTTTTTAAAAAAAATTAATACATATGAGAATTACATGAAAAAATTAAATTTTTAATAATAGATTCTACTATTTTTCAAAAAGAGTACACAACACTAGCACAACTCATGACTATATCTAGAATTACTCATTTTGTATTTTATTCACGTGAAGTTCACAAAATGTCTGAAAAAATGTCAGCACGAGCTTGTTGTATTTTTTCAAAAGATGTTTTAATTACAAAGAAATTTTATATAAATAAATTTATAAATTAATGTAACTTGATATTATATATTAGATTATGGGTGAGTTCGTTTGGTCCTAGGAGGTTTTATGGACCAGTCCGGATCTATTCGATCCAAGATTTTTCCACCCTAAACTGGACCGAACAACCTAAGGACCGGTCCAGTCCGGTCCGGTCCCATCCAGAATGGCCCGTCCAACTTTTTTTTTAATCGATTAATAAAAAAATTTATTTAAAATATTAAATTAAAATTAAGTGACTTATTAAATGAAAATTACATAATAAATTGTACAATTATTAATATATACTAATATTATATATTATAGTTATACATTAAAAAATATAATAATACATTGATCTAAATATATATAGTTATAGACTTAGTACCAATACTATAACTAATAACTATACTAGTATTATTACTAATATACTATATGTTAGTGATAAATTGGTAATGCACTATTAATACTATATTAAATAATTTGTGATATATTAATAATTAATTATATACAATGATTTATATAAATAATAAAATATATTTATATTTTTTTAAATTTTCATTTGGTCCTGTCCGGGGTGAAAAATCCTTGGATTGGGGACCAGACCGAATTCTATATAATTTGGACCGGATCGGATTAATTCGGTCTGGTTGGTTTCTCTGGACCAACCGGCCGAATCTCACCTTTATATTAGATATTAAATCTATTTTTATTATAAAGTAGAACGTATTATATAAAATCATATAAAATTATAAATTTAATCTTATAAAATTTTTTTATAGCTGTAAAATTTATTCAAATTCAAGATAAAAGATTGTGAGAGAATGAACACACTTGGGACATAAAAAGGCCGAAGGCCCATTCTTACTCCTTTAGATTAGGTTTGGATTGAGAAATACTCTAATCTAATTTTATCATTATAATTTTCATAAATTTTTATATAAAATATAATAAATAATTTAATTTTTTTAAATTTTAAAATAATATTAATATTAAAAAATAATATTAGAACAATATTTTATTTTGGTTTTAATTTTCATTTTAAACTCGTTTCTTCTTTTCTCAACTAAATTGGCCGCCGTATGATAGCTGGCGAATTTCAGGCCTCGGAGTCTCGGACCAATTGTTTAACAAAGCAGTTTATTGGTACGTGCTTAACACGCGTTTGCTGATTCGGCTCCTCTAGTCATCACAGATAAATCCAAGACAGGGAGAGTAGTCCATTAGGTCCCAGGCGCTCCTTTCTCTCCTTCGTCTCGCTCTCTCCATGTTTCCATTATTCCATATGCCCAAACCCAAAAGCTCCTGAGTTCCCGATTATTGATTGCATTATATCGGTAATCTCAGAACATTTCGTCGTGAAAATTTTGATCAGAAATTGGGAGTGGGGATTATTTTAAAATGGCTCAGGCAGTCGAGGAATGGTATAAGCAGATGCCTGTCATCACCCGCTCGTATCTCACAGCCGTTATTGTCACCACCGTCGGTTGCTCCCTCGACGTATCTCTCTCTCTCTCTCTCTCTCTCTCTCTCTCTATCTTTCTTTTCCTTCAAGCTTTCTGTTATGATGCTGAGGGTAACTATCATAACACTTTCTTTCTCTTGGAAGGTCTCAAGGTACTGAAGTTGTTTGGGTCATTTTCTTTCTCTCTTTTGTATAGGAATTTTTCCCTTTTTTTCTTGGGCTGATGGGGTTGTATGGCTTGGTTCTGGGTTTATTCAAAATGATGAAATTTCTGGTTCTACTCCTTGCTTCCCAATTGGGTTGTGGCCAATTTTTCATTCCGGGACCTCTTGGATGATCTGAATGATCAACTAGAAGATGTGTAATTGATACCTATCCATTTTATAGTGCCACTGGGTTTGATTGTTTATGTTGTTTTAATTGAATCTTTTTTTAATTCCGGGAAGTTTTGGCTTTTCCTTCTGAGTTTTTAGTTGGGTTTCGTTTTAAAATTTTGCAGATAATATCACCATATAAGCTGTACTTGAATCCAGTGCTAGTGGTCAAGCAATATCAGTTCTGGCGCCTCATCACCAATTTCTTGTACTTCCGGAAGATGGGTAACTCTTTTCAGCTTCAATCTTTCAATGATTAATCTCGATAATTAAATTATATTGTTTTCAATTTAGGTTTTCATACTATTTTATATGACGAGGATGAAGCTGCAAGATCCTATCCAAGAGAAGAAATCTTGAAAGAATGTTTATTAGTTGAACTTGTTTGCCGTAAACGCTATGGCTGTGGTCCGTGAACAATTATTTTTAGCAACTTAACTCCAGTCACGTAACCATATGATAATGTAAGAATCCTGCATTGGGTACTCATCTGCGTATCCGTTATTATCTCCACATGAACACGCCCACAGACACGTGAATTCTCAATTAGATATTAGTGATAAGTTTTCAATTTGATAACCACAGTGGGTTAATTCAATCCTCTTCTGATGCATTATGTGGTGGCATGTAGTTGGCCATTTTGATCAGTCTTGGTGATTTTTTTCCCTTGGTTCTTTAATCCTTAATATATTCCTTCCTTTTAAAGTTCTCCTTAAGAAAATTTTGTAATTTTTTTTACTTGAAGCGGGAATCTATAGGCAAAGTGGCAATGTGCCTGGGTTGTAATTGTTTTTAACTTTGAGAAGCTGGATTGGCAGCTCAAGTTTTAATTGAAGATTTAGCATACTGTAAACAAACTGCTGCAGATTTTGACATGATGGGCTTCTGCCATCAGGCACCCTCTTCACTTCCCCTAATGATCTCTCTGAATACAATAATATGTTTATGTTTTCTGCTGTCCAATGAATCATTGATGCTATTAATTTGTCGCAGTCAGATTATACATACATTGTCCTGATGAATTTATTTTAACGTGTTTGTTTCCAACAGTAGGTTGGTTGTTTGAAATCTGATTGAGGCCTTGTAATAAACAATTTCTGTCATTTTAACATGATTTTTAACTTGTTACTGCAGACTTGGACTTTATGTTTCATATGTTCTTTCTTGCTCGATACTGCAAGCTCCTTGAAGAGAACTCATTCAGGGGAAGGACGGCTGATTTCTTTTACATGCTGTTATTTGGTGCCACTGTTTTAACTGGAATTGTTCTTATTGGGGGCACGATACCTTATTTGTCAGAGTCCTTTGCAAAAATTATATTCCTTAGCAATTCATTGACATTCATGATGGTTAGTTCTTTTAATTTGGTTTTATCATATTTATCAAAAAAATTGTCTAATCATATGGTTGCTACTCTTACTAGAACTACTAGTAATTTTTGTTTATAGGAATGCTATCTAACAGTCATGGTAGGATGGAAATTATTATTGACATTTTCTTTCATTAGCTTTCTTCCTTGTTTGATAAGTTTAGTGATTCATGTCTCAAATTAGGCCAAAGGGATTGTACTTTTTCAAATAGCTTTGTCACTCTTACCTATTTTACAGGTCTATGTGTGGAGCAAGCAAAATCCTTTCATACATATGAGTTTCTTGGGCCTTTTTACTTTCACAGCGGCTTATCTACCATGGGTGAGTAAGCTTTGATAACTTATCACATTATCGTGTTGAATTAAGATCGTTCTGAAATTTAAAATTAAAATGGTTCCAATGCTATGTATTTTGTTGCTCATTCATTATTCAATATTAATCTGAGACAGGCTATTTCATTATAAGGTTCTTTACTGTAGTTAACCTTTTCCTACCTAATTAAGTTTGTAATGCTTTTTCCCTTGTTTTCCTGCAGGTTCTTTTGGGATTCTCTGTTCTTGTTGGTGCTAGTGCATGGGTGGATCTACTGGTGAGAATCTGCACTGAAGCTGAAATATCAAATTTATATGCCTACTCTAAAAATGTAGCAAAGCCTTGCCTTAACATTGGCATGAACTGCTAGATGTCTAGTTTCCCTCTCTAATTTTGTTTTCTCCTAATGAATCGCTTACATAATGGAAGAAGCCTAGACCTTAGTGGAGAATTAGATGGCTGCTGGGACCTTGTCTAAAATCACTATAATCCGTAGGTGGATGAATTGGAGCCAATTTTGTAAGGATGAAAAAACCCAGAGGTTTCCTTGTGATATGTTGCTTCGCATATTATCTTTGGTTAATATATAGACTCCATTTATCACCCCTTTATCTGCATCTTTAAACTCCCTCCCCCCCTTCTGGCCTTTCTACGTTGAACTTTTTTTCTTTTTCCTTTTTCAGGGAATGATTGCTGGTCATGCCTACTATTTTCTTGAAGATGTGTATCCACAAATGACAGATCGCCGGCCTTTAAGAACTCCATCATTTATTAAAGCTCTATTTGCAGATGAGCATGTTGTTGTGGCACGGCCTGCAAATGTGCAATTTGCTCCACCACCTGCAGATGATGTTCTCCAAGGTTGATCATGACTGCTAAATTTATGGTGGCTAGCCCTCAGGGTATTGATCTGGGATTCGAAATGGCAAGCATCAATTGGAAGATAGATGGTGGGCTCTGTAATATATTGAACAGTTGAACTTATATGCTAATTGCTTTTGTGCATTTGGTCAATTGAAGGTTTAGCAAACATACCATGAAAGGTTTTTGCCAAAATTACACAAAATTTTCATGTTTCTGTTGCCTGTTTTGATTTGTCATGCTGTTTCCATTTCTTTTTCTGGAAGTCTGGGTTTCATTTCCGGTTAATTTGTTCAACCAAAACAGGAAAGTATTAATTCAGTTTCTGGTTATTGTTCTTTTACAGTCTGCTCCTGAAGATAAATAGTCAAGAGGAAATCCATGATAACTTGTCGGATTTGCTTTTTCATTCATTTTCTCTTTTTATGTCGGATTGAATGATCTGGTTGTTCTAGATTGAGCCCACGCGCACACATAACCAGAATTGGCACATAAAAGGAGACGAGAAAAAACATTCTTTGAACGGGAGCATTATGTTGCTGAAATTGGGAAATATGAACTTTATCTTTCCTCTGCTGCCTCACAGTAGTTTCTCCTGTATAAACTTACTACTTTTATTTTAACAATTTTCCTTTTCAATTACGATAATTAACATTTTAAGTGATTTTATAAATAAATTACTTGAATAAAAAACATTCAAAATGCGATACATCAACCGTTATGAGTTCGTCGTGATTAAAAATGATAAAATTTAGAATGAATACACGCATTCTCAATTTTTTATTTTTTCCCCTCACTACCCGTAGTCCAGGCACCAAGAATTAAACATTAGAAAAATTCTTCTCATCAGTCACTATTTACCATTCCACATCTCACATTCTATGAAAAATACTCATATACCTTATAAAAAGTTATAGATATGGAATGTGTAATGTAAACAGTTGCTAATTTGTAACAAAACTCACAAGCATACATTCTACACACTCCCTCACAGATTGGGAAGAGAGGGCAGAGACGAGGGATTACATTTCACCGATGGAAGTTGTGCGTTTCCTTTAAATAGTTCAGATATTCCAATTCTTTTCGGGCATTCAGGCTCCTTTTATACATCTTACATGCTGGAAACATGTGATTTAGGCTACAAATTCTAATCAATCTTGAGTATATATAATATGTTTGATCTCAAAGACTCAGATTTGATCCGAAATACAAATTTGTTACATTTGAATAGTGAGGTATTCTTGAATATTTTATAAATAATAGTAAGATGTAGGTAAAAAATAATAATAAAATAATAAATAGTAATAAAGTAGTTTGTCCAAAGAGGGATTCATTGATAGAGTCCACGTCCACCTCCACCACTCAACTCAACAGTAAAATTTGAACTTTATGGTGCAACCAGAGATGGCTTCCCTACCTGAACATATATAATGTGAAATGTAATATAGGGAGAGAAATTAATATATACTTTTAAAAATTTGTTCGGCAGACACCATGAGATTTGAAGGCCAACCACATACTAAATTGAGACCTACAGCATCAAAACTCCAAAAACTAAATGGGACCAAAATATCACATCCGGTTCTTGAATTCATGACCCAAGGAAAATTGAAGAAATGATTCCCCCCCAAAAAAGGGAAAAAGCTTTGTAATAATATACAAGGAAAGGGAAAAAAAAAAAAAAAAAAAAAAGAATTGCCGGCATCATGAGCCATACCAGAATGCTACACATCTGGATTTTTCATTTTCTTGGCTCTCGTTCTACTGCTCAACTCTTGTAGGAACTAACTCAATAAGAAAAATCATTTTTGATGGGGCAAATGAACACCGAGATCCAAGATGATGAACCGTTATCAACGGATGGGATGATATTGAGCTGATATTCTCTTGGGAGGCAACTTCCGCAGGATGTAGAGGACTAGAGCCGAAGGCAGGATCTCGACCAACTGTTTGAACCACAAAATTTCCCAAATTTAGATAGAAAAAAAAAAGAAAAAGGAAGAGGTTATCAAAATAAGAAGCTTGCTACTACCATGTAGTAGATCAAGTTCAAAACGGGATGATCCAAGACATCAAGTGATGCATCTGAATCAAATGCAGATAAAACGACCTGCATTTTGTGATTGAAGTTAGAAGCACATTTATACTCAAGGTAGCAACAACGGGTACAAAACGTATATAAACAAGTTTATAATCTTATAATTGTCCTCATTTCATTAAAACAAACAATTACAATAGAGAAATGTCTCAAGTTCATTTGTGCCTAGATAAAGTTTCAGGAGCTGATACGATGACCAGTCTAGATCAGCTAGGTATCCTTGCACTCACATCCTACAATATTATCTAGTCAATTTCAGATTGAACCTGGAAAATCAACAGTAAAATGTTACTTCAGCACATCCTACAGGCTTAATCAAAGCCAGATGTTATATGCTCATGCCCTAAAATTGTTAATACACATACCGTCTTATTAAGGTTTGCTTTATGCAAAATAAATAAAAGTTAACTCTCAGTTTCTAAGTCAAATGATGCTACTATTTTGCTTCACCTAGAAGCATCCGTTTCCAATTAATACCTTTCTTTCATTTAATCCATCTCGATATCCTCATATAAAATGCTTTAGAAATTACGAAATAGGATTCAAAATTCCAATTTCCAATTATTAAGAACAAATTTGAGAGTTGGTGTCATAGACATATCACATCAAAATAGAGAAGCTACTAGACTACTAGTGTCTGTAGAAACACAATAGGGAACAAATACAATAGATGTACCTATTAAGGTTTTGAGATTTGCAGAAAAATTGCATGCTGTTTCAAAAATATCAAATGCAGCACGCCAGTTCATAAAAATAATTTCTTATCCAGTCAGTTCGAAATTTTCGACTCTGTATTTTTATCTTTTTTCTAGATAAATGTAACCGTTGCAACTCTTTGGATTTAGAACCAAAACAAGATTTAAATAATAACAGGTTCGATGATGTACACTGTCGTGCATGAGAGAGGCAGAAAGAGTTGTCGTTTTCCATAGCACTATAATTTCATGTATTCTGAAGTCCTAAAGAAAAGAAGTGCAAAAAATTGTTTTGATACTCACGACAAAGCATCTGATAAGAAAGCAGGTGAAACATATGGCTGTAACAGATCCAACCTGCAATAACAAAAAAGGGGCACAATTGATGTTAATAAAATCTAGTTCGAATTGAAATACTGTTTTTTGCTGGGGGGAGTTACATAGTAGAAACTTAAAAGGATCTACTTTGGAGGCAAGGACAACTAGACAAAACACCACCCAACCAGATAATTCAATTATTTATCATTCAACTTTGATAAAGTAGCAATACACCACTACTGTAGTGACAAGAAAGATCCATTAAGAAAAGCTCAAGAGAAGTCATGTTTCATTATAATGAAATATGCACTAGTCATTTTTATGCATCTGATGTACTACTTTTTTTTTTTTTTTTTTTTTTTTTTTTATAAGTAATCAAAGATATATTCATAGAGATAGGCAAAGTCCAAGTACACAAGATGGTATACAAGAGATAAGACCTATCTAGGTTGAAGTAAGGGAAACTAGAAAGTCATATTTTTTTTTTTAATTTTTTTAAATGTCGGGGAACCTCTCCAAGGCATAAAATCATGAAAATTCAGGCCATTAAAATCTAAAGCAATGGCCCATAGAAATAAAGTACGAAAAAATAGCGTTCAAAGTTCCTCCGGAGACCACTCTTTGTTTTCGAAAGTCCAATCGTTGCGCTCTTGCCATATACACCACATAATACAGATCGGGATCATATTCCACACCGCCTTGATTTGTTGAACTCCACTCGGAAGTGTCCAGCCAGCCAATAGATCTACCACCGTTGCAGGCATAACAAAGGCTAACTCTATCCGGCTAAAGACTTCGACCCACAAGGCTCTAGTAGTCTCGCAATGTAGCAAGAGGTGTTCCACTGTCTTGCCAGATCTCTTGCACATGCAACACCAATCTAGTATAACTAATCGGCGCTTCCTCAGCACTTCCTCAAATTGTCGGTAGTCAGAATCTTCTCCAACGCTGCTGTCCAAGTAAAGAAGATCACTTTCGGAGGCGCCTTATTTCTCCAGATTCTCCTCCATGGGAACAGGATGTTTGCAACTTGGGAAAGGGACTTATAAAATGATCGAACTGAGAAAATGCTGAATACTCGGCTTGCTATCTACTTGGCTTCACAGAATAAAGAAGGCTGAAAAAAGCCTCAAAGATGTCCACTTCCCAATCTCGCGCCGCTCTACTAATTGTGACGTTCCACTGCACTTGGTCCCCTGTTAGAAGCATAAGGTCCTCTATTGAAACTTCTCGGTTGCATGCCAACTGAAAAATAGCTCGAAATATATCCTTTAGGGCCTCATTCCCACACCATATGTCCCTCCAAAACTTAATGCGAGAACCCCTCACCAACACCAATTTAGAATAGCTACTAAAATCCCCCCCTAATGTGTTTCCAAACTCCCACACCTCTAGCCCCGTACACCTCTTCAGTACACCAGTCCCCCACATGCTTCTATATTTACAATCAATCACCAGCTTCTGTAAGGCTTTTGTCTCCTTATTATACCTCCATAACCACTTCCCAAGCAGGACCCGATTGAAAGTTCTCAGATTTTTTATACCCAAACCACCAGACGAGAGTGGTGTACACACCTTATCCCAGTTGACCAGGTGAAATTTGAATTCATCCCCTATCCCACCCCATAGGAAATCACGGTACAATTTATCAATCTGAGCCGCTACCCTGGCAGGCAACTGAAACAAAGATAGGAAGTATGTAGGTAAGTTAGAAAGGGTACCCTTGATAAGAGTCAAATGACCACCTTTCGACAAATACAATCTTTTCTACCCTGTCAATTTCCTTCCTATCTTCTCTATGACTGAATCCCATATGGATGAGCCCTTGCTGCAGCCCCCAATGGCAATCCCAGGTAGGTAATAGGAAGAGAGGCTACCTTGCACCCAAGAATACTAGCTAGCTACCTAGTATTACTCACGTTCCCCACTGGCACTAATTCTGACTTGTCAAAATTCACTTTCAAGCTTGACGCTGCTTTGAAGCATAGTAACAAAGCCTTCAATGCCCTCAACTGGTTTCAATCTGCCTCACAGAATATGAGCGTATCATATGCAAAAAGTAAATGAGACAAATTAATAATGCCCCTATTGGGATAACCAATCAGAAATCCAGTCACAAACCCATGCGTAACCGTCGCCGATGTCATCCTACTTAAAGCCTCCATAATGATAACAAAGAGAAGTGGAGACGGATCTCCTTGCCTTAGACCTCGAGAGTTGCTGAAGAAGCCGGTAGGACAACCATCAATCAATACTGAGAATCTGGCTATAGCAATGCACCAACTAATCCAAGTACGCCACCTAGGCCCAAAGCCGCATTTCCCAACAAATACAAGAGGAAATCCCAATTGACATGGTCGTATGCCTTCTCCATATCTAACTTGCAAATAATACCTGTGGAGCCCAGCCTTTAATCTGTTATCCAGGCCCTCGATCGCTATAAGGACTGAATCCAAAATTTGTCGCCCCCCTAACAAGTGCATTTTGTGGTTTTGAAATGATCTTGCCCAAAACTGCCCCTAGTCTGTTAGCAAGAACCTTGGATATAATTTTATACACCCCATTCACAAAGCTAATGGGTCGAAAATCCTTAACCTCCACCGCTCCAGTCTTTTTTGGAATCAAGGCAATAAAAGTAGCATTTAAGCTTTTCTCAAACTTTTCAACAAGGATACTTCCTGATACACATTCATAATATCCACTTTCACCACCTCCAAGCAAAATTAGAAGAAACTCATCGAGAAACCATTTGGGCCTGGAGTTTTATCTTTACTCATGCGTCTAACTCCATCATATACTTCCTCCTCCTCAAAAGGCCTCTCCAACCAAGAGGCTTCCTGAGGCTCAATAGTGTCAAAAACAAGATCATCCAGCTTTAGCCTCCATCCCTCACGTTCTGTTAGCAGTTGTTCATAGAAATCTACCGCATGGTCATGAATCAAAGGGCCCTCCTTACATTCCATACCATTAATGTTCAGCATTTCGATGGTATTAGTTCTTCTATGAGAGTTACCAACTCTATGGAAGAACTTAGTACTCCAGTCCCCTTCTTTCACCCACAAAGCTCTTGACTTCTGGTTCCAAGAAATCTCCTCTAGAGATAGTATTCTTTCTAATTCTGCAACCAACTCTGACTTGCGCAATAGCTCATCCGGTAAAAGGGCTCTAGCCTCCAGTATCTGTTCAAACTGTTGTAACTCCTCCACCATGAATTTTTTACGCTCCCCTATATCTCCAAAAGATTGTGAATTCCAAAGTTTAAGGTCATTTTTCAAAGCTTTTAACTTACAAGTTAGGATGTATGAGGGGTTACTATGGAATTGATAAGAAGACCACAATTGCCTAACCTTATCCACAAAGCCTTTACTTTTCAACCACATGTTTTCAAACTTAAAGTATCGACGCCCACTTCGAATGCCACCACAATCCAACAATATAGGAAAATGGTCCGAGCAAAGACGTAGCAACCTCTTCTGACACACTTCCGGATAATGCACCTCCTACTCCGGTGAAATTAAGAATCTGTCTAGCCGGGACCATGTCTGATTATTAGACCAAGTGAAGGAACTCCCTAGTAGAGAAATATCCAGCAGGTTTAAGTCAAAAATACAATCTGAGAACTCTGTCATTGCTGGGCGCAACCTACTCTCACCCGATCATTCACTAGGAAATCTGATTACATTAAAATCCCCTCTTATACACCAAAGAAGCTCCCACCAGCTATGTAACCCAACAAGTTCTTCCCATAGGAAACGTATCGTTGTCTACATTTGGGCCGTAAAAACTTGCAAAAGCCCACACAAAATTATCTGTCACTCTTAAAAGAGCATGTCACTGTATACTCCCCCACAAACTCCTCCATTTTCTCAACAACTATTTTATCCCACATCACTAGGATTCCACCCGAAGCCCCATTCAAAGCTAGATAAGCCCAATCTGCGTAAGTGCAACTCCAAATACTTCGAATTAATTTTCTAAAAACACTTTGCAATTTAGTTTCTTGTAAACATACGATATCCCCCCTCCATTCTCGCAACAAGTTTTTTATGCGAAGCCGCTTATTCGCCTCATTTAACCCGCGGACGTTCCAAGACACAATTTTCGGTTTCATAAAGGATAAGCAAGCCCCTTCCATTTGCATCTTTCGCGGCTTGAGTTTCCTTCATAATTTAAAGACCAAGTTAGGTGCTTGAGCTCCCGCTTTTTTTTTTACCCTGATTTCTTAGACTGCATATGACCCGCTTCAATTGCAGTAAGTAAAGCCATAAACTGCTCTTCGTAGCTCGCACATTCCATGCCTATCCAGTGATGCAAATCCTTCACCTTTTGAAACACCCAATCCGAAGCATTCGACTCATTTGGTAGCAAACGGTTTAACAAGATAGGCTCCCCTTCATTGGAAGCCCACTACAGATTAGGAGTCACCCCCCTTTCTTCCTCCCCAAATAAATTCCTGCCCTCCCATTCAACCATAACATTACTAGTGGGAGATTGAGTCTTAGGGACCATCATTACCTCACTTTGATAAAACCCATCATCAATCACCTCCGCCCCTGCACCTGGAACTTGAGCTTCAAAACTGAGACTTCCCGCCACTATACAATCAAGGTGATCCTCGGGATGGCCATGGGCCTCCGTCTGGGGAGGAGACCCTCCCACCATGTATATCGGTGCCTTCTGGCTGGCTGAAGCTGCAACAGCATCACATAGTGGCGGAGACTCCACCTCCTCCACCATCGGCACTTTCTGGCTTACTGTAAGCCCCCCCATCGCAAGCATCTCTTCACAGGAAGAGACCTTACAGATCTGATCCTCTGCTAATGGCAAAGGCACCGCAAGCGTTTCTATGGCCGTCACTTTACCGACAACCATCAGGGAGCCTTGAAATGGACCTTGAGACCTTTCACGCACTTCCTTAGTATGTGGATGCTCAATCAAACCAGAATTCGGCAACATAGCCTCTGTCGGAGGTGTCGCCGCCTTCGTAGGGACCACCTGGCTCTTTGCAGGCGATGGTGGCTGAGGCCCACCCGTTGAAGGGCTTGAGGCAGACGATACACGTCTCCTCCAAACAGACCTCGTCAGTTTTGGTTGAAACCGAGACCCAACTTCAATACCAGGGCCCATTTCCCGGTTTCTTCCTAAGGCCTGCGCATGGTTCCTGGGCCCATTCGGCTGGCCCATTGGCCCTACCATAGGCTAATGCTTTTGGCCATTCCCTAGGCCCACGCCCACGCCCACACCCACTCCCACCTCTTAATCTCTTTTAACGCACTGTTTTATAACATATAAGTTTGCCTTCAAATCTTCAACTTGTCTCTGCATCTCCATCACGACCCGCAGGAGGCTTTCCTTATTGAGACAGAAAATTTCTCTGTCAGCCCCCTCCAAGCTCTGACCCACTACCCCCTACTGAGGCCACGATGTCTCCAGACTACAACGGCGCCTCTCCTCTCTATCTGACAAGTTGATGGGATGGGTCCGAAGCCCTTGGTTTTTTTACAACATCCAGATACGATATTGGGGTTGAGCTGCCGACGTCATAACCACCATAGGGTCAGCTGCGAGGCTGGTCTCCCTCAAAACCTCCACCAGTTTTCTCCACCCCCTCCCATCTGATCCGCCCCCCCATTCTGAATTCCACCAACGACATGAATGCCCCTTGAGAGTTAACACACCTTTGGGCTATGAGGCCCCTGTCCCCATCTCTGTGAGCTGAATAAAACTCCCTCCTTCCCACCTTCAAGCAGACTTCCAACGCGTTGGTGAACCACCGTGCCGTGGCTAACTCCAAGTGAAGACTTCTCACCAACTTCCACCCCCTCTCTGTGATAGTCACCCATCGCCCATCTCTAGCTATCTCAAAAAGCTTACGAACGATAGCAACAGCATTCGGCATACTTGAATGCCTACTCAGACTTATAGTAAATCACTCACTCAACCTCCCATGAACAACATCACCAGCCAGAAACGAAAAAAAAAAAACAGAAAGAGTACAGAGAGAAAAAAGGAGGATGTATCACTCTGATGTACTACTAAACATATATTCATTATAAATGTATATCATCCAATGAATAGATCTAATAGTCTCGATTTCTGAGAAGAAGAATAGATACAATGCATGGCAATAGCCTATAATAAACCAAAACATTAAATATACAAAGGGGCACACAAAACAATTTCCATAGAAAGTCGTCCAATTGGGGTTGTTTCAAACTTGCAACCACCTAATTGATCGAATATCTTCTAAATGGACGATAATAGGGGTAGAGGTTCTTCAAACGGTACAGTTGTTAAATCTTAGCTATCAAAACCAGCATAAAGATGATCATCTGATCCCCTCATAGTCCTTGCAATATATATATGTAGATTCCATTCCACCTCACTTGTTCACTAACTTGCTCATGATAATAAGAAACTGTGTGTATAGATTAGTGAATTAATACTGATTGATCTTCCTGTGTACTTGACTGTCATAATTGCACTTTGAATGTTATTTTTGTTACTTTTCAAAAGAAAAAAAGAGGATTTGAACTGATTGATTGCAATAGAACACTTGTTATTGCTGATCCCACTGTAAACTACTAAATATACATACACAAATTGGAACCATATTCCGTCACGTTTACTCAAATTCAATCAAGTTTTATAGGATTTTTTTATGGGTTTTTACAAAAAATATCAAACACTGTTTCATACTAGATCTAAAAGAATATGATTGTCACCCTATGTACATGGAAATTGGTTATGTTCAGTTTCCCCAAAACATGCCAATAAGATATTCGACATACAAACATAATACCCAAAGAAAGAAGTGAAATTCTCACGGTAACAAATCTGGTAATCATGTTCACAGTCCATTAGACAAACTAGTGTGAACTGTGAAGGCAGCTACCTCATGAAGCTTCTTTCTTCTCCCTTTTGATTCGATTGGAAAGCGTCTCAACATGAAAAATAACCTATAAGCATTTTGCATGTCAATACAACAGCAAAAATGCAGATATAAAGCCCCAAAGACAGACACCAACAGGTACCAATAATTGAAAAGGTCACATGCACTGAACAGAAAATACTGAAAAGATCAGCATGATGCTGAACAGTGAACTCTCACCTTCCTCCATATAGCAAGAAACCCAATGCAGCTATAATTGATACCACTGGAAAAAAAAGCGTGTGATAAAATAAGCACAGCTGATCAAATGGAAGAAGCAATACCTAAAATGTACGACATGTATATTTAGGCGGCAAATGAGGTGTTAATCTGCAGGAAAATAGAACTTGTGAAAGTTGCAGCATAATTGGACACAGGGCCTAACCTGCAACAAATATCTTTCCAACGCATTCGACAATGCTGTTTTCATCAATCCAAAGGTATATCCAGATGCAAACCTGATGCCAAAGCCTCACTTTGGTTAGATTCTTTTTAAAATCAAGTAAAATATCTGAAGTGACCACAGTTTGGTTAGATTCTTTTTAAAATCAGGTAAAATATCTGAAGTGACCCTTAGGAGCTTGGTTGGGGCTGTTTTTGCTACAATAGCATGAATCCCGAAGATGAAATAAGAGGTATGGCATACGGGTATATGAAATGAAAGAAATTAAAAGAGCAGGAATCATTGGAAGTTGGGGGGTAGTCTGCCCATGTTTGACATAGCATAGGCTTCATTAGCAAGATGTTTGTGTAGACCCATAGAGTACAAAACGACTCCTTTTATCAGAAGAAAATATACAAGGTTAAAAAAAACCATGCAATCGAAAGGGAGAAAAAAACTGACAGAGAAGGAGAAGGAGGAGGAGAAGAAATGACAGATACAAGAACAAAAAAGAAAAAAACGGCAGTCATGATGGAACCACATGCAATCAAACATGCCATAACCAAAATGATATTCTTTTTTCTTTTTTTTTTGATAAAACAAAAGGATATTCTTAGAAGATTGTATTTCTGCAGCAGATTCCAGATATCACTGAGCTAATTGATACATCTATGATGCAACTCATGCAGAATCATAAAGTGAGCGATTGATCATACCTGTATAAAATACACTCCAGCATTAACTGAAATATAAAAAATCTTGAGCTTATCGGTCGGTAAACTTCTTGCCTGTCCATATGGTACCAAAAAGGTTAATATTTCCCCACACCCACAAAGTTCTACACCTCACTGGAGTGTAAAACTGGCCTTACACTCTGGTAGCAGAAATCCCATTTTGCAACAGAGAGAGGAACATTTACTTGCCTGGTGATATATCTCTGCCCAAAAAAGGACAAGGAGTGTGTATGTAGAGAAAAATAGAAGACCTGGAAGATCCAGTAAGACCGAAACTAGAACCTGGTTCAACATACACCAGCTCTATGTCAGTACACTATACTTGATGCTTGGAGAGAACATTATTTACTCCAACTAGTCTCATTTTTTTCCTTTTATATCTAAGCTCCCACCCAGCAAAGCAAGCAAATCATACAGCTTACATTATATCATGGAATCTTTTGAGAAGAAATCAATGTTGAGCTGAGTTGTTCTTACAGAACATTTCAGTTGAAACTAGGCAACTTTAGACCATGAAAGAGGTTGAGCTTTCTAAGAAAAATGTCCTGCACTTTCTATTTCTGAAAATGAAAAGGCAAATGAACATGCTTGTATCTTTTAACTAAGCTCAAGAGTGGAGCTGAGTTTAGTCATTTCCTCTACTATTGTTTGATACTTTTTAGAAACTATGTGGAGCGACACCATGTCTGACCAAAATAAGAAAAATTTGCAGATCATTCATATCCTGGAACTGTTACTGTACAAACTCAAAATCAATGTAAGTGTTACATAACATTAGATTGTTAGGTTAAAGGTTTTTTGAACTCCACAATGGCATTTCTTGAAACTTCAACAAACCAACCTTTGGATGCAATACAAATACTTGCTTGTGAAATCCAAATACAACTGCACGTACTGCAACATAAGAAAGGAAACCAAATAATGAAATAACATCCAAATGATAATGTATATCAACGATTCCAGCATCACCGGCCCAAAAATATTACCTCCATTTACAATGAAGTTCATAAGATGGAAAACTTTCTGTGTTGTCCAACCATATTCAGGCACTCTCAACTCAATCCTTACCAATTGAATCTGCACATCAAGAACACAGATACACAACTTCAGATATTCCCCTAAATACTTCAAACAAGTTTCCTGATCTTTCCAGGATAAAATGAAGCATATTTTTCCTCTAACTAATCAATTGGAGTCCAAATAATCGAGAATAGGGCATGACCTGAACAAAAACTCAAGATAAGTTAAGAACTAAATAACACGACCCAAAAATACCTATACAGAATTTTTTTTTTTTGATAAGTAATAAGTTATTTTATTGATATAAATACCTATACAGAATAATAATCACAAACTTTTTGGAAAATGAAATTATTCAACAAAATATGTTAAAATATTAACAAAAAGGATTATTTGTCCAATAATAAATTCAATAAAGCTGGAAAATTTAGGAATCCCACAACTAAAGGTGCTTGATGCAACTACTTTCTGCACAGCTAGCAGCCCATCAATAACGTCACTATCTCGTACACTCAACTTCTAACGATCCTTAAGCGGGTCAATGAAAGAAAGCAGACATTTATAACAGTTCATCCATCATTTTGTCCATCCCAAACCCACAAGAAAGAAAAAAGGAGAAAGGAGAAAGGAGAAAAATAAGCCATATAAAATCAGATAAATATTCCTAAAGCAAACGAATCTAGATACCAACTTCTCAAGAATTGAATCACAGAGAAGAATAAAATGGATACTATAAATTCACATACGTATATAGAGTTAGTTCAAGAGAGAGAAAAGGGAGGAAGGGGGACCAGAGCAACGGAAGAGACGAGGGCGTATGCAGCACATAGAGTGTAGAAGATCCCGTCCTGCCACCGAGTGGAGTCGTTGATCCCGTCCCACCAATTGGAAAAGAGAGCTCCCAGGTCCTCCACCGGCCTCAAGCCCAGCGGCATTCTCGTCATTCCTCCCTAGCTCGTAAAGCTCCTCGGAACGAACTTGTTCTACACGGAAAGGTCAAACACTAGTTTGAGAGAGAACTAGAAGCCCTCGAAAAAAAGAGAGACAAAAACTGCTGAGGGGCACAAATAAACACAAAATCAAACCGACAAACAGAGAGGGAGGGAAAGTTCTACCAGACAGTCACACACACAGAGAGAGAGAGAGAGAGAGAGAGAGCCGTGGGGCTTTTGGTTTTGGGGGAATTTGTTGTTTGGTCGCTCCCACCTAAGGTTCCACGGATGGGACGAGAAGGTCGAGTGGTGGTAGCTTTACATGGAAACGCTGCTGCTACTTCTACAGTTCTACCACACACACCCTTTACTTGTACACGCCTCCTCCACAAAACTACAACCCCTTTTTTGTACTTCTTGCACGATGCTTCTTCCGGTTGTACTTTTTTGTCAAAGGCTAGCTCCAGCTTCCATGTATGAATATTTAAATTTTAAATTAAGTTTAAAAGTAAAAACTGACAACAATTAGAAAATAGAATAAAAAATTAAAACAACTCTATTACAACCTATTTTGCAATCAATTAATACAATATTATCACTTTATTCAAAATAAATTTTAATTTTATAAAACTACCATTCATTTAATTTAGAGTTATATAAGTTAATCACTGTCCAAAAACAAATAATCCCAAAAACATAATTTATAAATACGAATAATTATAGTCTCATAGATAGATATACAAGGGTGTTTTTTATAATTTTAATACAGCTCTATTTTAAATAGATGTTATTTTTTTAAAATGTCCTCTATTTAAAATAAAGTTATGTCGTGTCTTAATGCATTGCCATGTTCACTTGACATGTTTAAAAAGATGCAAATGCCAACAATGCCCATGTTATATTAATTTCCATATTATAAAAATATGTTATTTGTTTTAAATTAAAGAAAAATATTAATAGAAAAAACCTTCTCCCTTCTCTCTAAACTCTCCCAAACTCAGATCTAACAAAAGGGGATGAGAGTTTCGGCTCCTCCCCCCTCTTTTTTCCTTCCGCCTCCCTTCTCTTTTGTCCATTTTATTTTCTGTGTAGTATTTTTTTTTTAGGCAAAATAAGGAAAAATTGTCGTTTGGGTCTTTCTAGCCATCGCCCTTCAACACGCTTCCCATCGAGACGATGTCAAGCCGCCAATCTTCAAGACTACCGAATCTGACATCTATCGGAGTGGAGCGTAGCTCGCACACACTAGAGGAAGTTCCGGACCTCGTCTGCGCATGGCCATCACGCGCCACCGATGAGCCTTCTGTCGACGCCACGCTCAGCTTCTCAAGATATCCTGACTCCGGGACTTCCAAGATTGACCGCTGGCTTTCCTCCTAGAATGACCAGTATCCTGCACATGCCACTATCGACGCTTTGTGCACTATTCATTCATTTTGTTTCAGTGTTTTTATTTTTGTTTGTTTGTTGTTCCGTTTCTTCATTTTTACCCGAGTAAGGTATTGAGCCTTTGGGTCGGATGTAATATGGGGCAAGAGTTGTTCGAGAAAGGCGGGCGATGCTACAACCGGTGGTCATACGGCCAGTACTCTTGCGTAGGTGCCGCTTACGTAGTGGAGGTTGTTTGTCTGTGCGTGAGCTGGGTGTTCATGCCATCGGGACTCGAGATGCCGATGCTTGCGGTAAGCATGACGTCCAGGTCCACACCAATACTTGTGGGTCCGTAGTTGTTAATGTGTTTTATTTGTAGTTTTATTTGTTATTAATAAAATAGAACTATACTATTGGATTTGGTGTGCATAGCAGTGTCCTGTAATCTTCCTCCTTGGGAGGACAGAGAAGGCCTTTAAGTTCTATTTTACAGAGCACTTTCTCTGTTATAAGTTTTTTTAGAAGTTAAGACAATGTCTGCCACAAATGAATTTGTGTGTGAGGAAGCTCTAGAGGTGATGCGTAATTTGGCTTATAGTCTGGATTTTTCATATATTAATAAATCACAGTTATAATTTCGGTTCATTAATAAAATGAGTCTGTTTCCATAAAAAATATATATATATTAATATTTTGAATCTGTTATCTTAAATCATATCGATTAATGCGACATATTTTAATGAGAAATAGTTGTTTTATTTTATTTTATTTTTCTAAACATTTACCGAAATAAAATAAAATATAATAGAGTTTAGGAGTTGGATTTATTTTAAGGTGGGAGTGATTAACGTAATTATATTGGTAGGTGCCAAAAAGAAAAACAGAAATACGGATGATTTTTTTTTTTGTTAGACGGCAACTAGATTTGATTAGAGAGAAAAAAAAGTTATTTTGCCTCCCAAGTATACCGTTTAAATGTACCGTTAGGATAAAAAATTTTATTTTTTTATTTAATAATTAAGAAAATAATTTTAAATATATTAATATATTTTTTTATTTTTAAAAAATATTTAAATATATTAAAAATATGAATAAAAAAAAAAAAACTTATAAAATTGTGGTCAATTTGAACTGTGCTACTTAAGCGGCAGCACCGCTCTTGATTATATGTGATTAAATTAAGGGAATATAATAGAGTTATGCTATTTTGCATAATTTTTATACACTTCATAAATATAATTAGTCAAAATAATTATTTTATATTAAAAAAATAATATAATTAATTATATTAATAAAATATATAAAAATAACTGCATATAAAATTTTTATACAGTGATAGGCACGTTTGAGACGTAAGAAGATGCCGCAAGAGATTCCTCCCTCCAATTGGGTCCACTGACAACTTGGTACGCCTGCTGGACTCCGACTCTTTCTGTAGGATTACTAGTGTTGTGCGACACGAAGTTTCTCCAAGTCCCTCCCAATATGGTGAATGTCGTTTAGCAAAAATCTATAAAATAATAATAATAATGATAATTTATATAATAATTCGTTTAGATAGTGAGATGAGATAAAATGAGATGTGATGATTTGAGATAAATTAAATAAAATATTATGAGAATATTATTATTATTTAAAAATTTAAAAAAAATAAATTATTTATTATATTATTATTATATTTTATGTATCCAAATAAGCCCCGAGTCTCAAATAGATAAATTTTATACAATCTTTTTGTAAAAAAAATAGATTTCATCGTGAAAACGTATAATTTTTTTTAAATGGGATCAATTTTATTATAAATAATTGTATTAAACTTGTTTATTTGAGATTTATACAAGAAAAAAAGTGTCATATTGGGCCATTAAAATAGCCCAAAGTCTCATTTTGTTACAGTGGCTAACTCTCAAAAAACATAAATTTTATGTTACTATTGTACTCTTTTGGTTGGCTTGTGTTTTGTTTTGGATATATTTAATCATGATTGAAAATATTTATTATTTATTTTACATACCCATGACATGACTAGGTTCTAAGCTTTGCAAATATGTGGTATGAAATTTAAATTGTAAATTTGAGTTGGTTTTCAAAAGTCTTACAAGGTTAATTATGATGTATTTTTTTTAATAGAATAATTAATTTGGAGAGGGTGATTGGAAATTTAGGCATATGATTTGAAATTTATTGCTCAAGACTAATATATGTAAGGGGATATCCTCCCACTTCACAAGCCCACTCGGCGCTCGGTTGGGAAGTAATGGACTTCACCTCGATACCTGGCCTTAGAGTCAAAACTTGCCCATAAAGTAAGTCGTCTGCAAGGGGAGATAAACAATGATGGTTGATGGGATGAACAGACCTGGCACTTGTAACGTCCCGGTCCCGCAGGGATTGAAGAGTTACTCCCTATAACTTAAAACTCACAATTCATCAATATATTTACAAACTCCAAAATATAAAGTCATCAGAATACTATAAAATCTCTTATTAAAATCTCCAATTCTCAAAAATCTTCTATCAGTAATCCACTATGCTTAAATAATCATCTCATCGATGCTCCATAATCCTGATCCTTAGATGGACTATTCAAAATCATCTGAAAACATATGGAGATAAGGGATGAGTTATCAATAACTCAGTAAGCATAGAACATATACTAGTGTGTAAACATGAGTATTTATAAAGTTCAAAATGCAGAACAAAATATTTTCTTTCAGATTGCAGAATCAGAATATCGTTTTCAAAATACAGCGTCAAAACATGTTATCAAAATATCAGAGCGAAAGTTCGAAAATATTTATAATCAAAATCCCTTTGGCATAACATAAATTGAAACATCACATCTTATCTTATCATATCAGAACAAATACCATGTTTAACCCTCGTGGTAAGATTGTGCAAACCCCGATAGCTAACCGAGTAGAAATAGAATGTGAATCTTCCCCTTATTAATTCTCGGAGTCCCGAGTGTGCACATAGGAAAGACCATGCAAAAAACCACTTTGTTTTCAAAGTGGGTGCACCAGAAACAGAAGAGTTGGTACAAACCCGAACAGAGGCCACGGTTTTACACCTGTGGTAAGGTCAGAACGGAACAGAAACAGAAACAAAATGTTATGCTAGAGGTTTTTCAGAAATCACATCAGATCATATCAGAGTACAGAAAATCTTCAGAACATAACAAAATCATATCACAACATAATTTATGTAAAAATTTCATATTTGCTCTTTTTTTCAAAGTTTAGAAACAGAATGTCAAAAACAAACTCTTGTCTCCACCGGTCATGACAGAAAATACTTTCTTTTTAAACAGAATCTTATGAGTAATGCAGAATAAATAACCGGGATGCTTCTAATTTATTTTCATAACCAAATATATATATTTTCCAAAAAATAAAGCTCAACTCATTTTATTTTAATGCAAAGTCTAGCATAGGAACCCCACTTACTTGGATTTCTTAGCTTTTTTTTTTTTTTTAGAATTTTCCTAAAAAATGTTGAACAATATTTAATCACCCTATAAAATAATCACATAATTTTCGTAAATTTTCAATCAAGCACGTATTTCGATATATAAGTCTAAACTTCTAAAATAACCAATTTAATTCCTCAAAATCTAAAATCTCATAACCTCAAATTATAAATCATCGCTTTCTAAAATTATCATTTTTTCACTTAATAACTCCGACTAAAACATTAATATTAACTAATATAATTTTGTACTATAACGTGAGACAAAAACTCGTATAGAATACTAAAATATTTATTGAAAACGACGTAGCCTCATGGAAAGACATGTCCTACCGAAAACACTTGTTCAGGAAACAATTGGCTAAAAGGGTAAAACTGTAATTATAACTCAAGATATTTACTAAACCTACCGAAGTTTACGGAAACTAAACACTTATACTAGGCAGCGTCGTTGTGCTTAGAGAGTAACGGAGGACTTACCGTGAGGGAAGGTGTGCGGCGCTGGGTGCGGTGGAAGGTGGTGAACTCGGCGGAGCACTAGGAAAGAGAGAGAACAATACGGTGAGAGAGATGACAGAGAGAGAGAGAGCGAGGGCAGCACGAACGTGTTTGCGGTAGCTTGGCCAGGTTGTTTTCGGTGGAAGCTTGCGGTGGTGAAGGTCATGCAGGGGTTGATCAGGGGGTTGAGAACGTGGAGGCTAGGCTTCTAGGGAGGTGATGGCGGGGAGGATAGGGAGTTGTCCGTGGTACAACTACTCTGTTTCGAGGAGCAAAAACATGAGAATTTCGTGGTTTGCAACGGAGGCTACGGGAGGCGTTGGGTGGCGGCTTCGTGTGGTTGGGCACGGTGGCTTACGGTTTCACAAGGGGTTGGGCAAAGGCGAGAGGCTTCAGTCGTGCAGGGGGAAACTCGCACGGGGGTGGTTTCCGTTCGGTTGAGCGCATACGGGCGTGGGCTTTTGTGATGGTGAGGTTGTGCAACTAGGCTGCAGACAAGGTCTAACGCCGTGGGTGTGGAGGTTGTGGAGGGTGGCAGCTTGTGGTGGATGATGGTTTGTGGATAGAGCTGCTTCTGTGCAAGCGTGGTTGGAGATTGTCGTGGGAGTTTTTGCGGCAGCTATAGGCTTGGTAACTAACATGTAGGTACGTGTATATATATTTATTTATTGGCGATGGAAAAACCCTAGAGAAATAAGGGAGACGTGTGTGGGAGTGAAATCGTGTGGGTGAGGAAAAAGGATGGGCTACTACGAAGAGCCTAGCTTGGGAATTACAATGGCAAGAGGGTTGTGCAGTGTGCGTGAAATGTGTAACGCAATATATATATAGTAAAACAAAAAGAAAATCCTAGGAAGGAACAAATGGAGAACAATGCAAGAAAGACGTGCATGAGAAGAAAACAAGTGCGTGGTGTGCATGGCATGGAGACTAAAGAGATTTTCACGGCTTGCATTTTGAATGGGACTTTTTCCTTTAAAAAAATTTGGATCTCGATTAAATTCTAAAAAAATATATATAACTTGTCCCACTAATTTTCAGTCTAATAAAAACTTCACCTAATTCAACGTATTTAAAGATTTAAACCTACTCGAAAAAACTCAAAAATTATTCAATATCCATCAAAATAATATAAACAATTTGAGCTCGTAGTCTATTCCAACAATAATTGCAATTTCAAGTGGGCTTCTTCGAACACGAATTCCTTGCTTGGCCCGAGTGTTACAGCACTGCTCAGCTACACCCTGCTCATGGGGACTCGTACAGGGCAGAGCAGGAAAGACGAATGACCTTTGATCTTCTGATATGGGAACATCGACGGACAACCAAAGATACCAGCAAAGTAAGACAAATCAGGGAATCACACCACATTAATGACACAACTATCCGTGTTACACGCTACATTAATTACCCCATCGCAGAGGCACACCGCATTAAAAAACTTTGACAAAAGGAACAATAAAAAAGGACATTGACTCCATGGGGGCAGACACGATCTGTCCTCCCTATACTCCCGATATAAATAGCAATTTCTAGGTACGAAAAAACTTTCTGATCTATAGACTCTCTCATTATTTACAAACTTTCAAAATACTTTACGGACTTAAACATCGGAGACACCCCGTCCCAAAGCTATCCTCTCCCAGTTTCCTTCTTCTTCGTTTTTGCAGACCCAACTTTGAAGACATGAGTTGCTACAACTTAACTCAAAGACGTAATTAACAATATACATAACCAATGCAAGGGTACACTAATCATAAAGAACTAATAGAAAATATGTAATGAAATATAAAATTCTAAAGAATTTTGTATATAATGTGGTCAGCCACCCAAAGGGGTGTAAAATGTTGGATTACTTCCACGAGAGCCACCAACTATGTTAACATGTGGAATATAAGCAACATGAACGACCACGGGCTGGCTCGGTCCATCCGCAGTCGCCTCTTGTGGGCTATATTCACAATGAACCCAAAAATGGTTTGGGCCACCCTCTGTAGACATGGACTGGACGGACAACTCTCAAGAACTTGTAGCCACCACCAAAGTGCCAAAGTGGTGTAGATGCCGGGTGGTCCGACCAGAAGGACGGTGGACA
The DNA here is from genome assembly GCF_004785595.1 of Juglans microcarpa x Juglans regia. NCBI lineage: Eukaryota > Viridiplantae > Streptophyta > Magnoliopsida > Fagales > Juglandaceae > Juglans > Juglans microcarpa x Juglans regia. Next base: position 6,855,892 of record NC_054603.1, on the reverse strand, counting down.
GCCCGCATAACTCCCTATCATAAACAATAAGAGTAATGTAAATATAGTTTTAGAAAATACAAACTCACGTCTATAAGAGTTAAAAAAATAGAATTAATTATTAAAAACTAATTTTTTTATATAAATTTTATGTTAATCTATTTTTTTTAAAAGAGTATACAATAATTAAATAGGTAAAACTACGGATATTATTACTGGACTCCACCTTAGAGCATTGACAATTGTTCAAAGCCAAAATTTGACTTAGAGTGGTTTGGATTCAGAAATAAGTTGAGATAGATTGAAATGATTTGTGAATGGTAGAATAAAAATTAAATTGTTTATTATATTTTGTGTGAAAATTTGAAAATGTTATTTTGGGATTTGAAAAAGTTAAATTATTGATTATATTTTTTGTGAAAATTTGAGAAAGTTGTAATGATGAAATGAGATGAGTTGATGTGAGTTTTGAATACAAATGAGATACAAGTAGAGATTTTGGTTCAAGTCAAAGTCATTGAAAAAATGTTAATCCACGTTGAACTATTTATTTAAAGTCAAAATAATAATATAATATTATATATTTCAATAATAATTTTTAAAAATATTTGTTTAATATTTTGTAAATACACTCCATATATTAATTAATAATTTAATTTTTATTTTCTAACTATTTTTTTTTCAAATTCTAGATTTTTATACTCATGATCCAATCACATAAAATTACAAACAATGCTACTCAGTTCTTTATTATTTTAGAATCTTTAATTAAAGGAGTAAAACGAAAAGGAACTGAAAAGTAGTAAAGGGATGCGATTTGAAACAAAATTTTCAGAATAAAATATATCTCATGGAGATGAACAGTACCAAGCCATATATATGAAGAAAGAGATGGTGTTACTGTAGCAAAAATGTAGAGTCTAAGTTATTTGATTATTCCAATACAGATCATTTTTAGAATAGTTAGGCAAACTTAGGCAATACATTGTCTAATGCTCTTAAAATGAACAATTCTTGAATGGTTTATACAAATCTTAAATAGATAAAACTTTATACAAACTCTTGTAAAAATAATATACTCTATTAAAGTGTAAAAAACATATTTTTTATCAGTGAAATACACTTTTCATAAAGAAATGATATGGAGATTGTTACTTTGAGACTTATGGAGAATAACTTCCTACAGGCTCTTATAAACTTTATATATCTAATAGAGAGCTGCCGCATAAGGGGCACATGAATGAAATTAGAGACTGCTTACTAGGGCTGAAAAACTGACCGGTCGGTTCGGTTTTGGGCCCAAACCGAGACCGACCGGTCGGTTTGTTAGAGCCTTAAAACCGGCCGAAACCGACCGAATGAGGGTATGAAAACCGACCGGTTCGGTTACCGGCCGGTTCACGGTCGGTTTGTTGGGTTTGGGCCGGTTTTGGCCACTGTGTTTGGGCCGGTTTTGGCACTGTTTGGGCCATTTTAAGACCCAATTCAACCTCTTTTTCAGTTCATTTTGTTATTCAAAATCATCTACTATAAAGACTTTTTTTTTCCCAGAATTTTTAAAATTAATTAATTAAATCAATTTCTTTTTAATTTTAATCATGCCATGCATATATTATTAGTAACTAATAACTATTAACTAGTAACTACTACATATATACTACTTATATTTTATAGTCTTATTATCTTATATACTAAATTATTAATTACTAGATAAATAAAAAAAACTCCACTAGATGTTTAATACACATTACAAACAAAATTAAATTGTCTTAAGCAACAAATAACAATTGTTTTTTAATAAAACTCAAAAAATCTTCATTCTTCAGTCTGCAGTCTTCGACTCTTCGACTCTTCAATCATCAATAGTTGTGATGTATGATGCTCCTAACTCTATAAGAAAACACCAAATAATCAAATTATCAATATTAATAAATTAGGATAATGAAAACAAATTAAATTAAATAATAAAAATAAATGAATATGGAATTGAATGAGAAAAAGTTAAAAACACATTACCAGATTCTACTACAAAGCTCTCAACATTATCTATGGAGTCTCGAATATCAATTGGCTTTGACGGATGTCGCAACCAATTCTGAGTACAAATAAGTGCCTCAACAGTTTTTGGAGCCAAGGAACTCCGAAAAGGATCAAGTACCCGACCTCCCGTACTAAATGCGGACTCTGATGCAACCGTGGAAACAGGCATGGCTAACACGTCTCGTGCAATTCTCGCAAGTATAGGATAGTTAGGCTCATTCACTTTCCACCAATTCAACAAATCAAAAGATTGACTGAATGCCTCACAACCATTTGATAAATACCGATCAATCTCTGTTTTGGTAGATGTAGATCCAGAGGCAGTCGATGCTTGCAACCACTCATAAAAAAGTTGTGACTCAAGATTGTCTTCAACATCATCTGGAGGTGCAGATGACGGAGGGGAAACATGTTCTCTGCTACTCGAGGAAGAACCGAACGTAGCATTATACTCCTCATACATGTCTGATAATAATTGTCTCACCCTCGACAATAAATCTTCAGCCCAATTATGATCATAAATTTTTTTCAAGTGAAAAGTAAGAAGCCCCAACTTACTACGTGGATCAAGGAGAACTACAATCAACAACAACAAATTCAGTCTATCCAATGAACCCCAATACTTATCAAATTTCATTCTCATGCTTATGGCCATGCTCATCAAACAAGTATTCTGACTCTCACACAGTCTAACCAACTCTTTTTGGAGCCTACAAATCTCCAAAAAACTTGTGTTTGCCGTGACATGTAAAGAACCAGAAAATCGACAAGTGGCATCATAAAACATTTTCAAAAATTTTACAAAAACCCGCACTGTCTCCCACTCGTCAGCTCTAGGAGGCCCAATGTTTCCATCCTTAAAGTAAGAAAGAAAATTGTAGTCCTCACTCTCCATTCGCCTAAAAGCCTTTTCAAATTTCTCAGCAGCCTCCAACATCATGTAAGTTGAATTCCATCTGGTTTGTACATCAAGGCACAACATTTTTTTACAATCAATTTTTTCCTTTTCTGCACATCTCTTAAACTTGTCTAATCTTGCAGGGGAGGAGCGCACATATCTAACAGCATTTCTAACCATTGTAATGGCATCATCACACTCCTTAAGACCCTCATTCACGACAAGATTTAGAATATGAGCACAACATCTCATGTGCATATACTTCCCTTCCAACATATTCTCCGTTAAAAAATGTCTCAAATATGCAATTGCAGTATCATTTGAGCTAGCATTATCAACAGTAACAGTAAATATCTTATCAATGCCCCAATGAAGGAGGCACGATTCAACATATTTTCCAATGGTATTCCCTCGATGATTAGGGATTAAACAAAAATTTATAATTTTCTTCTGTAATTTCCAATCACTATCAATGAAATGGGTAGTTAAACACATATAATTAAGATTTTGTACCGATGTCCACGTATCGGTAGTTAATGAAATCCTCATTCCCCCATCTTTGAATAACTTTTTAAGTTTGGCTTTTCTAGATGCAAATAGTTTCATACAATCTCTTGCAACCGTCACTCGACATGGCACTTTAAATCTAGGTTCAAGCAACCAAACCATCTTCTTAAATCCTTGCCCTTCAACAATTCTAAATGGTAATTCATCGAGAATTACCATCTCTGCAAGCGCCATCCTCACAGCCTCCTCACTATATTTATGAGTTACAAGATTTCTTAAAGAACTCCAAACCCCTCCGAGGATACCTCACCTGCCAATATTGTTTGGTATTTATCTAAAGGCCCACGCTTATGAGGATTTTTGAGACATGAAGGTAGATGGTTTTGCATAGTTGAAATTCCGTTCCTCTTCGAGTGGCAAGCGTATATCTTGCCACAATAATTGCACTTGGCCTTAGGATCATTTACGGAACAACCATCAACTTTTGTAAAATGATCCCAAACAATTGACGGATCCTTCCCTTCCGTTTCTTAGGAAGTGGACAATTACTACTATTAGGAGCACTTGAAGTCGAGAGTTTTGGTATTTGGGAGTTCGAATCAAGATCAATTGGACTTGACGAAGAATCCATCTAACATGTAAAAACAAGAAAGAACAAAAAATCACCCCAATTGTTAATTACACAGCAGCTAGTTTGCAACGTGGCAAACATCACAAATCTAAGATTCTAATCTACATTTTAGATCGATCATAAATCTCACAAATTATTTTACTTTCAATAAACATCACAAATTATTTATAACATAAAATTCATAAATTTTACTTTCAATAAACATCACAAATTATTTATAACATAAACATTCATAAATTTTACTTTCAATAAACATCACAAATTATTTTTTTTCAACAAAATTACATCCAAATTCCAATCCGTGAATGGCAATGCACACTGCGAAAATCAATCAAAATTCTTCATCAAAATGATATTCACTATTTCAATCATCTCAAACAAAGCAAACACAATCCCTAACCCTAGATTGAAATACCAAATCAGAAAACAAAAACCCTAATCCAAAAATTGATCCTCGGATTCTAAATAAAAAAATAAAAAATACTTATAAATAAATAAATCTGAAAATCATACCTAAAAACAACAATGGAGAGTCGATCTCGGGTTCCCTATGGTTTGCCGGAGGAAGTCTCGCCGCTGCTGGACGGTGGACTGCTGGGCGTCGGTGAGCCTTGAGTGGCTGGAGTCGTGGATGGCGTCGTGGCAATGCGGCGTCACGGCTCGAAGTCGTTGAAGTCGTTGAAACCGAAGGTCCGAAACGGCGAAGCCACGAAATCGTTAGCTGAGAGAGAGAGAGAGAGAGAGAGAGAGAGAGAGAGAGAGAGAGAGAGAGAGAGAGAGAGAGAGAGAGAGAGAGAGGGAGGCGGAAAGAGAGTGAGAGTGAGTCTGTGAGAGTCTGGGGGTTGGGGGCGACGGGGACAAAATATGCCTTAGGACTGAACGGCGCCGTTCCGTTTAATTTTTTTTTCTAACTTTAAGAATTAAACGATGTCGTTTCACTTATTTAAGTAAAACGGCGTCGTTTAATAAATTAATATATTTAAAAAAATATATATATATATATATATACGACGTCGGCCGGTTTTTCAGTTTTTGGTCGGTTCAAACCGCAACCGAACCGGCCGACGCCGGTTTTGATGATTTATCACCGACGGCCGACCGGTTCCCTACCGGTTTCGGCCGGTTCCGAACTCCGACGGTCGGTCTGAGTCGGTCTCGGCCGGTTTTACAATTTTCTGTACAGCCCTACTGCTTACACAAGGGATCTCTTTCTGCTCTCTCACTCTCTCTGTCTCTCGAAAGGAGATCGAAGCCTCTAGAGAAAACCGAAACCACTCTCTCTGCTGTCGCACCCGTTGAGATGGGAAACCCAAACCCAACCACGAGCGATAGAACTAGCCTTGGCAAGAAATGGGAATGGGGATGACTTCAGACCAAGTGACAATACACATGTAGAGAAAAACGGCCATCTTGGTGGCTGAGTTACTAAGGTAGGAGACATCAAATTTCCCAAGGCACGAGCCCTAAAAGCGTGGTCCATCTCTCACATTCTATACCACCACCCTTTGCTAGATCATTTATCCTCACTCTTTGCTTAAGAGAAACACTAGAAATCAAGCTCGTAATGAAAGCTCAGCCTTTGCAACTTCGGATTGCAATCTCTCCACTTGAGTTTCTTTGATGAAAATGGGGTTATTCTTGCACTCCCTTGCCTTGATTTTTCAAACTTGGCTCTGGAGAATGTAGAACAGTTTTCAGCCCTTAGAACTTCTTAAAGCTTGATTCCCTACATAATGACTGGATGAGCAGATTGTGTTGCCAGTTTAAGTGGTGATTCTTTCTTAGTAGTATAGACTCTGTCGCCTTTCTCTTTTATGTAAAACTGGAGATACATTTTCACTAGTCCTTCTATCCACTGCTTTGCCCAACAGAGTCATCGTGCTAGGGTTTAACAGAGGGATTTCATGGGAGACATCGAAGGAGAAAGAGGGAAGGGGAGAGAGAGAGAGAGAGAGAGAGAGAGAGAGTCGAGCGATTTCGGGATGGATTTCTTGTGAGAGATCGAAGGAGCAATTTTGTGACAGGTTTCCCGTGAGAGATCAAGGGAGAGAGCGAGAGAGTCGAGCGATTTCGTGATAGGTTTCCATGAGAGATCGAAGGAGAGAGAGAGAGAGAGAGAGAGAGTCGAGGTTTCCCCTGGTATGCGTTTTCACTGTAACAATTGAGGAATCCTTACGTGGCAGTTTCTTATTGGTCTCCGATAAGACCACTTTATAGGAGACACCGGCCAGAAGCGGTTCCGGAGACTTATGTCTAATATTATTCTTATTTCCCATCTAAAAGTTCGATTCATATCGGGTTAAGTGTTAAATCGGACCGGGTTTTTTTTTTTACCTTAAATTCACTCACTGTCGCTCTCACTGATTGCAGACATCCAGCCACCCTCTCCATTCATCTCCGGTCTAAACCCTAAACCCCGAAACAGCCATGTCTCTTTTATATAGAATCCGGCAAGCTCTCGCATCAAGCCGCATCGCCCAACGCTACCACTTCTCCACGTCGTCGGTCCTATCCCCTAACTCCACCACCCCACTCACCTCTAAGGAGAAAACCCGTGCCGCCCTCTCCCTCCTCAAGTCCGAGCAAAACCCCCACAAAATCCTTGAGATTTGCCGCGCCGCTTCCCTCACTCCCGACTCCCACCTCGACCGCATCGCCTTCTCCGTCGCCGTCTCCAAGCTCTCTAGCGCCAACCATTTCGACGTCATCCGCCAATTCCTCGAAGAGGAGCTCAAGTCCCGCCCCGACCTCAAAACCGAGCGTTTTGCATCCCACGCCATTGTACTCTACGGCCAGGCCAAAATGCTCCAACAGGCCGTCGAGACTTTTCAGCAGATGGACCGACTGGGCATCGACCGCTCCGTCAAATCCCTCAATGCGTTGCTCTTCGCTTGTCTTCTTTCCAAGGATTACAAGGAGCTGAAACGGATTTACCTCGAGTTCCCTAAGATTTATTCCATCCAGCCGGATTTGGATACATACAACACGGTGATCAAGGCGTTTTCGGATTCAGATTCTACGAGTTCCGGGTACTCGGTGTTGGCCGAGATGGAGAGGAAATCTGTGAAGCCGAACGCGACAAGCTATGGGAACTTGATTGCTGGGTTTTACAAGGAGGAAAAGTTCGAGGACGTTGGGAAAGTTATGAAGTTGATGCAGGACCAAGGGGTGCACCCTGGTATAGGTACCTATAACATAAGGATTCAGAGCTTGTGTAAGCTGAAGAAGTCGTCGGAGGCCAAGGCTTTGCTTGATGGAATGATGTCGAGGGGGATGAAGCCGAATGCGGTCACGTATTCGCATTTGATTCATGGATTTTGTAAAGAAGGGAATTTGGATCAGGCGAAGAAGCTCTTTAAGACCATGGTGAGTAAGGGTTGCAAACCGGATAGCAACTGCTATTTTACTCTGGTTTACTTCCTATGCCAAGGTGGTGATTTCGAGTCCGCGTTATTGCTCTCTAAGGAGAGTATGGAGAAGGGTTGGATCCCGCAATTCTCGACGATGAAATCGCTTGTGGAGGGACTTGTGGGCATTTCCAAACTTGAAGAGGCACGGGAGCTTATTAAGCAAATCAAGGAGAAAGTCAATAAGAATGTTAACATGTGGGATGAAGTCGAAGCCGGCTTGCCGCAATGAGGAGTCCTTGGTATGCATGCTGGATGAGACCTTGGGGTCAAATCCATGATCGACGCACTCTCCGTAGTCTAGAGATGTTTTTTTGACTTTCATTTACCTTGAGTTATTGGGTTACATCTCTTATTACTGAATATGGATTTTTCATGGTGTTTGTTGAACACACCTTGTTCACCCGTTCGGTTGTTCTGTAATGGGAAAGCACAATCTTGATCTCTTTGCTGTGCATTTGGTTCTTTTGTAAAAGATCATAAGCTTTGATGGCTAAGCCGCTTTTATAATGGTCATGGCAGTTAACCTTTGTACTGCAGAGGCTCGTTTATGACAACCATGCTGTACTATCGTTGCTATATTTCAACACCTATTTTCTTCATTGTTTATGTGAACGAACCTTTGCCAGCCATCTTAGCATTCTTAATTCAACTGATCAGAATGTTTCGATATCTTTGGACTGGGTAGTGGTTGGCAATAAAGTTGCTTTGACCACCTCATGGAGCAATTTGGTGCTGCTTGCGTGTAATCCTGATCATTTTATTTTATGAACAAGGGAGTTGACATGGGGCATTTCTTTGTCGTCTTCCTGTAAAGAGTCACACACTTTGTACCGTTCATTGTAAAATGCCTGCAATCTCTAGCATGTGGATAATAGTGTAAACTTAAGATGAGAATAGAATTGACACAAGCGTCACTAGTGATGAAATATCATCTCAATGCTAGGGAGAATATGACTGGGAGGAACCTTTTGTATTATAATCGGCCTTGAATATATATTGAAGTCTGCATTTTTATGGTGGTGGGCACTGAGCTTATATGTTAACTATCGGATTTCTGCTCACCAACTAGGAAGCTAAAGGTTAGACATTTGGGTTGCCATTACGAACTTCAGTGTTGATGTCACATGTCAGAGACGTCAGTGGAGTATGGCTGAATCTTTGGATTAGTAACCCTGCTGTGTCTTATGATGGTGGAGCACTGTTGATCCAATCTGCTCTCTGCCTCTGGAGTGAAAGTTGTTGGAGCAACTTAGACTAGTAACCCTCCGTCTTGCGAAGGTGGAGTTAAGTTGATCCAATCTGTTCTTGTATTTATTCAGTGAACACTTTCTAATATTTTGGTATATTGCCCGAAGAAGAAAGTAGCATTCTGAGCTGAGTGTCTTGTCTACTCTCAATGAGAAACGTGTTCAGGTTTATGTACAGATAGGTTGGTGGAAACAGAGCTGCTGCAATGAGATTTTTGTGGATTCTGATTTAGTAACATGTCTGTTGGGGTATATTTGATCTTGATAACCGATCAGTGGCAGGATTTGTGGCTGCCATCTATCTGCGAGATCCTTTATTTACTCTGAGAAAAACTCTGTATCGAGATTCGATTTGAACTTTTAAGTTGCATCTCAAGTAATGTTACTGTAAGAGGTTGTTCCCTTAGGACATTGCTCTGGCAGGTTCCATGCACTTTGGCATATTGAGAGATTTTTAGGTCTCGTTTGGATGTTTCGATGAGATGAGAAATTTATGAATAGTAATAAAATAATTTATAAATAGTAGTGAAATGGTTTGAATTAAAATATTTTATGAGATTTTGAAAAAGGAGAGAGAAAATTAAATAAAAATATTATAAAGTTGAAATATTATAAGAATATTATTTTTATTTTGAGATTTGAAAAAATTAAATTATTTTTTGTATTTTGTTTAGAAGTTTGGAAAAATTGTAATGATTAAGTGAAAAGTTGAAAATGTGAAATTGAAAATTTTTGTTTTTAAATGGTGTTCGTGTGCTGAGATGAAATAGAATGAAACTTATCTCAGTATCCGGGGCAAGTCTGATATTTTATTAAATGGCCATTAAGAGTACTTTTGTGATTACATCTGGACCTTTCCTCTGAACACGAAATTTTGTTTGGTTGCGGTTGGACATCCACAAGTTAGTTTTTATCCCCTGCTAGACTGAATTTTGATTTCAGACACTCTGGTATCATCATGGCTTTTTCAAAATGTACTGCTGAAATGTATCTCATTTATTTGTTGCATGTGCTTTTTCTAGTTCGAATTGCGATTATCTAAGATCACTTATCAATTGGATGAGGGTGACTGGGAGTTTTGGTTATTTTATGGTCTCTTTTTAGAAGTTTGTAATTGTATGTATATCTTAATTGTTTTTTCTTTCTTTTTGTGCATCTCTTATATACTTCTGGCCAGCCGATTAGGGCTACGCCAGTTTTGTTTTCCGGTTGAATCTAATTTCAGTTGAAGCTTTCAACCCTTGTCTCTTGTGACAATTGCATCTTATCTGGTCAGAAGATAAAAGAGAGGCTGATTTGGACTTCTTGCACTCTATTCAACAGGACTTGGTGAAAGAGCAAAGAGTATGCTAGTTAGGACTCAAATCATCCTTTGGTTTTAACACCAGATGCATTATCTGGGTTTCAAATAAGAGAACTGTTATAGACAAGAAGAGATTATATAAAATAAATTCACAAACTGACGCGACTTCATGAAATCCGTTAGATCTACTTTATAATAAAAATAACTTTACAATCTGACATACTACATCAAGTCATATCAGTTTGTGAGTTTACTTTTATATAATCCTGAATTTCTTTCAAATAAACGCTTCTCTATTGATATCCAGCTTAAACAAGTGCTGAGGTGATACAATGCACCATGCAAACACATACCTTTTAGTTGGTTAATTTCGAACTAGTACAATATAACTAGTACAATATAAATACGTCATACGGATAAGGTAAATTATCGACTTTTACCATAAGATGTGGCCATCAAAACTGTTTGCACCCTTGCTGACTTGCTAATAATTCTTAATAATGGAAGATTCAGGGATACAGCAACTTTAAACCGAAAAGTCTTAACTCTTGCTGCCCGTCTGGTCAGGATTTATATAAAAGATCGATAGAAATATAGTTTAACTGGATGGCTTCAAAGGGCCTTTGCAATCACTCCTCACTGCTTGACCAAGTTTTGCCAACTTCGGCTTGCAGCTTGCTTGCAATTCCAACGATTGTGATAATCTCCGACAGATGTGAAACTTGTAAAAGATGTCCTTATGGAAAAGTTTTAACTCCTTGATCCCCGTCTTCTGTGTGGAGACACCACAAGCTTAATGCCACCATTACTCTTTTTTATCTTTAAACGCTTCTGCCCATCAAAATATCCCAGACCTGATGGTGTTTCAACTTTCATTAGTTCTTTGCAAACTAGAAATCCAAATTAAGATTTCCTACTGATCATGGCAGATCTTTTCTGCATGTGTTGCACTCCATATGCTCCAGTACCTGAAACCCACCATTTCTCTTGTGTGTTTTTTTTTAGGGGTTTTGGGGAGAATGATGAACGTCTGTCACAAGTACACGACGCCCGTTTCTGCAAGAACAGCCTCTATCAACTCTCTCTATCAAAATACGTGTGTGTGTATTTTGAACGTTGAATGAAATGTCAAGATCCTTGCAGTTCTTAGGCTTTTGAGGTAGTTCGTTGTTGAACAAGAGCTTGATAAACATGTAATGCTCATTTTCACTTGCAGGCAAAGCCACTGTTTAAACACAGAAAAAAGTTCACATTAATGACCCCATGCTAAGAGGAAAGTTCCATGTTAAGGGCCTCTATCAAGCTCTAGCAGTTGCTGCAACACGTCTCCAAGACGATGCTGGCACCCGACCATTGATGGGTGATGTTGTAACCACTCTTGAGTATCTAGACAAGCTGAGAAATGATGAGAAAGGTATTACAGATTCATCCAAATAAAATACAACTAAAAGAAAATCTCTACTTCTATTTGTCTTTCTTTTTCGGGTACATGAAAACATTGTACAGATCAAATAAGTACAAGAGTAGACTGTAGTGTCAATTATGTATTAGAAGTTCACAGACTTTTATCTACATTGATCAATCCTTCTTTCTTGTGTGAGAAGTTTCGGCTGAGAGATGGAGAGAGAGACTGCTGAGTTCTGTGTTCCCCAACTCCAAGGCATTTCTCGAAGAAAGCAGAATTACGAAGATTATTATCAGATGAAGCAATCGGGAAGCACCAGAAACAGCACAATGTTAAAAAAAAGCTGCATAATGGATCCTTATGCACAACATAGGGGAACCTGACAAGAGTAATCTTATCATCATAGGAAAAAGGCATTGTTGAGCCATAGAACAAACTGGCTCAGAAAGCTTGGGAGCATCATCTAAATGTGCAAGTTATTCTTGAGGGTTCTGTAATTGTAACCAGGAATTCTGTTCAGCCGATTCCTTTCTGAAACTTCAACAACAGAGCACATGTTTGGCAGGTGAGAACCAGTGGCTCTTCTCCCCTTCTTCCTTTTCCATGTCATTAGCAAGAGCCAGAAACTAGGCCTGGAGTGACCGCTGGTGGAAGCCATGTCCACAATTTGTCCCTGAGGTTTTTGTGAGCTTCCACATGGGTCTATTTCGAGCTTCCCGAAGTACTCAATTTCCTTTCTGACAAGTGATCCGACGGTGCCCCGTGTGCCTATCGAAACCGGAGCAATTGCAGCCATTTTCTCGGGAAACTTGGTGGAATTGGTATTGGCTTTATACTGCATTTTGTAAGGTATATTATGGAGGCTTGTGGATGAAGAAAGTTAGGTCCTTGGTCTTTATCAAGGTGGGGAATTGCTTTGAATATAGTTGGAGCATCTCCGCTTTAATCCCCCAAACAGACACTCATTCAACTGCTTTATCTTTTAAGTGTGACACCATGAAATTTTGCATAATTGAATTTCTATGTAGGGACATTGCAATGAAAGCATGCGTATTTTCCGGATAAATCTTTAACCCTTTTGACTTCTTCGACCATGCAATCAAGTTTTTCGTTTGAGCAACCTTTGGGGCTGTATACTTTTGTTAATGATTGATCATTTCTCTGGTACGAATGAGGCAAGTTTTCTGAAAGTTTATACTCTGTTCTGTGCTAAGCCATCATGTATTGACAAAATTAAATTCCTTGTGCTTTTGATTCTTTAGTCATCATATGTGTTTGGTAAACTTCTTTTCTCTTACTGCTTCTTTTCCTTTCTGATTTCGTTGTCTTGCTTGAGTGCTTGTTAAGTATGGGGTCCAACTGTTGTTGATATATCTCTTCCATTCTTTTGCCTTTTGAATAGGTCCCATTGTGTTCAAGATTGCAATCTAAAGTCAAAAAAAGTTAAATGAGACACAATTATTTAAGGCCAAGGAAGCCATTGGTTATGTCAATGAGCTTTAGGTTCCTTGAAATAGACGCTCATTTGTTAACTGGTCTCGTTTGTTTTTGTAGATGAGATGAGATTGAAGTTAAAAGTTGAATCAAATATTGTTAAAATATATTTTTTTAATATTATTTTTGTTTTGAGATTTGAAAAAGTTAAATTGTTTATTTTATTTTGTGTGAGAATTTGAAAAAGTTGTAATGATTAGATGAAATGAGATGAGATGAATTGAGAGGAATTGTGAATGCAAATGAGGAATCAGTCAGGTACTCTCTAATTGTGATACCATTGTCAACACATTATTTCTACTAAAAAAATCGCATTGCATCATTGAAATCATGACCATTTGGAATAGAAATAATCTTGAGAGAAGCCACTGTTTGAGAGCAGCCACTTTGCACACCCTGTGTGGCATCATCCCAACCATCCATCTGGGCAGAAGAAGTTAGTGGATTGTAGTGTGTGCATTGTGTGCACCACTACCGTGGATGCTATATAGCACTACTCTTTGGAATAAGAGATCAAAGGCTTGCACAAAAATGAGTTAAAAAGAAATTGGGGAACTCAATCCCATACTGTCTACATATGGTCTGTACCGTTCAAAATGAAGATTGTAATACTCACCTTCATGAAAAAATCAGTTACAGACAAGAAAGTTTTTCTTAAGCCTCAAAATTGTTATTTTCTTGTATACGTCTACAGTATATTACACATGCTCCTGTGCTCATTCTTGTTTTATTTTCTCTTTTGTTGCCAATGACTTTTTATTTATATGTATGATATTTGGTTAACAAACTATTGTCTACTGGGAAGATGACATGAATACCTTAACCTTCGATGGGAGGCTAGAGCATGTTTCAGAGCAACATCAACACTCGCACCATCCCGGAACAATGAGTCATACAATTCACAGACAAACTTTGACAGTTCCTCCTCATCTTCATCCCAACAAGTGGAACAGTCTCCAATTTTCTCAGGGTCACTCATTGAACTGGCAGGTTCAGCTTCTTCATCTTCTACCTCGTCCTCCCCAATCTCAAACTTGACATTTTCAACAATATTAAACTCCCCTGATCCATGAAAGTTTGTCAGCTGCGTTTCAGGGGTTCAGTGGAAGAACATACAACAGCTTTAGCACCAGAGTCAAGAAAGGCCTTAATCAGAGTTGGATTAAGCCCATATGTTCCCGTGCAAATTATGATACTATCCTTCCAAGCTCCAACCTACAATTATTCAAGACAAAGGCATTGGCCACATCAATGAAAAAGAGGAACATTAGAGCAACCTTTTTTTTATAGGTAAGAGTAAAACTTTATTTGACTACATTTAGAGCAACATTTGCAGAGCTATATAAAAGAGAGCACTTCAAACAACAAGCAATGTGCCTTCAAGGAGCAATTCTCTCTCCAGGCAGAAGGGAGTGTCCACAAAGATTATAAGCGAAGTACAGGAAATGAAGAGACTTGAAACTTAATTCTTTGTTTTTTATTATTTTTTATTTTTATGAGGGATAATTATCAAAATCAACACCTTTGTATCGCATCTCAACACTTTTTATGTAAAAATATGAGATTTGACAATGTGAACTGCTTTATTCCTATTAGTGAACTACGACTTTTCTATCTGTCACTTCCCCTTTTAAGTCAAAGCAAAAACTCTCTAGATCTTGTTTATAAGCCCAGCAAAGACCTAATAGGAGTAATAACGAAGCACAGCATACAACACCATAAGCTGCCCTTGTTATTCATAATTTTGCTGTTGCAATGATACGAAGGACCACATCCAAACCTACTTTTTTTTATAAGTAAAATAATATTTTACTGAATCAAGTAAATAGGCAAGCCAAGTACACAGATTTCATAAAGTTCCACAACTAGAATAAGGTATCGTTTGGATTCGAAGATGAGTTGAGATGAGTTGAGATGGGTTGCGAATAGTAGTAAGATGAGTTGTGAATAATAGTGCGATTTGTGAGTTAAAATTGATGAATAATAATAAATAGTAGTGAGATGAGTTGAGATGAGTTGAAATGAGTTGAGATGACTTGCGAATACAAACTGGGCCTTAAATCATTCTCTTTGGTTTCCAAAGGATTGTTGTTAGTTTGCCTTGGGCTGTCTCACGGTTACTTCTACAGTTGACCTGCAATAGTATCTTGACCAACCCCAGGTCCAAAAGAAGCAAGACCAACAGCTAACCCAGCAACAATAACTGAAATGTCAGGCTAAGCAAGGAGGACAACAGGTAGGAGCAATGGAGGTGCAGACTCTAGAGTGTAACACCTCAAATTCCACATTGAGTGAGTGAATTATGAATGTTATGTGGATTTCAAGTCCCACAACGGTTACTTGTTATGTGGAATTAGATTTATAATAATCCAAATAGCTCCAATGGTAACCTTGTCTACTCCTTTGGAGTATGAGCATGAATATGGCTAGCGTCTTCTTTCCACCATTACAAATGGTATTAGAGCAGGCCTAGTAACACCATCAGCGCTTGGGCACTAAAGTTCGATATGAGCCAACGGCCGTATTAGTTATTTTCTAGGTGGTTCGGCTTATAATAACTCCAAATAGCTCTTACAGTAACTTTGCCTAATCCTTTTGGAGTATAAGCAAATATGTAACTAGTGCTTTCCTTGGATCGTTACATTAGAGGGACTCATGTTACTACATATCAGTTTGATCGTATAAGAGCTTGCCAAGAAGTACTTGGTACTATGATCATTGGAAGAATAATACCTTCTAAAGCTCCACATGATTTAGAAGAAAAGGGCAAACTATTTGGGAGTAAGTGATGGCCAAGAACATAACATACCATCCAACGAATGTCACCAGGAGTTAAGTGCATAGAAGGGACTGTTCTCCGAAACATATATGCCCCAATCTCTTGGTCATCTTCCATAACCTTCAAAAATGTCAAACAAAGATCAGACCAAATTCAGTATTTTGACAAGTTCCAACTAGTAACATAAGAAAATACCGAGAAAGAAAATTAAGGGGCACCTACTTGGGTTTGCCGCCCTATATA
This sequence comes from Juglans microcarpa x Juglans regia, assembly GCF_004785595.1. Classification (NCBI taxonomy): domain Eukaryota; kingdom Viridiplantae; phylum Streptophyta; class Magnoliopsida; order Fagales; family Juglandaceae; genus Juglans; species Juglans microcarpa x Juglans regia. The sequence goes on along the minus strand of NC_054603.1, from coordinate 6,839,956 downwards.
ACGATGTACAATGCTTCCAATTTGGAACTGTGGTCTTAATGCAACCAAATCAGCAACAGTTGAAATATTGCTAAGAAGTGATGCCTCCTTTTTGCGACGTCTCCACATAACTGAAAACAAGTTAAATTTAACACACTGCACAAATTTATCTGCAAGCTCTCCAGGTTCAGCCACCACAAAGACATTATTCTGCCAACTAGAGCAATAAGTAACCAGCAGATTAGGAATAATAGACTCAAGCAACGTCAACAAGCACAAAATGGCAACTGAAACAACAGGGGCTTGTATACCTTAATATTGAGCCAAAAGAGTCATTTTGAAGGGACAAATGTATGATGCCCACTTGTGGTGAGTTCTGCAATTTCTCATGCAGTGATCGAACAGGTAAAGAAAGCTTTCTGGGCCCTGGAGGAGATATTGGGGAGATGCAGCTGCCTTTCCAGATTCACCATCCAAGCTTAAATGTGGGACCGCATCAATTCTGCCAAGCCTCTGTGGGCCAAAATCAGAACTGTAAAGAAATGGGCTTGATGGGAAGCTTCCAGTGGACAGAGGTGATGCAAATGGTGTTGGAAATGTTGCTGCTGGCGCAGTCTTCACTATCCCTGAAATCCCTTGAATAAGGGATAGCCATATTCCAGTGCGGGAGCAAAATGACTCGAGTGCTCGAGCATGGCACACAGTTCTGCCTGAATCTGGATTATGTGAAGCTTCAACAAGTAGTACATTATGCCTCCACCCCAGAGAAGGTCCACTGACATCTAGCACAGTAGAAGACCAGAAGAAGTAAAGGTCCAGAGAAACAAGTACCAAGATGATTTCCTACTAAAACCAATAATAGAAATAGCAGCACTAGTACCTACACTAGACCCCTTCACCTTGGGGTAATGCTGAGTTCTCATATTCTCTGACCATTTCTCATCATTTTGGTAAGGAAGAAGCAGTCTCTCACAGACATTCTTGAAGGTTTGAGAATTATTTCGGGTGTATTTCTCAACTGCGGCTTCCAACTTCAGCCAGACAGCTGGATCAGTCTCATCCAGTTCCATATCACAACGTTCATCAACTGTGAGGAAGACCAGACCATGTAGAATACTGACTCAAGATTCAGAGATTTCACTAAAAGACTATTTAAGGAATCGAACAAAGGAGATCTTTTACATTCATGTATAGGCTGCACCAGAGCAGTCCTGGGTACCTGACAGGTCAAGCTTAGCTCAGTGAAAATTGAGAGAGCTCAAGCTCAGTTCCAACTTGACTAAAAGCCATAAAATTCTAGCTCATGTGTGCTCAGAATAAACTAACAGAATCACTAGCTTTTATGACTCAGCTCAATAGGCAAGTTAGGGATGCTCACAAAAATGATCACTGTGAACCCAAGTGTCAACTCTCAGGATGACCTCTAAATATCTATGGAGTCTGGAAAGGACATAATAAAAAGAGAAATGATATTTGCAGTCGTGAAGTATGCAAGCGCCGCTCAATTTCTTTGGAAAAAGTGAGTTAATGCTGAAACCACATGAAAAAAAAACTAATTTTTTAATAGTAGACCCCACTCTTTTTCAAAACGATTGCACGGCGCTTGCGCACTTTACGACTGCATATAACATTACTCTAATAAAGGACTGCATAACATGTCTTTTTTCATTTTCTTTCTCGTGTTAATTCAAATCAATAGACTAATATGTAGACCAAGGACACAGCAGGCATAACGAGCTTCTCAATACAGACATCTAGCTGCAAGTGCTACAAAATTACCATTCCACGGAGGCTCATGAACAAATGAGCTGAGTCAGATATGGCTTGAGCTTGGCTTATTCTATAAATGTCTAAGCCAACTGAGGCTCCAGTCACACCAAGCCCATTTACAAGCCCGCCCTTTTTAGCTTGTATAGAATTCCAAAGACATCACTGTACCTGGATTAAATCGAAAATATTGTATTTCAGGGAGCATAGGCAGCAGTGTGCTTAAAGCTTCCTCTACCCGATCTACAGAGCATGCACTCTCAATCAACACTTGCCCAGTATCCAGATAACGCCAACCACCTTTCCGCACCTGCAACAGCAGAGATTTTAGAGACCAATCACTAGGATTCACATGAAAGCAACTTCACAATCCCTGTAATTCTTTGACAAAGTTTCAACATGGTTTCTACTGACTATTTTTTTTTCAATGTCTTTGCCCCAAGTGAGAGAGAGAGAGAGATGACTACTCTGTATACACCGGAAGATATCTGGAAAACCTAGTACTTCTGAGATAACATAACAGTAGTCCTCATCCCCTAAATTTTATGCATCAATTGACTTACCAAAAATAAATTATGCATTCATGATGAATTGCCAAGAGAGCATGGGTCGTCAAGTTCAGGTTCTCACTATCAGGGACGGTAAAAGAAACATGGAGATCTAGGCCATGTTTGGGTTTGGATTTAAGACATCCCAAGGTAAAATATTCTCCCTTTTTCAAGTTCACCAAATTATTATGACTACTTTGAAAAAGTTGAGATTTAACCAATAAAGTAGGAGTTTTATAACGGGACCTTAAAAACAAAAAGAAGCCGTGAGCAATTACCTTTGTTGGAACAGAACCACAGCCAATGGAAACTAAGCAGTCAATTCTTGTGTCAGGCCAAAGAAGTCGGGCTTCTCTTATGGAAAAAAATAGTTGGATTGTTTGCCACTATTGCACCATCTTGCCAGCGTAGCACATCTACGGAAATTAGCAGGAAAAATTCTATGATCAAGAGACAATAGAACGAGAAAAAGGGAAAATGCCTACCATGCTGAACTTAGTCGAGAAAAATGGTGACAACAGCCAAAGGATGATCCAATTTAAACAAGTACAGTACAGGTAAAGAATACCATCTGAGAAATCATCAAGATAATATGGAGCAGCGGAAGATGCTCTTATAGCTTGCCATACTTCGTGCTTACAACTTCCAATAAAAGCACTGCGCTTATAGCCAACTTGATCATCTGTAGGAGGCAATCCTTGCATAGTAATTCCTGAACTTTCTGAGATTGCAAGAGGCACCTCTAGTGTTCCAGCAGGATACTGCAATTTGAGAGGAAAAAATATTATTCAGAGAAATTACCACAAACAAAAACCATGGAACCACCAACAGTTATCATAATTACCACAACTGTTGTATACCTATGCAACATAATTCTATGATGCATTGCAAAATTTAAAAAAGTAATAATATGTCCAAATGTAATAACAACAGGAACTCTTGGTATCAAACCTGATAATTACGAAATATAAAAGGCTGAGCCGGTACCATGCTCACCAAGGTTGATACAACAAATACTTTGGGAATGTTTTTCACTGCAGACTCTATTAGAAGGTCCCCATCATCATCCGCACATATTTCCTTTAACAACCTCTGAAACCGATCTGCGCTGTGCTGCAAGATAATGTGTTAGTGTCTTTTACTAATGAACAGGGAGTGGTAAAGATAAAACAAAAAACTTTTGTATAAGCAGTGGACTTGCTTGTATAAAATAACGACTTTCCTTCATCGAGTAAAATTCCAAACTCATGAGAATCACAGGTGCTTCATGAAAGATAAAACAATCACAGTTATAATACAAGGTGCAAATTATTTAGAGAGTTAGCAATTTTCGGAAGTATTTTTCTTGTCAAGTCATTCTCCTATGCCCTCCCCCACCCAGAAAGGAGAAAATATCTTGTCAAAGCAAAAGAAAAACTGAAGGATATTATTTTTCTTTCAAGAACAATTAACCTATGCACACCTCCACATAACAATAATATCAGGAAATGTTTTTTTAGAAGTAAGAATTATTTATTATCAAGAAACTTATGAGGAATAAAGGAAGAAAAGGCATATTAAAATGAAAATATATATGTCAAAAAAAAAAAAGAGCACAAATGAGAGAAGTAACCCATACTTTTGATCCATGTACAACAACTCTAAAACTTTGTGATGAACTCTTATAAAGTTGATCCAACTTTTCAATCCAAGTTGCAGCTTCATTGTCCTTTGGCACAGGATCAGCAAAGACGAGTTTTCCTAAGATTCCAACAATTCAGTGAGATAAATAATTTGCAGAACAAGTAAAAAAAAATCATGTGTACTATGTTTCTGACTTTAGCATATTCACCAAGGTTTTTGTATATTTCTTCACACCGTTCCAAGGTCATTAGCTTGACACCAAGGGCAACAGCAAGCATGCCACCCGTTGATGTTCCACATATAAGGTCAAACATCTCATGTATCCGCTTTCCAGTTCCCTTCTCAATTTCTTTAAGAATCTGCACGGTTGCCATACCTTTCATGCCACCACCATCCATTGAGAGGATGCGTAGTCCTTGCTTTGTTATTGGTCTACCATTTATCGCACGTCGTAGATTTTCATTCTCCCCTAAAAGGACACAACAAAAGATCTATCAGGTTAAACAAGCTCAAAACAGATAACCTAGATCAAGAAACAGACCAAGAATTGCCAAAGCACGAGCTGCAGCTTTATTCACACGTGGTTCAGGGGCAGCTGTCAAACGCAAGAGCAGTTCCCGCAAACTTTCAGATGTTACCAGAATACGACTGTTCTCCACCAAATTTCCAACTGCTAATAAAGCCAGCCTTTGTATCTAATTAAAGATAAACCTTAAATATTACTTCACCATGCAATAGAATGGAACCAATTAGACTCAATATATTATGAGAAGTAGAGAACTTGCCTCAGGTTTTTTATTGGCACATAAAAATTTTAAGGATTTCAATACATCCTTTGTCAACATCTTCTGAGCTACAGTGTCAGATGCAAAAGCTAACTTCACCACGACTTGCAATACAGATATTACTTCTTCCTGACCAACAGATTTCAGCACTGTTTCAATGGGTTGCATGATATCAGCTCTCATCAAATGCATTGCGACAGAAACATCAGCAGCAAGAGCCGAAAGAGCAGAGCATGCTTGTTCAACCTGTAGGAAGCAATTATTACCCAAAATAGCAACAGAAACAAATAATATTGTACTTACAAGAGCAAGAACTATCATACATACCACATGATGGTTGTCACTGCTGATCATACTTATAAGCTGACGCACTGCATTCTCATCTTTACCAACAACTACCCGGTTTCCTTGGTCTTGCATTATCTTTGCTAGTGCAGATGCTAGTAAAGGGTGATGACAAGAAGAAAAACGGAATATAAGAGAGAAGAAGGCACTTAGCTTATGCCTAGATGCAACAAAATAAGAACTGTTTTCCATCTGCAATTACCAAAAGAAGATATATATATTCAACTCCATATGTTATCTGCACTCAAAAGATAAAGCGAAAAACTGCCATTAGATCTGTATCATCAATACCTCTATTTGCACATGCACTGATCTTAAATTTTCATCAGCTACAATTCTGATATTTGCAAGAGACAAATGGCGAAGTTTGTGCAATGGCAAAATTTCAGGAAGGAATTCAAGAGGATTACCGAAGAGTCTTAGAATCTGTAACTCGGCCATTGCCCTAACATAAAAGTAGTAGTAGTAGTAGTAATAATAATAATAATAATAAAACACTAATGTAGAAAAATTTTGGACTTCACCACCTTTGTGGACTAGAAAGGAGAACAAAGAATAGACTACAAATGCTGAATTAGTTATAAAATGACCTGAAGTCAAGGAGAGGCCGAACAAGCTTGTTATGCTCCAATGATAATTCCACTAGTCCAACACATTGTCTTAGTTCCACTGCTTAGAATTCCAACCAAAAACAGACAAACGGAAAGTTCCATCGTTACTAGCTTGACCTCTATAAGCATGGGTTAATTTTGTATATTCAACATGCAAACAACATAATTAAACAAGTCATTAAAGGATACTAGTTAGATATACAAAATGATTACATGCTTACCAGGTACTGAAACCAGCATGTTGTAATCAACCCTAAGCACTTTTAAGCTTTTCAGCTCACCAAGCTCCGGTGGCAAAAGCGTAAGCTTGTTGTTATCAAAGGAAAGCTTCTCAAGATGAGGCAAACGAGTTACCTCTATAGGGAATGCCTGTCAATAGTAGACAACACATAGGTTGTAATATGCTTAACTTGAACGACCGTCCCAGCCCAACAAACCAATATGGGCCAAAATTATACAGGTTGACCTCCGCAACATTTGCCACCTTTTAATTTGAAAATGTCACTCTCTAAATTATGCAGTCTGTGCTTTGTTCAGTTACTATTACTAGAAGCATAATGATTCAATTAAGAAGGTATTATTTTTATCGGTAAAGAAGATTTTATTGATCATAAGAATAGGCAAGAGCAATTAAGAGCAGACAGTATCAAGCACCAGCCAATTACAGTTGCACCAAAGTTTAAATATTAAACAAGAACTTAATTCCATATTGCCAATTCACTTAATGAGAGAGATAACAGAATGAGTTACAGATACTTTTCACCACTAACATAATTAAAATGCTTATAATTGGTCTATGGTCTGTAGTTGCATATAATTAATTTCATTAAAAAATAAATAGAATTATTTTAAAAGAGCACGAGCAATGTTGGATAAACAACTTGGCTTGAGCTCGTTAAAGAATATGAATAAAGGGCGAAAAATAACTCAACTCAGCTCGAGTTCGTAATTTGATTAGCTCAAGTTCAGCTCTATGAGCTCCGACCTGGAGCTCTAATTTTGAGTCAAGCTCGAGTCAATAACGATCTCAGATCGATTAGAGCCATATAGCTCATGTAACCCATAAGCCATATCGTTCATGTAAGCCAGTTGAGCGGAAGCCGGTTTTTATTTTGTTTTTGTTTTTTTTTTTTCCTTGCACCCTAAGCAGTAAGCATATCAAATCATCTCGTGTGAACGATCAGTGCGGCGAAAAATAAAAAGAACAGAAATTGATGTTCCCACTTAGAACTCGCCGACAAGCCGCAACCACAGAGACTGAGCACAGTGACGCTCTTCCAATGCTCACCACAGTCGGAGACACCGTCGGCAACCCCCGGCATCAGCGGGGCAAGATTCGACCTTAACAAGCGCGTCAACACCCCGGTCCCATCGTTCTGCTGCCCCGACCCGGCTGACTTAGTCATCGTCACGGACCTTAGATCCTCCCTCCGTTGCACCACCCTCACATTTGGCTCCCCCACTGCCTCCTCCTCCTCGGGCCTTAACTCCACTTCCACTGAGTCCTGCGGCATCGGCAGCACCACCATCAGCTGCGACTGGAGCCTCAAAGCCACCTGATCCTCGTCATCCGCGGCAGACCAGTCCAATTCGATCCGAAACCCTAGCTCTTGATCTTTCGACATGATCGATGCCGAAGACGAAGAAGACGAGCTCGACGAAGATGCCGACGACGTACGGTCAGGATTCTCCTGAGACTCTTCATTGCCGTAGTTCAGCCTGAGGTGGAAGGTCTCGGAGGGTCGCTTCCAGCCCAATCCCCAAGACATTGTTGTTAATAATATCCTAGATTAGGGGTTCCACTGTTCCAGACGGTCTGATTGGAGGGCCGCGGATTGAGATGGACTGGCATTTGGGAAATACTAACATAACATCGCGATGACATTCTATGTCTGAGAGAAAAAAATAAATAAATTCGCAATCCTAGGAATGGAAATTAGGGCGAGGAATTTGAGAGGAAGACGATGACATCAATGGCGGGAGAGAAACGCCGATGTTGAAGTTTGCAACGGAAACAAACCGAAGGTCTGTAATCTGTATTGCTGTTACTTATGGATGGTTTGTGAAGCGTCGTCGTATTGATTTTACTTCTTTTTCACTTTTCCCACAAGAAAACTGGTCATTACTTTTTTATTTTAGTTAGGCCGAGTTTTAAAAGAAATAATATTTATAATTGTAAGTTTTATTTAATTTTTTTTATAAAAATAAGTAAATGCGATACTTGTATGACAAAAAATTATTTTTTTAATAATGAATCTCACTATTTTTAAAATAATTATACAACGTTTATATACTCTACTACTATATAACATTATTCGAGATATAAGTACTGTACATCTTATTTTGAAGGATCATACTACGAGATTGACCCACCGATTGTGTAATTTTGTTTTTCAAATATTTTTTAAACCCATTAAACATTAAAAAAACACAAATTTATTAAAAAATATTTTCTTAATCATTAAGTAAAATAATAATAATAGAATAAAAATGATAGTATGCCCCATAGATTTGCCTTCTCATTTTGACATTTTATGTATTTAATTTTTTTTAATTTTTCTTTTTACTTGAAGGTTAAGAAAGTAACTATTAGTGTACTTGTGTATTTTTTTTTTAAAAAATATTTAAACATGTTTAAAAATTATGAAAAAGAAAAATGAAAAAAAATATATATATAATTTATACTAGAGGGCACGCCCATCGGTTAAATCTGGACGGCATAATAGTAGTGTCCATAATAATAATAATAAAAAATCGGTATAAGATGTCGGTGGTAGGGGTGAAAAATGACGTCGTTGGTGTGATTTCAATCCAAAACTGACGCTGAACCGACATTTTTTAAATGTTTAGAATCGGCCAATTAGGGGGGAGCAAACTAACAGCCTCGTCGCCGACGTGATTTCGGTCAATTCTTTGCTTTCCCATCAATGGAGCTACGAAGGAGGAGGGGAGCGGAGGGTGTGGCGCTACGGGGCTGTGTATGAGAGAGTAGAGTGATTCTGAAGAAAGAATAAGAGAGAAGAAGAAAAATAAGGGAAGGGGAGGGGA